>NC_060174.1:72422088-73031255 GCF_021184085.1 Oncorhynchus gorbuscha
TGATATCTCAAAGTGCTGTACAGAAACCCAGCCTAAAACCCCAAACAGCAAGCAATGCAGGTGTAGAAGCACAGTGGCTAGGAAAAACTCCCTAGAAAGGCCAAAACCTAGGAAGAAACCTAGAGAGGAACCAGGCTATGTGGGGTGGCCAGTCCTCTTCTGGCTGTGCCAGGTGGAGATTATAACAGAACATGGCCAAGATGTTCAAATGTTCATAAATGACCAGCATGGTCGTATAATAATAATAAGGCAGAGCAGTTGAAACTGGAGCAGCAGCACGGTCAGGTGGACTGGGGACAGCAAGGAGTCATCATGTCAGGTAGTCCTTGGGCATGGTCCTAGGGCTCAGGTCCTCCGAGAGAGAGAAAGAAAGAGAATTAGAGAGAGCATATGTGGGGTGGCCAGTCCTCTTCTGGCTGTGCTGGGTGCAGATTATAACAGAACATGGCCAAGATGTTAAAATGTTCATAAATGACCAGCATGGTCGAATAATAATAAGGCAGAACAGTTGAAACTGGAGCAGCAGCACGGCCAGGTGGACTGGGGACAGCAAGGAGTCATCATGTCAGGTAGTCCTGGGGCATGGTCCTAGGGCTCAGGTCAGTCGAAACTGGAGCAGCAGCACGGCCAGGTGGACTGGAGACAGCAAGGAGTCATCATGTCAGGTAGTCCTGGGGCATGGTCCTAGGGCTCAGATCCTCCGAGAGAGAGAAAGAAAGAGAGAAGGAGAGAATTAGAGAACGCACACTTAGATTCACACAGGACACCAAATAGGACAGGAGAAGTACTCCAGATATAACAAACTGACCCTAGCCCCCCGACACATAAACTACTGCAGCATAGATACTGGAGGCTGAGACAGGAGGGGTCAGGAGACACTGTGGCCCCATCCGAGGACACCACCGGACAGGGCCAAACAGGAAGGATATAACCCCACCCACTTTGCCAAAGCACAGCCCCCACACCACTAGAGGGATATCGTCAACCACCAACTTACCATCCTGAGACAAGGCTGAGTATAGCCCACAAAGATCTCCGCCATGGCACAACCCAAGGGGGGGCGCCAACCCAGACAGGATGCCCACATCAGTGAATCAACCCACTCAGGTGACGCACCCCTTCCAGGGACGGCATGAGAGAGCCCCAGTTAGCCAGTGACTCAGCCCCTGTAATAGGGTTAGAGGCAGAGAATCCCAGTGGAAAGAGGGGAACCGGCCAGGCAGAGACAACAAGGGCGGTTCGTTGCTCCAGAGCCTTTCCGTTCACCTTCCCACTCCTGGGCCAGACTACACTCAATCATATGACCCACTGAAGAGATGAGTCTTCAGTAAAGACTTAAAGGTTGAGACCGAGTTTGCGTCTCTGACATGGGTAGGCAGACCGTTCCATAAAAATGGAGCTCTATAGGAGAAAGCCCTGCCTCCAGCTGTTTGCTTAGAAATTCTAGGGACAATTAGGAGGCCTGCGTCTTGTGTAGGTATGTACGGCAGGACCAAATCAGAGAGACGGGTAGGAGCAAGCCCGTGTAATGCTTTGTAGGTTAGCAGTAAAACCTTGAAATCAGCCCTTGCTTTGACAGGAAGCCAGTGTAGAGGCTAGCACTGGAGTAATATGATCTAGCAGCCGTATTTAGCACCAACTGAAGTTTATTTAGTGCTTTATCCGGGTAGCCGGAAAGTAGAGCATTGCAGTAGTCTAACCTAGAAGTGACAAAAGCATGGATTAATCTTTCTGCATCATTTTTGGACAGAAAGTTTCTGATTTTTGCAATGTTACGTAGATGGAAAAAAGCTGTCCTTGAAATGGTCTTGATATGTTCTTCAAAAGAGAGATCAGGGTCCAGAGTAACGCCGAGGTCCTTCACAGTTTTATTTGAGACGACTGTACAACCATTAAGATTAATTGTCAGATTCAACAGAAGATCTCTTTGTTTCTTGGGACCTAGAACAAGCATCTCTGTTTTGTCCGAGTTTAAAAGTAGAACGTTTGCAACCATCCACTTCCTTATGTCTGAAACACATGCTTCTAGCAAGGGCAATTTTGGGGCTTCACCATGTTTCATTGAAATGTACAGCTGTGTGTCATCCGCATAGCAGTGAAAGTTAACATTATGTTTTCGAATAACATCCCCAAGAGGTAAAATATATAGTGAAAACAATAGTGGTCCTAAAACGGAACCTTGAGGAACACCAAAATGTACAGTTTAGTGTCAACTAAGGACCAATTACACTATTAGAATGTGCTTTCATGACATTATTATGTGTCAAGACAGCCTGCAGGACCTAAACTTGACTGAATATGAACACACAACATTAACTAGGGAATATAATTTTTCCAAGTGGGGCACCCTGCATTTTCTGGTGTCAATCTGTGGTTGTGTTGTGCCATACTCTGAGGCTACCCCCAGATTAAATATTAACACCATCGGTACAGTAGCTATCCACTCCTTTCAAAAGAGAAGTCTGATATTCTACTGAACTTTTGACTATTCCTACCATGCCACATCAAACATGTCTGGTTTATAAGAACTGTGGACCTTTTGTGTAAATACACTTGTGCCAATCATTGTCTGCAATAGGCCTATGAAAATAAAGGAGATGCAGTCAGATGGAACACTAGAATTTATCAACAGCTTCTGGTCAGTGTTCACTGTGCCAGTGGATGATCTACAGTCAGTCACATACAGTATCTCAGAGATTTGATGTGGTAGACATGAAGTAGACAATATATTTAATGGATTTGTGCAACATTAACCACTAACTCTGCAGTGACAGTTATGCTGCAACAAAGGAGTATAAATCCACCCAGGGGTAACGTTAAATTCCTGTATGTCTTGTTATAGTACATTTCAAAGACACTGGTGCCCTGTCTGCTGACAGTCCAGACACTAAAAGGCCCTTCATTTGACCAAAACGAAGACAACATAGGCATCTTTTCGTTGTTAAAGTAATAAGGATGGACAAGTACAGCACTGGTCAAAAGTTTGGACATACCTACTCATTCAAGGGATTTTGTTTATGTTGTTTACATTGTAGAATAATAGTGAACACACCAAACAATGAAATAAAACATATGGAATCATGTAGTAACCAAGAAAGTGTTAAACAAATCAAAATATATTTTAGATTCTTCAAAGTAGCCACTATTTGCCTTGATGACAGCTTTGCACACTTGGCATTCTCTCAACCAGCTTCATCTGGAATGCATTTGCAACCGTCTTGAAGGAGTTCGCACATATGCTGAGCACATGTTGGCTGCTTTTCCTTCACTCCGCGGTCGACCTCATCCCAAACCATCTCAATTAGGTTGAGGTTGGGTGATTGTGGAGGCCAGGTCATCTGATGCAGCACTCCATCACTTTCCTTCTTGATCAAATAGCCCTTACACAGCCTGGAGGTGTATTGGGTCATTGTCCTGTTGAAAAACAAATGATAGACCCACTAAGCGCAAATCAGATGGGATGGCGTAAAGCTGCAGAATGCTGTGGTAGTCATACTGGTTAACTGTGCCTTGAATTCTAAATAAATCAACAGTTTCAATAGCAAAACACCCCAAAACCATCACACCTCCTCCTCCATGCTTCATGGTGGGAACCACATATACGGAGATCATCTGTTCACCTACTCTCACATAGACACGGCGTTTGGAAGCAAAAATCTCAAATTTTGACTCATCAGACCAAAGGACAGATTTCCACTGGTCTAATGTCCATTGCTTGTGTTTCTTGGCCCAAGCAAGTCTCTTATTATTATTGGTGTCCTTTAATTGTGGTTTCTTTGCAGCAATTTGACCATGAAGGCCTGATTGTGAAGCATTTATTTGGGCTGCAATTTCTGAGGCTGGTAACTCTAATGAACTTATCCTCTGCAGCAGAGGTAACTCTGGGTCTTCCTTTCTTGTGGCGGTCCTTACGAGAGGCAGTTTCATCATTGCGCTTGATGGATTTTGCGACTGCACCTGAAGAAACTTTCAAAGTTCTTGAAATGTTCTGCAATGCATGACCTCCATGTCTTAAAGTAATGATGGACTGTCTTTTCTCTTTGCTTATTTGAGCTGTTCTTGTCATAATATGGACTTGGTCTTTTATCAAATAGGGCTATCTTCTGTATACCACCCTTACCTTGTCACAACACAATTGATTGTCTCAGATTTATTAAGCATGAAAGAAATTCCACAAATTAACTTTTAACAAGGCACAGCTGTTAATTGAAATGCATTCCAGGTGACTACTTCATGAAGCTCCCGGGTGCCACAGCAGTCTAAGGCACTGCATCTCAGTGCTTGAGGTGTCACTACAGACACCCTGGTTCGATTCCAGGCTGTATCACAACCGGCCGTGATTTGGAGTCCCATAGGGCGGCGCATAATTGGCCCAGCGTCGCCTGGGTTTGGCCTGTGTACGTCGTCATTGTAAATAAGAATTTGTTCTTAACTGACTGTGTCACGCCCTGACCTTAGTTATCTTTGTTTTCTTTATTATTTTGGTTAGGTCAGGGTGTGACAAGGGTGGTTGGTTTAGTTTTTGTATCGTCTAGGTGTTTTTGTCCTGTCTAGGGTTTTTGTAAATCTATGGGGTTTTAGTATTTCTCTGTATATGTAGGTCTATGGTGGCCTGAATTGGTTCCCAATCAGAAGCAGCTGTTTAACATTGTCTCTGATTAGGGATCCTATTTAGGTTGCCATTTTCCATTTTGGTTTTGTGGGTTATTATTCTATGTTTAGTTGCCTGTTTGCACTAGTCATATTGCGTCACAGTTCGTTTTGTTATTTTGTATAGTTTTGTTCAGTGTTGCATTCGTTTAATAAAATAGAATGTACACTTATCATGCTGTGCCTTAGTCTCCTCGTTATGATGACTGTGACAGACTGGCTACTTTGAAGAATATCAAATATAATATATATTTTGATTTGTTTCACACTTTTTTGGTTACTACATGATTCCATATGTGTTATTTCATAGTTTTGAAGTCTTTACCATTATTCTACTATGTAGAAAATAGTAAAATAAAGAAAAACCCTTGAATGAGTAGGTGTGTCCAAACTTTTGACTGATACTGTATATCAGACTATAGCACATCCTATCTTACTTGTATAAACTGCAGTCATTTTGTGGGTAATTTTCTGAAAGATGTTTAGGCTTCAGAATATATGGGATGATTACTGTAATGATCTGTTTACACCCTTGAAACCACTTAAGACAAAACATGTTAGCAGGTTAAAATACTATCAGGACACTGGAAAATATACCATGACTGGCTGATGCTCCTGTGGTGATGAGGAGCTGAGAATGAACCGGTGATAGTCTGTCACCTGGGGAGCCGGTGAGGTTACTTGGGCAAGCAACAAAATGTGCATTAAAAAAACATAGCTTTTTCCCCTTTGGCTGCAGATGTTAAATGTTTCAGTCAGGGTTCTTATCTTACGCATTTCTGTGTCTGCCTGTCTGTGTTTGGCAGTCTTTCATGGCCTTCGGAGGGCCAGCTCCCACTGGAACAAAAAACAGTTCTTAAAGTACACAGCACTAGGTGAAAGACCACTGGCTGCTTTCTGTCAGCACTCGAGATTCCTTCCCAAGTGGCTAAGACAACTTTATGATGCATCGTTAAAATGGCCACAATTGATTGATTGCTTATGTTTATGGTTGGATGGAGAAGCCTTGACTTAGAAAAATATGGTGACATGTTTGAATGATCCTTTGAAATCGACTTACTTATATATTCAAACATAAGGCCTGTCCTTTGGCGGGAAACAAAGTAAAATAATCCATTCTTAACACATAAACTTGTTGGTGAGCACTGGGTGACAGTCTGGGTTGTAGAAATAATGTCTAAAAGTATTTCCTGACACCAAAATAAAATTGTGTGTTTAAAAATGTTTCCCCCACTAAAATCTTGAGTCAAATTATTTAAAACATTGTTGAAGTTGGGAAGAAAATTGCTTATTATTATTAACAACAGCAATATTTGAAAACCAAAATAAACTAATTAGCTACAAAATAACATTCCACACTATACAAAGTCTGCCACTCCATTTATTAGCGAGCTGGCCTGAATGCTTCTTCAGAGTAAGAGTAGCACAGTGAATGAGCCAGTCTCCCGGCTGGGTTAAAGGGAGGCATTGCAGACACTCTGTATCCATAGTAGGATACAGTGGGAGAAAGTAACATCACTTACATAATCAAACTAGTTGCATACATTCACACACTAAATTGCAATCAGTATATGAGGAAAATGTATCATAATTTGTGTTTTGCATTCTTAAAGACAAAATGTTATGGTGGAAAATGATGTTGCAATACGCACGAAAGTGTAATATCAACATCATTTGTGTTTTGCATTCTTAAAGACAAAATGTTATGGTAGGAAAATGATGTTGCAATGTGCACAAAAGTGTAATATCAACATCACAACATTCACTGCAAATTGTTGAGATTATGAATGTGAGTGAATTCACTATCTTGCTGTCTATTAGAATAGAGAAGGCTGCTCCAACTGTAACAATGACATCTAAGTCTGAGGTGGACTGTCTGTGCATGACTTCTGTTTCCTCGTCCAATGGAATTCTCTAGTTCTCACAAAACATAACAACACCTGTCCAACAGCTAAAACATACATATTGGCAACAAACAAAACTTTGCTTCCCATAACTTTCTTGAAAAGATATGTCTAACAACTCAAGATTACGCAAGGCATATTCAACAATCAGACATGTCTATGTCATCCATGTCAAACAATGGAATTTGTAGGCTTTTCAGACAAACATTTTGTCATGTCTATTGAACCCAAACCCTATAGCAGCTGTGGTGTAACTGACCCGATATTTAAAGAAGGTTGTCTACTTGACTTACATAATGTTGTGTTAGCCGACTGCTCTGTCTAGTTGCTGCTCTGAGGAGATTACAGGAGTCTTCAGGTCTAAGGTAAAGATTATTCATTACACCAAAACAGTTCACCTCCACTCTGACCTGCTCTGCTCCTCTCCACATCGCCCTACACAATTGATAAACATCAACTGGGCTACAGTATGTGATATGAGTCACTTCAACATTTTCTGTCACCTTTAAAATAAAGGATTTACTCTACAGGTAAAATGAGAGGATTGAGCGTTTTTGATTTCCTCTTACAATAGGAGGATATTGATGTATTCTCTGTAGCCCAAAGGTTAGTTTGAGGGATTTATGAAAACTGTGTGAAAGCCGATGTAATATGAATCAACCCACACTCTAATGTTTGATTACTCCCTGTCCTTTGTGATGATAAGTATGTAGACTGAACAGTGCTTTGCTTGGAAAAAGATTATATGTTACAAGCAGTAATCAGGTCAGCCTGGCACAGCATGGAAGAATGTAGTAGTAAACAATGGAGATGGCACAAATTGAAAGTACACTACTGAGAGAAGTATCAAACATTGACAGAGGTTTAGGCTACTCTGGATGAAGGTAAAACACTTTGTCCCAAATTGGCCTACATGCTGGTGTGTTTTGTTGTAAATGTATGAGGAAAGGGTATTATGTCACAACAGTTTTGATCCTACTGAAAAGTACATCTTAAAAGGTGTAGGTTTAGATTTCATACTGTGTCAACAAGATATAAATCAAATTTTTAAAATGGCCATAATTTTCGAATAGAGATAAAAATGGAAATGTATTAATTGTTGTCACAAAAACAATTTAATTGAATTATTTTTGATGATTTAAAATCACCGTAAACTAAAGTAGCAGGCGTTAAAATAAGTGATTACACAGAAACAGCCTATTAAACTACTAGCCTACACAATCCATATCTATTACACATATTAGTATAGGCCTACTAGATTGCAGTTTATTACATTGCTATTACACAGACAGGCATAACAGACGGGCATAGACATGCAGGCTACACAGAAAGATAGGCTACTGTAGGCAGACAAACAATCAGTCTACTACCATGTGTTTATTCTCTGTAATTAGCCAATATCCAGGACCACTATAACAAAAGTACAGGGCCATATTCCCTATCCGATAATTGCAAGCACAATTTCAGAAGTTACCTAATTAGTGCGCACTGATGCTGGTTTTGGCCACCAGACGCGCAGCCCGTGAGGCATGTCAGGGCATGTCCAGATCGGATGAAGTGGCACTGCATAGACTATCGATAGCGTGCACAAGTATAGACTCGTGAAAACGATAGAAAAAGGTGCCCTTGAGTATCTTCGCCAACCTTAATGGATCGAGGTAAAACATTTTTTTACTTTGAGTCATTTGATGTGATTACTCGGGGTGGGAAGTGATTATTGGCCCTTAATGCGGTGCGCACTGCTGGTCATGAATCATCTTTCCAGTTGCTAATGTATGAGTTGTCCAACCGTAGTGTTTTTTTTGTTGTTGCTTTGTGGTATTTCATAAAACAGTTTAGTAATTCTTCGTCAATATTAGTATCAGTGTTGTAAGTTAAAGTAGAGGACAAGTTATGCTACAACCTCTGCATGTATTTTTCCTCAATATTATTATTTCGTTTTTTTTCACCTTTATTTAACCAGGTTACCCCTCAACACAACACATAGGCTCCATCCATCATCTCTATCTGATTGAAGATTTAGAAATCCTCTGCCTGTCACAGTATATCATCTTGTTGTGTTTTGTTGTCGACCTACATGCTTTGTGTTCTTTAGTGACATCAAGCAATATATTTGATGCAATATTCAATGCAGTGGCTAAGAAACAGCACTCTATGCATTTTGTTTCCATTTTAATCACTTCATTATACAGATAAAAAATGGGCTAATTACTGAGCTATAAACTATTATACATATTTTTTTTATTTTAGTTACATTGCTGTCATGGATTGTTCTGAAACCCAGTACTACTTGAGTGGGGACTGCCACCCTTGTCTGCAATGTGGACCAGGACAAGAGCTGTCAGAGGTGGGTATTAGAAAACTATACAGGAATATTGAAAGAGAAATTACTGGATTTTTAAAAAGGTCAAAGTGTAGATAGGCCTGGTGCTGGCTACACAGACACTGATTCATCTCCTTTCCACTGCAGCCATCTGAGCACCCACAGAAATGCCTGCAGAACTGGGATTTGTAATTAACGTTACTATGAAACCACAAAGAGTTTGGTTTGTCTGTGGCAATCTCTCACTCTAAAAGAATCCCACTGGCAGAGAGAACTTTGTTCCAAGTTTACAAGTCCACTTGGCAGGCCTGCTAACCCAGCTACACGATAACGTTCTGAGAACCATATGTTTCTTAGAGCTTGGTGAGAGACTGGTTCTCCTATGTTTTGTTTTTGTATACAACCTTCCCACAACTTTCTGGAAATGGTGTAGGATAGTTGCTTGGCTTTGGAACATTCTCAGCACATTAAGAAATTTGACAACAAAACTAGATTTACTTGGTATTTCATTACTTTAACAGAACGTTTCCTAAAAGTTCAAACATGGTTACATTTCATTTAAATTTTGCTAATTTTCTAGGAACGTTCTCCAACAGGTTTGACATTGGGAATGTTCTCATAGTTCAGAGAAAGTTACGAAACAATGTTCTTCTGTGGGAATTGCAGTACTTTAGCGTAACATTTCTTACAGATTTCTGCACGGTTCCATTTAAAGTCACGTTCTCAAATTGTTTCAAGAACGTTAGGGAAAACGTTCTATAAAAACCACAAGAAAAAGTTTAGCAATGTTCAAATTGTATTTTATTTGTCACATGCACCGAATACAACAGGTGTAGACTTTATCGCGAAATGCTTACTTACGAGTGTCACGCCTTGGTCATTGTATCTTGTGTTTTTGTTATATGTTTGGGTAGGCCAGGGTGTGACATGGGTTTATATGTTGTATTTCGTATTAGGGTTTGTATTAATTGGGAGTGTGTATTATTAGGGGTGTGTCTAGTTAGGCTTGGCTGCCTGAGGCGATTCCTAATTGGAGTCAGCTGATTCTAGTTGTCTCGGATTGGGAACCGTATTTAGGTAGCCTGAGTGCGCGTTATATTTCGTGGGTGATTGTACCTGTCTTAGTGTTAGTCACCAGATAGGCTGTATTTGTTTCACTCGTTTGTTGTTTTCGTATTTTTCAGTTATCTCATGTACCGCATTATTCATCATTAAAAGTCATGAGTAACCTACACGCTGCATTTCGGTCTGACTCTCTACAAACAACAGACGAAGTTCATTACAGAATCACCCACCACGATTCACAGACCGAGCAGCGTGTGAACTGGCAGGATCTGAAGGTGGACGTTATGGACAACAGAAGCAAGGATTATACGACGTGGGAAGAAATCGACAGGTGGGCGGCCGACCCAGAGCGAGTGCAGGAGCCCGCCTGGGATTCCCTACAACAATGCGAAGAGGGCTATACACGTATGGAATCGAGAAGGAAAGCATTGCTATACAGAGCGAAAACCGTAGGTAACGGGGGTAAGCGCAGAGAGAGAGTGGCAGAGTCAGGAGTCAGACCTGAGCCTACTCTCCCTGTTAATTGTGAGGAGCAGCAATATGAGGACTTCTGGTCTTGAGAGATGATATTAGACGGAAAAGGACCCTGGGCGCAGCCGGGAGAATATCGCCGTCCCAAGGAGGAAATAGAAGTAGCTAAAGCGGAGAGGCGCGAGTATGAGGAGGCAGCACTGCGACGCAGTTGGAAACCGGAAAGTCACCCCAAAAAATGTATTGGGGGGGAGCTAAAAGGGAGAATAGTTATGCCAGGTAGGAAACCTGTGCATACTCCCTGTGCTCACCGTTGGGCTAGAGAGACCGGGCAGGCACCGTGTTATGCTATGGAGCGCACGGTGTTTCCAGTGCGGGTGCAGAGCCAGCTGCGACTCATACCAGCCCTTCCTATTGGCCGGGCTAGAGTGGGCATCGAGCCAGGTAAGCTTGGGCAGGCTCGGTGCTCAAGAGCTCCAGTGCGCCTGCACGGTCCGGTCTATCCAGAGCCACCTCTACACACCAGTCCTCCGGTAGCAGCTCCCCGCACCAGGCTTCCTGTGCGTGTCCTCGCGCCAGTACCACCAGTTCCAGCACCACGCACCAGGCCTCCAGTGCGCATCGCCTGTTTAGCGCAGCCAGAGCCGTTCTCCTCTCCTGCGCTGTTGGAGTCTCCCGCCTGTTTAGCGCAACCAGAGCTGTTCTCTTCTCCTGCGCTATCGGAGTCTCCTGCCTGTTTAGCGCAGCCAGAGCCTTTCTCCTCTCTTGCGCTGCCGGAGTCTCCTGTCTGTCCAGCGCCACCAGTGCTCCCAGTCGGCCCAGCGCGTCCAGTGCGCATCGCCTGTTCAGCACAGCCAGTGCTTTTCTCCCCTCCTGTGCTATCGGAGTCTCCAGCCTGTTTAGTGCAGCCAGAGCCTTTCTCCTCTCCTGTGCTGCCGGAGTCTCCTGTCTGTCCAGCGCCACCAGTGCTACCAGTCGGCCCAGCGCGTCCAGTGCGCCTCGCCTGTTCAGAGCAGCCAGAGCCTTTCTCCTCTCCTGCGCTGTTGGAGTCTCCCGCCTGTTTAGCGCAGCCAGAGCCTTTCTCCTCTCCTGCGCTGCCGGAGTCTCCTGTCTGCTCAGCGCCGCCAGTCGGCCCAGCGTCACCAGTCTGCCAGGATCCACCAGAAGTGCCAGTCTGCCAGGATCCGCCAGAAGTGCCAGTCTGCCAAGATCTTCTAGATCGGCCAGACAACCTGAATCATCCAGGTCCACCAGCCAGCCAGGATTTACCGGAGCCTACTACCTGCCTGAGCTTCCTCTCAGTACTGAGCTTCCTTTCAGTACTAGGCTTCCTCTCTGTACTGGGCTTCCTCTCAGTACCGGGCTTCCCCTCTGTCCTGAGATGCCCTGCTGTCCTGAGCTGCCCTGCTGTCCTGAGATGCCCCTCTGTCCCGAGCTGCCCCTCTGTCCCGAGCTGTCCCTCTGTCGCGGGCTGCCCCTCTGTCCTGAGATGCCCTGCTGTCCTGAGCTGCCCTGCTGTCCTGAGATGCCCCTCTGTCCCGAGCTGCCCCTCTGTCCCGAGCTGTCCCTCTGTCCCGAGCTGCCCCTCTGTCCCGAGCTGCCCCTCTGTCCCGAGCTGCCCCTCTGTCCCGAGCTGCCCCTCGGTCCCGAGCTGCCCCTCGGTCCCGAGCTGCCCCTCGGTCCCGAGCTGCCCCTCAGTTATGTGGGGATCAGGGTGAGGACTATTAGGCCATGGTCGGCGGAGAAGGTGGATTATCCTAGGACGCGAAGGGGAGGAACTAGGACATTTATGGAGTGGGGTCCACGTCCCGAGCCAGAACCGCCACCGTGGACAGACGCCCACCCGGACCCTCCCTATGCTCTTGAGGTGCGTCCCGGAGTCCGCACCTTAGGGGGGGGTTCTGTCACGCCTTGGTCATTGTATCTTGTGTTTTTGTTATATATTTGGGTAGGCCAGGGTGTGACATGGGTTTATATGTTGTATTTCGTATTAGGGTTTGTATTAATTGGGAGTGTGTATTATTAGGGGTGTGTCTAGTTAGGCTTGGCTGCCTGAGGCGATTCCTAATTGGAGTCAGCTGATTCTAGTTGTCTCGGATTGGGAACCGTATTTAGGTAGCCTGAGTGCGCGTTGTATTTCGTGGGTGATTGTACCTGTCTTAGTGTTAGTCACCAGATAGGCTGTATTTGTTTCACTCGTTTGTTGTTTTCGTATTTTTCAGTTATCTCATGTACCGCATTATTCTTCATTAAAAGTCATGAGTAACCTACACGCTGCATTTCGGTCTGACTCTCTACAAACAACAGACGAAGTTCATTACAACGAGCCCTTTCTCAACAATGCAGAGTTTTAAAAAACAGTTGAAGCTCGCATCCGCTACAAGACCATGGTGCTTGCCTACGGAGCTGTGAGGGGAACGGCACCTCAGTACCTCCAGGCTCTGATCAGGCCCTACACCCAAATAAGGGCACTGCGTTCATCCACCTCTGGCCTGCTCGCCTCCCTACCACTGAGGAAGTACAGTTCCCGCTCAGCCCAGTCAAAACTGTTCGCTGCTCTGGCTCCCCAATGGTGGAACAAACTCCCTCACGACACCAGGACAGCGGAGTCAATCACCACCTTCCGGAGACACCTGAAACCCCACCTCTTTAAGGAATACCTAGGATAGGATAAAGTAATCCTTCTCACCCCTCCCCCTTCCCCCCCTTAAAATATTTAGATGCACTATTGTAAAGTGGCTGTTCCACTGGATGTCATAAGGTGAATGCACCAATTTGTTAGTCGCTCTGGATAAGAGCGTCTGCTAAATGACTTAAATGTAAATGTAAATGTAAAAAGAAATAAAAGATTAGCAAAAATAATAATACAAAAAACAGTAACACAATAAAACAATAATAATGAGGCTATATACAAGGAGTAATCTTTTCAGTCTCCTGAGGGTGAAGAGGCGTTGTCGTGCCTTCTTCGCGGCTATGTTGTTGTGTTTGGACCATGATAGATCCTTAGTGATGTAGACACCGAGGAACTTGAAGCGCTCTACCTGCTACACTTCAGCCCTGTTGATGTGAATTAGGGCGTGCACAGCCCTCTGTTTTCTGTAGTCCGCGATTAGCTCCTTTGTCTTGGTGACGTTGAGGGAGAAGTTTTTGTCCTGGCAGTGTGTGTCTGACCTCCTTCCTATAGGCTGTCTGATCATCGTAGGTGATAAGGCCTACCACCGTTGTGTCGTCGGCAAACTTAATGATGGTGTTGGAGTCATGTGCGGTCACACAGTCGTGGGTGAACAGAATGTACAGGAGGGGACTAAGCACACAACACTGAGGGGCCCCTGTGTTGAGGGTCAGCGTGGCAGATGTATTGTTGCCTACCCTCCCCACCTGGGGGTGGTCCTTCTGGAAGACCAGGATCTAGTTGCAGAGGGAGGTGTTTAGTCCCAGGGTCCTTAGTTTATTGATGTGGCATTATGGCGTTGAACGCTGAGCTCTAGTCAATGAACAGCATTCTCACGTAGGTGTTTCTTTTGTCCAGGTGGGAAAGGGTAGTTAGGGGTGTAATAGAGGTTACGTCATTTGTGCATCTGTTGGGGCGGTATGCGAATTGGAGTGGGTCTAGTATGTCTGGGATGATAGTGTTAATGTTAGCCGTGACCAGCCTTTCAAAGCATTTCATGGCTACAGATGTGAGTGCTACAGGGCAATAGTAATTTAGACAGTTTACCTTGGTGTTATTGGGAACAGGGACTATGGTGGTCTGCTTGAAACATGTAGGTAGGTATTACAGACTGTTTAGAGAACATTCTAAGAATGTTATTTAAAAACATTTACATTCCGTTCTCAGCATCAACAAAACTCTCTCTATCCTCTATTTTAAGATTGTAAAGGTGTGTTGGCCGCGCCCACAAATTGGCCACGCCTGATCTTAATGAGTTCATGTTTCCTCAGAAATGGAGTCTGTTTGAATAGACTCAAATGAACAGCATTGTAAGGGTAAAAAAACATGGCTTGCTATCTCCATCCTGGTGTTGCTTAAGACTAATTCCATGGCTAGGGAACAGAAGATTATAGGTTTGAATCTCACTGATGCCTTGTCATAATAAATATAAATGTATTTGCATGATTAATGCCTAAAGAAATACATTTGCATGTGTCCCATCTGTGCTTACAATTTAAAAAAGTGTACCCAAAATAAGATAGCAGTGTTATTAAAAGTTTTATTGAAACATTCAGTGAAAGTTAAGGATGTTTTTTTTTAAATCTCAAAATAACCTAGAATTTCTGTTCTCAGAGCGTTAATAAAATGTTCAAGGAACCAGAGTAAAACACTCTCAGAACTTCAAAATAAACTTTCCCAGAACAGGCTACATGTTCACTTCTGTTCTCAGGGCGTTTAAAAACATTTAATTTTACCTCAACCAATGTGAAACTGAAAACATACGTTCCCACAACATCCAAGGAAGCAAATTTGCTAGCTGGGAAGATCTTGCCAATGGAGGTTTACCCATGACCTAAAATAACCCCATGTGGTCATTGGAAGGGGAAACTGTCATGTACTTTGTAATCTAGACCTCTAATCATCATATTAATTTATATTTCTGTTTTGCAACTGTCTTCTTAACAAATTTACTTCAGTGAAATTCTTAGCTGTTAACAGGTCTAATGTGCACTGTATATTTTGATTCTTATTTCCCGCCAGGACTGTGGTTATGGAAGTGGATGGTCGGCTTCTTGCATCCCCTGTAGTGTCAAGACTTATAAAGAGGGCTGGGGTTACCACAACTGCAAATTCTGTCAGTCGTGTAAACGCATAAACAGGCACCAGAAGTCACTGTGCACCTCTAAGAGCAATGCTATCTGTGGGGAGTGCTTGCCAGGGTTTGTACCTGTACATTATCTAATTGCATTCTTACGTATAGTATCTACAGATCTTTACTTAAGACGTAGCTGTGCTTTTAAGTCATAAAAGCTCTCCATCCAGAACATGTGGACTTGTTTACTTGAAATATAACTATTTCCAACTTTTTTTCCTGCTTTAATTTGATCTAATTGCAGATTCTACAGTAAGACACGGATGGATGGCTTGCAGGAATTGGAGTGCATGCCGTGTGGTCCCTCCTCCACCACTGAGCAGCAGTGCAGCCGTAAGTCTCAGAAAAGCTTGGCCCAGGACTGAGAAAGACAAAAACACTTCAGAACCGCTCATTATTGTATGAGTCAGTTGTCTAGCCTACTGTTATATTTGAAAATTTCCTCCATGTACTGGAAACATATTTACCCATGTTTTTATTTTGAGATTTGTTGCCTTAGAGAATGCATTGTTTGGGTTATGAGATATTCAAGAATTACAACACTGTTGTAATATTCTATTAATAGAATAGTGTTACTGTCATTATTTGCCAATGGATCAAAGTCAGAATTGTAAAACATCAAATAAATGCTGTGTGTGTAAGCATGTGCTCAGCCTTAGGCAGCACCGACCTCAAACCTTCTATTTTGCAGGAAGCAGAAGAGTTGATGTGGGAAAAGTCTGGAGCCCAGAAGGCCCAGCCCAAAATGCTGCTGTCATCACCACCATTTCTTTCGCCCTGGTTACCATGACAATCTTCCTCTCCGCTGCCTTGTTTATATACTTCAGACACACCTTACTAAAGAAAATATTTAAAGGTATCTCATGATCTGCACACAAATATCTCCTTTAATGAAGTGCTTGTTGCATGAGATGTTCACACAACTACTGATGAAACTGCAATAATGTGGGTTCTGTCAATGTGTTTGTTAGAATCACTTTTATAGTAACATGCAGGGTACAGGTAATCCTCCTCAAACTGTGCCTCATCTAGCTCATGAATGATATTCTCTCTCTGAAAGGATGCCTGGCTCCTCAAAGCACAAGTCAGAGTGACATGGAGTGTGCAGCATCCCCAGTGAACGTGGTCACGCTGAATCCGGAGCAGCAAAGCCAGGACTTGGGTAACTATAAGAGTAGAACAGCACCCACCATGATGTATTGAACAGCACATTATTTACACTGAGTATTCCAAACATTAGGAATACCTTCAGTTGTGTCAAGTTGGCTGGATGTCCTTTGGGTAGTGGACCATTTGTGATACACACAGGAAACTGTTGAGCAGACAAAGCCCAGCAGCGTAGCAGTTCTTGACCAAAACCGGTGCGCCTGGCACCTACTACCATACCCCGTTCAATCGCACTTCAATATTTTGTCTTGCCCAGGAGCCCTTTGAATGGCACACATAAACAATCCATGTTCCAATTGTCTCAAGGCTTAAAAATCTTTCTTCAACTTGTCTCCTCCCCTTCAGCTACATTGGTTAAAGTCGATTTAATAAGTGACATCAATAAGGGATCATAGCTTTCACCTGGTCAGTCTACTGTATATCATGGAAAGAGCAGATTTTCTTAATATTTTGTGTATATAGTGTATATATTATAGTGTATATATTACTACAACAGACATAACACATGATGAATAAGGGCTTTAACCCTTTCCACTCACATTGTTGAATATGGCAGATTTTGTCATTGATAAGCGCCTAAATTGGAATGCAGTGGCTGTACAGTGACAAGCTATACATGACGTCAGAGCTCAGGTTCTCCGCTTCACAGTGCTGTGTGGGTTCTTCTGTTCAAATCATTTCAATTTGCCTCTATGGGTCCCTTGTAGCTCAGTTGGTAGAGCATGGTGCTTGTAATGCCAAGGTAGTGGGTTTGATTCTGGGCAGTGGTGGATAAAGTACCCAATTAGTAAAGTAAAACACAAATACCTAAAAAAAAAACATTTTTAAAAAAAAACTTAAGTACTTTACACGACTGGGGACCACCCTTATGTAAAATGTATGCACGCATGACTGTAAGTCACTTTGAATAAAACCGTCTGCTAAATGGCATATTATTTCATCCAAATAGGCCAATTTCCACTAGCGCAACGGGTTAAACATTCCCTAATTGACTCATTATAGTAAATTTGCAAATGCATGGTTCATTAGGGGTTTGTTAGGATACTAATGTAACCATCTGATGCCGTGTTTTCTTACAGGTGCATGTGATAACTCTACCACCACTGCAGACATGTTGGCCAGACTGCAGTCCAATGTGGACATGACTGTCCCTCTGGGGTTCATTCTACTAAACCCTGACCTTAAAACTCAGGACCAAATCAACCTGCTGGAGACCCAGCCCCTGGTGCGTAACTCCACCTGCAGTAACTGCTCCTCTGGGTTTGTCTCTCAGATATCCTCTGAGCCCTCCTCAATCAGCAGTGATGTCTCACTTACAATGGAGACCCCTGTGGGTCCAGTAAACAGTGGGGAGTCTGAGGCAGGGTCCTTTTTCCTGCCCCTGCAGAGCAGTGAGGGTTACGATGCTTCTGAGCTGCAGGATAGCCCACCCTATCAGCATGTACCAGTGGAGTGCACTGAGCTAGACTTCCACACCACTGCAGCCCTCCACAGTGCCACAGACCCAGATTGTAGCTCTGTGAGCCTGGGGATTACTGTGATATCCGAGATTAAGGATGGCCCTTCTGGAGACGGGTCAGGAGGAAGACAACTGAGGAGTCCATCTGCCTGCCCAGAGGAGCAAACTGACAGCTGTTGGAGCAGCCATCATCAACCCTGCTACAGCAGTAATGCGGTAATTACCCGTAGGAAAGACAGGGCTGTGTCTCATCTGTTCCTCTCACACAGAGGACCTTTTATTCAGCAGTAGAGAGTTGGAGTAACCAGTCACTAGACCTAGCTGTCTTTTATGCTCATACAGCAAATGTTAAAAGCAAATGTCACCTTTAATTTGACTCTTTAAGGTGTGGCACGCACACGCACACAGATCTCATAAAATATGAGTTGTGATATCCTCTTAGTATAGGCAAGATACTGGATGCCTTTAAAGATATTTTTCACACTTGTCATTTCACACATAATTAGCTAGATGTGCCAAATTAAGTTTACAGCTTCACTCATTTAGTAGAGGATGTTTCCCTGAACAAAGCAACAATGTATTCATAATATTTATATTTGTAGATGGAAGAAACACTGAGCCTGCTGAAGAAGTGTATCCGAATCATGCAAGGTGGGATGTTCTTCAGTTGACTATCTAAAGCCTATTTTAATGCTGGAGCACATCCAACAGAAACAACATGAAACATTGGGGATTGTCAAAAGACCACAATACACATATTTGTATTAGGTGAAGTTCTGTTGTTGTTGTTGTTGTTGTTGTGGCTAGGGATTCAGTAGAGATACATATTCACAGAACCACAATTTTGTTCTGGATGGTTCCGGATTTTAAAGTTAATGTAGCCATTTCTAACAGGAGTAGTTTTTAAAAGTTGTTTTTCATTAGTCTTGCTAGTTTAAAAAAAAATGTTTCTTTGTCTTGGCCAAGAGGTATAGTCGAATATACATTGTCTTACTGTTCTACAGGCCACATGGAAAAATAGACAATCATTGTACAAAGAGACTTAGCTGCATACTTGGCACCACTGGCAAAGTTTTCAAGAAGATAACATTTTTCCCTTTACAGCAGGGATGGGCAATTGACCCCTTTTGAAGGCTCTCAGATACATTTGAATGAATTATTTTTGAACTCAGTCGGAGTCTCAACTACTGTTGCAAGTTAGAATACATTTGCACACTGTCACTGTCCACGAGACATTCTCAAATCTTGAATGTAGAAACGGCATAACAGAATAGTTCACCCCTGGGGGTAGGTTAAACAGTTGTAGGCAGTGGGATCTGTACTGTGTCATAGTCATCATTTCCCCATTGTATCTTCTGGCCAGGTGTCTATCTAGGCAGGCTGCCACAGGCCTTGGTGGATACTCTGGCTTTGAAGCTGGACCCAACATTCCCAGGAGTACAGAACTACCAGCAGGTGGCGATGAAGATGGGCGTACCTCACGAGTTGCTCAAAGGCCTGTGCGGGTTTGATCACGTCTTTCGGTACCTTTCCTCCTGCACTCTGCTAACAGTACCTGACCTGCTCCACACGTTCTACCTGCTGCAGCGGCTCGACACTCTGCTCCTGCTGTGTGAATATGCCATGCAGAGCCAGACTCAGAGCCAGGTCACAGGATGCACATTTTACTGTTAATACTAACAACGCTTCTGCCAATACAGCCCAGAGGGCTGACATAATCAGCATGCGTACTACTGAACTAGAACCTACCTGGAACAACGAAATTGCTCAAACTCTCGGGTGGGGATGTGTAAATATTTGTTTTTAATTCTGAATGGATTATATTTTATTTTTTACCTGGTTTCACATGTAGTGTATGTGAATGTTAATGTGATATAAGCCACTGTACGTTACAATTATTTTGTCATGCAGCAAATGCTATGCAGGAAAATGATGCATTCATATTTGAAAAGTTTGTCAGAAGATACATTTTAAATGCGTAAGTACTGTACAAATAGTGTTAATTTGTCTACTGAATGAATCAAGTTATATTAGTGTTACTTTTTATACATGTCTTGGACTTTTATAAACAAAATAAAAATTACATTCAGATTCATGGTTATTTTGTTATGATGTAGTTTGTCAGGAGCAGATGATTTCAGTAAGTAATCACATTTACTGTACATAATAAAGAATATGGTCATAGACATATTACAACAAAAAACAGGGCCAGTTACTGTATTTCTGCAAGGCAAAATTGAAAAGCAGGACTAATGCCACACTACTGACATTTCTACTAAGCTTCATTTTAGCAAGGTATCTACATTGTGTAACAATATCAAATATTTTTGTTATGAAATGAAACATTGTTTTTTCCCAGCAATGTTCATTTACTTTCAAAACAAGTATAGCATACAAATGACAAGAAATTGATCGGAAGGAGACAAGATATTGATTTATTTTATTGATTTATTTTAAATTGAAATTATGTTTATGACATAGTTACTATGCATTTCCTGTCTGGTCAAATATTATGGTCATAAACAAGCTGATGCAGCTCTCTGATGTTCTCCATTTGCATTACATTAAATATCATGTTTTCAGACACGTCAATGAGACAACCAATTTGTATTTGCAACCAAAATTATTATTTGTTTACCATGCTAATATCAATGGCTTATATTCAGTATCTTGTGTTTTTTGTTACAGTACAAATTGTAAACTACTACAATGCTGACTTCCAAGTAAGACCATCTCATTTGAGATTGAGAAACATGCTATATGATAAAAAATAAGGCTGTCTTAATTTGTAATATGACATTTCTAGTTGGTGCTCCAATGAAAATATGCAAATGATTCTGTCTCTTTAACTCATAATATTGTAGCAAATTTTGGCGCTAACCCGACTGTCAAGACAACACCTTAACCATTACACCAAGAGGTCCGAACCTCTTGAGGAGGTTTCTTTAAGGTCACTACTCTTTTGGGAGAATGTGCCCCAAGCTTTTAGGGGGGGTGTTCCACTGACTGTCAAGCTAACACCTTAACTGTTACGCCAAGAGGTTCGAAAAACACACTCCAGCTATTTTTGGAGTTGAAACCTTTTGCTGTTGAAAACCAATATCTCAAGTATAAATACAGTAATGTACACACATTTAAGGGTAAAAAATGGAAGCAAAATTGTGTTTTTTAGACAACAGCACATTTCAAGGATAGTGCCATTAAAAGAGTTGGTCAAATGTCATTGGCTCTCCAGTGGCGCAGTGGTCTAAGGCACTGCATCTCAGTGCTAGAGGTGTCACTGCAGACCCTGATTTGATTCCAGGCTGTATCACAACCGGCTGTGATTGGGAGTCCCATAGGGCGGTGCACAATTGGCCCATTATTGTCTGGGTTAGGGTTTGGCTGGGGTAGGCTGTCATTGTAAATAAGAATTTGTTCTTAACGGGCTTGCCTAGTTAAATCAAAATAAATGGGCCTTGGCCCTTACTTGCGGGAACAAAAGAGGACAAAAGAGCAAAGGTCCACCCCCCACACTTGTGTCATGTCATACCTACACCATCTATTGAGGTGTGCCTTTTGTTAAGTAAATAAATGAGGTGAAAGGAGACTGGAGTAGGACTTAATGTCCCAACCATGGTGAAAATATGATCAATTCAAATGTGTGGTAGTTCACAATATTATGCACCAGGTGGCATGAGTAAGATAAGTTTCTCAGCTGCTTGAAAACATTTATTCGAACAATGTATATGTTTTAAACTTATCCAGTGAAAAACAGTGAAATGCAAACAGTAAATCCATTTTCAAAATGTAGTTGCCTTTTCAAAACAGCAAATAGTATCAGCAAAACGATATGATACCCTCAAAACTGCAAATACATTCACATTCTGCCCCCTAAAAAATCCATAAAATCAGATTCTTTGCATTCACTTGATAACTATCCAAATAGTAATTACTATCCACATCAAATAAAATATTTTTCTTGATCAAATAACATGGGAAATAAGCACTTTTTTGTCAGGATTCATTCCTTTTACCATCATTACAAACCACTTCATAAAATGTACGCTATTATTGTATTGTAGCCTACATAGGCTGGTCAGGTAGGTTTGTGCATGTAGGCCTAGACCTTTCATCACCAATCAGAAAAACAATGTACGCCTACAATGTAGTAATTGAGTACATCAAGACATGATGTGGTTTGTGATGATGTTAAAAAGAATGAACCACAGACCATAGAAAATCGCAAATGCACGGCAAGTATTTATCAATTATCGACAATTGACTTGTGAGGTAAAAATATATTACAGGTTTTTTTTCTCAGTCAATTTGGTGCCAAGTATGTGGTACATTTTCACAAATCTAAGCACAAAAGTCATCAAAAAAACTATGTCTCATGTTTCAAAACTCTAAGCACATTTTCAATTGAGTACAACACTCTTAGCACGTTTTTCTATCTAGGGTTATTCGGAGGTAAAATGGTTATTCGGATGTCCCTTTGAAGAACCCATTCTGGTTCCATGTCAAACCCTTTTAGTTCCAGGTAGAACCTGGTGTTCCTATGGGGACAGCCGAAGAACCCTTTTAGTTCCAGGTAGAACCTGGTGTTCCTATGGGGACAGCCGAAGAACCCTTTTAGTTCCAGGTAGAACCTGGTGTTCCTATGGGGACAGCCGAAGAACCCTTTTTTCTAAGCGTGAACAAACAAATTCACAAAGTCACTTGTTCACTGCACCAAATAACACTTTCAATTTGGATACATATTCAAGCTAAGTAGCTGCTTTTCAAAATGCAATATTCATTGCACTTTTGATATGATTGTCTTTTTTTAACAATGCAGTTAACTATCACTTGATCAAACTTCTCAAAATTGATGAATCAAATCAAACTTTCTTTGTCACATGCGCCGAATACAAGTGTCGACTTTAATGTGATATGTTTACTTACAAACCCTTAACCAACAATGCAGTTCAAGAAGAAGAAAAGATTTACCAAGTTGGCTAAAATAAAAAGCAATAATAAAAAGTAACACAATAAGAATAACAATAACAAGGCTATATACAGGGGGCACTGGTACCGAGTCAATGTGCAGGGGTACAGGCTAGTTGTCGTAGTACATGTAGGTGGGGGCGAAGTAATTGTGCATAGGTAACAAACAAACAGCGAGTAGCACCAGTGTACAGGGGTGGGGGGGGGTGTCAATGTAAATTGTCCGGTGGTGATATTTATGAATTGTTCAGCAGTCTAATGGCTTGGGGGTAGAAGCTGTTGAGGAGCCATTTGGTCCTAGTTTTTCCAATGCGGTAGCAGAGAAAACAGTCTATAACTTGAGTGTTGGAGTCTCCGACAATTTTCTGGGCTTTCCTCTGACACCGCCTATTATGTAGGTCCTGGATGGCAGGAAGCTTGGAGGGCCTTATGGTCAGATGCTGAGCAGTTTCTATACCATGCAACCGGGCAGGATGCTCTCTATGGTGCAGCTGTAGAACCTTTTGAGGATCTGGGGGCCCATGCCAAATCTTTTCAGTCTCCTGAAGGGGAAAAGGTTTTGTTGTGCCCTCTTCACGACTGTCTTGGTATGTTTGGACCATGATGATTGGTGATGTGGACACCAAGGAACTTGAGACTCTTTAAAAAAAAATGTTTTACCCCTTTTTCTCCCCAATTTCATGGTATGAAATTGTTAGTAG
The DNA here is from genome assembly GCF_021184085.1 of Oncorhynchus gorbuscha. Lineage (NCBI taxonomy): Eukaryota > Metazoa > Chordata > Actinopteri > Salmoniformes > Salmonidae > Oncorhynchus > Oncorhynchus gorbuscha. Next base: position 72,445,602 of record NC_060174.1, read on the forward strand.
CTATAATCTTGTCTTATCACTATAACGCCCATACGGGCTCGGTAGAGACGAAGGTTGAAAGTCATGCGTCCTCCGATACACAACCCAACCAAGCCGCACTGCTTCTTAACACAGCGCGCATCCAACCTGGAAGCCAGCCGCACCAATGGGTCGGAGGAAACACTGTGCACCTGGCAACCTTGGTTAACGCGCACTGCTCCCGGTCCGCCACAGGAGTCGCTGGTGCGCGATGAGACAAGGATATCCCTACCGGCCAAACCCTCCCTATCCCGGACGACGCTAGGCCAATTGTGCGTCGCCTCACGGACCTCCCGGTCGCGGCCAGTTACGACAGAGCCTGGGCGCAAACCCAGAGTCTCTGGTGGCACAGCTGGCGCTGCAGTACAGCACCCTTAACCACTGTGCCACCCGGGAGGCCCAACTTGGAACTCTTGACCCTCTCCACTACAGCCATGTTGATGAGAATGGGGCTGTGTTCGGCCTGCCTTTTCCTGTAGTCCACAATCAGCTCCTTTGTCTTGCTCACATTGAGGGAGAGGTTGTTGTCCTGGCACCACACTGCCAGTTCTCTGACCTCCTCCCTATAGGCCGTCTCATCGTTGTCAGTGATCAGACACTGTTGTGTCATCAGCAAACTTAATGATGGTGTTTGAGTCTTTTTTATTATTATTATTATCATTTATTTTTTTACCTTTATTTAACTAGGCAAGTCAGTTAAGAACAAATTCTTATTTTCAATGACGGAACAGTGGGTTAACTGCCTGTTCAGGGGCAGAACGACAGATTTGTACCTTGTCAGCTTGGGGGTTTTAACTTGCAACCTTCCGGTTACTAGTCCAACGCTCTAACCACTAGGCTACCCTGCCTCCCCACTAGGCTACCCTGCCGTCTTGTTAGGCCATGCAGTTGTGGGTGAACAGGGAGTACAGGAGGGGATTAAGTACACACCCCTGAGGGGCCCCAGTCTTAAGGATCAGTGTGGCGACGTGTTGTTTTCTACTCTTACCACCTGTGGGCAGCTTGTCAGGAAGTCCAGTATCCAGTTGCAGAGGGAGGTGTTTAGTCCCAGAGTCCTTGGCTTAGTGATGAGCTTCGTGGGCACTATGGCGTTGAACGCTGAGCTGTAGTCGATGAACATCATTCCACATAGGTGTTCCTTTTGTACAGGTGAGAAAGGGTGGTGTGGAGTGCAATTGAGATTGCGTCATCTGTGGATCTGTTGGAGCAGTATTCAAATTGGAGTGGGTCTAGGGTGTCTGGGAGGATGCTGTTGATGTTAGCCATGACCAGCCTTTCAAAGCACTTCATGGCTACCGACGTGAGTGCCACAGGGCGGTAATCATTTAGGCAGGTTACCTTCGGTTCCTTGGGCACAGGGACTATGGTGGTCTGCTTGAAACATGTAGGTATTACAGACTCAGTCAGGGAGAGGTTGAAAATGTCAGTGAAGACACTTGACAGTTGGTCCGCACATGCTTTGAGTACACATCCTGGTAATCTATCTGGCCCAGTGGCTTTGTGAATGTTGACCTCTTTAAAGGTTTTGTTCACATTGGCTACCAATATCACACAGTCATCCAGAACAGCAGGTGCTCTCGTGTATACTTCAGTGTTGCTTTCCTCGAAGCGAGCATAAAATGCATTTAGATCTGGTAGGCTTGCGTCACTGGGCAGCTCGCATCTGGGTTTCCCTTTGTAGTCAGTAATAGTTTTCAAGCCCTGCCTCATCCGACGAACGTCAGAGACGGTTTAGTAGGATTCAATCTTAATCCTGTATTGACGATTTGCTTGTTTGATGGTTCGTCTGAGGGCATAGCGGGATTTCTTATAAGCGTCCAGATTAGTCTCCTGCTCCTTGAAAGCGGCAGCTCTAGCCTTTAGCTCAATGCGGATGTTGCATGTAATCCATGGCTTCTGGTTGGGATATGTACGTAAAGTCACTGTGGGGATGATGTCATCGATGCACTTATTGATGAAGCCGATGACTGAGGTGGTGTATTACTCAATGCCATTGGATGAATCCCGGGAACATATTCCATTCTGTGCTAGAAAAACAGTCCTGTAGTGTAGCATCCATGTCATCTGACCACTTCCGTATTGAGCGAGTAACTGGTACTTCCTGCTTTAGTTTTTGCTTGTAAGCAGGAATCAGGAGGATAGAATTGTGATCAGATTTGCCAAGCGGGGGGCCGGGGAGAGCTTTGTATGCATCTCTGTGTGTGGAGTAAAGGTGGTCTATTATTTTTTCCCCTGGTTGCATATGTGACATGCTGGTAAAAATTTGGTAAAACTGATTTAAGTTTGCCTGCATTAAATCCCCGGCCACCAGGAGCGCCGCTTCTGGGTGAACATTTTCTTCTTTGCTTATGGCCGTATAGAGTTGGTTGAGAGCGGTCTTAGTGCCAGCTTCTCTTTGTGGTGGTAAATAGACGGCTACGAATAATAGATGAGAACTCTCTTGGTAGATAGTGTTGTCGATAGCTTATCATAAAGTACTCTACCTCAGGCGAGCAATACCTTGAGACTTCTTTAATATTAGACATTGCGCACTAGCTGTTATTGACAAAAAGACACACACACCCACCCCTCTCTGTTCTGCCGGTGCCAGGAAAATCCCGCCAGCTCAATATTGTCAGTTTCTTCGTTCAGCTACATCTCGGTGAAACATAAAATGTTAACTAGTGCCTAGTGAACATAAACTCAACAAAAAATAAACTTCCCTTTTTCAGGACCCTGTCTTTCAAAGAGAATTCGTAAAAATCCAAACAACTTCACAGATCTTCATTGTAAAGAGTTTAAACACTGTTTCCCATGCTTGTTTAATGACCCATAAACAATTAATGAACGTGTACCTATTGAACGATCGTTAAATCAGTAACAGCTTACAGACGGTAGGCAATTAAGGTCACTGTTATGAAAACTTAGGCCTCTAAAGAGGCCTTTCTACTGACTCTGAAAAACACCAAAAGAAATCTGCTCATCTGCGTGAACGTGCCTTAGGCATGCTGCAAGGAGGCATGAGGACTGCAGATGTGGCCAGGGCAATAAATTGCAATGTCTGTACTGTGAGACGCCTAAGACAGCACTACAGGGAGACAGGACAGACAGCTGATCGTCCCCGCAGTGGCAGAACACATGTAACAACACCTGCACAGGATCGGTACATCCGAACATCACACCTGCGGGACAGGTACAGGATGGCAACAACAATTACCCCAGTTACTCCAGGAACGCACAATCCTTCCATCAGTGCTCTGACTGTCCGCAATAGACTGAGAGAGGCTGGACTGAGGGCTTGTAGGCCTGTTGTAAGGCAGGCCCTCACCAGACATCACCGTCAACAACATTGCCTATGGGCACAAACATACCGTCACTGGACCAGACAGGACTGGCAAAAAGTGCTCTTCACTGTCGAGTCATGGTTTTGTCTCACCAGGGGTGATGGTCGAAATCGCGTTTATCGTCAAACTAATGAGCGTTACACCGAGGCCTGTACTCTGGAGCGGGATAGATTTGGAAGTGGAGGGTCCGTCATGGTCTGGGGCGGTGTGTCACAGCATTATTGGACTGAGCTTGTTGTCATTGCAGGCAATTGCAACGCTGTGCATTACAGGGAAGACATCCTCCTCCCTCATGTGGTATCCTTCCTGCAGGCTCATCCTGACATGACCCTCCAGCATGACAATGCCACCAACCATACTGCTCATTTTCCTGCAAGACAGGAATGTCATGGCCAGCGAAGAACTCAATGACCTTTGAGCCATTCCCCCCAGAAATGAACTAGCAGGTGCCTTGGTGGAAGAGTGGGGTAATATCTCACAGCAAGAACTGGCAAATCTGGTGCAGTACATGAGGAGGAGATGCACTGCAGTACTTAACGCAGCTGGTGGCCACACCAGATACTTACTGTTATTTTGATTTTTTTATTTATTTCAGTTACTATGATTATTCTCTCATGGATATCATTTAGTTATTTCAGAAATGTTAGGGTTTTCGGTATAGTTGCCTAATGTTGATTGGGCCTATTATTTTGGTTTAACGGTACTTCTGAATCAGTATGATATAATAGTTGGTTTTGAGTGTGTTTTTAACAAAGCTGAAATCTACTTTGAAGTCCATAGTGTAGGAATACACGTGAAATCAGTCATCGAAAAAGACATGATGGCGAAGCAGGAAGATAGGAATGCCGTTGTGAGTTCAAATCCCAGGAGGAAGGGAAGCCCTGCTAAAGTACACAATAGTTGATTTTGGTAGGTGAGGACATGCTGAATAATAATTACTGTATAAATAAGCATACACAATGTGTATCCAATATGCAAGTTGAAAAAACAGTGCGTATCCTAATGTCAAATTTTTGTTTACAGGGCATCACCTGTGAAATCTCGTGAAAAATATTCATGTGAAAATTTGAATTTACGTGGGAAAGTTTGTGATCACAAAATCCACATGTGAAATATTTACATTTACATTACATTTAAATATTATCACGTGAAGTGTTCCAAAAACACATTATAATCCCTACAGTACATGGAGCTATCACCCATCATTATCATTTGTCATCAACACTGAATATCATTGTAATCTACCGACATGGTAGTGATTTTCCATGTGAAAATCATGTGGCTCTTTTCTAAAGAAGAAAGTAAGTATGTACAGTAAGTTAGTTACTTGATGTCTGTCTAGGGCAAATGACACTAGGGACAGCACTGACAAATGAACAGAGCAGTACTGCATGAATCGGCTGACATGACATATGGTCTTCCCAAAGACCCATGTGCTTTTCACAAATCTGGCCTTAAAAACTGAACATGTGTTACAGTAATATAAAACAATCTTGAGTTTTCATAAAGTAAAGACTTCCTTATAAATATATAAAACAAGTGGCAGCCAACACTTACAATTATGCCAATTTGGATGATCATCCGATGAATTTTTTTTTCAAACTTGCATAATCAACAGTGCACAGACATACAGTGGGGAGAACAAGTATTTGATACACTGCAGGTTTTCCTACTTAAAAAGCATGTAGAGGTCTGTAATTTTTATCATGGGTACACTTCAACTGTGAGAGACGGAATCTAAAACAAAAATCCAGAAAATCACATTGTATGATTTTTAAGTAATGAATTTGCATTTTATTTTATTTCATTTGCATTTTATTTTAATAATAAGTCAATTAGATAATCTGGCCATGGTAGCCGTACACCCCCAGGGCATAGATGTCATGCTGATCATTATGCAGTTGATTTGCATTTAATCAAAGACTAATTCATCACCTATATGAGAAAGATACAAGAGGTGATAGAGTTTAACAGGAGAGAGTGAAAGCTGAAAGGGGGACTGAACTGTATCCCCTACGGTGCAGAGATGAGTGCCTAACAGTCTGCAGCCTGCCACAAAAACCTGGACCTCTGTGAGGCAGTACAACATTCAAAGACTGTACACCTGTTACAGTATTCCCCCTCTCTCAAGCACAAAAGTCCTCAAGCACAAAACCCTGCCATTGAACCGGAGAACACTTCCCTGATGCCTGAGAAAGACGGGACAAATCCCAACTCTGTCACCAGTGTAACAGTAGAGTAAGAGCTGTAACAGGGACTCAAATTGAGTGCTGTAACAGGGACTTCTTGATGCTATATGTGTGAAGGAATTCTCCAGTGACAACAAAAATATTTTTATTTTAACTAGGCAAGTCAGTTAATTAAGAACAAATTCTTATTTTCAATGACAGCCTAGGAACAGTGGGTTAACTGCCTGTTCAGGGGCAGAATGACATATTTGTACCTTGTCAGCTCAGGGGTTTGAACTTGCAACCTTGCGGTTACTACTCCAACACTCTAACCACTAGGCTACCCTGCAGCCCAGATAAGAACATATGAACAAGTTGAGGTTCAAGGGCCTTGGTACCTGAAACCCTACCTCTTTAAGGAATACCTAGGATAGGATAAGTAATCCTTCTCACCCCCCTTTAAGATTTAGATGCACTATTGTAAAGTGACTGTTCTACTGGATGTCATAAGGTGAATGCACCAATTTGTAAGTCGCTCTGGATAAGAGCGTCTGCTAAACGACTTAAATGTTAAATGTTAAATGTATTTTGGTAGGGTAAGACAGTTGTAGGTTACTAATCTTAATAAGGTCTTTATAAGTCAAAGCCTACTCTACAAAATCTAAATATATTTAATTATTTATAATTACAGACAAATACAGACTGTGGCTTTAAAGACTGCACAGAAATTATGCACTTAAACAGTCATAAACAGTCATAAACAGGTATAGCCCATATGTGACATTTTCTATTTAGCTGATGTAATTTACCAGAATAAAAGGAGTGTTGAGTAGAGTAATCATTAAATCAGCAACTGACAAATTAATAATAAACATGTGACAGAATGCATCTGCTTCTTTATCACAATGTGGCAAGCAACACTATTCCCATTAAAGTGAAATGATGATAATGACTGAATAAGCTATAATGAGTAAAGTCTTGGTTGTTGAATTTTGTGACTCAGTCCCATATTTGTTTTTGTTACATTTTTTGTCCTCTCATACAGGAGTAGTAAAGCCCTAGTTCACACAGGAGTCCTCAGAACAGCCTCAATTAGTCGGGGAATGGACTTTACAAGGTGTTGAAAGCGTTCCACAAGTTGGCTTGATGTTCTTTGGGTGGTGGACCATTCTTGATACACATGGGAAACTGTTGGGTGTGAAAAACCCAGCAGCATTACAGTTCTTGACATAATCAGGTGAGCCTGGAATCTACTACCATACCCTGCTCAAAGACACTTACATTTGTCTTGCCCATTCACCCTATGAATGGCACACATACACAATCCAAGTCTCAATTGTCTCAAGGCTTAAAAATCCTTCGTCAACCTGTCTCCTCCCCTTCATCTACACTGATTGAAGTGGATGTAAAAATTCACATCAATAGGGGATCATAGCATTAACCTGGATTCACTTGCATAATGTTTTGTACACCCAGTGTACAGTGTAGTGATACTGGGTTGTTGCTACCATGTCGGTAGATTACAATGATATTCAATGATATACAATGATGATATTTTGTTGATGACAAATGATAATGATGGGTGATAGATAGCTCCATGTACTGTAGGGATTACTATTTTTTTATGTGTTATCTGCATTTTGTATATTCCATCTGGGACTACGTTGGAAACAAGTTCATTTTACTTTAATGTGTTATCCCCTGGGTTGCATCTTTTTTCAAAATAAATCAGTCAATCGATCCATATTTATTGACTGCCGTTGCTATGCAGTATGTGAGTCAAACACTGCTATCTAATCACAAGATAGTACAGACATCCGCTCTTACTCAAGCGCATGTGGCTTTGTGAGCACAGGAAGGCATGTGGGTCTGACAGATAAAGGGTGGTATTTTACAGAAATATCCAAAGGCGGGTTATTGAACATAATAATAGGCCTTGTAAAATCATAGATTGCAAGAAAAATAATCATTTGGTGCGTGCTTATATTTGTCCTATTTCACACGTTAATAAGCATGTATGAATTGTAAATGTGCATATACCATCTCTCCCTGAAACACCCTCAGAGTGTGGTCACAGCCAAGGTCTGCCATTATCAAAAGCAACCCTGGAGCATTTAGGGTTAAGTGCCTTGCTCAAGGGCACGTCGACACATTTTTCACCTCGTTAGCTCAGTTCTAAGGCTCAAATCTCTAGGAAACCTACCGCCCTATAAATAAGTTATACATCTCCAACTGCTCTATATCTCCCTTAATTTAAAGCAACATTTTGTTCAATATTAGAATAAACTCTCCTTTAATTTCTTGCATGATAACCAATTTGTGCTGCGCATTGTAGAACAATGTGCCATCGCTCACCATACCAGTCTGACACCCAGTGATTACTTGACATCGGTAGTGGGTCAGTCACTCTTATGTACTTAATGTAGGCCTACAAAAAGTGCTTAGAAACCTGATTAAAAGTTACCTATAGAAATGCAATCTCTATTCCATTTCTATGTATTTGTTTATACACATCGTCTTTACATATGCTCGGGACCTCAAGTTTACCCAGTACAGTATTTAAAACAGGGACACACACATTTGTTAGACAGTGTACCAAGTGTCATCATACAAACTTACACAAATCCATGAGACATTAGTGACAGTGCAGGATCATGTACACTATCACAGTACATTTTCACACAATCAAATGTTTTGCCTGAGAAAGTCTAACGGGGTAACAGTGAATGTCACTTGAAGGTTTATGAAGTGATCTTCTTCGAAGTCAGTCTGGTGGGAGATGCTCAGCAGACAAGTGACCCCTCACTTGTGGTATTTGACAAACTGACACCCTGTCATACTGAGTGTCCAACTCAGCTTGTCAAATACACTAAGTGGGGGGCCTTCTCTCACAGTTGCAGACGACGAGCCTGTAGTAAGGAAATAATGGACATTTGTGTAATGTTTAAACATTCAAATACTCCCTGACCAAACATTTACCTCCAGACTCCAGGTGATGTTTTGTCCTGATTACCTTTTTTTGTTTTGGTGTACTTGACTGTAACCAGTGGAGTATCCAGGACATCCCACTATCAAATGTTTGTTTAGGGTAGATAACAGTTCCATTAATATTTTTTGGTGAAACCACAAATCCAATAGAAACAATAACCAAAGAGCCATTACATTTGGAAATATCAATACATTATACTGCATAATGTATTCCAAAGTTGTACAGATTTGTTATGTCAATTGAATAAATTATCAATAAAACCATGAAACAATATCATGTCATACCTTTGTGACCGGACCTCTAGTTGAAAAGGTGGATGTTTAGTGCATGCCCCAATGATTTCTTCGTCGAGTTCTCTCCTTTGACCAAACAGGGAGAGAGACGCTGATGATACTGTGCATCTAACAGCACGTCTGATTGTTAATAACTAAGCCTTGACACAAAGAGGAAGCTAAAATGAGGAAGATAGCGGCAAGGCTAGCTAGCAGGAAATATCTGAAACCAAAGTGACAACATGTCATGGTTGTGAAATGCTTCAGTTGGCAGTTTGAAATTTAGTTAAGGCCAACTGCATAGTTTGACAAAGTATTCCATTATTTACGTCACTTTGTCAATTCAGTTTCAGAGATCCATGCATATAGCGTGGAAAGCAAATTATCTCTTGATGAAAGTAAAAGCACACTGTTTGTTTTTCATTCTCCTGTGTTCACTGTTCAGTCCACAGCTATTGTGACAAACAATAGATTGCTTATTTGTTTCCAGTCATTGAAGTACTATTTGTCAATGCAATGCAATAACATTACAGGGACTCAATACCCTGGTGATAGTGTGGGTCGTGTTTGTGTCAACATGTCAGATTCAACACAACACAAGTCATTTTCTTGGTACTTAATTATACTAAACACAAATATGAACACAACACGTAAGGTGTTGGTCCCATGTTTCATGAGCTGAAATTAAAGATCCCAGAAATGCTCCATACATTCAAGAAGCGTATTTCTCTCAAATTGTGTACAAAAATTTGTTTACATCCCCGTTAGTGAGCATTTCTCCTTTGCCAATATAATCCCTCCACCTGACCTGGCATATCAAGAAGTTGATTGAACAGTGTGATCATTACACAGGTGCACCTTGTGCTGGGGAAAATAAAAGGCCACTCTAAAATGTGGAGTTTTGCCACACAACACAATGCCACAGATGTCTTAAGGGTGCGTGCAATTAGCATGCTAACTGCAGGAATGTTAATTTCTCTGCCATAAGCTGCCCCCAACGTGTTTTTAGAGAATTTGGCAGTACGTCCAAACGGCCTCACTTCCGCAGGCCACATGTAACCACGGCAGCCCAGGACCTCCACATGTGGCTTATTCACCTGTGGGATCATCTGAGACAAGCCACCCAGACAGCTGATGAAACTGAGGAGTATTTCTCCGTAATAAAGGCCTTTTGCATGGAAAAACAGATTCGGATCGGCTAGGCCTGGCTCCAAAGTGGGTGAGCCTGCCCTGCAAAGCTCACCCATGGCTGCTCCCCTGCCCAGTCATGGGAAAAAATCGTCGCAGTTGTTGCATGTTTCGTTTTATATTATTTGTATTTAGTATACCGTATAGCAAAGCATGGCCACATGACTCGCTGTCTGTAGGAGTGAATGGGGTGGTGTACATAAGGAACTGGCCGCACCATGACATTCATGCAAGTAATATAATATACACTGAACAAAAATATAAGCACAAAATGCAACATTTTAAAATATTTGATTGAGTTACAGTTCGTATAAGGAAGTCAGTCAATTGAAATATATTCAATAGGCCCTAAATCTATGGATTTCACATGACTGGGAATACAGATATGCATCTGTTGTTCACAGATACCTTTAGGGGCGTGGTTCAGAAAACCAGTCAGTAACTGGTGTGACCACTATTGACTAAAGGGTCTGAATTTTATATTTAACCTTTATGTAACTAGGCAAGTCAGTTAAGAACACATTTTTATTGACAATGACGGCCTACACCGGCCAAATCCGGATGATGCTGGGCCAATTGTGCGCCGTCCTATGGGACTCCCAATCACAGCCGGTTGTGATACAGCCTGGATTCAAACCAAGGTGTCTGCAGTGGCACCTCTAGCACTGTGATGCAGTGCCTTAGACTGCTGCGCCGCTCGGGAGCCCCCTGAATACTTATGTACATGTAATATTTCAGATTTTATTTTTAATACATTTGCAAAAAAAGTCTAAAAACCTGTTTGTGCTTTGTAATTATGGGTTATTGTGTGTATTTTCTAAATCTACTTTAGAATAAAGGTGTAACGTAACAAAATGTGAAAATTACTTTCCGAATGCACTGTATATTGAACCATAGAAGGTCAAAATAGCTATAGAATTACCCTGCTTATTATCCTGGTGATTTTCTAAATCAATGATACCGCAATCATACAACTGTCAAAATGAATGTGTAGTCAGGTACAGGTTAGCAGCTTCCACTGTTTTTATCTTTCAGTTGCCTGCTTTTTAACTTATATAATTCCCTTATTTGAGGCGATATTACGAAATGGCAAAAATGAATGGCCAATGTTTTAAGCAGCTTCATCCATGACAACTGAACATTTGTAGGTTTTAATGTGTCATAGACACAAAAATAAACTCACAGCTACATTTCACAGGGTGTGTGAGTGCGAACAGTCAGTTAACATCTAAAAGAAAAAACACTTCCTCAGAACATTCACTTCCCTCTCTTAAAACACTGTTTGGTTGAAGTAAATACTTAAAGGACAACGCCTCCACTTTTAACATTTGGGTTGTTATAAAGTATTTAGTGATGTCCTACACCATTTTAGTGTAATTTTTGGATTTCATGTCTATTGACTGCTTAGTGATGGGCAAAACCAGAAATTGCTTCTCTGTGACATTTTCAAATAGAATCCCTGAGATGACTAGCAAGAAATTTGGACAGTCATTTACAGCTAACTATATAACCCGTCTGTAGTTTTCTGATCAACTCCCTGCTATATGTTTCTGTGGTTGTCTTTGTCTAATAACATCTGTAAATATTTTTAAACCTATGATATTTATAGTCAGCTTGCTCCAATATTTTTATGTTGTTCAAGGCTCAAACTACCATGATTCCATTCGGCAAAACCACTCCCACCAGGGTTGCAGCTCCGGCAGCAATTGTGGCATTTTAATATAATAATATAATAATATATGCCATTTAGCAGACGCTTTTATCCAAAGCGACTTATAGTCATGTGTGCATACATTCTACGTATGGGTGGTCCCGGGGATCGAACCCACTACCCTGGCGTTACAAGCGCCAAATTGGTGCATTCACCTTATGACATCTTTCCCAAATAGCCTATATTGTCATATTGAATTACTTGTAAATGTCATGCTTTTTATTAGTTCCAATAGGTCTTCAATGTTGTTGGATGGTGGCTTGGACAGTCGCTGAGGCTGTATTTGTCTGGTATCATGAAAACACTTTATTTCAGATGCAGCAGGTTTAGCTAGCTAGTAATGCTAACGTGAGCAACAAAGCCAATTAAAACAGGCAGAGACTAGAATTCCGTAATGACTGGCCTGTAAATTTCCAAATAAATGTTGTGTTCTTCTAACAGACCAATATGTTGTTTGGACTGTTTAAGACAGTCGCTAAGATGAAACTTGGCTGTTATTAGTGCAAGCACTATTATTTTGAATGTTGCAGTCCGGCTAGCTAGCATGATAACTAGAAGGGAGAGGCTATATGGACACGCCTGGTGGCAAAAAAAATGTATTTTATATGTCGTGCAGTGAGTTGAGTTGGGACGAACGGATTCAGTTAAGTCAGTCGTTCTCATGAGCCCTCCCCAGGTAGTTTGTTTATGCTTGTGGCTAGAAACTAAAGCGAGACTTTTCAGAATCATTCAGTAATGGTTAGTATTTTATTTTATATAAAACTGGTATACGTTAATGCCGTAGTTGTACATTTTCGGTGAAAATCATTACAATAACCCAATTGAGCCAATTGACGCACCAGTCAGTTTAAGCTAGAGATCTCTTTTTCACATTGGATTTGTCTCAATCTACCGCATCAGCCTATGTCGCATTTACGAAAATGAATGTATTTTCTTTGCGTTATTCGAGGTCTGACAACACTGCATCTTTTTTTGTTATTTTGACCAGTTGTGATTTTCTGCAAAGAAATGCTCTAAATTACAATTTATTTTATTTCACCTTTAGTTAACCAGGTAGGCTAGTTGAGAACAAGTTTTCATTTGCAACTGCGACCTGGCCAAGATAAAGCTTAGCAATTCAACACATACAACACCGAGTTACACATGGAATAAACAAAACATACAGTCAATAATACATAATAAAGCTGTGTTTTGAAAAATAATCTCTTATTGGTTAGAGGTGATAAAGTCACTGATTACTTTGTTTTGTACAACCACCCTCATTTTGACGTCACCACCACAAGCAAATTCAACAATGGCAGTCTGAGACTGAAATATATAAAGAACATAGAGCAGTGGAAGAATTTAGTTTGAGTCATCAGGCAATATCAATATACCCTCTCTCATTAGTACACAGAACACAAACAGGATTGTAATTCCAGCAAATTCACTAACTGATTCTCATCAGCTGTAACTGTAGTTTGCCTAAGGTTTACTTGGAAAGTTTAGTTCGTTGTTAAAATTGAATTTACTGTTAATTTTGGCTTTAGTGTAAACTTAAATTGGGAATAAATTTGATCCTTTATGGAAAAAACACGGGAATTTCTGGTGACCACATATGAAGTGTTCAAAATATACATGGTTTCACGTGAAATTTAATGTGAAATCGTGTGATTTTCCACATGTGAAATGTGGTTTTGCTGTAAGGGATACCAAGCTACGATACATTTTCTATATTTCAATTGATGCATTGATGAAGGTCAAATGTAGGCCTAACGTTAGTACAATCATGTCGTTTATGTGCCAACCAACCTTAATGGACTGTACTAGTGTAACACTATAAGCTGTACCTGTTGCAAGAATAGGTTGAGAGCACTGTACAGCCTCAACTCACCACAACTCCCTCCTTAGTGCCCCCTGGGTGAAGGCTGGATAATAAAGTGTAACCCGAGAAGGTCCTCCTGACCGACTGTCTGCCCCATCCTCAGTGTGCTGCACACTGGCTACTGTGTGAGGAGACTGGGATGGGATATCCTTATTTAGTCAGTGAGGTGGAAAGAGGGAGGCCCAGCTCAGAAAGCAGTGAGATTTGGGAAAGGGCAGAAAAAGGGTGCCTCTTACGGTACCACTCTAAAGGGCTCTCAGTACAAGCAAATTATTTTGTCAAACAAAGTGTGACTATGATTTTTTGCTACCTTTAAAAACGTTCCTCTGTAGTGAACGGCAGCATCGAAGTGCACCGGGACATTACACTGACTGCGTTTGTGACCTGCTGGGCTTAAAAAGATGACCCCTCAACAAAGCATTGGCTCCCACTCCAAAGTAAACTGCAATGAGTCAAGGATTCCAGAGAAGGAGAAGGTAAGTTTTTCTTACTTCATTTTCTTTCACCTTCTACATTAGGTACTGTGCAATCTCAAATCATTGTTTGTGTGTGTGTGTGTATGTGTGTTAGGATGCACGTACATCGTCAAAGTTATTTGTCAAAGAGTTGATTAATGTTTAGAATATAGAAGAATGTTTTGTATTAATTTCTGTAAACCAAGCTGAAAGCTGTATCAGGCTTTTATATAACATGTCCTACAATGTAATGTACAGTGCCTTCACACCCCTTGACTTTTTACACATTTTGTGTTATTACAGCCTGAATTTAAAATGTATTCAATTGAGATTTTGTGTCACTGGCCTACACACAATACCCCAAAATGCGAAAGTGGAATTATATTTTTAGAAATTTTTACAAATGAATTAAAAATGTAAAGCTGAAATGTCTTGTCTCAATGAGTATTCAAGCCCTTTGTTATGGCAAGTCTAAGTAAGTTCAGGTGTAAAAATCAGCTTAACATGTCACATAATAAGTAGCATGGACTCACTCTGTGTGCAATGACAGTGTTTAACTCATTTCTGTACTCCACACATACAATTATTTGTAAGGTCCCTCAATTGAGCAGTAAATTTCAAACACAGATTCAACCACAAAGACCAGGGAGGTTTTCCAATGCTACGCAAAGAAGGTCAGCTGTTGGTAGATGGGTAAAAAAAAAAAACTGACATTGACTATTCCACTTTGGATGGTGTACCTCTACACCTAGTCACTACAAAGATAGAGGTGTCCTTCCTAACTCAGTTGCCGGAGAAGAAGGAAACCTCTCAGGGACTTCACCATGAAAGAGTTTAATGACTGTGATAGGAGAAAAACGAAAGATGGATCAACAACACATCTAGCCACTGGGATTTATGCCCATTCTTCAAGGCGAAACTGCTCCAGCTCCTTCAAGTTGGATAGGTTCTGCTGGTGTACAGCAATCTTTAAGTCGTACCACAGATTTTCAGTTGGATTGAGGTCTGGGGTTTGACTAGGCCATTCCAAAACATTTCAATGTTTCCCCTTAAACCACTCGAGTGTTGATTTAACAGTATGCTTCAGGTCATTGTCCTGCTGGAAGGTGAACCTCCGTCCCATTCTAAAATCTCTGGAAGATTGAAACAGGTTTCCCTCATCATTCCTTCAAATCTGACCAGTTTCCCAGTCCCTGCCGTTGAAAAACATCCCCTTAGCATGATACTGCCACCACCATGCTTCACTATGGGGATGTTGGGCTCGGGGTGATGAGAGGTGTTGGGTTTGGGCCAGACATTGCGTTTTTCTTGATGAAAAAAAGCTACATTTTAGACTCATCTGACCAGAGTACCTGCTTACATATGTTTGGGGAGTCTCCCATATGCCTTTTGGCGAACACCAAACATGTTTGCTTATTTTATCTTTAAGCAATGGCTTTTTTCTGTCCACTCTTCCATAAAACCCAGCTCTGTGGAGTTTATGGCTTAAAGTGGTCCTATGGACAGATACTCCAATCTCCGCTGTGGAGCTTCGCCGCTCCTTCAGGGTCATCTTTAGTCTCTTTGTTGTCTATCTGATTAATGCCCTCCTTGCCTGGACCGTGGGTTTTGGTGGGCGACCCTCTCTTGCCAGGTTTTTTGTGGTGCCATATTCTTTCCATTTTTTAATAACGGATTTAATGGTGTTCTGTGGGATGTTCAAAGTTTCTCATATTTTTTTTATAACCCAACCCTGATCTGTACTTCTCCACAACAGTGTACCTGGCCTGTTTGGAAAGCTCCTTGGTCTTCATGGTGCCGCTTGCTTGGTGGTGCCCCTTACTGGTGTTGCAGACTCTGGGGCCTTTTAGAACAAGTGTACATATACTGAGATCATGTGATACTTAGATTGCACACAGGTGGACTTTATTGAACTAATTTTGTGACCTCTGAAGGTAATTGGTTGCACCAGATCTTATTCATGGGCTTCGTAGCAAAGGGGGCGAATACATACGCACGCACCACTTTTCCGGTTTTCATTTTGTATAATTGTTTTGAAACAAGCTATTTTTTGCAATTCACTTCACCAAATTGGACTTTTGTGTATGTCCATTACATTGAAATCCAAGAACAAATCCGTTTAAATTACAGGTTGTAATGCAACAAAATAGGAAAACACCATTCAGAAAATATGTATATATTTTTTTCTCACATTTACACAGGTATTCAGACGCTTTATTATGCGACTCTAAATTGAACTCAGGTGCATACTGTTTCCATTGATCATCCTTGAGATGTATCTACAACTTGATTGGAGTCCACCTGTGGTATATTCAATTGATTGGTCATGACGTGGAAAGGCACCAACCTGTCTATATAAAGGTCCCACAGTTGACAGTGCATGTCAGAGAAAAACCAAGACATGAGGTTGAAGGAATTGTCCGTAGAGCACCGAGACGACAGTATTGTGTCACAGATCTGGGGATGGGTACCAAAACATTTCTGCAGCATTGAAGGTTCCTCCATCATTCTTAAATGTAAGAAGTGTGGACTCTTCCTAGAGCTGGCAGCTCGACCAAACTGAGCAATCGGGGGAGAAGGGCCTTGGTCAGGGAGGTGACCAAGAATCCAATGGTCACTCTGACAGCTCCAGAGTTCCTCTGTGGAGATGGGCTAACCTTTCAGAATGACAACCATCTCTGCAGCACTCCACCAATCATTCCTTTATGGTAGAATGGCCAGACGGAAGCCACTACTCAGTAAAAGGCACATGACAGCGCGCTTGGAGTTTGCCAAAAGGCACCTAAAGGACTCTCAGACCATGAGAAACAGTATTCTCTGGTCTGATAAAACCAAGATTCAACTCTTTGCCCTGAATGCCAAGCATCACGTCTGGAAGAAACCTGGCACCATACCTACTGTAAAGCATGGTGGTGGCAGCATCATGCTTTGGGGATGCTTTTCATCGTCAGGGACTGGGAGACTAGTCAGAATTGAGGGAAAGATGAACGGAGCAAACTACAGAGAGATCGTTGATGAAAACCTGCCCTAGAGTGCTCGGGACCTCAGACTGGGGCGACTTTCCAACAGGACAATGACCCTAAGCAGACAGCCAAGACAACGCAGGAGTGGCTTCGGGACAAGTTTCTGAATGTTCTTGAGTGGCCCAGCCAGAGCCCGGACTTGAACCCGTTCTAACATCTCTGGAGAGACCTGAAAACAGCTGTGCACTCTCCAACCAAACTGACAGAGGTTGAGAGGATCTGCAGAGAAGAATGGGAGAAACTCCCCAAATACACGGGTGCCAAGCTTGTAGCGTCATACCCAAGAAGACTCAAGGCTGTAATCGCTGCCAAAGGTGTGTTAACAAAGTACACAGTAAAGGGTCTGAATACTTATGTAAATTAAATATGACATTTTTTATACATTTGCAATAAATTATAAAAACCTTTTTTTGCTTTGTCATTATGAGGTATTGTGTGTAGACTGATGAGAAAACATATATATTTGATCAATTTTAGAATTAGGCTGTAATGTAACAAAATGTGTAAAAAGGTAAAGTGGTCTGAATACTTTCCCGAATGCACTGTATATATAAAAGGTTGGAGAAGACACTATGAAAACCCTACACAAACTTACCCAATGAATTCTTCTATATAACAATCCATGTGCACTTATACTGCATACCAGCTGGATTGTAAAGGTTTAAATTGCACGTGGTAATCATGCAGATGGATGAACCAACAGAGGAAATATTGGACTTCCACTTTCATTTAAGAATAGAAAAAGACAATTAAGGTGAATAAATCAAATGTAAATAGATTTGCAATACCATAGAAAATACTTGCACAGCACACAACACAATATCTCAACCACACACATTCCATATTGAGGAGTTTAGAACCTCCCTGCAGCATTGTGTAGCTCTAACACAAAGGCTAATAATACTGATATGGTGGAGAGGGCTTCCTTCACCCCACAGCTGCCTAGCAGAGGCAGGAAACAGATGCAACTATACCACATTCTGCTTTCCATCACTTATGTAAAAAAACATGTTCATTTATTTATTTATTTATGCAGTGCTACAATTATATTGTATTGTATTTTATGAGATGCAGTAGCCTACATGGATGATAGGAAAATATATGACTAACCATGTACCGAGTTGGCCGACAGATATCAATTCCTGGTACTAACTATTTTACAAGAGCTCAACCCAGTGGGCAAAATTGGTTGAAAAGACATCAGGCTTACCATGACTGCTGGACTTCACTACAAATTCCATCAGTATGATGTCTCATGCGTAGATTTTCTCAATTATAGCCAGGAGAGAATGTAGTCTGCAGATCATATTTCTTTACTTCTCCGCCACTGACTGCAAACTTATTTTCCTGCTGCGTTGTTATAAATTACAGTACATGGTCAAATCAAGGCTCTCCTTGGTAAAATTAGATAGATGAAGGTCATTGCAAACCAAGTCATTATGAAACACAATCAAATGCTTTGAAGGTTGGTCATGTGTAATGAAATAATAACAAAATGCACTAACTGTAAATCGCTCTGGATAAGAGCATCTGCTAAATGACTATATTGTAAATGTAAACAGTCTCTCCTAAATGTAAACAGTCTCTCCATAGACTACGTTCACGGTAGGGAATCATCTATTGTTGTTAATTTGGAGGAACTACCCCTTTACCAAGCCACTTTTGGCTCCATGAATGAATGATCTGTTTATTTCATCCCTGATTGGAAAATCTATGTTTTTCTCACAGAAAATGAGGACATCACTTCAGCGAAGACATTCTGGCCAATCAGCCATCACAAAGGCATTCAGCAAACCAAAGGGCCACAGGAGGTCAGCCATATGAATAATACCAAACCATATATCTGTCTGTCTGCACACTTGTTTTCCCTTTTTACTCATGCTACACTACATTGCCAAACGTATGTGGACACCTGCTTGTTGAACATCTCATTCCAAAATCATGGGCATTAAACTGGAGTTGGTCCCCCCTTTGCTGCCATAACAGCCTCCTCTCTTCTGGGAAGGCTTAACACTAGATGTTGGAACATTGCTGCAGGGACTTGCTTCCATTCAGCCACAAGAGCATTAGGGAGGTAAGGCACTGATGTTGGGCGATTAGGCCTGGCTCGCAGTCGGCGTTACAATTCATCCCAAAGTTGTTCGATGGGCTAGAGGTGAGGGCTCTGTGCAGGCCAGTCAAGTTCTTCCACACCGATCTCGACAAACCATTTCTGTATGGACCTCGCTTTGTGCACGGGGGCGTTGTCATACTGAAACAGGAAAGGGCCTTCCCCAAACAGTTACCACAAAATTGGAAGCATAGAATCGTCATTGTATGCTGTAGCGTTAAAATTTCCCTTCACTGGAACTAACGGGCCTAGCCTGAGCCATGAAAACACCCCC
Source organism: Oncorhynchus gorbuscha (assembly GCF_021184085.1). Classification (NCBI taxonomy): domain Eukaryota; kingdom Metazoa; phylum Chordata; class Actinopteri; order Salmoniformes; family Salmonidae; genus Oncorhynchus; species Oncorhynchus gorbuscha. Next base: position 72,464,997 of record NC_060174.1, read on the forward strand.
AGACCATTTGGGGCAGGTAGCCTTCTCCTGGCATCCGCCAAACAGAGATTCATCCATCAGACTGCCAGATGGTGAATCGTTGGTTCATCACTCCAGTGTCCAGTGGCGGTGAGCTTTACACCACTCCAGCCGACGCTTGGCATTGTGCATGGGGATCTTAGGTTTTTGTGAGGCTGCTCGGCCATGGAAACCCCTTTCATGAAGCTCCCGATGAACAGTTATTTTGCTGACATTTCTCCAGAGGCCGTTTGGAACTCGGTAGTGAGTCTTGCAACCGAGGACAGATGATTTTTACATACTACGAACCTCAGCACTCGGCGGTCCCATACTGTGAGCTGTTGTTTCTCCTAGACGTTTCCACTTCACAATAACAGCACTTACAGTTGACCGTGGCAGCTCTAGCAAGGCAGGAATTTTACCAACTGACTTGTTGGAAAGGTGGCCTCCTATGACTGTGCCACGTTAAAAGTCACTGAGCTCTTCAGTAAGGCCATTTTACTGCCAATATTTGTCTATGGAGATTCCATTTCTGTGTGCTCGATTTTATACACCTGTCAGCAACGGGTGTGGCTGAAATTGCCGAATCCACTAATTTGAAGGGGTGTCCACATACTTTTGTATATATTGTGTATTTGTTTTCATAGCTCCATTTTTTCTCATGTCACTGACTGATTGTGTTTACTCATGGTTCAGCCATAATAACTGTCTCATCTGACAGGAAAATATACATTTTTCCAGCCATTGTAATTGTTCAGTGATACAATATTTGTAATACTGGCAGCTTTGCACAGGCCCTGTCACTGCATTTACCAAGAAAGCAAACTAGAAGCAGACTGGTGACAGGCTTATGTTGTCATGAGTTATTGAATGACATTATGCCATACTGGATATGATATGGTTCAGTATATTTTGTTAGTGTACAGCATAAGAATGCATATGCTCCATATGACCATAGCCACGGGAAGTAGGGGTGCTGAGGGTGTGGCAGTACCCCCTAAAACACGCAATTAATATATTATTTTTTTATCCAAAAAGGAGTGCAATGGGCCTTTACTAGTCCTGTATTAGTGGACTGATATAAATGTCTGTAGCACAGGCAAACATTTTTCCCCCCACACAACTACTTCCTGCAGCTATACGACCTATGGATAGCCTATGGATGTGGTTTACTATTCTCTCATTTTAATCTATTTAGTTTTTCCAATGACGTTTGTACTGCTCTTGAGCTGTGGAAGGGCTAGCATTTTGTTTCCATGTTTGAACCTCTCTTCTCCAAGCCCTGCTCTAGCTCACTGTCTCAATGACGCATAACGCACACAGCACTCCACAGTCCCAAGGTCTTTAGCGCTGCCATCCGCAAAGAATTCCTGCCTTTATTTGGTCTCAGAGCTTCTCTATCATGGTAACAGCAGCTAAATAGTGAGGAGTAACAAAAACAACCCCTGTGAAATACGGCTTGTGGGGCTCTTGCCATCTCGGATTAGCTCCTACAAAAGAAATGAAGATAATTTAGTCTCCATCTACCTTTTGGTTGGCTTTGTTTACAAAAGATTACTATTAATCAACACTTTATTCTGTAGACATTTAGATTCCCTCCCTCACTGTGCCCTTTTTTGTCTCATAGTCATGAACACTGTAGTACATGCTTCTGTATTTGCAGCAACGATCATAGAGATTTCAACATTTATACTAACTCAATCATTGTCATTTGACACCTTTGTGTGTGCTGGTAGTCCCAGGTGGTACCGGTAGCTCCGTTGTAGTCACTGGCATAGGACACACCCCGCACAAGCTTTTGGGGGCCCAGATAGCGAACACGTCATAAACCATGATTTTATTTTTTAGAATGACAGGAAATTAGCTTAGGGATTCTTTAAAGTCTGTATTTTGAAAATTCCCAAAACAAATCATTTCTCTATAAAATATTAAGCTCAAATAATGCAACACAATATTTTTTCAATTCTACAAATAAAGTTATCCTGTTGTCCGGCAGGAAAAATATTGTGTTGCATTATTTGAGCTTAATATTTTATAGGGAAAAGATTTGTTTTGAGAATTTTCAAAATACTTTCAATATTAGTAATTTCCTTGTCAGCTTTATGCTTGGAATTACCCTTGTCCGGAGCAAAGGATCCAAATTTCAAACTCTTCAAAAAAGTGTTAAAGTGTTGTTTCTTTCAATAGCCCTCTGTGACTTTAAAGAAAATGTATCAACCCATGGAGGTCTGGATTTGGAGTCACACTCAAAATTAAAGTGGGAAACCACACTACAGGCTGTTCCAACTTTGATGTAATGTCCTTAAAACAAGTCAAAATGAGGCTCAGTAGTGTGTGTGGCCTCCACGTGCCTGTATGACCTCCCTACAACGCCTGGGCATGCTCCTGATGCGGTGGCGGATGGTCTCCTGAGGGATCTCCTCCCAGACCTGGACTAAAGCATCCGTCAACTCCTGGACAGTCTGTGGTGCAATGTGGCATTGGTGGATGGAGCGAGACATGATGTCCCAGATGTGCTCAATTGGATTCAGGTCTGGGGAATGGGCGGACCAGTCCATAGCATCAATGCCTTCCTCTTGCAGGAACTGCTGACACACTCCAGCCACATGAGGTCTAGCATTGTTTTGCATTAGGAGGAACCCAGGGCCAACCGCACCAGCATATGGTCTCACAAGGGGTCTGAGGATCTCATCTCGGTACCTAATGGCAGTCAGGCTACCTCTGGTGAGCACATGGAGGGTTGTGTGGCCCCCCAAAGAAATGCCACCCCACACCATGACTGACCCACCGCCAAACCGGTCATGCTGGAGGATGTTGCAGGCAGCAGAACGTTCTCCACGGCGTCTCCAGACTGTCACGTCTGTCACATGTGCTCAGTGTGAACCTGCTTTCATTTCTGAAGAGCACAGGGCGCCAGTGGCGAATTTGCCAATCTTGGTGTTCTCTGGCAAAAGCCAAACATCCTGCACGGTGTTAGGCTGTAAGCACAACCCCCACCTGTGGATGTTGGGCCCTCATACCACCCTCATGGAGTCTGTTTCTGACCGTTTGAGCAGACACATGCACATTTGTGGGCTGCTGGAGGTCATTTTGCAGGGCTCTGGCAGTGCTCCTCCTGCTCCTCCTTGCACAAAGGCGGAGGTAGCAGTCCTGCTGCTGTGTTGTTGCCCTCCTACGGCCTCCTCCACGTCTCCTGATGTACTGGCCTGTCACCTGGTAGCGCCTCCATGCTCTGGACACTACGCTGACAGACACAGCAAACCTTCTTGCCACAGCTCGCATTGATGTGTCATCCTGGATGAGCTGCACTACCTGAGCCACTTGTGTGGGTTGTAGACTCCGTCTCATGATACCACTAGAGTGAAAGCACCGCCAGCATTCAAAAGTGACCAAAACATCAGCCAGGAAGCATAGGAACTGAGAAGTGGTCTGTGGTTATCACCTGCAGAACCAATCCTTTATTGCGGGTGACTTGCTAATTGCCTATAATTTCCACCTGTTGTCTATTCCATTTGCACAACAGCATGTGAAATTTATTGTCAATCAGTGTTGCTTCCTAAGTGGACAGTTTGATTTCACAGAAGTGTGATTGACTTGGAGTTATTGTGTTGTTTAAGTGTTCCCTTTATTTTTTTGAGCAGTGTATTAATAATTTACCAGTATATGCATTCATTTTTATCTGACTCAATTGATATCAAAACCCACATCGCTAAATGGGAAAAATCCTGTTAACTCTTCATTGATTGATTGAATTCTTTCTAATAACCCCCATAAATATGTGTCTCGTGGAGTATTTGCATATGATCTCAGCGATCATTGTCCCATTGTATGTATTAGAGATACAAAACAGCCAAATACTAATCATCATTTAAGAAGATACATATTAAAATGTTTGTTGAACTGATTTAGCCACTATTTCCTGTATTCCTGACCCTGAGTTGGCTTTAGAAAATGTATCCTCCATATTTATTCATCTGGCAGATAAACACACCCCTTTGAACAATTCAGAGTCAAAGATTTTTTGGTTTTCTTCTGAATTATCTGAGCTCATTCAGAGGAGAAATCAGACCTGGGCCATAGCAAGAGAAACTGACTGTAGTGGACTGGCAATCTTTCAGACAATTGAGAAATGGAGATACCTAGTCAGTTGTACAACTGAATGGCTTCAACTGAAATACGTCTTCCACCTTAATCAACATCCACATCTTCGGCGCCTGTGGAACAGTGGTTTAACTGCCTTGCTTAGGGGCAGAACGACAGATTTTTACCTTGTCAGCTCTGGGATTCGATCCAGCAACCTTTCAGTTACAGGCCCAAAACTCTAAACAGATGTTCAAAATTTTGGAAAACAGTAAATGTACTTCAATGTCCAAATTCTTCTTCTTCCCTGCCTAAGCAAGTTCTGTCTGACTCTGGCATCATAACTGAGAAGAATGGGATAAGTGTTGCTTTTAATCATTGTTTTATCTCAGCAGGCTTTTATTTTGTCAATCAATCGACTGCTCTTCCCTCTGCCAGCCTCTAGCTCACTCGATGGTTAACCTGTCAACTTATAGTGAATCTCTGTTTTTATTTCAACAATTTACTATCTGTGATGTGCTAGATGCGGGAGCTGATATGCTTGATCCATTTTTTCTGTAGCTCTCTGCCTCCCTTATTGCTGAATCATTAACCCATATTTTTAATGTGACGATTATATCTGGTACTATCGCCAAGGTTTGGAAGGTGGCCCTGTACTCCCCCTTCACAAAGAAAAGGTGGTTATCAGTCATGGCTGTCGAAAGAAGCGGACGAAGGTGCAGCGTGGTGAGCGTACATTTTCCTTTTATTATAAAACTTACGCCAACAAAACAACAAATTAAAACAACCGTGAAGCTTACAGGGCACAATGCCTCAAACAAAGTTAACTACCCACAAACACAGGTGGGAAAAAGGGCTGCCTAAGTATGGTTCCCAATCAGAGATAGACAGCAGTCCCTGATTGAGAACCATACCCGGCCAAAACAAAGAAATACAAAAACATAGAAAATGGAACATAGAATGCCCACCCAAATCACACCCTAACCAAACCAAAATAGAGACATAAAAAGGCCCTTGTCAGGGCGTGACATGACCCTTGTGTCCTAAATAATTATCGACCTATTTCTAAACGTTCTTGCTTAGTTCAAATATTTGTATTCTTGATTCATTCTCAGCTAAGATCTTTATCTTTGCAGTGTAATCTAAATATACATCAGGCGGGTTTGAGACCAGGTAATATCCCTATCTCTGTTGCATCCTTAGTTATTGTCACATGGAATGATGCTGGAGAGATGAAGCAGGTACGGGGAGTCAAACATTTAATAAATAACAGACTAGGACGAGTCAGCGAACAAGTAACACAAACAAAAGACAATCAATGCAGAAGCGGGGAACAGAGTTGGGGAACTGACAAATATAGGGGAGGTAATAACAGCTGATGAGTGAGTCCAGGTGAGTCCAATATCGCTGATGCGCGTGACGAGGGAAGGCAGGTGTTCGTAATGATGATAAGAGTGCGTGATGCAGGGCAGCCTGTGTGCCCTTAAGTTATGGCTGCATCCCTTTGTTCTCAATTTCCGCCTGAAGACATACCCAAATCTAACTGCCCAGAGGCAAGGATATGCATATTTTTGGTATCATTTGAATGGAAACATTCTTAAGTTTGTGGAAATGTTAATTGAATGTATGAGAATATAACACAGTAGATCTGGTGGAAGAAAAGAGAAAGAAAGAGCATACGTTTTCTGTTTTTTATTGCCACACAGTCAGAATGCTGGAGATCATTTTGATGGATAACACAAGAGGGCAACTGTAGGTGTGCAAAGTTTCAGACTGATAACTTCAGGAATGGGTGAGCTACATGACATTTAGCATGAAGTCACCCAGGTGTCCCACACAAGTTGCCCAAATGTACCCAAGTGGCCGAATTGGTGAAATGACCTATAACTATATACAACATATCAAAAAGCAATTCGAACACACACACACACACAAAAAATGTTTTAAAAAATATTAGAAAAAAAATATTTAAAAAAAACAGTACACCCTTTGGAAGTCCTCATCATAATATTTTGCTGCCTGTGCCATGTCCCATAGCAGTCTCTTTCTGATGTAAAGCAGAGGCAAACTGAACAAGTGATGCATTTCATGCGACACAGAACACAACGACGCCTCCATGCTGTGCCCCTCAGTTCGTTTGAATCATAACACTCCAAGATTCCTCAAACAAAAAATCTGTCTCACTTTCACTTTTTCACTTTCACTTTAGAGTTTGACTTCGCTTTACATGATTTATTCGCCATGATATCTTTAATGAAATCGTTGAAACTACAACTTTCCGAAATACAGCTGCGCATAAAAAGCCTTACAGCAACTCCTCTGATCGTCATGGAGAGAATTGAGTTCCCTGCACGTGCGATTACAAACAAGGAATTGTGGTCCAACCCAAAACCATTACATACTGGCATTTACCTCAGCTCATTGGCTATCTACCCAGCTAGATTTCAAGATCAGTGGTCATTGGGCAGAAATATAGTCAATCAATGAAGCTTCGCTAAAATTATTGGTGCGTTGTCTTCAAATCAGCTCACTTCGGTCAATACTACCTGCAAAAAAAACAATGACTTTTGGCTGTGTTGCAAACATCCAGAGGAATGCACTGAAACCCACCATGAATAGATAAATGATTGTTTACAGGGGGGAATCACGCCGAATGCTCCTTAAAAAATTGATAGAGATGGAATTCACGGCACAAATTGTTTACAAAATGTTTCGATTTAGGCTATAAAAATTGATTTTATCAAAGAAAACGGCACTTCATTTGATCAATGGGACACTCAGGAAGAGAAATAAGAGCAAGATATCAGAATGTAAGTCATAATTTTACCTTCAGATGTGAATGTGAAAAAACTGTGAAAAATGTTTCTGTTCTTGATTGCTCTTCTCAAACAAAAGCATGGGATTTGTTCTCTGTAATAGCTATTTTAAATTGGCAAACGTAGTTTGATTACCAAGATTCTAATCTTTTGAAGGGTGTAAGACACTTGCATTTTCAAGAATGTTTAATGTTACGAAGTTGTATTTTTAGTTGTCACTCTGAAATTTCCCCTGATGTTGGTCCCTGTACGCGGATCGCAGCCATAACAGGTTTGCACACTCTCGCTTTCGCTACACCCGCAGTAACATTTGCTAAAAATATGTATGTGCCCAATGAAATTGTATTTTATTTGACACTGTATATCTTGTCCACGCTTACAAATATCTGGATAGTACCGTATATTGTTGAGTTAAGAAGCTGAGAATAAAAATGGGCTTCTTCTATAGAAACAGGTCCTGCCTCTCGCTAAATAGTAAAAAGCAGATTATTTAGTTAACGTTCCTATTGCTCCGATATGGCAGCAACATCTATATGAATGTAGCGCACTGCGCTTTATTACAGGAGACAGTTTTAGTACTCATCACTGCATTCTCAAACAGAAAGTTGGATGGCTGTCTTTGATGTCATGTACATTATTATGTTTTCATTTATAAATCCCTTTAACATCAAGCCTCTCTGCAACTAACATCATAACTAAACTTTAGACATACGAGTTACCACACTCTGGAAATTCCTTTGGTCTTTACTGAGTTAGGTAAATCAGCTTTTAGCTTTCATTCACCTTATTTATGGAACAATCTTCAAAATGTTCTTAAATGTGATGTTCTTGTGCCACGAGGGCAATTCAGAAAGCTGATTGAGCAGCTTATTACTGATGATTTTGTTTGTATTTTAGGACCGCGTTTTACTTTCTTTCTTTGTATTTATATGTTGATGTGTGTATGTTCTGTAATTGTTAGGGGTGTGTACGGGAGGCGAAGTCAGGCACAGGAAAGCAGAGTGTAGTAAACAGGTGCACTTTAATTCCGGTCCAAAAATGACAGCACATAAAAACATAAAACGTGCCAAAAACATGGAACATAACAAAAGTATAATATCCACATAACAAAAAATTACACACAAAGACATAGAGTGGAAAAGAGGACTAAATACATGCAGTGATTATGGAATGGAAACCAGGTGTGTATGGAACAAGACAAAAAAAAAGAAAAATGAGAAATGGAGCGGCGATGGCTAGAAAGCCGGTGACGTTGAACGCCGAACAAGGAGAGAGACTTCGGTAGAAGTCATGACAGTACCCCCCCCCCCCCCTTGACGTGCGGCCCCAGCGGCGCACTGACACCGGCCTCGGGGACGACCCGGAGGGCGAGGTGCAGGACGATCCGGCCGGCGATGGTGAAGCTCCCGCAGCAGTTCGGGGTTCAAAACATCCGCAACCGGGACCCAGCACCTCTCCTCCGGACCATACCCCTCCTACTCCACGAATTACTGAAGGCCCCCTGCCCGACACCTCGAATCCAGCATGGAATGAACGGAGTACGCTGGGGCCCCCTTGATGTCCAGAGGGGGCGGAGGAACCTCCCGCACCTCAGCTTCCTGGAGCAGACCAGCCACCACCTGCCTGAGGAGAGACACATGGAACGATGGGTTAATACGGTAATCAGAGGGAACTGTAATCTGTAACACACCTCGTTCACCCTCCTTAGGATTTTGAATGGCCCCACAAACCTGCAACCCAGCTTCCGGCAGGGCAGGTGGAGGGGCAGGTTTCGGTTCGAGAGTCAGACGCGAACACCGGGGTCACACTGCGGCGACGGTCCGCGCTTGTCTTTTGGCGAAGCGCGGCTCGCTGAAGGTGAACATGGGCGGCCTCACATGTCTCCTCCGCACGCCTGAACCAGTCGTCCACCACAGGAGCCTCGATCTGGCTCTGATGCCACGGCACCAGGACCGGCTGGTACCCCAATACGCACTGAAAGGGGGAGAGGTTAGTGGAGGAGTGGCGAAGCGAGTTCTGTTACATCTCCCCATGGTGCCGGAAGACGTGAGTAAACAGGGCTTCAGCAGTCTGTAGGGCCGTAGGAAGACCGGGCAGAGGGAGGAGACGACAGGACTTAGAGAAATAATCTTCAACGACCAGGATCGTAGTGTTTCCCTGTGAAAGAGGTAGATTGGTTAAAAAATCCACAGACTGGTGTGACCAAGGTCGTTGTGGAACGGGTAAAGGGTGTAGCTTACCTCTGGGCAGGTGTCTCGGAGCCTTACACTGGGCACACACCGAGCAGGAGGAAGCATAAACCCTCACGTGGGCCACCAGTACTTGCCAGTCAGACAGCGCACCGTCCGACCGATCCCCGGATGATCAGAGGAGGGTGACGTGTGGGACCAATAGATCAACTGGTCATGGACAGCAGATGGAATGCGTCCAGGTCCCACATGACCGGCGCTACAAGGCAAGAGGCCGGGAGTATGGGAGTCTGATCCATGGGTCGATCCTCTGTGTCATATAGCCGGGACAGTGCGTCTGCCTTTGTATTCTGGGAACCTGGTCTGTAGGACAGGGTAAACACAAAACGGGTAAAGAACATGGCCCCCCTTGCCTGACGACGATTCAGTCTCCTCGCTGCCTGGAAGTACTCCAGGTTGCGGTGGTCAGTCCAGATGAGGAAAGGGTGTTTCGCCCCCTCAAGCCAATGTCTCCATGCCTTCAACACTTTAACCACAGCCAACAGTTCCCGGTCCCCCACATCATAGTTACGCTCCACTGGGCTGAGCGTCGAGAAGAAAGCACAGGGCGGAGTTTTCTTGGCGTACCCAAGCGCTGTGAGAGCACGGCTCCTATCCCAGCCTCGGCCACGTCCACCTCCACGTCCAACAAAGTGGGATACGGATGGGCCAGCACGGGAGCCGAAGTCAACCTGCCCAAAAGCCCTGTCCGCCTCAGCCGACCACTGCAACCGTACGGAACCCCCAACCCCCCCTTCAGCAGTGAGGTAATGGGAGCAGCCACCTGGCCAAAACCCCGGGTATAAATCTCCGGTAATAATTGGGAAACCCTAAAAATCGCTGCACCTCTTTTACCATGGTGGGTGTCGGCCAATTACGCACGGCTGCAATGCCGTCACTCTCCATCTCCACGCCTGATGTGGAAATGCGATACCCTAGGAAGGAGACGACCTGCTGAAAGAACAGGCATTTCTCGCCCTTGACGTACAGGTCATGCTCCAACAGTCGTCCAAGTACACTGCGTACCAAGTATACATGCTCAGCGCGTGTAGTGGAGTATATGAGAATATCATCGATATACACCACTACACCCTGCCCGTGCAGGTCCCTGAAAATCTTGTCTACAAAGGATTGAAAAACTGATGGAGCATTCATCAACTCGTACGGCATGACAAAGTACTCATAATGCCCTGAGGTGGTACTAAACACTGTCTTCCACTCGTCTCCCTCCCAGATATGCACCAGGTTATACGCACTCCTGAGATCCAGTTTCGTGAAGAAGTGCGCCCCATGCATTGACTCAAATGCCGCGGCGATAAGAGAATATCCCTTTGAGCATTGTGAAAATTATTAATTAAACTTTGGATAGTATAACTAACTCAATTGCCGGAGAGGAAGGAAACCGCTCAAGGATTTCACCATGAGGCCAATGGTGACTTTAAAACAGTTACATAGTTTAATGGCTGTGATAGGAGAAAACTGAGGATGGATTAACAGCATACTCCACAATACTAAATGACAGAGTGAAAAGAAGGAAGCCTGTACAGAATCAAAAATATTCCAAAACATGCATTCTGTGTGCAATAAGGCACTTAAGTAAAACTGCAAAAAATGTGTGTCCTTTATGTCCTGAATACAAATCCAACACAACACATCATTGTGTACCACTTCATATTTTCAAGCATTGTGGTGGCTACCACATGTTATGGGTATGCTTGTCATTGGCAAGTACTAGGGAGTTTAAAAAAATACATTAATGGAGAAGAGAATGGAGAATAGAGCTAAGGACAGCCAAAATCTTGGAGGAAAACCTAGTTAGTCCGCTTTTCAACCGACACTGGGAGACAAATTCACCTTTCAGCAAGACAATAACCTAAAATACAAGGCCAAATATACACTGAAGTTGATTACCAAGACGACATTAAATGTTCCTGAGTTGCCTAGTTGCAATTTTGACTAAAATCGACTTGAAAGTCTATGGCAAGACTTGAAAATGTCTGCCTATCAATGATCGACAAACAACATGACAGATTTTATTTTTTAAAGAATACTGTGCAAGTATTGTACAATCCATGTGTGCAAAGCTTACCCAGAAAGAGTCACAGCTGTAACCTCTGCCAGATTGTGATTCTAACATGTATTGACTCAGGGATGTGAGTTTCTGTATTCTGTATTTCATTTTCAATAAATGTTCAAACATTTGTAAAATGATGTTTTCACTTTGTCATTATGGGGTATTGTGTGTCGACGGGTGAGAATATTTTTTTATTTCATCCCTTTTAAATTCAGGCTGTACTGTAACACAACAAAATGTGGAAAAAGGGAAGGGGTCTGAATACTTTCCGAATGCACTGCAAGTCAAGGGGTATGAATACTTTCTGAAGGCACTGTATGTAACCCATGTGTATTTTTTGTGTGATGTGATGAACGTATTGTAAATGCCTGATTAATGGGAAACAACGTCCAGTATCATGTCTCATTGCCAGAGACATGATACCCCCTTTACAGATTATTTTTTTGTCTTTAGGGATGCCATCCCAGTCCCATCACCAAGAGCAGCGCTGATCCAGAACCTAACATCCCAGAGTGCAGAGTTTGTGATGGAAGAGCACGTGCAGCTCAGCACTGGACTGCAGACCCAGGAGAGACACTTGTTCCTCTTCAGTGACACACTCATCATCGCTAAATCAAAGTTAGTCCTCAGCATATAAAAATTATGTTCACTTACTGAGCAAGATGAATAGAATAGATGAGAACTAACAATGACTCTTCCTTAAGTTATCATTTTCTCCATTATGTAAATTGTACAGATGTATCTTAGGACAAGAGGGGCACTTCAACAAAATGAAAATGGAATTGATGATTGCAATTACTGTTGCATTTGTCCTGATAGATTGCTGATATCGTTGTATTTACCCTGTTGTCTTGCAGGTCTTCCACAAGCCGCAAACGGAAGGAGAGAGTGAGGCTGTGTGAGATATGGTTGGCTTCCTGCATGGAAGAGGTTGCAGAGAGAAAACTGTGCTCAAAGAACTCCTTTGTCATTGGCTGGCCTACCACCAATTACGTGGTAACTCTCAGGTAGGCTACACCAATCTAATCATTTTTGGTTAGTAATTGACATTTCATTAAATTCCTATTTTGGGGAAATAAAGATGGCATTTGTTTTCCCTATCAGTTCATCGGAGTCAAAGGAGAAGTGGCTTACCACCTTACAATGGTAAGGAAATCCTTACAAAACCCAGATGTACAATATAGAAAATTACTTCTGAAATTAAATGTATAGGATTATGTACTGTACCTACCTGATGCACGCACATTAGCACTAATATATGCCACATGTGCTATTTGGCACAGGCACATCACCAAATCCAAGGAAGTGGAATATCTCAGTAATCTCACCATGAAGGTTGTTCTCGTGGACATTGGAAATAGTGCAATGGTAAGAGAATTCACTCATCTACAACTACTGCTACTTCTCAGATGCTAATGGATTATTTTCCCCAAATGTTCACATTCTAAATTAAATATGATTATATGTATGACTATTTCTAGTTAACATAACATTTATTCAAGTAACCTCAGAAAATATTTTCCAATTCTATAAGATTATGAAGGAATTATTTGTGTTTTAATCTAGACGACTGTGAATGTGGACAATACATGTGAGGTTGACAAAGTCATCAGGATCCTCACCCAACAATTTAAACTCACTGTGAGTTGTTTCCACCATTTTCTGTATTAATCATGTCTTTGTTCTATTATTAGAAGTAATCCAAATGTTCTGTTTAGAATGTGTATGGACAAACATTTTACTATAATTATAGAGTAATATATCATTATTATTATTACTATTACCAAGCTCTGCTCTATAATCTTTTTTTCATATTTTTTTAAGGTTTACTCTTTAGAATTTAGATAAAATTCTGCTACTACTAGCCTACATGTTTACTCATAGATCTTTAGAAAAGACAGAAAGAGTATCAGAAAAGGAACATAAGGATCATTGACAACATTTGATGCTTTACGATGTAATTTCCTATCTCTGACCGTGCCTAGGCTTATAGATTACTCTGATGTTCGTTCCTTTCTTCATCCTAAACATCATTTTTCTACTCCCATAGGGCAAACCCACTGACTACCGCCTCTGGGTAGTCTCAGGGAGAGAGGAAGCCCTATATCCTCTTATCGGTGAGGAAATGTGATAGTACTATCACTATGCACTGAAACACGCCTCCAAAAACAGTCAGGATGAAGGCACACTTGGCTTGGATTTTAGACCATAGTTTCTGTCCCGTCAAAGGATTACCCAAACCAATATTTCAGTCAGGCAGGTTCTGTCTGTACTCATCTTAGTGTGTTCACATGGAGTGTTTGTGACTTGAAACTGTAATCTTTGCGACCTGGCTACAGGAGCCTCTCACAAAGCCAAGGCATATTAGGAATCCTGGGGATCGGAAGAGGGATTCATGAGGGCCTTTGTGTGTCTGGAATTAATGTCTCATACAACCGAATGCTATTCTGTCTAAAGGGCAGATACCTATTTTTCTCAAGTCAATGCTGGTAGAAAAATATATAATTTAGTCAATGCTCATGAGTATATTATAGCAGACACTCTTATCCAGAGCGACTTACAGTAGTGAGTGTATACAACTTCATACTGGTGCCCTGTGGGAATCAAACCCAAAACCCTGGTGTTGCAAGCACCATGCTCTACCAACTGAGATACACTGGACTACATTTAAATCAGCAGCAACAAAATAGACTCTGGGAAATGATGAGGTGATCTCAGTTTGAAAAAAATAGCTAAGGACTGGTACTACAAGCATTTTGATATAACATGTGCTTTTTCTTTAAGCCCATGTAATTATAAGGGAGTTGTGATTCATCATGCATCTCCCATATAATTGAATCACTCCTTTCGATTTTTGTCTTCTTGCCTCTTGACTCCTTTCGATTTTTTGGTTTTATTCGAACAGATAGGAAGCTAATGATAGATTACCAGGAAAGATAAAATGATAATGGGTCACAGAGCCGTATAGGCCGGATTCAGTCCTACTGTGACAGCGGTATGTATGTGTACCAGGAGCAGCAGCACTAACCACTTGACCATCCAGGTCACATCATCATTCATTCATGATTATAAACTGGGTGATTCAAGCCCTGAATGCTGATTGGCTGACATTCCCGTGTACCACAGGTATGACATTTATTTTTACTACTCTAATTACATTAGTAACCAGTTTATAATGGCAATAAGGCACCTCGAGGGTTTGTGGTATATGGCCAATATACCACGGCTAATGGCTGTATCCAGGCACTCTGCGTTGCGTCGTGCGTAAGAACAACCCTTAGTTGTGGTATATTGGCCATTACCACATCCGTTTGTGCCTTATTCCTTAAAACAGAAATGGTAGCAGCAGGGAGTGAATGCATTTTCCAATTCTATATAAAAAAAAACTGATCTGATCTACACGTGTCGTGTCTGACAGGTCATGAGCATCCCTTCAGTATTATTCTGAACTCCTTGAGGGAAATGGACCGCCAAGCCTTGACAGTCACCAACAACATTCTGACTGTAGATGGGAGCCTCTACCTTGATCACCTTCTTAAAGATGCTTCCGGCCCTCGCTTCATCCTTAGGCTAAAGGCTGAGGGGGGAGGACATGGTCGAGCAGGTGAATCATTCATTAACTTTCACAGAGAGAGAGAGAGAAAGAGATGCTGGCATGTATTGATTTTTAAGTTCCACCGATATACACCACAGGGGTAAACAATGTAATTTCCTTTAGTGCATTTTGTTTCTGCAAGTCAATTATCTAGCCCTCTTTACAGAAGTGGTTTATTCATAATGGAGATAGTAAATAACTTCCTGTCACGCTAGCACATGTAGTTCTACAGATGTTATCAGAATATCCTTCCTGTAATTAGAATAATTACAGTGTTCTAAATGTTCCATTGCTTGTTGGAGGCATAGCATACTGTCTCTCTGTCATAGCATACTGTCTCTCTGTCATAGCATACTGTCTCTCTGTCATAGCATACTGTCTCTCTGTCATGGCATAAAATTGTGAGAAAAAGAAATTACAAATTATTTTATAGCTGACCTTTTTACTGCTCTTTATAACGAATCATGTATTCTCAAATGCCAATTGAATTGTTTTGCACAGTCATTTCTATGCACAAATGCGGAAAGTATATCTGAAAAACCATGCATGGCGATTTCTCTGCATGATGCCTTATTAAGGGTGTTTTCAGCAGCTGTCTTGTAATGTCAACATTTTCTATTGAACAATTTATGGCAAGAAACATGTATTTAACTTTTTCCACCATACATCAGTGCTCACATCCCAGGAAAGATCAAATTATAATGGTCAAAGAGCAGTATATGCTGGATTCAGTCCTACTGTGACAGCGGTATGTATGTGTACCAGGAGCAGCAGCACTAACCACTTGACCATCCAGGTCACATCATCACTCATTCATGATTATAAACTGGGTGATTCAAGCCCTGAATGCTGATTGGCTGACATTCCACTATACCACAGGTATGGCAAAACATTTATTTTTACTGCTCTAATTACGTTAGTAATCAGTTTATAATGTCAATAAGGCACCTCAAGAGTTTGTGGTATATGGCCAATATACCACATCTAAGGGCTGTATCCACACATCAGTTTCTCACATCCCTGTCTTTTCATGTATGCCTTTGTGGCTGTATTCTCCCTGTCTGTGTCTGGACTTAGAAAACAAGATTCTTCAGGAGATATTTGGTAAGGGTGATGGTTCTATGTGCAACCATAATAACTCTTTAAGTGGTAATTTAGCTGTGCGACCTGGAGTTTCATTTTGGGAGCACCAGTGGAAAAAAAACACTCTTCTCTACACTGCTCAAACAAGACGGGATGTCTCCCGCCGTCGCTTGCTTTATGCTCCTAGGCCACACACAGCAAGCACCACCCTCTGTCACTCATGCAGGTAGCACACAATTCCTCCAGAGAAGGGTGCAATTGTGATCGGAAATTCAGGGCATTCCTGCTCTTTATACTTATATTGGTAGACGTTTTATTTAGGACAGACATAGGCAGGGGCACTCCAGTAGAGTAGGTGGCATAATGCACAATAACGTTGGATTCCAGTTGCCGATAAACCCCACAGAAGAAGGGGCGGGGGCGACAACGTTAGCTAGCTAGGCATATACCAGTGGACAGTGGTTGCTGTCCAAACATTTAAAATACACACCCTCGTCCACTTACCCTCGCCTTATGCCCTTGGAGGAATCTCCGTCGCCATCTTGGAGGGTGGTCCAAATGATTAGCCATGATAGGGAAGTTTGCAACGTAAGCCCCTCAGCCCTTGTATTTAGTCATCTTTGTTAGTGTACAACTATTTTCACTCCGGGGCCTGAAACTCCCCATAATTCAATTCACGACGATTGTAAATCCGCTAAGAAAAGTCAGCAAAAACTTTAAAAAACACTTCAATGGAGAAGTCAACATACAAGTGTAAGTAAAAACAAATGTAAATAAGTTATAAATTATGCTACTAATGCACATGACGCCACAAACACGTAATGTAAAAACATGTTTTTGTTTGGTTATCTTTCGGAAATTGTAGAAATGAAACATTTTCCTTCTTTAGAAGTTCCAGCTAGGCAAGCTAATGTTAGTTAGCTAATTAATTTGCTAGCTATCATACAGTAGGGGTATATTAATAATTATAGTAGACAGACATGCACTCATAATTGACTGTAGTTGTAAGGGTTTTCTAGGTGTGGTGAAGGAGAGTCGGACCAAAATGCAGCGTGTAGATTGCGATCCATGTTTAATGGAAAAAAACACACGTAAACACGAATCAATACAAAACACTACAAAAACAATAAATGTAACGAAAACCGAAAACAGCCTATACTTGTGTCAACTAACACAGAACAAGGACATCAGGACACTAAGGACAATCACCCACGACAAACTCAAAGAATATGGCTGCCAAAATATGGTTCCCAATCAGAGACAATGATAAACACCTGCCTCTGATTGAGAACCACTCCAGACAGCCATAGACTTTGCTAGAACACCCCACTAGCTATAAATCCCAATATATACATACCAAAACCCCAAGACAAAACACACCACAATACAAAAACACCATGCCACACCCTGGCCTGACCCAATACATAAAGATAAACACAAAATACTTCGACCAGGGCGTGACAGAACCCCCCCCCCCCCCCCCCTAAGGTGCGGACTCCCGAACGCAACTCAAAACAATAGGGAGGGTCCATGGTGGCGGCTCTGGCGTGGGACGTGGACCCCACTCAGTCAATGTCTCAGTCCCTTCTCCTCGCGTCCCTGGATTGTCCACCCTCGCCGCCGACCATTGCCTAGTAGTCCTCACCCAGAACCCCACTGGACTGAGGAGCAGATCGGGACTGAAGGGCAGCTCGGGACTGAGGCAGCTCGGGACTGAGAGAAAGCTCGGGAGTGAGAGAAAGCTCAGGAGTGAGAGGAAGCTCAGGAGTGAGAGGAAGCTCAGGAGTGAGAGGAAGCTCAGGCAGGTTGATGGATCTACCAGATCCTGGCTGGCTGGTGGTTCCGGCAGATCCTGGCTGACTGGCGGATCCTGGCTGACTAGCGGATCTGGTAGATCCTGGCTGACTGGCGGATCCTGGCTGACTGGTAGATCCTGGCTGACTGGCGGATCCTGGCTGACTGGCAGATCCTGGCTGACTGGCGGATCCTGGCTGACTGACAGTTCTGGCGGATCCTGGCAGACTGGCAGATCCTCGCCAACTGGTGGATCCTGGCCGACTGGCAGTTCTGGCGGATCCTGGCTGACTGGCGGATCCTGGCAGACTGGCGGATCCTGGCAGACTGGCGGATCCTGGCTGACTGGCGGATCCTGGCAGACTGGCAGATCCTGGCCGACTGGCGGATCCTGGCCGACTGGCAGTTCTGGCGGATCCTGGCTGACTGGCGGATCCTGGCTGACTGGCGGATCCTGGCTGACTGGCAGATCCTGGCCGACTGGCGGATCCTGGCCGACTGGCGGATCCTGGCCGACTGGCAGTTCTGGCGGATCCTGGCTGACTGGCAAATCCTGGCCGACTGGCAGATCCTGGCCGACTGGCAGTTCTGGCGGCACTGGGCAGACTGGCGGCACTGGCGGCGCTGGGCAGACTGGGCGCACTGGCGGCACTGGGCAGACTGGGGGCACTGGTGGCGCTGGGCAGACTGGGGGCACTGGTGGCGCTGGGCAGACTGGCGGCACTGGTGGCGCTGGGCAGACTGGCGGCGCTGGGCATACTGGCGGCGCTGGGCAGACTGGCGGCGCTGGGCAGACTGGCGGCGCTGGGCAGACTGGTGGCGCTGGGCAGACTGAAAGATCTGGCTGCTCCATGTTGACTGTCGGCTCTGGCTGCTCCACACTGACTGGCGGCTCTGGCTGCTCCACGCTGACTGGCGGCTCTGGCTGCTCCATGTGGGCTGACAGCTCTGGCGGCTTCTTACAGACTGGCAGCTCCTTGCAGACTGACAGCTCCTTGCAGACTGACAGCTCCTTGCAGACTGACAGCTCCTTGCAGACTGGCAGCTCCTTGCAGACTGACAGCTCCTTACAGACTGACAGCTCCTTGCAGACTGACAGCTCCTTGCAGACTGACAGCTCCTTGCAGACTGACAGCTCCTTGCAGACTGACAGCTCCTTGCAGACTGACAGCTCTGGCTGCTCCATGTTGACTGTCGGCTCTGGCTGCTCCACACTGACTGGCGGCTCTGGCTGCTCCACGCTGACTGGCGGCTCTGGCTGCTCCATGTGGGCTGACAGCTCTGGCGGCTTCTTACAGACTGGCAGCTCCTTGCAGACTGGCAGCTCCTTGCAGACTGACAGCTCCTTGCAGACTGACAGCTCCTTGCAGACTGGCAGCTCCTTGCAGACTGACAGCTCCTTACAGACTGACAGCTCCTTGCAGACTGACAGCTCCTTGCAGACTGACAGCTCCTTGCAGACTGACAGCTCTGGCTGCTTCATGCAGACTGACAGCTCTGGCTGCTCCATGCAGACTGACAGCTCTGGCTGCTCCATGTAGACTGACAGCTCTGGCTGCGCTGAACAGACAGGAGACTCCAGCAGCGCTGTAGAGGAAGAAGGCTCTAGCTGCGCTGAACAGGCGGGAGACTCCGGTAGCGCAGGAGAGGAGAAAGGTAAGCACAGGGAGATTGCATAGGTCTCCTACCTGGCGTAGCCCTACTCCCTGTGAGCCCCCCCCCCCAATACATTTTTGGGGCTGACTCTCGGCCTTCCGTCCGCGCTTCGCCAACCTCATTCTTCTGTAACCTACCACGCCCTGCTCCATCGAATCCCAGGCGGGCTCCGGCACTCTCCCTGGGTCGACCGCCCAGGGAGAACGTAACAAAAACCGAAAACAGCCTATACTTGTGTCAACTAACACAGAACAAGGACATCAGGACACTAAGGACAATCACCCATGACAAACTCAAAGAATATGGCTGCCTAAATATGGTTCCCAATCAGAGACAACGATAAACACCTGCCTCTGATTGAGAACCACTCCAGACAGCCATAGACTTTGCTAGAACACCCCACTAGCTACAAATCCCAATATATACATACCAAAACCCCAAGACAAAACACACCACAATACAAAAACCCCATGCCACACCCTGGCCTGACCCAATACATAAAGATAAACACAAAATACTTCGACCAGTGCGTGACAGTAGTGCATATAAAGCACCCACATGCTACCGGTGGCTGAAAACACAATCATCGCGGAACGAGTCACGAATTTCCGTCCAATTTCCATTTTTAAATAATTCCTTCC
Organism: Oncorhynchus gorbuscha; assembly: GCF_021184085.1. Classification (NCBI taxonomy): domain Eukaryota; kingdom Metazoa; phylum Chordata; class Actinopteri; order Salmoniformes; family Salmonidae; genus Oncorhynchus; species Oncorhynchus gorbuscha. The sequence continues at coordinate 72,484,961 of NC_060174.1, forward strand.
GCCCTGCAAGTGTATACTGATTAGACGTCATGATACATCATCAGAAGTGTCCACTTAATTTGACAATGTCCTTCTCCCCTGCCTATCGGGCACTGTTTTCCCACAGTTCTGTTAACAATGACGAGGGCAGGTGTTTGTCAGGCTGGAGTGACAGACACACTGATTGCTTAGCTAGCTAGTCCTAAGGAGGACTATGGTACACAGTAGGTGGGAGGCTAACGTTCAAGCTAGCTAGCACACTGTGTCAATAACTATCAAGCTAGCTAGTACACGTGTCGCCCTCGCCTTCCGTCTGCTGTGCTATCGAGAGGAGCAACACTGTGCTAGTAAACGGTGTTTGCACATGGTGTCGGTAACTAGCAAACTCCGTGATAAGAGTCACTGACTCAAAGCCACAAGAGGGTAGAACATTTCCAACATTACATGTTAGGGGAGGTAGTTTCAGAAACGTTGGAATGGTTTAGTTCAATTCCTCAATAGTTGGTCCAGATGATCCACTGCCTCCAATGCTAGCGGGGAGACCGGTAGACAGCGTCCTTCGATCCCACTGTTTTCCAGCAGCTCTGTTAACGACGGTGAGAGCAGGTGTTCAGCAGGCAGAGAGCGAAGAACTCTGTTTATCGGTGTCATTCCTGCTAGCAAATTATTTAATTTATTTCCCTTTTGACCAACATTCAAGTGTCACACAAGCATGATGATGTCTTGCTCTCACCATTCTGTAAATTCATGCATATGTTCATGCTACAGTATCATGCTGCAGGGACTGGGAAACTGGTCAGAATTGAAATAATGATTGATGGTGCAAAATACAGGGAAATTCCTGAGGGGAGACCTGTTTCAATCTTCCAGAAATTTGAGACAGAGGTTCACTTTCCAGCAGGACAATGACCCTAAGCATACTGCTAAAGCAACACTTGAGTGGTTTAAGGAGAAACATTTAAATGTCTTGGAATGGCCTAGTCAAAGCCCAGACCTCAATCCAATTGAGAATTTGTGGTATGACTTAATGATTGCTGTACACCAGCGGAACCCATCCAAGTTGAAGGAGCTGGAGCAGTTTTGCCTTGAAGAACGGGTAAAAATACCAGTGGCTAGATGTGCCAAGCTTATAGAGACATACCCCAAGAGACTTGCAGGTGTAATTGCTGCAAAAGGTGTCTCTACAAAGTATTGACTTTGGGGGGGTGAAGAGTTATGCACGCTCATGTTTTCCGTTTTTTTGTCTTATTTTTTGTTTGTTTCACAATTAAAAATATTTTGCATCTCCAAAGTGGTAGGCATGTTGTGTAAATCAAATGATATACAAACCCCCCGCAGGTCTAGCCTTTAGCTCAGTGCGGATGTTGCCTGTAACCCATGGCTTATGGTTGGGATATATATGTACATATGGTAACTTGGGGGGTGACGTGGTCGATGCACTGATTAACAAAGCCAGTGACTGATGTGGTAAACTCCTCGAACCCATCAGATGAGTTCCGAGAACATTTTTCAGTCCTGTAGCTTGGCATCCACTTCATCAGACCATTTCCGTATTGTGCGCGTCACTGGTACTCCCTGTTTTGAGTTTTTGCTTATAATCATAAATTAAGAGGATAGAGTTATAGTCAGATTTGCCAAAAGGAGGGCACGGGAGAGCTTTGTAAGCATATCTGTGTGAAGAGTAAAAGTGATCTAGAGTTTTTTCACCTCTAGCTGCACAGGTGACACGCTGGTAGAAATTTGGTAAGACGGATTTCAGTTTTCCTGCATTAAAATTACCGGCCACTAGGAGCACCACCTCTGGATGAGCATTTTCTTGTTTACTTATGGCCTCATACAGCTTGTTCAATGCGATCTTAGTGCCAGCATCGCTTTGTGCTGGTAACTAGACAGCTACCAACAATGTAGATGAGAACTCTTAGTATGGTGTACAGCTTATCATGAGGTATTCTAACTCAGGCGAGTAGAACATCAAGTCTTCCTTAATATTAGAGATTGCGTACCAGATGATGTTAACAAAGAGACACATACCACCCCCCATGAGCTTACCCGACGCTGCCGGTCTGTGCTGCCGATGCACAGAAAAAAAGCTATTATCCATGTCCTTGTTCAGCTAAGTTTCAGAGAAACTGTAGGATATTAAAGTTTTTCAAAATCTCTCCTCGTCGACAGCCTGCCATTCCATGTATTTGATCTATTCCAGTGCTAGCACACCTGATTCAACTTGTCAACCAACACAAAAATAACATCTATGGATTTTTTATTCAACACAAAACAATATTATATGGCAGAAACTTTTTATAGAACCTTTGAAATTGAGAATAGTTCTTTAGAGAACCTTAATAATAAAGTGTACTTTACAGCACCATGCAAATTATATATACATTTCGTAGTACCAGAATAGGGTTGTAACAACAGAACAACAAAAATATAAACACAACATGCAACAATTTAAAAGATTTTACTGAATTACAGTTCATTTAAGGACATCAGTCAATTGAAATATATAAATATGTTACTCACTAATCTATGAATTTCACAAAACTGGGAATTCAGATATGAATCTCTTGCTCTCAGATATTTTTTTAAACAAAGTAGGGTCGTGGATCAGAAAACCAGTCAGTATCTGGTGTGAACACTATTTGCCTCATGCAGCGAGACACATCTCCTTTGCATGGAGTTGATCAGGCTGTTGATTGTGGTCTGTACAATGTTGTCCCACTCCTCTTCAATGGCTGTGGGAAGTTGCTGGATATTGTTGGGAACTGGAACACGCTGTCGTACACGTCGACCCAGGGCAATCAAAAACATGCTCAATGGGTGACATGTCTGGCGAGTATGCAGGCCATGGAAGAACTGGGACATTTAGCTTCCAGGAATTGTGTTCAGGTCCTTGTGACAGTGTATTAACATTCTGAAACATGAGGTGATGGAGGCGGATGAAAGGCATGACAATGGGATTCTCATCATGGTATCCCTGTGCATTCAAATTGCCGTCGTTAAAATGCAATTGTATTCGTTGTCTTTAGCCCACCGCCACATGGGGCACTCTATTCACTACGTTGATGTCAGCAAACCGCTCGCCTGTCATGCAGGTGAAAGAGGACCCAAAAGCGACTTAACAGAAACAGAGTTTATTAAAGTCCAAAACGGAATAACAGAAATCCTCTAGACTTGTAGAGGGGAAACAACTGGAGAAGCGGCCACAGACTGCAGGTCGCTTCGGGTAGGCGCAGGCCGTAGTCGACTGAGACACCTGCTCACACGCAGCATCTGATGAAGGCACAAAACACGACAGGACAGGGTGATACACAATCACGGCAAAAACACGACAGGACAGGGCGAAACGCAATCACAGCATGGTGAATACAATACAAGGAACCGACGGGACAGGAACGGATCACAAAGGAATAAATAGGGACTCTAATCAGGGGAAAGGATCGGGAACAGGTGTGGGAAGACTAAATGATGATTAGGGGAATAGGAACAGCTGGGAGCAGGAACGGAACGATAGAGAGAAGAGAGAGCGAGAGAGTGAGAGAGGGAGGGGAGAGAGAGGGCTAGAAGGAGGGAAAGAACCAAATAAGACCAGCAGAGGGAAACGAATAGCATGGGAAGCACAGGGACAAGACAAGATAATAAATGACAAACATGACAGTACCCCCCCACTCACCGAGCGCCTCCTGGCGCTCTCGAGGAGGAACACTGGCGGCAACGGAGGAAATCATAGATCAAACGGTCCAGCACGTCCCGAGAAAGAACCCAACTCCTCTCCTCAGGACCGTAACGAAAAACGATAAAAAGGGAAACTAGGGTACTACTCTAAAAAAAAAAATGAGAACTAGGGACAGACTGAGACACAGCAAGGGCAGGGACAAGAACAGGAGAGATGCGATGGCAGGGAACAGACTGAGACCCAGCAAGACCAGGAGCAGAAGCAGAAAAAAAATTACCAGACTTCTGCGCGCAGTCTGAACACGCAGCCACGAAACGGCGCGTGTCACGCTCCTGAGTCGGCCACCAAAAGCGCTGGCGAATAGACGCAAGAGTGCCTCGAACACCGGGATGACCAGCTAACTTGGCAGAGTGAGCCCACTGAAGAACAGCCAGACGAGTGGAAACAGGAACGAAAAGGAGGTTACTAGGACAAGCGCGCGGCGACGCAGTGTGCGTGAGTGCTTGCTTAACCTGTCTTTCAATTCCCCAGACTGTCAACCCGACAACACGCCCATAAGGAAGAATCCCCTCGAGATCAGTAGAAGCCACAGAAGAATTAAACAGACGGGATAAGGCATCAGGCTTGGTGTTCTTGCTACCCGGACGGTAAGAAATCACAAACTCGAAACGAGCGAAAAACAACGCCCAACGAGCTTGACGGGTATTAAGTCGTTTGGCAGAACGGATGTACTCAAGGTTCTTATGGTCTGTCCAAACGACAAAAGGAACGGTCGCCCCCTCCAACCACTGTCGCCATTCGCCTAGGGCTAAGCGGATGGCGAGCAGTTCACGGTTACCCACATCATAGTTGCGCTCAGATGGCGACAGGCGATGAGAAAATAAGCGCACGGATGAACCTTATCGTCAGACTGGAAGCGCTGGGATAGAATGGCTCCCACGCCTACCTCTGAAGCGTCAACCTCGACAATGAATTGTCTAGTGACGTCAGGAGTAACGAGGATAGGAGCGGACGTAAAACGTTCTTTTAGAAGATCAAAAGCTCCCTGGGCGGAACCGGACCACTTAAAACACGTCTTGACAGAAGTAAGAGCTGTGAGAGGGGCAGCAACTTGACCGAAATTACGAATGAAACGCCGATAGAAATTAGCGAAACCTAAAAAGCGCTGCAACTCGACACGTGACCTTGGAACGGGCCAATCACTGACAGCTTGGACCTTAGCGGAATCCATCTGAATGCCTTCAGCGGAAATAACGGAACCGAGAAAAGTAACGGAGGAGACATGAAAAGAGCACTTCTCAGCCTTTACGTAGAGACAATTCTCTAAAAGGCGCTGTAGAACACGTCGAACGTGCTGAACATGAATCTCGAGTGACGGAGAAAAAATCAGGATATCGTCAAGATAGACAAAAACAAAAATGTTCAGCATGTCTCTCAGAACATCATTAACTAATGCCTGAAAAACAGCTGGCGCATTGGCGAGACCGAACGGCAGAACCCGGTACTCAAAATGCCCTAACGGAGTGTTAAACGCCGTTTTCCACTCGTCCCCCTCTCTGATGCGCACGAGATGGTAAGCGTTACGAAGGTCCAACTTAGTAAAGCACCTGGCTCCCTGCAGAATCTCGAAGGCTGATGACATAAGGGGAAGCGGATAACGATTCTTAACCGTTATGTCATTCAGCCCTCGATAATCCACGCAGGGGCGCAGAGTACCGTCCTTCTTCTTAACAAAAAGAACCCCGCCCCGGCCGGAGAAGAAGAAGGCACTATGGTACCGGCGTCAAGAGACACAGACAAATAATCCTCGAGAGCCTTACGTTCGGGAGCCGACAGAGAGTATAGTCTACCTCGAGGAGGCGTGGTCCCTGGAAGGAGATCAATACTACAATCATACGACCGGTGAGGAGGAAGGGAGTTGGCTCGGGACCGACTGAAGACCGTGCGCAGATCATGATATTCCTCCGGCACTCCTGTCAAATCGCCAGGTTCCTCCTGAGAAGTAGGGAGAGAAGAAACGGGAGGGATGGCAGACATTAAACACTTCACATGACAAGAAACGTTCCAGGATAGGATAGAATTACTAGACCAATTAATAGAAGGATTATGACATACTAGCCAGGGATGACCCAAAACAACAGGTGTAAACGGTGAACGGAAAATCAAAAAGAAATAGTCTCACTGTGGTTACCAGATACTGTGAGAGTTAAAGGTAGTGTCTCAAATTTGATACTGGGAAGATGACTACCATCTAAGGCAAACATGGGCGTAGGCTTGTCTAACGGTCTGAAAGGAATGTTATGTTTCCGAACCCATGCTTCGTCCATGAAACAACCCTCAGCCCCAGAGTCAATCAAGGCACTGCATGTAGCACCCGAACCGGTCCAGCGTAGATGGACCGACATAGTAGTACAAGATCTAGATGAAGAGGACTGAGTAGTAGCGCTCACCAGTAGCCCTCCGCTTACTGATGGGCTCTGGCCTCTTACTGGACATGAATTAACAAAATGTCCAGCAACTCCGCAATAGAGGCACAGGCGGTTGGTGATCCTCCGTTCCCTCTCCTTAGTCGAGATGCGAATCCCTCCCAGCTGCATGGGCTCAGTCTCAAAGCCAGAGGAGGGAGATGGTTGCGATGCGGAGCAGGGAAACACCGTTGATGCGAGCTCTCTTCCACGAGCCCGGTGACGAAGATCTACCCGTCGTTCTATGCGGATGGCGAGAGCAATCAAAGAGTCCACATCTGAAGGAACCTCCCGGGAGAGAATCTCATCCTTAACCACTGCGTGGAGTCCCTCCAGAAAACGAGCGAGCAGCGCCGGCTCGTTCCACTCACTAGAGGCAGCAAGAGTGCGAAACTCAATAGAATAATCCGTTATGGACCGTTCACCTTGGCATAAGGAAGCCAGGGCCCTAGAAGCCTCCCTACCAAAAACTGAACGGTCAAAAACCCGAATCATCTCCTCTTTAAAGTTCTGGAACTTGTTAGAGCAATCAGCCCTTGCCTCCCAGATAGCTGTGCCCCATTCTCGAGCCCGGCCAGTAAGGAGTGAAATGACGTAAGCAACCCGAGCTCTCTCTCTAGAGTATGTGTTGGGTTGGAGAGAGAACACAATCTCACACTGCGTGAGAAAGGAGCGGCACTCAGTGGGCTGCCCGGAGTAGCAAGGTGGGTTATTAACCCTAGGTTCTGGAGGCTCGGCAGGCCAGGAAGTAACAGGTGGCACGAGACGTAGACTCTGGAACTGTCCAGAGAGGTCGGAAACCTGAGCGGCCAGGTTCTCCACGGCATGGCGAGCAGCAGACAATTCCTGCTCGTGTCTGCCGAGCATGGCTCCTTGGATCTTGACGGCAGTGTAAACAGCGTCTGAAGTCGCTGGGTCCATTCCTCGGTCGGTTCCTTCTGTCATGCAGGTGAAAGAGGACCCAAAAGCGACTTAACAGAAACAGAGTTTATTAAAGTCCAAAACGGAATAACAGAAATCCTCTAGACTTGTAGAGGGGAAACAACTGGAGAAGCGGCCACAGACTGCAGGTCGCTTCGGGTAGGCGCAGGCCGTAGTCGACTGAGACACCTGCTCACACGCAGCATCTGATGAAGGCACAAAACACGACAGGACAGGGTGATACACAATCACGGCAAAAACACGACAGGACAGGGCGAAACGCAATCACAGCATGGTGAATACAATACAAGGAACCGACGGGACAGGAACGGATCACAAAGGAATAAATAGGGACTCTAATCAGGGGAAAGGATCGGGAACAGGTGTGGGAAGACTAAATGATGATTAGGGGAATAGGAACAGCTGGGAGCAGGAACGGAACGATAGAGAGAAGAGAGAGCGAGAGAGTGAGAGAGGGAGGGGGAGAGAGAGGGCTAGAAGGAGGGAAAGAACCAAATAAGACCAGCAGAGGGAAACGAATAGCATGGGAAGCACAGGGACAAGACAAGATAATAAATGACAAACATGACATCGCCCACATCATACATGCTTTCTGCCATCTGCCCTGTACAGTTGAAACCGGGATTCATCTGTGAAAAACACACTTCTCCAGTATGCCAATGGCCATCGAAGGTGGGCGTTTGCCCACTAATGTTGGTTACAATGCTGAACTGCAGTCAGGTCCAAACCCTGGTGAGAATGACGAGCACGCAGATGAGCTTCCCTGAGACAGTTTCTGACAATTTGTACAGAAATTCTTTGGTTGTGCACACCCACAGTTTCATCAGCTGTCCGGGTGTCTGGTCCCAGATGATCCCACAAGGTGCACCTGCATAATGTTCATGCTGTTAAATCAGCTTCTTGATATGCCACATGTCAGGTGGATGGATTATCTATTAACTAATTTGTGCGTTAAACTTGAGAGAAATACGTTTTGGTGCATATGGAACATTTCTGGGATGTTTTATATCAGCTTGTGAAACATGGGACCAACACTTTACATGTTGCGTTAATATTTTTGTTCAGTATAGAAACTTTTGGTAATGGTTATTTATAGAACCTTAGGAAAGAGTTCTTTACATCACAAAACAAGGTTACATATAGAACCTTATGAACATGGTTCTTTTCGGATTCTTTGAAAAGGGTTCTACAGTTTCAATACTGTAGCACCAAAAAGAGTTCCGCTATCGTTACGAGCCAAATAACCCTTATTTGGCATTATATATAATTGTTTTTGTGTGTTCTCCTCTGGGAATTGCGCTGATTTTGTCACGAATCTCGCCGAAGATGGTGCCTCTTCCTGTTCGGGCGACGCTCGGCGGTCGTCGTCGCCGGCCTACTAGCTGCCACCGATCCCCTTTTCTGTTTCATTTAGTTGTGTCTGATTTGTTGCACCTGTTTCGTGTTTAGGGTTAGTTGTGGGCTATTTAAACCCAGTAGGCCCAGTTGTTTTTCTGTTTATGGTTTTTGATTATTCTTGTGGTTTCTTTTTTCCGATCAGTTTCGTCCTGTTTGTTTGGACTGGGACTTTACACGCCCTTGTGTGTGTGGCGTGACCGTCTCTCTGGGTTTTTTTTTCTATTAAAGATCCATATCTTTTGATCTACCTTGCTCTCTGCGCCTGACTCCTGCACTCACTACTTATTGAAGCCGTGACAGAAGCCCGCACCACTATGGAGTCAGCAGGAGCAGCAACCACCCCTCTTCCATCGATGGAGGAGCGCATCCTCCATCACACAGCCGTCCTCCATCGCATCGGTTCGGCGATGGACCTGATGATGGAGAGGATGGAGCGATGGGAGAGGAGTGGTCTCCCGACATCCACCCCAGCTCCCCCACAGATGACACAACCCACTCCTCCAATGCAACGTGCCGGAACCAGACGATGACGTCTCGCGCCTCCGAGGGAGTACGATGGAGCGGCAGCTGGGTGCCAGGGGTTTTTGCTCCATCTTGAGCTCTACCTGGCTACCGTTCGTCCAACTCCCTCGGGTGAGGAGAGTGTGAACCTCCTCGTCTCATGTTTGACGGGTAGAGCCCTGGAATGGGCCAACGCTGTCTGGCACGGCCTAGACTTGGCCCGGGACCACTACCTGGAGTTCACCCTCCGTTTTCGGGCCGTGTTTGACCACCCTCCGGAGGGCCGAGCTGCGGGTGAGCAACTGTTCCACCTCAGACAGGAGACGAGGAGCGCACAGGACTTCGCCTTGGAGTTCTGGACCTTGGCTGCTGGTGCGGGGTGGAATGACAGGGCCCTGATGGACCACTACCAATGCAGCCTCCGGGAGGACGTACGCAGGGAGCTAGCTTGTCGGGACACCACACTCTCCCTCAACGAGCTTATAGACATGTCGATCCGACGGGACAACCTGCTAGCTGCCCGCGGGCGTTCAGAGGGGGTCCTGTCAGTTCCACCTCCCAGCCCTCCCGCTCCAACTCCGATGGAGTTGGGAGGAGCTGCATCTAGGGGGACCGGAGGAGGGGGCTCCTCCTGCACCTACTGCGGCCGGAGAGGACACACTTCGGACCGGTGCTGGAGGAGTGCGTTGGGGAGTCGAGATGGCAGGCGGAACTCTTCTCGGCCACCCCAGGTGATTAGGCACCAAACTCACACAGAGCTCCCTGTTGGTCACAAGTTTTTATTAATTTTTTCCCCTGCGTTTTTTCCCTCTCTCCAGCATAAGGCGCTAGTTGATTCAGGCGCAGCTGGGAATTTTATGGATTGCGGACTCGCCCGTAAGTTGGGTATTCCGTTGGTGCAGACAGACCCACCTTTCCCCGTGCACTCCTTAGTTAGCTGACCGTTAGGGCTGGTCAGGGAGGCCACGATTCCGCTGGACATGGTAACGCAGGGGGATCATAGGGAGCGGATCAGTTTCTACCTTATTGATTCACCTGCGTTTCCAGTGGTGTTGGGGATTCCCTGGCTGGCTATTCACAATCCCCTCATTTCCTGGAGACAGGGGGTGGTCAGAGGAGTGTTCAGGTAGGTGTATAGGAGTTTCCATCGGTGCCACGTCGGTTGAGAGTCCAGACCAGGTTTCCACTGTGTGCATTCCCCCAGAATATGCCGATTTGGCTATCGCTTTTTATAAAAAGAAGGTGACCAAATTACCACCCCATCGACGGGGGGATTGCGTGATAAACCTCCAGGAGAACGCTGCACTTCCCAGGAGTCACGTGTACCCATTGTCTCAGGAGGAGACATTGGCTATGGAGACATATGTCACGGAATCTCTGAGACAGGGGTACATTCCGCCCTACATGTCACCTGTCTCCTCAAGTTTCTTTTTTGTGAAGAAAAAGGAGGGAGGACTGCGTCCGTGCATTGATTATCGAGGTCTAAATTCGATCACAGTGGGATTTAGTTATCCGCTACCTCTCATCGCTACGACGGTGGAATCATTCCACGGAGCGTGTTTTTTCACGAAAAAGCGCATATAATCAATCTGGTGCGCATTCGGGAGGGAGACGAGTGGAAAACAGCGTTTAGTACCACATCAGGCCACTATGAGTACCTCGTCATGCCGTATGGGTTAAAGAATGCTCCAGCCGTCTTTCAAACCTTTATAGATGAGATTCTCAGGGACCTGCACGGGCAGGGTGTGGTGATATACATTGATGACATCTTGATCTATTCTGCCACACGCCGCGCATGTCTCCCTGGTGCGCAAGGTACTTGGGCGACTGCTGGAGCATGACCTATACGTCAAGGCTGAGAAATGTGTGTTCTCCAAACGAGCCGTTTCCTTCCTGGGTTTTGGACAAATGGCGGCGCCTATTACCTCACTGCTGAAGGGGGGGCGGTGCGTTTACGGTGGTCGGCCAAGGCAGATGGAGCTTATTGGCGCATCCGGACCCTTCGTTAGCATTCATAGTGGAGGTGGATGCGTCCGAGGCTGGGGTTGGAACCGTGCTGTCACAGCGCTTGGGCACGCCACCGAAGCTCCGCCCCTCCGCTTTCTTTTCTAAGAAGCTGGGTCAGGCGGAGCGGAACTATGATGTGGGGGACCGGGAGTTGCTAGCTATGGTAAAAGCCCTGAAGGTGTGGAGACACTGGCTTGAAGGGGCTAAACACCCTTTCCTCATCTGGACTGACCACCGCAATCTGGAGTATATCCGGGCGGCGAGGAGACTGAATCCGCTTCAGGCTAGGTGGGCCATGCTCTTTACCCGATTTAGATTTACCATCTCTTATAGACCAGGTTCCCTCAACATTAAGGCCGACGCGCTGTCCCGTCTCTATGACACTGAGGACCGGTCCATCGATCCTCCTCCCATCCTTCCAGCTGCTAGGCTGGTGGCTCCGGTGGTATGGGGGGTGGAAACGGACATCGAGCGGGCGTTGCGGTTTGAACCTGCGCCTCCACAGTGTCCGACCGGTCTCAGGTACGTGCCGCTTGGTGTCCGGGATCAATTGATTCGATGGGCTCACACACTACCTTCTTCAGGTCATCCGGGGATTGCGAGGACAGTGCGGAGTCTTAGGGGGAAATACTGGTGGCCCACCTTAGAGCCTCACGTCCTTGGCCATGTCTCCTCCTGTTCGGTGTGCGCTCAGAGTAAGGCTCCTAGGCACCTGCCTAGAGGGAAGTTAAAGCCCCTCCTGGTTCCACAACGGCCTTGGTCTCATCTATCGGTGGACTTTCTTACTGATCTTCCCCCATCTCAGGGGAACACTACCATTCTGGTCGTTGTGGATCGGTTCTCTAAGTCCCGCCGTCTCCTCCTATTGCCTGGTCTCCCTACAGCCCTACAGTCTGCGGAGGCTCTATTTACCCACGTCTTCCGGCACTACGGGGTGCCAGAGGACATCGTATCTGATCGAGGTCCCCAGTTCACGTCCCGTGTTTGGAGGGCGTTTATGGAGCGTCTGGGGGCCTCGGTCATCCTGACCTCTGGTTATCACCCCGAGAGTAATGGGCAGGTGGAACGAGTGAACCAGGAAGTGGGTAGGTTTCTGCGGTTGTATTGCCAGAACCGGCCAGGAGAATGGGCGAGGTACGTCCCATGAGCGGAGTTGGCCCAGAACTCACTCCGTCACTCCTCCACGAACATGTCGCCATTCCAATGCGTGCTGGGCTACCAGTCGGTCCTGGCTCCATGGCATCAAAGTCAGACCGAAGCTCCTGTGGTGGAGGAGTGGGTACAGTGCTCTAGGGAGACCTGGCAGGCAGTCCAGGACACTCTTAAGCAGGCCGGTGGACAGCAGAAGAAGAGCGCTGACCGCCACCGCAGTGAGGCCCCTGTGTTCGCACCAGGGGACAGGGTCTGGCTCTCAACCCAAAACCTGACCCTCCGTATGCCCTGCCGGAAGCTGGGGCCATTTAAAATACTGAGGAGGATAAACGAGGTGTGTTATAGATTGCAACTTCCCTCTTACTATCGCATTAACCCCTCGTTTCATGTGTCTCTCCTCAGGCCGGTGGTAGCTGGTCCCCTACAAGAAGGTGAGGTGCCGGAGGTCCCTCCGCCCCCTCTGGACAACGAGGGGTCCCCGGCGTACACTGTACGAGCTATTCTGGACTCGAGACGCCGGGTGAGGGGCCTGCAGTACCTCGTGGACTGGGAGGGCCTACTAGCTGCCACCGATCCCCTTTTCTGTTTCATTTAGTGTCTGATTTGTTGCACCTGTTTCGTGTTTAGGTTTGGTTGTGGGCTATTTAAACCCAGTAGGCCCGCCGGCTTTTGTGGGTGCTTGTTTTTCTCTTTATGGTGTTTGATTATTCTTGTGGTTTCTTTTTTCCGATCAGTTTCGTCCTGTTTGTTTGGACTGGGACTTTACGCACCCTTGTGTGTGTGGCGTGACCGTCAATCTGTTTTTTTTGGAATAGTAAAGATCCACTTCTTTTGAACTACCCTGCTCTCTGCACCTGACTCCTGCACTCATTACGTATTGAAGCCGTGACAGATTTGTTACTCAAAATTACATTTTAATATTTTTGTTTGGCTGAAAGCAGGTCTGATTGAATGACAACCACATATCTGTCACTCAGAGTTTCTAAAGAATGCGCTGTTCATAATTTCCAACAGATTCCTTTCAGAAACACATAAAGAGAAAGAAGTCTCTGTTAGACTGGGCTCTGAGAAGAGGACATGGCAGCCAAGGAGGTGGATATCCTGAATCCCCCACAACTCCTCACAAGCTCTTTGGTCTTTCATTGGCCTCCATCTGTCATCATGGAAATCTACCCAGACCCATCATGGTGAGTTCTGATCCCATCAAATATGAAAAATTATAAATTATTCATCTCTACTGCTGGGACAGCAGTGAGGATAATTCCAATCATGATGGGAAAATTAGGATAATATCAGTCATGGTGGGCAAATTATTCACAGCTAGTAATTGCGCCTGCAAACTACTACATGTCTGGTCTATTCTCCATACAGGACATGCTGTATCTGTTGTATCATGAGGGCCCCACCACCACAGGGATCTTCCGGCGCTCAGCCAATGCTAAGACATGCCGGGAACTGAAGGAAAGACTGAACTCTGGCAACAGTGTTCAGCTGGAGGGGGAGTCTGTGTTTGTTGCTGCATCAGTCATCACTGTAATTGCTTTCTGAAGTCTCACTTGTGTTACTTGTGTTTTAGATTATTTACTAGACTGCATTGGATTTTAAACTGAAATAATATGGCCAGCAGTAACAGTAACATGTTAAAATGGAGGACCAAAAGTTGTTTTTTAAACTATTTTCATACTGTACTGTATAGATTTTGATTGCTAGGACTTATATTTGAATGAACAGGACTTTCTGCGCAACATCCCTGGCAGTGTGCTAAGTACTGGTCTGTATGAGAAGTGGATGGAGGTCATGGCGGCTGATGATATTGAAGACAAGATTCAGTTGATAAAAGGGTGAGAGATTCATACTGTTTATTTGTTTACCAACAATAGATTAGTGGCTAAAATAAAGGAGTTGTCATATGGTCCTTGATGAACTGAGACAATTGTGTTAGAGCAGGGATGAAACAAAAGACTCCACCCTCTGCACGCGCCTCTGATATAATGGATCTGCTTACAATTGTTTTATTGAGATTTTCCCGCTTGAATGATTGTCTGGTGGCTACCTATTCTATGGGATTTGGAGCCTCTTGAGTGGCGCAGTGGTCTAAGGGACTGTATCGCAGTGCCACTAGAGATTCAGCTGTGCCACTAGAGATTCTGGGTTTGAGTCCAGGTTCTGTCGCAGCCGGCTGCAACCGGGAGATCCATGGGGTGGTGCACAATTGGCCCAGTGTCATCCGGGTTAGGGGAGGGGTAAAACAGGGTAAAAACAGGGTAAAAAATACATTTCAAAATAGATAGGAAACATTTGGGTAACGCTGAGCCATAGATGTGAGCAGAAACAGAACAATATTGAAAATTGTACAACAGAATGCACACAATAATTCAAATCTTGAAACCTGTGACTGGCAGAAAAGTGAAAAAAAGGACATATCAAAGAATTGTCTTTAATAGAGGTTAAATGCCCTCAATAGAATAGAAGAGCAGTGGTTTGCAATTCAGCTAAATTCATTAAATCGTTTTGTGCATCTAGAAAAACACACAGAACTGTATTGCTTGTTTTTGAATTCCAATAGCCTTCTCAGCACTTCATGTCCTGTTTCAAAGTCATTCAATATCTGTTTTTTTTATCTTAATATCTTTGAAAAACACATTCGGCACATTAGAGCAACTTCAACAACATGAAGAGATATATTTATTGATGTGTTCTTCCCCAAGTAAATTTACTGTATGTACTGTGCAGAAGTGGAATTTACTAAAGACAGAGACAGACTAAAGAATGTGTGTTTGCATGGTGTTGCATCAGCCACTCACCTATTCCTCTCTACATTACTGGCCTCAATTAGCCGCTAGGGTATTAATGGCACTCCATTGTCTGTCCCCTTCAGGCTATTGAGCCAGCTTCCAGAGGATAATGTTACCTTGCTCCGCTACCTGTTCGCCCTTCTCTATCACATCCAGGAGAGCTCGCAGGAGAACCAGATGAACGCTTTGAACCTGGCTCTCTGTATCGCTCCCAACATGCTGTGGCTGCCTGTGCCCAAAGGGCCAGAGGAGGAGAGTCAGTCCACTAAAAAGGTAGTGGATGCTACCACGATTCCGCAAAATCCTGAATGAATCGTGAACAATTATGAGTGAGAAAGTTACAGATGCACAAATATCACATGATATTTATGCCTCAGTAATTATTCTCACTCATCATTCACGATTCATTCAGGATTATCCGTAATCATGGTAGCATCCACATAAGTGTAGAAGTGTTGAGAAACATTATATTCTTATTTACGGAAAAGTGACTCCAAAATGACACAATACATTATTTACCATTCATTTCTATTGGGCACAAAATAATATGAAACACAACCAAATCAAACATCAAATGCATCCAACACGTTTGTACATAATAATGCACATAATGTAGATATGTCCCAATTCTTTTGGTCCTCTAAAATGGGGGGACTATCTACAAAAAGTGCTCTAATTTCTAAACGGTTCACCCGATATGGATTAAAATACACTTAAATGAAAGCTGACAGTCTGCCCTTTAACCTCATAATCATTGAATCATTTCAAATCTGAAGCGAAAACAACAACAAATATTTGTTGCCCAATACTTTTGGAGCTCACTGTTTAAGTTGTTTATTTTCTGTGTAAATTGGAATAATACACTGAATTGAAAGTAATTTTCATTGGTCCCCATTAATGACTCTGGTGTTGAAGTTAGCATGAGCATATAGTGTATGTTCATCTCCTGTATCCCCTATTTGTTAATGGTTTCTGCCTCAATGTGTTTTCATGTCTCCATTGCAGGTTGCAGCTCTCATCCAACTACTCATTGAAAACACCCTGGCCATTTTTGGAAAAGATGTTGAGTGCATTTTTACTGAGACAAATTGTGAACAAGGAACTGTAGACGATGTCATGGGTGAGATCTTTGTTAGATAACATATGGTTGATTTTCTTTTATTTTTTTGTGCATTTTCACGGTAACCATGTGGTCTCGCTTTGATCCTCCCGTGTTTTTTCTTTCAGTGGAGTCTTACCAGCAGCTCTACTTGTCTGATGATTGGGACTGGGAGAAGCAAGGAGGACTTCACTCTCCTAACAGGGAACCTTTATTCCTGTCTCCAGGGAAACTGGTCTTGAAAGAGGAGAAAGATATTTTGGGCCTTCTGAATGGGGTTGACTCCTTGAAAAAGCAATATGTGAGTGAGGAAAGTGCTTATAGCTGTGGAAATCTAGACTTTATGTCTTCACTGTCCAGTGGGTCTATATGCTCCCTGATGGGGACCCAGAGTCTTCGCTCAGCCCGCTGCTCCTCAGAACCCAGTGTGTCTCTGGCTTCTCCCCAGTCAGGGTCTCAAAGCCAGATCCACACTCCTGTTGCCCGTCAGTCCAGCTGCGATGCGGCAGTGATGTGTGGCTGTGCAGACCACTCCCAACACACACACAAACCCCACGCTAAGGGGCTACTAAAGGGGGACAGCAGCCCCAGGGTAGGTGGCAGCAGATCTAGGTATGCCTTCTGGAGGTCCCCTCAGGTAGCTTCTAGGTTCTGGCACCCTGCCCAGAGGCTGGCCATGTCCAACAGGTCCAGTTTCTCCAGCCTGTCCTCCGCAGCCACCTCACCGTCTGCCTCCTCTCTGAGCTCCATAGACAGTGCCTTTTCCTTCTGCTCTGACTCTGTGTCCTCTCCCAACGAGCCCAGCTCCCTACCCTTCCTGTTCGGCACGTCGGCACGGTTACGCCCTCTCACCCCAGACACCCCGAAGAAATTCCCAAAAGACTGGAGCATGACATTCCCAGTGGCAGTGGCTCAGGCACCCGAGGTTTTGGACTTGTATAATAAGTATGATGAGAGAGAAGAAGACAAGGAGCATTACCGTTCTAATAGCATTCAGAATAGAGAAGACTACCAGTTGCGTACACAAAACCTCTATAGTTTAAAAGGTGAGAATAGTCAAAGCCCTGTCTCCCAACCAGATGACAGTGAGAATATTATCTCTGATTGGAGTGGGGAGCAGGTGCACCAGAGCCAGAAGGATAAAGTGTTTGAGACATCAGAGTCAAAAGGCCAGACCAAAGAAATATCCATTACACACATACAGCTGAGAAAAACAAACAACCAGGCTGTCAACAAAGAAGAGGTGAAGAGGACAAAAATGACATTTTACACCTCCTCTAACAGAATGCTGGTGAAGAAACCGTCTGATCAATCTGTGGAAGAGTGTGGCGTCTCTCTGGTGTCTAACACAGGGAGAGAACATAAGGAAAACGAGGAACTTCTCGGTCAGAGTGTGCAGGTCCACATACCCCAGACAGTGTTCTATGGTCAAAACACTCCACTGGTCCTTCAGTCTGTGTCAATCAGACAATCTATCAACAATAAGGAGAAAGGAGCAAAGACTAAAACAGAGATTGACTGTGGTGAGGTGGTCCCTGAACAGTTGGGTGGTGGATGCACCCCTCTCTCCCAGACATCATCTAAAACCAATGCCAAAACTGCAAGCACAATCAGCCACACTGTAAGAATAAAACTGCCAGCAACTGTCAGAAACACTGTGAGAGAATACTTCAGCTCAGGTGACAACAAGAATGGCAACTCGGATGCAAAAGCAATTGAAAAAAAACTTGTAAGTAAACTCCAGTAGCAAAGTAAAATGGCTGAACCAACAGAAAATGCCACAAAGCTATCACACGGTGAGGAATCAGTTGTCTGATTGTACAAATGCTCATCACTTGGTGTTTTATAGTGGGTTATCAGAATGTAGATAATCAAGGATTACTTTACCTCCCTCTGTGTGTAAATATCTACGTATTTCTTGCTAAATTCTAAATTAAGAATGGTGCAGATTAAATGCAGGAATTAGGATTAGTGATGAATGCAGATAAATGTATGATGCATGTGTAATGAAAGTTAAGCAAGGAAGTAAGACCGTGTCAGATGGTAAAGACTCAATGGGTTAGTACTTGCAGTTCATTTTGTCAAACTAGTCAGCTTGATAAGCAATTTCAACAGTCTGTGCAATGTCCTGTGGGTTGTTGCTTAGGGGAAATGAATGGTGTTTATGCAAACCACTCAGACAGAGCATCTCCTCCAACTGAATGGGGATTCTTAATGCTTTTGTATAGCAAATGGCTGAAGCTATGAATAAGGACCAGACATCTTGCCTTCAATGTCATGTGTGTGTTTACTGGAGGGACTGTGACATGTTCAAGAAGATGATAGGGATAATATGTCAGGGAAAAAAGAAAAATGTGAGGCAAATTAGGTATAACCTGCACAATTTGTATACGAGCAAACACTTCTACAAATATAGTTCAGCTAACACACAAAATAGCTGTAAAAAATGTAAATACATGAGATGGAATATTATCCAAACTGAGTTCCAAATACTGTCAAGCGATTGCATGGTGTTCACATTTTCCTGATTCTAACTTTTATCGTTAAAGAAGAATTACAACATAAATCGCATTTAAAAAATAATAATAATGTTGTTTTTTAAAAGTTCAGTGCCATTTTGCATGTGTAAAATGGAGTACCTAATGTACACTGTGTGTGTATATTGTCAAGTTCTGACCTTAGTTATCTTTGTTTTCTTTATTATTTTGGTTAGGTCAGGGTGTGACGAGGGTGGTTTGTTTAGTTTTTGTATTGTCTAGGGTTTTTTGTATGTTTAGTGGTTTTTGTAAGTCTAGGTGTTTATATGTCTATGGTTGCCTAGATTGGTTCTCAATCAGAGGCAGCTGTTTATCGTTGTCCCTGATTGGGGACCATATTTAGGTAGCCATATTCCTTGGGTATTTTGTGGGTTCTTATTCTATGTTTAGTTGCCTGTCTGTACTAGCCATATTACCTTCACGGTTCGTTTTGTTGTTTTGTATAGTTTGTTCAGTATTCATTCTTTGATTAAAGAAGTATGTACGCTTACCACGCTACGCCTTGGTCTCCTCCATATGACGACCGTGACATATATATATATATACACACACACACAGTGTACATAAGGTGTTCCATATATATATATATATAGATAGATAGATGCATTGATACAGTGCTTTCGGAATGTATTCAGAACACTTGACTTTTCCACGTATTGTTATGTTACAGCCTTATTTTAAAATGGATTAAATTAGTATTTTATTCTCATCAATCTACACAAAATACCCCATAATGACAAAGCAAAAATAGTTTTTTAGAAACATAAAACCAGAAACACCTTATTTACATAAGTATTCACTCCTCCTTATCCCAGGATTGACCAGGCTACTTTGCCTTTCAGAGTGGAGATGGAACCAAACTCATGTCAGACCGACAGACAAACTCACTGATTCACTCACAGACTGACTGACTGACTGGCTGACTGACTGACTGACTGATTCACTCACTCACTCACTCACTCACTCACTCACTCACTCACTCACTCACTCACTCACTCACTCACTCACTCACTCACACATAACCCATTGGACCAAGGCCGGAATCTGTGTTTTTTTCCACTACTTTAATGTATTTACCTTTACAGTCCCCTTATGAGCCACATATGGAAGTGTTACACATTTACTTTTTCAGGTCAACCAGTACAAGAAATGTTTTAATACAAAGTTACTCTCACAGCTTCATTTGACATGTTCTGGTAGATATGACAACATTTTGGGACTGTATTATCTGCAATATCTAAGTGTGTCAGGATTTAAATACCACGATCTGCCCGTTTATGTCTGTTGAGAAACATGAATATGAACTCTCCAACATTAGCCCACTGGTTACATTCCCTTAGTAATATCAAATAACGACTCAGGAATGTGGTTTGGTGTGTAGTCAGCTATTACATGACACTTGATATGCGTGAAAAAGAGTGAATATAGATTTAGTATTTATTTTTAAAGTTGTTATTACATTATTGGTTAAAGTTATTACACTATTAAGGAAAAAGCTTTTACCCACTCCATAATGTATTCATCAATGCATAATGTAATAAAAGCCTTTTAGATATATAACGTTATTAGGTTATTGACAATTTATTACATAATGAATGCAACATGTATTACATTATTAGCAGCTATTACATTATTGGCAGTTATTACATTATCAGTTGCTACAAACCTGCATATGCCTATGGTTATTGCACCACCTATAATAAATCATGTTTGCCCTCAAAACTCTCTGCATGTGTTTTTCCATGCCTTCTCAGTCCCAACTTTCTAGACATCCTATTTAAAATATGCAGGGTTATTAATTGCAACAACTTATTGTTTTGCACAAAGATTAGTGGGTCAAATTTCACACAATGTAGTTGGATGAAAACACAGTTGTTTTAATTACTTAAAGAGAAATTTATGTGGTTTAGAAAGTGCCTTCAGAAAGTAATAATTCCCCTTGACTTAGTCCACATTTTGTTGTGTTACAGCCTAATTTTAAAAATGAATTAAAATAATAATTAATTCTCAGCCATCTACACACAATACACCATAATAACAAAGTGAAAGCATGTTTTAATTTTTGAATATTTATTGAAGATGAAATACAGAAATATCACATTTACCTAATTGCTTTGCCACATGTTTTATAGTATTACTTTAGAACTTGTCGCAAACAGAATGAATATTTTGGATATTTTTATTCTGTACAAGCTTACTTCCTTTCTCTTTGTCAATTGGGTTAGTTTTGTTGAGTAACTAGAATGTTATTCATCCATCCTCAGTTTTCTCCTATCACAGCCATTAAACTCTCTAATTGTTTTAAAGTCACAATTGACCCCATGGTGAAATCCCTGAGCAGTTTCCTTCCTCTCCGGCAACTGAGTTAGGAATGACGTGCGTTTCTTTGTAGCAACCAGGTGTATTGATACACCAGTGTAATTAATAACTTCACCATACTCAAAGGAATATTCAATGTCTGCTTCTTTTTTTACCCATCTACTAATAGAATGCAAGGCATTCAAAAACCTCCGTTTTTTTTTGGTTGAATCTGTGTTTGAAATTCACTGATAATTGTATGTGTGGGGTCAAAGATGAGGTAGTGATTCAAAAACACTATTATTGAACACAGAGTGAGGCCATGCTACTTATTATGTGACTTGGTAAGCAAATGTTTACTCCTGAACTTATTTAGGCTTGCCATAACAAAGGATTTGAAGTACTTATTGACTCATTTCATTTTTATGTATGCTAAGTACAGGTAATATGTAATTGCTACAACCGATTCTCCAACAGAAGCTAGTTGATTGGTAGAGCAAAAGGTAAATACATGTCAGAGTGGTCCTGGGTGATATGTTTCTGGAGATGTTTGATTATGATGATGATTAGACTTGGTACAGTAGGTGAAAGGTGTAGCAGGTTGCATGAAGGATCACTGGCTGCCTTTAGATCCCACAGCATCCCTCACCTCTTGGGGCACTTGGACAGTCATACCATCCATCCACTTCTGCACTGTCACCTGGCAACCAAGACGGGACCTGTCAATCAGAAGCAGATTAGAGGCAGACAGATGATGAATTACCGAATTTCCTGCACTTTGTTGTGTCTATGTCAGTTCAGCAGTGAGGCCCTACCACTTGTTTCTGTTCCAGATTAAATCAACATTTATTGTGTGTGCCTGTTTTAATTGAGCTGTGATTGCGTATGTAAATCATAACATTTCCACAAGCAAAGGACAGCGAAGGACACTTTATCATTTCAAAATGAAACTCACGTCTTGGTAAGCCCGTAAGCTAGATCTAGCATATCCATCTCCTCATCCACCGTTGGTTCCATCTTCTCATAAAATGTCTTGTCAAAAATGAGATGACAGGTGGAGCATGCTAATGTCCCCTCACATGCACCTGAAGAACAACAGAGGAGACAATAAAGGGACATATGTGAAAATCCTTAAAGACACCTGGATAGTAGATGGCTTTTATAATGTAAATGCAACATACAGTGATACATATTTGCTAAAGATATTCATATTTTACTTGTCTATTTTTCTGTTTACGTACCAAAACCACTTATGTCCAAGTTTTTGTTTACAACAACATCCAACAGGGTCTGTCCTTCAGTAACAGCAGTGGTGGTTCTGATGCCATCTTGGTTAATAAAGTGTATTATGACTTTTTCCTCCGACAAGCTGTAAAAATCAGAGCTTGTTATAAGCCATGACTTTCCATATAAAGAGTACATATCATTTATCTTCAGCAATATGTTTGAAAAGGTCGAACATTTAGCGGTCTTTCTGGATGTATTGTATCAAAGCCTATTAAAATATTTTAATCTTCAGCCAACTGAATTAAAATTTATCAGCAGTTATTATATTATCACCCATTGTAGAGGTACTCACTATAATATGGCTCTGGGTAAGAACAGAGAAAGAACAGTATGAATACATAATTAAAATGTACAGCAGATTACAAAATATATGGTTTCAAGAGACCTATAAACTCACCTTAGCAGATAATGTTATGGTCCTACAAGCAATTTCAAATCACCTACCTGTTCTTTTCAGAGTCGGAGTGTATGGCCGAGTGGATGGTGATGGCTTTGCCTTGGCTGTGTGGGATCCAGGTTTTAATGAGGCAAGTGTTGACTCCCATTGAGATACGGGGTGTATTGACCATCTTAGTGAAAAGGAAGGAGCCGAGATGCAAACACCTTGCCATGTTGGCCTGTGGCGTGTCGATTGTGGACTGAGTGGTAAAGGGGGCCTCTGGTGAATACCATCAGCCTTGAGTAGAACTCAGCCCACAAGAAGGGCCAAGGCCTAGCATAGATAACCTAACCTCAGCTCTGCAGATGGCAGAGAATGGTTTAGCTAACATCTATAAGAATTACACATCTCATCAACCCTAAGGTCATCGTAGATCTTCAAGTATGCATCCTCAATGGCTTCCTACACTGTTTAAACACAATTAGCCCATTTTGACCTCTGATGAGAGCTATTTGTTCCTCATAAGAATATGCTGTTGTTTTTCATTGAAAAAATAATGCGATCTCTGTCCAGAGAACATAGTTATAAAACTCATTTAATTGCATTTGGAGCAGCCACCTGTTATGTGACTTTATGGATAACCAATAAGACTTTATCACCTACAAGATGTTGAACCTCTGTCTCAACTACTGTCTGTATGATGATGTGTGGCCATTGTAAACCTGCTTTAAGTTTTAGAATGTCTTACAAAAATGTAACGTCTACTCTTGTTGCTGGAGGGAACACATTTTTACAGGAGCTCACAGAAAACTGGCCCACATATCATCCTCTACGTATGTATATACAAGTACATTATGTGCACATTAGGTTGTACAATGGTCAGGTTTAGCTCTTAATGTTTGTTAAGGCTAGACAATATAAACACATCCACACAAAGGTTGGAGCAGGGTCAGCCATAGGGTCAACCACAGTGCAGCACCCCTGGAGGAGTTTAGGGGTTAAGTGCCTTGAGCAAGGACACAGTGGCAGGACAGAAACTAGAATCTCAAAAAAACTAAACAAATTACCTTATTGTTCTTTAACTTACCAGGTCAAGAAAAATGTCATTATGGTCCTCACACTGAGGGTGTCTCTGACCTTTACGAGCTCACAGCAAATCTGACCACATCATTTTAGAAAATGCATATCTAACAACAAAGTTATTCCACTAAGCCAACTGCTTTGTGAATGGATGAACATGTCATGCTCAATGTGAGAGCAGTATTGTGTCAATACATTTTGTCTAAGGACAGGTTTGCATGGCAACCAATGATGTATACAAACCCTGAATTGCTGATGTTATGTTTTGGCCATGGAGAGGCTTTGAAACCACCGATCGGCCATATTGGTACTCCTCGGAGCAGTCCTCCATAGGAATGAATGGAATTCTACAGTTTTTCAATTTCAAAGGTCAACATTTCATATATGTAAGTATTTTTTGTTGTCACGGGGACAGTAACATTAGTACTTTCAAAACATACTTTAAGGAAAATATTTTTAAATATATTACATTTTTTATTGGAATGTTTAGCATATAATTTTAAAGTATGCATTAAGGTGCCTGTAATAGAATACACGTGGCAAAAACAAATGTAGCCATTAATAAATTCATTTATATAATATTATTTACAATAGTGGGGGAGTGCCAAGATGGAGGTGCAGTGGCTTCAAAACCTCAAACCCTAACAGTCATCTAGGATATACAGTACCAGTCAAAAGTTTGGACACATTTATTCATTCAAGGGTTTTTCTTTATTTTGACTATTTTCTACATTGTAGAATAATAGTTATGACATTAAAACTATGAAATAACACATAGATTCATGTAGTAACCAAAAATGTGTTAAACAAATCAAAATATATTTTAAATTTGAGATTCTTCAGAGTAGCCACACTTTGCCTTGATGACAGCTTTGCACACTCTTGGCATTCTCTCAACTAGCTTCATCTGGAATAATTTTCCAACAGTCTTGAAGGAGTTCCCACATATGCTGAGCACTTCTTGGCTGCTTTTTCTTCCCTCTACGGTCCAACTCATCCCAAACCATCTCAATTGGGTTGAGGTCAGATGATTGTGGAGGCCAGGTTATCTGATGCAGCACTCCATCACTCTCCTTATTGGTCAAATAGCCCTGTTTTGGGTCATTGTCCTGTTGAAAAACAAATGATACTCCCACTAAGCGCAAACCAGAACAAATGATACTCCCACTAAGGTCAGATGATTGTGGAGGCCAGGTCATCTGATGCAGCACTCCATCACTCTCCTTATTGGTCAAATAGCCCTGTTTTGGGTCATTGTCCTGTTGAAAAACAAATGATACTCCCACTAAGCGCAAACCAGATGGGATGATGTATCACTGCAGAATGCCGAGGTAGTCATGCTGGTTAAGTGGGCCTTGAATTCTAAATAAATCACAGACAGTGTCACCAGCAAAGCACCCCCACACCATCACACCTCCTCCTCCATGCTTCACGGTGGGAACCACACATGTAGAGATCCTCTGTTCACCTACAAAGACACTGCAGTGGAACCAAAAATCTCAAATTTGGACTCATCAGACCAAACAACAGATTTCCACTGGTCTAATGTCCATTGCTTATATTTCTTGGCCCAAGCAAGTTTTTTTTTTATTATTGGTGTCCTTTAGTCGTGGTTTCTTTGCAGCAATTCGACCTTGAAGGCCTGATTCATGCAGTCTCTTCTGAGCAGGTGATGTTGAGATGTGTCTGTTACTTGAACTCAAAGCATTTAATTGGGCTGCAATTTCTGAGGCTGGTAACTCTAATGAACTTATCCTCTGCTGCAGAGGTAACTCTGGGTCTTCCTTTCCTGTGGCGGTCCACATGAGAGCCAGTTTCATCATAGCGCTTGTTTTTGTGACTGCGCTTGAAGAAACTTTCAAAGTTCTTGAAATGTTCCAGATTGACTGACTTTCATATCTTAAAGTAATGATGGACTGTCATTTCTCTTTGCTTATTTGAGCTGTTCTTGCCATGATATGGACTTGGTCTTTTACCAAATAGGGTTATCTTCTGTATATCACCCCTACCTTGTCACAACACAACTGATTGGCTCAAACGCATTAAAAATGAAAGAAATTCCACAAATTAACTTTGAACAAGGCACAACTGTTAATTGAAATGCCTTCCAGGTAACTACCTCATGAAGCTGGTTGAGAGAATGTCAAGAGTGTGCAAAGCTGTCATCAAGGCAAAGGGTGTCTACTTAAAGTAGTATATTTTGATTTGTTTAACACTTTTTTTGGTTACTACATGATTCCATATGTGTTATTTCATAGTTGTGACGTCTTCACTATTATTCTACAATGTAGAAAATAGTCAAAATAAGGAAAAACCCTTGAATGAGTAGGTGTGTCCTAACTTTTGACTGGTACTGTATATAAATCATTGATGGCAACTGGTGTCCTTGTTACCATGCAACCCTGTCCTTCATGACCAAGGTCTCTGGAGTTCTCAGTATCCCTGACAAACTTGCTCAATGACAACAACATCCTAACAAAACATTGATTTTACACTTCATTAGGTAATTATAGTTGAGTACAGTCTTTATATTTTGACTTTGTGGGACTGTACGCGGGTGATTTTAATAAATTGGCATAGCATGGACTTTTAATAGAAGTATGTTTATGTTTTTCACCTCTCCCCTCTCATAAATAGGAGACTCATTACAGCAGGTTTTGCTAAAGGTTAACAACACGAGGCAGCATAAGCAAAACATAATTTACGTACAAATTACAGCTGCGTCTATGTGATGCACAATGACGTGTGGAAATATGCACGTGCTACTATATATACTCAATGACATTTGTGGGGGGGGACTACAACAGGCTGTGATGCAGGATATTGAATGCAATAACCTTCAAAGACAGACATCAGATAACACAGCCCTGTATTTCAGCTTGTTGAAAAATTATCTCCAGTTATGTTTTTCCATTCAACTCACTGCAAAACAAAAAATAACTACAGGAGAGTATCTTTCTGGGTCCAGATCTTATGCACTCGTCTTATGCACCCATATACCAGTGTCTGTAACACTGGATCAACTACTCTCATCCTACCAGGTAAAAATGCATGATTGAATCAACATTCTCTATGTGTCATATTTCATTTCCCCCCCAACATACTGATGTTTACCACCCATTGAAGAAGTAGTAAACGTACATAGTTTGTGTTGTTATGTTGCTTTGATGATAACACTTTATATGAAGGGTATCCATAAGTTATTCACAACATTTTTATAAAACCAATCATGATACCTTTATGAATGTTGCATATTTTCAACATAATTCATAAGCGGTCTTTAAAATAAAAGTCCCTTTTCATTATAGTACAACAACAAAAAACCTGGTTGATGGTGGTACAGGAGGTGGTTGCTAGGTTACTGACTAGGTGGGTTCAAGCTCAGGTCTTCTGCGTACCACAAGACTGTGTTAGCCGGCTGAGCTAGGGGCTAGGCATTCGTTTGTGGAGCTAGTGTATGTCTTCAGGTCTCAGCTAAGGTTGTATGCTACCACAATACAATGGCAAATAATTGCTCTGTTGCCATCCAGACCTTGGTTCAAATAGTACTTGAAATCTTTCAAATACTTTTAGCGTTTGCTTGAGCCTGCCTGGATTGTCAGATGGGCGGGTGGGGTTTGCAGTTTCGGGACTTATCAATTGATCCATTGTGCCAAGCAAGCTCAATCAAGCCCAGCTAGCTAATGTATGTAAAATATCTACAACCAGGGCTGGTGCCATTCCATACCACCCTTGTGGCCTTGAGCAAGGCATTTCACACCTACAAGGTTATGCTATAAGGCCTACCCTGTGCTTCTCCCAGCCTGTTGAGTTAATAGTGTGTTAGGAGTTTGGGTACTGTGACAGTTCCCCCCCCCCACCCCTTGGGTTGTACCGTGTCGGAGATCTTTGTGGGCTATACTCGGCCTTGTCTCAGGATGGTAAGTTGGTGGTTGAAGATTTCCCTCTAGTGGTGTGGGGGCTGTGCTTTGGCAAAGTGGGTGGGGTTATATCCTTCCTGTTTGGCCCTGTCCGGGGGTGTCCTCGGATGGGGCCACAGTGTCTCCTGACCCCTCCTGTCTCAGCCTCCAGTATTTATGCTGCAGTAGTTTATGTGTCGGGGGGCTAGGGTCAGTTTGTTTATCTGGAGTACTTCTCCTGTCCTATTCGGTGTCCTGTGTAAATCTAAGTGTGCGTTCTCTAATTCTCTCCTTCTCTCTTTCTTTCTCTCTCTCGGAGGACCTGAGCCCTAGAACCATGCCCCAGGACTACCTGACATGATGACTCCTTGCTGTCCCCAGTCCACCTGGCCATGCTGCTGCTCCAGTTTCAACTGGCCTGGGCCCTAGGACCATGTCCCAGGACTACCTGACATGAGGACTCCTTGCTGTCCCCAGTCCACCTGGCCATGCTCCTGCTCCAGTTTCAACTGTTCTGCCTTACTATTATTCAACCATGCTGGTCATTTATGAACATTTGAACATCTTGGCCACGTTCTGTTATAATCTCCACCTGGCACAGCCAGAAGAGGACTGGCCACCCCACATATGCTCTCTCTAATTCTCTCTTTCTTTCTCTCTCTCGGAGGACCTGAGCCCTAGGACCGTGCCCCAGGACTACCTGACATGATGGCTCCTTGCTGTCCCCAGTCCATCTGACTGTGCTGCTGCTCCAGTTTCAACTGTTCTGCCTTATTATTATTTGACCATGCTGGTCATTTATGAACATTTGAACATCTTGGTCATGTTCTGTTATAATCTCTACCCGGCACAGCCAGAAGAGGACTGGCCACCCCACATAGCCCGGTTCCTCTCTAGGTTTCTTCCTAGGTTTTGGCCTTTCTAGGGAGTTTTTCCTAGCCACCGTGCTTTTACACCTGCATTGTTTGCTGTTTGGGGTTTTAGGCTGGGTTTCTGTACAGCACTTTGAGATATCAGCTGATGTATGAAGGGCTATATAAATAAATTTGATTTGATTTGATTTGGTTTGATTTGACAGTAAATATACACATTTTTGTTGTACAAAGGATTAATACAATTTAATTGAAGGTAACTTAAACATAAAATAATATGAATGATGTTGAATAAATGAGTTGTATTGGTTGTTACGATTGATACTGCAACATTCATAAAAGTGGTATGACTGGTATTATAAAGGTGTTATGTACTATATTCCTCCTTCATATAAAGTGTTACCGATTTTATATTTCGTAAAGATTTTGCCTGGAGAGATCTCTTTATGCTGCAGAAAATAGTGTCCTAAATATATGTTGCCCTATTTGGTTTGATGTGAGAATACTTTAGATGCATGATGTATATGGCCACTCCTGGAAGAAAAGGAGGTCGCACTTAATTAATACAAAACATTATATTGAGCTGAACCATACGTCAACAAGTAATCTGTCCAAGTGTTAAACCAGGATTTGATTTAGGGGTTTAACATATTCTGGTAGCCTACATGCAAACAAGAGAAGACTTTCCTGAGATTCCACAGCGTGCTGAGAATTAAACACTTTCTGAAGTTTTGAATACAATTCTTGGTCAACCAAGGACCTCTAGTGTCCCTGCAGGATGTTGCATTCCTTGAAGTATATTGCATCTACACTGAACAAAAATATAAATTGAACATGTAAAGTGTAAAGTGTAAAGTGAGCTGAAATAAAAGATGTCATAAATGTTCCATAAGCACAAAAAGCTTATTTCTCTCAAATGTTGTGTACAAACTTGTTTTCGTCCTTGTTAGTGAACATTTCTCCTTTGCCAAGATAATCCATCCACCTGACAGGTGTGGCATATCAAGAAGCTGATTAAACCGTATGATCATTACACAGGTGCACCTTGTGCTGGGGGCAATAAAAGGCCACGCTTAAATGTGCAGTTTTGTCACACAAAACAATGCCACAGATGTCTCAAATTTTGAGGGAGCGTGCAAATTGGTATGCTGACTGCAGCAATGTCCACCAGAGCTGTCGCCAGATTATTTCATTTCTCTACCATAAACTGTCTCCAATTTTGTTTTCGAGAATTTGACAGTACATCCAACCAGCCTCACAACTGCAGACCACGTGTATGGTGTTGTGTAGACGAGCGGTTTGCTGATGTCAAAGTTGTGAACAGAGAGCCCCATGGTGGCAGTGGGGTTATGGTATGGCATAAACTACGGACAACGAACACAATTGCATTTTATCGATGTCAATTTGAATGCACAAAAATACCGCAATGAGATCCTGAGGCCCATTGTGAGGTCATTTTTTTAAGGTATCTGTGACCATCAGATACACATCTGTATTCCCAGTCATGTGAAATCCATAGATTAAGGCCTAATTAATTTACTTAAATTGACAGATTTCCTCATATGAACTGTAACTCAGTAAAATCTTTGAAATTGTTGCATTGCGTTTATATTTTTGTTCAGTTTATTCCAAGGGCATTCTTACATGCAGGCCAAAATGAAAGCAGACAGGAACGGACTGGGACCAGAAATCGGTCCAGACACTTCTAAGGGCATTTTCACACATAGTTTGGAGCTATAATTCAAATTAGAGTTCAATAATATGTTACATTGTATTGGTTTCACATTGCCATTGATTCAACCAAAACCCCAACTCCATGCTACTTACATACAGGTAGTAATGCTACTGACACATAACATAGGCAGTACACTATAGTACAGCGTTTATCAACTTTTACTGTACCAGGGACCGGTGAAACATAGTCCTCCTCCTTTTTACATTTTTGACCAGCACCTGTTTTAAGACAAATACAACAGGTACAAACACAGCTGGAGATACAACTAACAACTATAACTGTGTCTCTGTTGCCTCCCTGTAGTGTAGTCTGTTTCTGCATCTTCTGCAGTCACTCCGTCTCTAACTGTCTGTGCTTCTCCTTGTGCTCTTCTGTTGTCACTCTTTGACACTGTGTCAGACTGTCTGTCTCACTCTGTCTGTCACTCCTAAGTGTTCATTGCTATTACATATAGAGCCAACATTTTAAGGAACTAGCAATACATCTGTGTCTATGTTTTTTCCTACACTCTTAGAAAAAAAGGGTTTAAAAAAGGTTCTTCAGCTGTCCCCATAGGAGAACTCGTTTTTTGGTTCCAGATAGAACCCCACATGGAAAAGGTTCTACATGGAACCCAAAATGGTTCTACCTGGAACCAAAAGTGGTTCTTAAAGGGTTATCCTATGGGGACAGCCAAATAACCCTTTTAGGTTCTAGATAGCACCTTGCTTTCTAAGAGTGTGGCCACACTGCACTCATCTCTGAGCTAAGCCTAACATATTTTCCCACAGAACTGGTGCCAGAAGACCAGGGGCCACAAGGTGTCAAAAGCATTCCACAGGGATGCTGGTCCGTTTTCACTCCATGTCTCCAGTGTCAAGTTGGCCAGATGTCCATTTGGTGGTGGACCGTTCTTGATATACACGGGAAACTGTTGATCGTGAAAAACCCAGCAACGTTGCAGTTCTTGACACAAACCGGTGGCACCTACTACCATACCCAGTTGAAAGGCACTCAAATCTTTTGTCTTGTCCATTCACTTATTCTTTTACGAGGTACTGCAGGAATGGCTACCAATGGCATGCCCATCTTTTTGAGAGACATTACACTGGTCAATCAAAACATTTATAAAATATAAAAAGCACTCAATTTAGATTAAGGACTGCAAAAATACTTTACTAAATCATTAGTAAATGGTTTATTAATGTGGGAGTAATAATTAATAAATGATGAACACACAATTTATAAATGCCTTATGAATGGTTTATAACGTAGCCTTAAAATAAAGTATTACCCATCCTAGTATAAAATATTACCAATCCTAATATAAAGTATTACCCATCCTAGTTGTGAATGAATAAACACAGAAGAAAGCAGAACATCACTGAATAAATGACTAATAGATTATTACTTGTCGTGTGTATGTACTGAATGTGTAACTGATAGATGCACACACATACACTACATGTTAATGTTTTTAAATGTATGTAAATTGTAAAGTATTTTGTCTGTATTGTATTTTTCGTTATGTCAGACCCCAGTAAGACTAGCTGTCGCCATTGGTGTCGGCTAATCGGGGTCCTAATAAATAAAAAATATATTAAAATCACAGGCCACTTACAGTGCATTTGGAAATTATTCAGACCCCTTGACTTTTTCCACATTTGTTACGTTACAGTCTTATTCTAAAATGTATCAAATAATTGTTTTCCATCATGAATCTCCACACAGTACAACATAATAATGTTAATGACAAAGCGAAAACAGGTTTTTAGAAATGTTGACACATTTATTCAAAATACAAAACAGAAATACCTTATTTACGTAAGTATTCAGACCCTTTGCTATGAGACTCGAAATAGAGATCAGGTGCCTCCTGTTTCCATTGATCATCCTTGAGATGTTTCTACAACTTAATTGCAGTTCACCTGTGGTAAGTTCAAATGATTGGACATGATTTGGAAAGGCACACACCTGTCTATATAAGGCCCCACAGTTGACACTGCATGTCAGAGCAAAAACCAAGTCATGAGGTCAAAGGAATTGTTTGTAGAGCTCCGAGACAGGATTGTGATTGGGAAGAGTACCTACAAAAATATCTGCAACATTGAAGGTCCGCAAGAACACAGTGGCCTCCATCATTCTTAAATGGAAGAAGTTTGGAACCACCAAGACTCTTCCTAGAGCTGGCCGCCGGCCAAACTGAGGAATCGGAGGACAAGGTCCTTAGTCAGGGATGTGACCAGTAACCCAATGGTCACTTTGACAGAGCTCCGGAGTTCCTCTGAGGAGATGGGAGAGCCTTCCAGAAGGACATCCATTTCTGCAGCACTCCACCTATCAGGCCTTATGCTAGAGTGGCCAAACAGAAGCCACTCCTCAGTAAAGGGCACATTTGGAGTTTGCCAAAAGGCACCTAAAGGACTCTCAGACCATGAGAAACAACATTCTCTGGTCTGATGAAACCAAGAATGAACTATTTGACCTGAATGCCAAGCGTCACGTCTGGAGGAAACCTGGCACCATCCCTACGGTGAAGCATGATGGAGGCAGCATCATGCTGTGGGAATGTTTTTCAGTGGCAGGGACTGGGAGACTAGACAGGATCGAGGGAAAGATGAATGGAGCAAAGTACAGAGAGATCCTTGATGAAAACCTGCACCAGAGCGCTCAGGACCTCAGAATGGGGCGAGGGTTCACCTTCCAACAGGACACCGACCCAAAGCACATAGCTAAGACAACACAGGAGAGGTTTTGGAACAAGTCTCTAAATATACCTGAGTGGCCAGCCAGAGCCCGGACTTGAACCCAATCGAACATCTCTGGAGAGACCTGAAAATATCTGTGCAGTGACGCTCCCCATCCAACCTGACAGAGCTTGAGAGGATCTGCAGAGAAAAATGGGAGAAACTCCCCAAATACAGGTGTGCCAAGCTTGAAGCGTCATATCCAAGAAGACTCGAGGCTGTAATTGCTGCCAAAGGTGCTTCAACAAAGTACTGAAAAAAGGGTCTGATACTTATGTAAATGTGATATTTCAGTGTTTTATTTTTAATACATTTGCTAAAATTCCTAAAAAGTTGATTTTGCTTTGTCATTATGGAGTATTGTGTGTAGATTGATGAGAGAAAAAAATGGTTTAATACATTTTAGAATAAGGCTGTAACGTAATAAAATGTGTGAAAATCAAGGAGTCTGAATACTTTCCGAATGCACTGTACTTCCATGGCATAAGGGAATGATGAGCGGATAAGAGGTGTGTAGCCCTTTTGAAATGTACAGCGAAAGAATTCAGAACATGGGCCGTTCTTACAGTATTCTCCATCTACACCAAGTCAGAACCGTAGGATAAATAAAAGAGTCATGTAAGCAGACAATAAAAGCTCTCAATGATTACATTTCTCTGAAACAGGCTATAGACTACATGTGCACCACCAAGTCAGAACAGTAGGCTAAGGTAAGAGGGGAAAGGGAACAAATGATTAGCACATGGGCTACTAACAGCTTACTACACAACATACACTTAGTATTACTTTCTTAGCTAATGTATACATATCTCCCTGGCATATTACATAATTTACGTAGCAGAATACAATATATTTTTGGACTCACCTTGTTGTGCTGTGCTCACTTGAATAGGAAGGTTGTGCGGCAGTCCTTTGTGCACAAACTTTGTCTTCAAAGTCTGACATTCTCAAGATTTATGGTGCTTTCAAGACAACTGGGAACTATGAAAAAACAAGGTCAAATCATGACGTCAGTGGTCTCCAAGTTTACGACTTGGAATTCTAAGCTGGATGACCGTTCAAAACGTATTTTCCCAGTTGTCTTGAGCAAACTGAAGTCAGAGATTTCGCAGTTCCGAATTTTCAGTTGTTTTGAACGCTGCAGAAGTCATCCTGGCTTGACAGCATGCCCAATGTATTAAACCTTTTCTGACCCAAGGCGTTGCATGGGAATGTTAATCCTTTTAAGCTTGGAAACTCAGTATTGGACCACACACCCACTCCACTGAATAGCAGGCTAGTGATTGCTTTGCCCCGCTTGCAGTTAGCCACTGATTCCTTCCAAACCACTCATTGCTGAATTTGCGATTTCCAACTTGTTGTGTAATGTTTATGTCCAACGGCCGATGAGCACTGATACATTTGATCTGTAATTTATGTAACATATGACAAGGATTGAAAAGGATTTGACAGTAGATTGTCAATTTGATTCATGTTAATGACTGCTTGTCTTGCTGGCTAGCTAAGAGTTTGAAAGTATGATGTTGACATGATCAGTCCAATCAAAGCTACGGTAGATGTAACATCATTTTATCTGTGGCCAATGACCTTGAGCCATCTTGTATGGGAATTTCTCATGTAAATCTATGGCAGCACCCAAGGAAGGTGAATTTTTGCCCTATCCCCATAAATGCAGTGTCCCCATGAGTGACAGAACACTGGCCTAATCACGGCACAACTAGAAAACATTACCAACCCTTACGCTCCGTATTTTCCACAGACTGCCCCACCACCACAGAAAGCACTGAGCTAGGCTGAAACACCTGCATTTCGGAGCTGCTTTACTCAAGAAAGCAAAAAAGAGACCATGTTTGTATTCAGCATTATTAACTACTTTTTTAAACATTGTTTGCAAACTGATATGTGAAATGTATGAATGCCAAAATAACATGCAAAACAGGCAACAACAACAACAACAACAAAAAACAGGCCCTGTCCTGAATGATGGGTTGCCACTGCTTGTATTTAATAAAAAGCAGATACACCGTATATAATGTATAAAAGATGGCTATTGGCTTATGTGTTATAAAAGTATATCTAACAACTTTTTACGCTATTGCAAATTAGTGTCTGTCATATGTGTTCTCCCAAATCCCCCGTTCCCTAATTAGGTCTACGTGTTAATTAGTATACTATTTCATACAATATACAGCAAAAATATCAACTGGCAGCAGTAGGCTTAATCTGTGTCAGTGTGTGTCTTTCTGTTTTTTTCCCTACCTCAACTGCACGGTCTTTTGCAGCAGCCGCTGATCTGTCACTGCTAAACCTAACATAATTTCTCAGCACAGAGACAGTCACAGCACTTGGACCAGCAGAATCTTTTGATACGGTAGACCATTCCATTCTTGTGGGCCGGCTAATGAGTATTGGTGTCTCTGAGGGGTCTTTGGCCTGAATTGCTAACAACCTCTCTCAAAGAGTGCAGTGTATAAAGTCAGAACATCTACTGTCTCAGCCACTGCCTGCACCAAGGAAGTACCCGAAGACTTGATCCTAGGCACCACACTCTTCTCAATTTACATCAACAACACAGCTCAGGCAATAGGAAGCTCTCTAATCCATTTATATGCAGTTGATACAGTCTTATACTCAGCTGGCCCCTCCCCAGATTTTGTGTTTAACGCTCTACAGCAAATCTTTCTTTGTGTCCAACAAGCTTTCTCTGCCCTTAACCTTGTTCTGAACACCTCCAAAACAAAGATCATATGGTTTGGTAAGAAGAATCCCCCTCTCCCCACAAGTGTGATTACTACCTCTGAGGGTTTAGAGCTTGAGGTAGTCACCTCATACAAGTACTTGGGAATGTGGCTAGATTCTCTCAGCATATATCAAAGCTGCAGGCTAAAGGTTAAATCTAGACTTGGTTTCCTCTATCTTAATCGCTCCTCTTTCACCCCAGCTGCCAAACTAACCCTGATTCAGATGACCATCCTACCCATATTAGATTACGGAGATGTAATTTATAGATCGGCAGGTAAAGATGCTCTCGAGGGCTAAATATTCTTTACCATTCTGCCATCAGATTTGCCACCAATGCTCCTTTTAGGACACATCACTGCACTCTACTCCTCTGCAAACTAGTCATACGTGGTCTTACGCCTCTCTTTATGTAGTGTTGTGGTGTCTCTCTTATCGTCATGTGTGTTTTGTCCTATTTTTATTTATTTATTTATCCCCCGTCCCCGCAGGGGGCCTTTTGGTAGGACATCATTGTAAATAAGAATTTGTTAACTGACTTGCCTAGTTAAATAATGATTAAATAAAAAAATATAAGAACTTTTAGAAAATAAAAAATGTCACATATTTAGCAGTGTCGGCCTCAAGAAAATGCACCACATTTCCGTGTTTCATGATCCATTATCTGAGCTGATGCGCGTTTGACTATGAATGTGAATTATTTGTGCATCCTCAGCTCAGCCAATCGGAAAACCGAGCCGGCACCATCTGATCAGGCAAATGTTCAATATATATATATTGTGACAGAGAAAACCAAGCAAATATAATTTTAAAAAATACCTTTTTGTTTTTTGTCAATCCGCCCATGCAGTAGCCTATATCCCCAGTATAGCCCCCATCTCCCCTAATCTAAATCAGATGCACTCATATATGCCCTGATTTTTACAGTCTATGGCTGCTACTCACAGAATGTTTCAGTGCAGGCAGAGGCAAGAGTGACTTTGAAATTGAACCCGAGGACTTCAGGAAAAACCTTAAAAACCGGTCACTAGGGGCAACTGTGAGCTCTATTACCATCAAGTAGGCTTGACTCTAGATCTGAAGGTTGTGTGTTTGATCCCACAGGCTGACACTTTATTTGTTTTACCCTATCCAAAACCTTAACCCATAACCTTTTAAATTTGATGGTTGGAGCAACTAAAAAAAAATGTTTGGAGAAATGGAATGATACTGAGCAGTAGTCAACCCACGGTGTCAAAAATACGTTGAAATTTCACATTTGGAGCAACCTCGAAATTTGACATACAAACTATTTTTCTTTTCATCGAGGCCCCAATAATCAACCAAATAATGATACATCTGCACAAAAACACATATTTGGACATTCCCACTTGGCTAAAGATGGACCAGCCCATCAGGCATTTGCCCAAAATTCCTGTTTCTGAGATCATACAAAAAAATAAGGAAAAACATAACACATAAAACTGTAGTTTCTGCTTTTAATGACAGTTGAAATGAAGACTCGCAGCAAATGTCTGCTGAAGACAAAGCACTGCCTTGTACTGCAACATCCTTGTTTTGATTCTGGCTGGTGGCTTCCAGTCATGCATATAATTGAATTGACAAAAGGCTAGCGGGACACTTAAGACATCTGCATACTAGGTTCGGTTTGCTCCTAGCCAAACTCAGCTAGGCGAAGTGAACGTCTGTGCCTCGCATACTCCCTTAAAAGACCTTCGCTTGAAAAATGAATGAGAAAGTAGCGGCAATATGGGCGCGTGGCATGTGGGCACGTTCTTATATGACGTTGAGTCGCAAACTAGCGCGAGTACGCGCTCTTTGAAAGGGGGGAGTAGTATAACGTAATGAAATAGGCAGGGAGCAGGTCTCGAGCCCTCTACCTTCTAGCCCGAAGTCCAGCGCGCTATCGACTGTGCGGCAAAAGCATGCTCAAGCGGCAGAGTCGATATCCGCTCTTGTAAACCCAGGGTCGTTACTACTCTTTGTCCCTCTTGAGGCGCCGTAGCCAGTGTACACATCCTCAAAATAATCGGAATGAATCTAAAATAAGGTGTTAGTGGCGCAATTTTATATCTAAGATGTTTGTTGTAGTATTTCTCAAGTGATTTTTGCATGAAAACGAGTTGTCTCACGCGGACTGACAACAAACACTTGATTGAAGAATCCCTACTGTTGACCAATGATGAAGACGCATAGACTTCAGTTACCGAATTTCAATTTACCTCAAGAAACTACAA
Organism: Oncorhynchus gorbuscha; assembly: GCF_021184085.1. Taxonomy (NCBI): domain Eukaryota; kingdom Metazoa; phylum Chordata; class Actinopteri; order Salmoniformes; family Salmonidae; genus Oncorhynchus; species Oncorhynchus gorbuscha. The sequence continues at coordinate 72,522,764 of NC_060174.1, forward strand.
TTGTGTGCACGAACAGCCAAAAAACAACAACATTAAAGAAGACCAAAACGTCACAACATGTCGTCATAATATATACACAAACTATTTTGAACTGTTTCGGATGGGAAGCATGCAGACAACTTTACATTTCATAAGACATCCATCTTTTTACACATCATAACCTGTTTTATTGAAACATCCAAATCACAAAATAAATCCTTCAAGACAGGCCTTAGAATCATATTTCTAAAAAATTCCATATAATAAAATACTTAGCAAAGGATTGATATACAAAAACAAACCCCTAATCATGGTAGCTACTAGTGTGCATGGCTATATGTCATAGCAGATACACTTGGTCTATAAAGAGTCATTCATAAGTATGTGTCTCTCTGAAAATGGAAAACGTGGTATTCCAGCGCTTATTTCATATGGACTTAATAAAATCTTATGTAAAAGTAATACTGTTGAGAGTTTCCAAACAAAGATGTCCTTCTCTTAGAAAGACAACAATCTCTTTAAATGCCTAAAATTAGAATATAATAAAAAACTACAATCTAATTACAGTTTGATGTTTTCTCTTAATTTGTGGAAAATGCTTACAGTAATAGGTCTACTTCAAAACAAACAAACCTGCTCTGAAATAATGACACCTAAAATGTGGCCAACCATAACGTAATTGCAGCTGTCCTGCATTTCGTTGTTTTGTTCATTTTTAGTTTAAAACAGTGTGAGAGATGAATCACTTAAAAAAAACTAAATTATAATCAATAAAAACACCCTCCATCTATAACCCAAACTCAAAGGCTGGAAAAATGTATTATCAAATTTTATTCACTTTAAACCATTCTTCTATAAAAAATGTCCCTGATGCATCCACTTATTTCATCATTCTGAATAACATTACTTGTAATGTGATTTGTGCACCATTATTCATATACATTTTTGCTGTACTTTTGTTTTGCTTTTTGATATGTATTCTGGTCTTGTTTGGGCAAAAGGCACTGTAGCTTGTGTGAGGCAGGTCTGCAGTCTAGAATGAATGGACCAAGTATGGCACCGCTGTGGGGGTTATAGTAGTTGCAAACAAGATACATCACATACACTCAAACTCGTCTATACGCTGCTTGGTGTTGCCCGACCGAATCTGCCGGAGGGTCTTGTACTTGTCCCGTCCAGCTTTCACATTATCCGCATGGATGATGTCATTTGCGGTTTTCTTGGTCTCATCTCGAGCGATGGCCAACTCCGAGCTCAAAGCCTGGTAGAGGAAAGATAACATTACTGCCAAGTGTCACTACGGCTCACACAACAACACAGGCATACCAGGACATGTTTATAGGCCCCATTCTTGTAATCTCTACAATATCATAAAGAGTGATGCAACCCCTATAAACAGCTGTGTCTCTAGTCCTGGAGGTGTTTGATGTGGACAGCAGCCACAGTCGGTCACTCACCAGCAGGTGTTGCTGCACGCGCTCGTTCTTCTCGGCTTCGGTCATACGCTCCTCCTCGCTGCGGTCTTTGTAGGAGATGCCGCCCGTGAACTCGGCACTGGCCTGGTCGCTGGTCTCATCGTTCTCGTCATGCTCGTTCTCGGCCTGCATAGGCTCCTGTATGTGTGATGCCATGATTTTGCTGTTCAGCTCCTCTTTGGTCTTCTCCAGGTCCTCCTGCACCATGCACGCCTAAGGGGGGCAGCCACTAATGTTAATGACTCATGGTATGAACTGATTCAGGAGAAGGAATATCAATCAATAGGTTATGTGATAAAAACAAACATAGGGGTGAACTTCAGGTGAACTACAGTGTTAGCTAATGGTTTAGCCAAGTCCAGTATAATCTAATATATCAATAAAGGATTTTGTGTCACTACAGCACAGTATTAGCCAATCTTTCACCTGTCTGAATCTGTTCAAATAAAATCAAATGTTATTTGTCAAATACACTTGGTTTGCAGATGTGATTGCGAGTGTAGCGAAATGCTTGTGCTTCTATTCCGACAGTGCAGTAATATCTAACAGTATTATAACAATTCCACAACAACTGCCTAATACACACAATCTAAGTAAAGGGATGGAATAAGAATATATACATATAAATATAAGGATGAGCGATGACCGAACGGCATAGACAAGATGCAATAGATGGTATAAAATAGATATGTAAACATTATTAAAGTGACTAGTGATCCATTTATTAAAGTCACCAATGATTTCCAGTCTGTATGTAGGCAGCAGCCTCTCTGTGTTAGTGATGGCTGTTTAACAGTCTGATGGCCTTGAGATAGAAGCTGTTTTTCAGTCTCTCAGTACCAGCTTTGATGCACCTGTACTGACCTCACCTTCTGGATGGTAGTGGGGTGAACAGGCAGTGGCTCGGGTGGTTGTTGTTGTTGATTATCTTTTTAGCCTTCCTGTGACATCGGGTGCTGTGGGTGTTCTGGAGGGCAGGTAGTTTGCCCCCGGTGATGCGTTGCGTAGACCGCACCACCCTCTGGAGAGCCTTGCGTTTGTGGGTGGTGCAGTTGCCGTACCAGGCGGTGATACAGCCCGACAGGATGCTCTCAATTGTGCATCTGTAAAAGTTTGTGAGGGTTTTAGCTGACAAGCCAAATATCTCCTGAGGTTGAAGAGACGCTGTTGTGCCGCCTTCACCATACTGCCTGTGTGGGTGGACCATTTCAGTTTGTCCGTGATGTATATGCCGAGGAACTTAAAACTTTCCTCCTTCTCCACTGCTGTTCTGTCATTGTGGATAGTGGGGTGCTCCCTCTGCTGTTTCCTGAAGTCCACGATCATCTCCTTTGTTTTGTTGACGTTGAGTGAGAGGTTGTTTTCCTGACACCACACTCCAAGTGTGTGTCTCGTCGTTCTTGGTAATCAAGCTCACTACTGATGTGTTGTCAAACTTGATGATTGAGTTGGAGGCGTGTATGGCCACGCAGTCATGGGTGAACAGGGAGTACAGGAGGGGGCTGAGCACGCACCCTTGTGGGGCCCCAGTGTTGAGGATCAGCAAAGTGGAGATGTTGCCTACTACCTTCACCACCTGGGGGTGGCCCGTCAGGAAGTCCAGGACCCAATTGCACACGGCGAGGTTGAGACCCAGGGCCTCAAGCTTAATGATAAGCTTGGAGGGTACTATGGTGTTGAATAGAGGTCTACCGATTAATGGGAATGGTCGGTTAATTAGGGCAGATTTAAAGTTTTCATAACAATCAGAAATCGGTATTTTTGGGCGCCGATTTTATTTATTTATTATTATTTTCTACCTTTATTTAACTAGGCAAGTCGGTTAAGAACACGTTATTATTTTCAATGACGGCCTAGGAACGGTGGGTTAACTGCCTCGTTCAGGGGCTGAACGACAGATTTTCACCTTGTCGGCTCGGGGGAACCAATCTTGCAACCTTACAGTTAACTCGTCCAGCGCAATAACGACCTGCCTCTCTCTTGTTGCACTCCACAAGAAGACTGACTGCCTGTTACGCGAATGCAGTAAGCCAAGGTAAGTTGCTAGCTACCATTAAACTTATCTTATAAAGAACAATCAATCATAATCACTAGTTAACTACACATGGTTAATGATATTACTAGATATTATCTAGTGTGTCCTGCGTTGCATATAATCTAACTGAGCATACAATTATCTAAGTATCTGACTAAGCGGTGGTAGGCAGAAGCAGGCGCATATACATTCATTCAAACAGAACTTTCGTTGGTTTTGCCAGCAGCTCTTCGTTGTGCGTCAAGCATTGTGCTGTTTATGACTTCAAGCCTATTAACTCCCGAGATGAGGCTGGTGTAACCGAAGTGAAATGGCTAGCTAGTTAGCGCACGCTAATAGCTTTTCCAACTGGGGTGGTTGTTTCCCTTGTACTGCATGGGTAATGCTGATTCAATGGTGGCTGTTGTCGTTGTGTTGCTGGTTCGAGCCCAGGGAGGAGCGAGGAGAGGGACGGAAGCTATACTGTTAACCACTTGCTCCTACCTGACATGCAGGCGTCCCATCTAGACATCTGGAAATGCAAATGCGCTACGCTAAATGCTAATAGTTCTGGTTAAAACTCAAACGTTCATTAAAATACACATGCAGGGTATTGAATTAAAGCTACACTCGTTGTGAATCCAGGCAACAAGTCAGATTTTTAAAATGCTTTTCGGCGAAAGCATGGGAAGCTATTATCTGATAGCATGTAACACCCCAAAAGACCCGCAGGGGACGTAAACAAAATAATTAGCATAGTCGTCGCTACACAAACCGCACAAATAAAATATAAAACATTCATTACCTTTGACCATCTTCTTTGTTGGCACTCCTAGATGTCCCATAATCACTATTGAGTCTTTTTTTCGACTAAATCCATCCATATATAGCCTAGATATCGATCTATGAAGACTGTGTGATAAACAAAAAAAAATTGCGCCTTATAACGTAACGTCATTTTTTTAAATTAAAAAAGTCGACGATAAACTTTCACAAAACACTTCGAAATACTTTTGTAATGCAACTTTAGGTATTAGTGCACGTTAATAAGTGACCAAATTGATCACGAGGCTATGTATATTCTTTAGCTGTCCGTCTGGAAATAATGTCCGGGTAAATCTCAACCAAAATATCCGGTCGGAGACTTGAACAAATGGCTTGTCTCTTCTTCGTTTGACCAAGAAACAAAGCCTAGGCAAATGACAAGACTGTTGACATCGTGTGTAAGCTGTAGGTATTGCAACCTCGGCCCCATTTATTGTGGTTCGCCTTTATCAATGGGTTGAAGTGGCGGATGGATATATATTTCCATTTTCAGTGATCAGATTTTCCTGCACTTTTCGATGAAACGCACGTTCTGTTACAGTCACAGCCATGATTTAACTAGTTTTATAAACGTCTGAGTGTTTTCTATCCACACATACTAATCATATGCATATACTATATTCCTGGCATGAGCAGCAGGGCGCTGAAATGTTGCGCGATTTTTAACAGAATGTTCTAAAAAGTAGGGGGTAGGAGTAACATGTTAAACTGGCAATACTAAAGTGCCTATAAGAACATCCAATAGTCAAAGGTTAATGAAATACAAATGGTATAGAGAGAAATAGTCCTATAATTCCTATAATAACTACAACCTAAAACTTCTTACCTAGGAATATTGAAGACTCATGTTAAAAGGAACCACCAGCTTTCATATGTCCTCATGTTCTGAGCAAGGAACTGAAACGGTAGCTTTCTTACATAGCACATATTGCACTTTTACTTTCTTCTCTAACACTTTGTTTTTGCATTATTTAAACCAAATTGAACATGTTTCATTATTTACTTGAGGCTAAATTGATTTTATTGATGTATTATATTAAGTTAAAAATAAGTGTTTATTCAGTATTGTTGTAATTCTCATTATTACAAATATATATATTTTAATCGGACGATTTAAATCGGTATCGGCAATTTTGGTCCTCCAATAATCGGCATCGGCGCTGAAAAATCATAATCGGTCGACCTCTAGTGTTGAATGCTGAGCTGTAGTCAATGAACAACATTCTTACATAGGTATTCCTCTTGTTCAGATTGGATAGGGCAGCGTTATGTGATGATGGCGATTTCATCTCATGTGGACATATTGGGGCGGTATGCAAATTTTAGTGGGTCTGGGGTGGCAGGTAAGGTGGAGGTGATATGATCCTTGACTAGTCTCTCAAAGCACTTCATGATGACAGAAGTGAGTGCTACAGCGCGATAGTCATTTAGTTCAGTTACCTTTGCCTTCTTTGGTACAGAAACAATGGTGGTCATCTTGAAGCATATGGGGACAGCAGATTGGGATAGGGAGAGATTGAATATGTCCGTAAACACACCAGCCAGCTGGTCTGCACATGCTCTGAGGACACGGATAGGGATGCTGTCTGGGCCGGCAGTCTTGCTAGGTTTAGCACTTCTAAATGTCTTACTCACGTCGCCCATGGAGAAGGTGAACCCACAGTCCTTGGTAGTGGGCCGCATTGGTGGCACTGTATTATCCTCAAAGCTGGCAAAGGTGTTTAGTTTGTCTAGAAGCAAGACGTCAGTGTCCGTGACGTGGATGGTTTTCTTTTCGTAGTCCGTGACTGCCTGTAGACCCTGCCACATACGTCTCGTGTCTGAGCCGTTGAATTGCAACTCCACTTTGTCCCTATACTGACATTTCACTTGTTTGATTGCCTTTTGGAGGGAATAACTGCACTGTTTGCATTCAGCCATATTCCCGGTCATCTTTCCATGATTAAATGCGTTGGTTCGCGCTTTCAGATTTGCGAGAATGGTAGATTTTAATAGTCACTGTGGGTACAACATCTACAATGCTTTACCTTATAAACTCACTCACCGAATCAGTGTATAAATCAATATTATTCTCTGAGGCTGCCCGGCACATTTCCCAGTCTGTGTGGTCAAAACAATCTTGTAGCGTGGATCCCGATTGGTCAGGCCAGCATTGTCACGGGTACATCCTGTTTGAGTTTCTGCTTATAGGACAGGAGGAGCAAAATGGAGTTGGGGTCAGATTTGTCAAAGGGATGGCGGGGGAGGGCCTTGTATGCGCCGCGGAAGTTAAAGTAGCAGTGATCCAGTGTATTTCCCGCATGAGTGCGAGAATCAATATGCAGGTAGAATTTAGGTAGCCTTGTTCTTAAATTTGCTTTGTTAAAATCCCCAGATACAATAAATGCAGCCTCAGGATGATGGTTTAGAGTCCAGTGAAGTTCCTTGAGGGCCGTCGTGGTATCGGCTTGAGGGGGGATATACACAGCTGTGACAATAACCAACGATAACCATCTCTTGGGAGATAATATGGTCGGCATTTGATTGTGAGGAATTCTAGGTTAGGTGAACAAAAGGACTTGAGTTCATGTATGTTGTTATGATTACACCATGAGTCGTTAATCATGAAGCATACACCCCCGCCATTCTTCCCAGAGAGATATATCGAGAGAGAGACAACATATCGAGAGAGAGACATGTTTCCATGAAACAGAGTATGTTACAATATCTGATGTCTCTCTGGAAAGCAACCCTTGCCCTAATTTTGTCCATCTTGTTATCTAGAGACTGGACATTGGCGAGTAATATACTCGGAAGCGGTGGGTGGAGTGCACACCTCCGAAGTCTGACCAGGAGGCCACTCTGTTTACCTCTTCTGTGGCAATGTTGTTTTGGGTCAGCCTCTGGGATCACATCAAATGCCCTGGGTGGTGGTGCGAACAAAGGATCCGCTTCGGGATAGTCATATTCCTGGTCGTAATGTTGGTAAGTTGACGTCGCTTTGATATCAAATTGTTCTTCGCGGCTGTATGTAATAAAACTTAACATTTTCTGGGCTAACGATGTAAGAAATAATACATTAAAAAACAAAATACTGCTTAGTTTTGTAAGGACTAGAAGCGAGGCGACCCTCTCTGTTGGTGCCATCTTGCTGTTGCCCCCTGGCAGAAGAAATATGACGTCTACAAGATTCTACAGTCCTAATGGACCCAAAATATACATTTATTCCCTGGGTGACAGGTGCACCAATCAGTGACAGTCTAAGCTCATAAATCCATCGTATGAAAATGGGTTTGTTCTAGACAGTACAATCACAGGACATTTGGGACCTGCCATTTAGATTTGCTTTCTTTCAAATGATAAAATAGGGAAAAAAGCACAATGGGGTGAAAGATATCCTCCCAGGCAAACAGGATTTCCCTAACGTAAAGACAGAGAACCCTCCCCTTACAGCCAGGCCCACACCACAGCATGAGTCACCATGCCCACAGGGAGGAGAGGAGGGGCCCTTCCTATGGAGCAATGCCCTGCACCAGAGGGAGTCTAAGTATGGTATCTTAAAACAAACAGTGCCCAACTGCTATAACTTCAGAACAGGAAATCAGGGCTAAGCTTGAATGCTAGGCTATGGTTCATCCTAATTTTTTACTTTTTTCTAATGGATAAATTACTGTAACATTGACTATAGTTTAATGACACATGGGACTAAACCATTTGAGAAGGTGGGGGAGGTCAGAGTAAATGAAGAGAGCAGTAGCTGAGACCACACCTTTTGTTGCCACTGCGTTGCCTCATCCTCCTTTTTCTGCTTGGCGTCCTCCAGTAGGGAGATCTTTGAGGTCAGCTCAGCCAGTTCCGTGGCCTGTGGAAACAATTTTTCCATGAATTTGGATTTGAAAGTTTCAACAGATGTTTGCTTATTTTCCTTTCCAAACCATGTGAAGACTACCACAGTTAGAAAACTAGAAGTTAAACAATGATTTTCATACATTTCACAATTTCTAGAATAATAATATAAACTATCATGATAATACATGTTCCTATACAATTCAAATAATAATTGATGTGTTATATTCCAATGAATGAACTACAGTAATTCATAATCATCCCTTTACTCGGCTCATCACTCTGTAGCACAATGCTACGTGCTGACACTGCGTGTGTTGTTCATTAATGTGTGTGTAACTCACCAAGTGTTCCTGGTTCTTCATCTGGTTCTCAGACTGCTGGAGCAGGGCGGTCTTGGCCTCCTCAGCCATCCTGCGTTCCTTCTCCAGACGCTCCGCCTCCTCTTGAGCACGCTTCCTCTCCTGCTCCAACTCCAGGGCCCTCCGTGTCTGCTCCTCCAACTCTGCACAATGATGATAATAGACATAATTAATTATGTGTACTGTAGCTTGGGCTTCATTAATCTCTCATGCTAAATATGTTTTACCTCAACAAGACTAACTTGCATAAATAAAGGATAAATTAGGCCTTACAGTGCTTTACATTGTATGGAGTGAACATACAACTTGTGTATTTAGACAACAATCAATAAAAAGCTATGAACAACCACACCTATAAGACTCCCAGCTTTAAGAGTAAAGAAAATAGTTTGTTTATACTACAGAAATAGGGTGTTTCCAACCTTGCTGAGCTTTTTTTGTCTGTTCCTCAATCTGTTTCAGTCTCTCCATAAGCTCCTCCTTCTCCTTTTCAATCTTTTCCTTTTCTTTTTCAGCAAGTTCTCTCTTCTTCTTTTCGTTCTCCAGCAGTGCCCTGGTGGAGAGGCCATAGAGTAAACAGGGATATAGAAGGGAGGGAACATGGATAACTTCCTAACATTGTCACGCCTTCTTTATCAGACAATAGGCCAACGTAAACATTAGCTAAATAGATCTGTCATTGTTCTGATGGGTACTGAAGTTAGAGGGAATTTCTTAAGAAAAATCCACTCATAACAAAGACCCTCATGTGTGGCCAGTGGCCACCAGTTGACACCCACAACAGTGGGTGTCAGCTGGAAACTATCAATTGATGCACAAATGCCCTTCATGTTCAGCTTTATTTTTGAGCATTGCTGTTGGGCTTGTACAAGGATGACACAGAGGCAGGAGTAACCAAAGGTCTGATGTCTTGAAATAGACTCATGTTAGCAGTAGCTTGAGTGTGTGGTGATGGTGACACTGACCTCTCCATCTTCTTGTGGTTCTTCTCCTCTCTGGCCTGGGCCTTCATCTGCTGTACCTCGATGGTGTCTGGTTTGCGGCGACGCATATACAGCTCATGGTTGCCCATGCAAAGTGCCAGGATGCGCTTGTTGATACGCAGTCGTGGAGCATAGAATACAAAGTCCTAGAAGAGAAAGCATGTTTGACTATCCAACGTGGTCTCAGAGCATTTCGTATTATTTTCTACATAAATCTCAGACACTCCATTTAGTTTGAATTGTTACGTTTCGTATAGTATGTATTAAATTGTGGATGTCCATCATCCATTTTGTATAATATGTAATGAATTGCAATTCGTACAATATGTTACAAATTTCCAAAATGTACAATATGTTACAAATTTGCAAAATGTATATGTTAAGAATTCCAATTTGTTGTGACCAATGTTAGCTAGGTGGCTAACGCTAACATTAGCTAGCTCTAGGGATAGGAGTTAGGTTAAGGTTAGGGTAAGGGTTAGCTAAAAGGGTTAAGATTAGGGGAATGGTTAGCTAACATGCTAAGTAGCTAAAAGGTAGTAGCTAAGTAGCTAAAGTTGTCTTTGATGAGATTCAAACATGCAACCTTTGGGTTGCTAGACATTTGTTTTTGTCTCAAGTAACTTACGTAACCATACCAAATGTAACATACTAATTACAGTGTCCGAGATGTATATTTACTATGTTATGTCTGTGAGACAAGTCCATACCAGTAATCTTTCTAAAAATAATTATGGCAACAATAATGATTTTTTTGTACCTAGGAGATACTGTATAATACTGTATAACCTTATAAACTATGGATGAGTATAGAGAGGGTGGTTACATACGGGTGCTTTCTTGTCAATGGGTTTGATGACAAACTTCTTGTCGTTGAAGGAAATATTCCTGATTTCACTCCATGGGAATCCAATTTTAGGTGTCATCCTGTTGAGGCAAAAATAACATATAAACAGTGATATTTGCACTATTTTGCACGTAGTCATAATCAGAAAACAACCATTGTACCTAAGTTTGTACAGCATATGTTTAACATATTTCAGTCCCATACTTGTGAGTACCCCTGTGGTGTATATTTCGACATGAGTCACTCACTTATCATTTTGTTCGTAAATGTTGAGTCCCAGGGCGTCTACTCCTAACCACAACTCTGATCCTTTCTTGTTCTTGATGCTGAAGTAGTTGACACCGTACATCTCCAGGTCCTGGGCGATCTTCAGGTACTCCATCATTGAATCCTCTCTGTGGAAGTATTACAAATTACATTAAATCTATTTTTTTTTCAATGACTGGTACAATGTTCACAAGTATGTGGTACATTTTCACAACTGTAAGCACAAAAATCAAAACAGATGTTTCAAAAACTAAGTACATTTTCAATTGAAAAAACAAAGTCAAAGTAATTTGTTCACTGCACCAAATCACTCTTTCAATTTGCATACATATTCAACCTAGGCATCTGCTTTTCAAAATGTAATATTCACATTACTTTTGATATAATTTGCTTGTCATTTGTTAACAATACCTTTAACTATCACTTAATCAAACTGCTCAAAACTGATAACTACTGAACCAAAATTATGTAGTGCCTAGTTTACGTACATGTATATAGTTTAATAACTGCTGAACACTGTAAAAGAAATGTATCAATTTGACATCAATTTATGTTGGAAGGTAAAACCAAATCATATCTGTATGTGGCTGTAAATACTACATCATAATTCTCCATCAGCCAGTGTGTTTCAATAGGACAAAGTGGAATGAGTCACTGTATGTGCTACCATTTAGAATTATAGTGTAGTGTACAATGCTCTGCTGAAATAAATGCTTGTATATAGCAATATATTCCACTCATCTGAATTTCATTGATAAATCAATTAGACAGAAAGGCGATACTATATCAGTTGTCAAGTCATGTAGAGAAGGCAATCTTGTATAATGTTGCATGGGGCAGAAATGGCATTCAACACCATTCTACACCAACATACATCTTTAAAATCACTTATTTAAGTTTTTACAATCATAATAGGCTAGTTCATATATATAAAATTGAGCTTTCACATCAATACATGCGTTCATAATTACATTACATGGTTTACAGATTTAATAGTGTCCATGGAAGTTTCTGTAGGCCAGCTTCTTTTTAGTTTACATTTACATCATTTAGCAGATGCTCTTATCCAGAGCAACTTACAGGAGCAATTAGGGTTAAGTTCCTTGCTCAACGGGACATCGACAGATGTCGGCTCAGGGATTCAAACCAGCAACTTTACGGTTACTGGCCCAACGCTCTTGACCGCTAGGCTACCTGCCGCCCTAGTTCTGTTATGATTTGTTTAAAAATAGAGTTTGAGGGGACAAAAATTAGTTTTATAGTCAATGCATCTTGTCTTCCAAATCTTATTGTTCACAATGCATATTATTGTCCACCATCATTCTTTAGTATTGTCCTCTATATGAGTATCGAAGACACCTACATCAAAATCAAAACTTCATCAGATCCCATATTTCTTTAGTTCTGTAGCAGTTGCATAAAAAGTGTTCTAAACTCTCTTCATCAAGACAATTAGGCATAAGACAAAATGTACTTTTAGCAAAACAGCTCCACTTTACTACAGCACGCACTGGTAGACGTCGTACAGAAATCAACCATGCAGTATCTCTGTCAATTGTGTACTGAGTAGATTTTGAATGCACTCTTCACTTTCTGCGGGGATCAGGGTTTCGGTATGCAGCTTCACCATCATACATTTAATCAGATATCACTTTTAAAATAGTTTTGTTCGAGTCACTGTTCCAGAATCCTTAAGAGTCTATTGACGCACCCGTGTCACGGGACTTGTCTGAAGGTAAACGGTACCAGTTTTTACAAATGTATGGACGTACTGTGCCTTTGGAAAGTATTCAGACCCCTTGACTTTTTCAAAATGTTGTTACATTACAGTCTATTCTACAAAAAAAGTGTTTATCCTCATTAATCTACACACAATACTCCATAATGACAAAGCGAAAACAGGTTTTTAGAAATGTTTGCACATTTATATAAAAAACAAAACAGAAATACCTTATTTATATACAGTGAGAAGAAAAATAATGTGAACCCTTTGGAATGACCCGAATTTCTCCATAAATTGGTCATCAAATTTGATCTGAAGTTCATTTATTTTTAATTGAACCTTTATTTAACTAGGCAAGCCAGTTAAGAACAAATTCTTATTTACAAACCCGGACGATGCTGGGCCAATTGTGTGCCGCCCTATGGGACTCCCAATCACGACTGGATGTGATGCAGCCTGGATTCAGCACTGTTGCTACTCTCCCTAGGAGTGGCCGTTCTGCAAAGATGACTTCAAGAGCACAGCGCAGAATGCTCAAAGAGGTTAAGAAGAATCCTAGAGTGTTAGCTAAAGACTTACAGAAATCTCTGGAACATGCTAACATCTCTGTTGACGAGTCTACGATATGTAAAACACTAAACAAGAATGGTGTTCATGGGAGGACACCACGGAAAAGCCACTGCTGTCCCCAAAAAATATTGTTGCACGTCTGAAGTTTGCAGAAGTGCACCTGGATGTTCCACAGCGCTACTGGCAAAACATTCTGTGGACAGACGATACTACAGTTCAGTTATTTGGAAGAAACACACAACACTATGCGTGGATAAAAAATGTCACAACACACCAAAATCAAAACCTTATCCCAACTGTAAAGTATGGTGGAGGGAGCGGCATGGTGTGGGGCTGCGTTGCTGCCTCAAGGCCTGGACAACTTGCTATCATCGACGGAAAAATGAATTCAATAAAGACACGAACACATAATTGTTTGTGTGTTGTTAGTTTAAGCAGACTGTGTGTCTATTGTTGTGACCTAGATGAAGATCAGATCAAATCTTATTTACGCAGAAATCCAGGTATTTCCAAAGGTATTCAGACCCTTTGCTATAAGACTTGAAATTGAGCTCAGGTGCATCCTGTTTTCATTGATCATCCTTGAAATGTTTTTACAACTTGAATAGAGTCCAACTATGGTAAATTCAATTGATTGGAAATTATTTGGATAGGCACACACCTGTCTATATGAGGTATCACAGTTGACAGTGCATGTCAGAACAAAAACCAAGCCATGAGGTCAAAGGAATTATCCGTAGAGCTCTGAGACAGGATTGGGTCTAGGAACAGACCTGGGGAAGAACACAGTGGCATAGGTTTGGAACAACCAAGACTCTTCCTAAAGCTGGCCACCTGGCCAAACTGAGAAATCGGGGGAGAAGGGCCTTGGTCAGGGAGTTGACCAAGAACCCGATGGTCACTCTGACAGAGCTCAAGAGTTCCTCTGTGGAGATGGGAGAACCTTCCAGAAGGACAACCATCTCTGCAGCACTCCACCAATCAGGCCTTGATAGAAGAATGGCCAGACAGAAGCAACTCCTCAGTAAAAGGCACATGACAGCCCGCTTGGAGTTTGCCAAAAGACACCTGAAGGATTCTCAGACCATGAGAAACAAGATTATCTGGTCTGATGAAACCAATAATAAACTCTTTGGCCTGAATGCCAAGCGTCGCATCTGGAGGAAACCTGGCACCATCGCTACGGTGAAGCATGGTGGAGTCAGCATCATGCTGTGGGTATGTTTTTTCAGGGGCAGGGACTGGGAGACTGGGACTGGGACTAGGAGGCTTTGGGACACGATTCTGAATATAGTTGAGTGGCCCAGCCAGAGCCTGGACTTAAACCAGATCAATCATCTCTGGAGAGATGTGAAAATAGCTGTGCAACAACGCTCCCCATCCAACCTTAGAGCTTGAGAGGATCTGCCGTGAAGAATGTGAGAAACACCTAAATACAGGTGTGCCAAGCTTGTATCGTCATACCCAAAAAGACTCAAGGCTGTAATCATTGACAGAGTAAAGGGTCTGAATAGTTATGTAAATGTAATATTTCCGCAAAAAAAATGAAGAAAAAAAAAAATCACTAAAACAGTTTTTATTTTGTCATTATGGGGTATTGTGTGTAGATTGAGGGGGAAAAATACATTTTCATCAATTTTACAATCAGGCTGTAACCTAACAAAATGTGGAAAAAGTCAAGGGGTCTGAATAATTTCCGAGGGCATTGTATATAGATCCCTAGTAATTTCATTTCATATTTAATTTCTATATGGATGGGAGGTTTAGAAAGCTCATCAGCCATCCAAACTCCTGTTTTTACCATAGCCAACTACTTAACAATACCCCTAGTAGGATAATGAGACTGTATTTCTCATCATGCTCACAACATGCCATTGGATTAAAATGATAAAAATTCTGGTTTGCAAACAAATAAATGTGCATGTCAAGTTATGGTAAAATGCTCTCACGGTATTTCACAAAAGATTTACGAAAAACCTAGATTTTGCATGAATGACTCAGGGGTGAAAGATGTGCACAACTCCAATGAATACACAATCAAATGTTCTGAACATAGGGAGCATTACAAGTTTTATCAGTTTAGAGTAGTGATTGGACGATTGATACCAGAGTTCCGACGCTCCGATGCAGTTTTCAAAGCACTACTGATTGGACACAATGTAACGATGCTTGTATCAAAGTAACAATACCATGTGATGATGACGTTTGAAGCTTCGACCGTCACACTACTGATTTATTACTCGTTTTGAAGCATATAGCAATGACAGATAGTTTCAAAGTAACATTACCACACGATCCATGGTGTCTGAAGCTTCGGTTGATCACATGCTTTTTCAAAATGGGTGTTGCAAAATGCGAGATCCCACTGATTTCACCGGGGTGCTTTCTTTGATACAAAGTTGCTTTCAAACACCAACCTCTGCTGGACACCTTATTTACCAATTTACTTCATGTTTTTCAGTTTATAGCACCTAAACGGTAGCTCAGCAGGTAGGGATGAAGATTTGGAATAAGACACCAGCGTAGGCACAAGATTGAATCTTGGCTATAGTTTAATATTTTTTTTTTACTGTGAACCCATCTTCCCACTGGTGTTCAAATAATTTGTTTTATTTAGTGTAGCCTATGATCATCTTTTGTCTTCAGCATCCTAAATAATACCACGGATGCACAGTTTTAGAAAACATAGCGAACCTGGAGGCAAAAGGGTAAGTAGAATGTGGGATGCAAACCCCATATTCTAACTAAATTTAGTTTACCAACACTCACACCTATCCATTGCACCACAAAGTTCTGATCGATGCAATGGGAAAACAAGTCTAAATAAACATTTTGAAAAACGATAATTTATTCCTGTTCAGCAGATAATGATGTATGATGATGTATTAACACAATAATGTGTTAAAAGACCAGTGTAATAAAATGTAAAAATGGCACCACAATTTGGTGAAAGCCCCAAAAGGGTTTAGAAAGCCTTGGTTTCCCATCACTAGATTAGAGTTTTTAAAAGGTCCAATGCAGACATTTTTATCTCAATATCAAATGATTTCCGGGTAACAATTAAGTGCCTTACTGTGATTAATTTCAATTAAAATGGTAGAAAATAATTTACAAAATCTGGGAGTGGTCTAAGTGGGGAGGGAAAAACTGAAATCTAGCTGTTATTGGCAAAGAGATTTGAAACACTCTTTCTTCTTTCTGTTGGTCTATTAACTAATTTACCACCTGGTGATGACACCAGGCAGGAAAACAATTCCATCCCACCAAAACAGGCTGAAATTTCAGCCGGTCTTTTCAAACAGCTCTTACACTAAAAGGGCATTATCACAACCTCATAGTGTGGAAATATCCTGTACATATAACACAGGAATATTGCGTTATTGACTGCACTGGGCCTTCAAGAGTTTTTAAAATACGCCACTTACATCTAAAAAAATGCATCAAAGTAAGCACCGAAGGAACACAAGCAGTTAAGTAATTTGAAGACTAACAGCTAGGTAGCTGCCATAGTTGTTAATAGGAGTTGATGGTCAAGATGCTTCAAAACATCACAGCACATGCTTTCCCATAATCAAGCTCTCAGAATGCAAATCTATTCACTCTATGAGAGAAGCTTAAGCAATTTTCACCATGATGTGGTATGTCCTACTGTGCAGAGATACTCAACTTTTAATTGAAACCAATAGAGATGTTTCTCAGGCCAGGGACAACAGAGCTAGGAGGGGTGAGTAAGTAATGTGTGTGTGTGATTCAGTACCTGAGCATGCCCTTGTGTTCCTCATGCCACACCTGGATTCTCTCCTCCCACTGCTCCTTGTTGAGCTTGTGCTGGTCCAGGACCCTAAAAACACAAAGACAAAATTATATGACACCATATAAACATGAGAGTACGAAGGTGCAATCAAAAGGTGTTATGTAGACTCCAAAGATGGTGGAGGCCTCACCTCTGAGGCAGCAGTTTTTCACTGGACAGGTATCCTGGCAAGTGAATCTCCTTGTTGTAATCGGCGTACTTGGCCTGCACGGCGTAGGAGGCCAGCAGCACAGCCGTCTCCGGGGGGCAGTAGATGTCATCGTTGAGGATCCCTTCCTTTACCTGCAGGAAGAACAGCCTCTGGGTGGCCTCCTGGATCAGCTCCTCTGACACATCCTCAGGGAAGAACTTGGCCCGGAACTTGAACAGCAGTGGGCTCTCCTTCCTTACATCCTGGGCTGTCACCTAGTGTCAGGGGTCATAAAGATGAGTGGAGGCGCCAGGAGAAGTTTCTCTTTTACTTAAGGTGGCATGGAAGCCTTGTTCACTATATCCTTGTTTAAATGGAGGCGCTCACCTTCTTATTGAGCTTGAGCCAGGTCGAGAAACCTTTTGTATCCTGGTACTGCAGACCAAAGAACCACACCTCCCGCAGTCCGATTGTCTTCACAACCTTAGGGCAGACAATATTTTTTTAAATGTAACCCAACTCTTAACAGGGGTTAACTGTGTTAAATTGTTTGTAAAAAACAGTGTTACATGACATTCTTGTTTCAGGTCAGGTAATGGTGCATGATGGTTGAGTCATTCATTTAAAAGAATCTGAAGATTTAATCCTCTCAAGTCTTTCTATACAGTTATATGAAATTATACTGAGGAAATGAATACAGAAACATCTTAGCTTAGTCCTTAGACATTCAACTTATCTTTAAAATGAATACCGTTTTTTTTCAGATAAAATAACCCAGAATCAAATACCCATTTCAAAGCTAAACCTATTGACAATGCTAAAATAGTAAGCTAACTACTTTAATTTTTAAACACACTCATTCACAAAATTGGATATAAATGAATAAATGCTGGCCTGAGGGATAATGCAGTTGCCAGCCATTTCCTAAGAGTAATTGCTTGGACCTACGTGGTGAACAGCAGTTTAAGCTCAACATAACTCCTCATGTTCTACCCTAGACATTGGTCATCTTTTTTTGTTATATTAGTAGATAATCTCTCTCTCACACAAACACAAACAAAACAGGAGATTTGAATCCATTAGGCTAACTAGTGAAAGGCATCCATTGTATGTACTATCAAAACTAGATTGAAATAAGAATTGAGTCACACGTTAAACTTTGTGCTACAGCATTTCTGCCCCTTACAGCTCGCTGACTGATAGACCGAGTAAAAATACAGTGGAAACTCTTATCTAATGGCTGTGGAGGGAGTCATCTAGTCCTCTGCCCAGATTGTCCACTACACCAACTGCCACTTGCAGGGAGGGGTCTGTGGGCCGTCCTGACACAGATATGCCAGGACAGCAAAGTCCACACTTCATTTAAAAATCTATAATAATAAATATAATAGAAACAAAAACATCTATGTGATTATAATCATGAAGTGAAATAGGGATGACACAACAGCCATAATAACATTGGTGATGGATGCCTTGGGAGTGATTCAAGAGTCTGGCCTTTCTGCTAAAACAATACAGACATTATCTGAGGCCAGGCTGGCCTGCCATACAGCCATGACATATTTCTGTCTGAGAGAGCCACTGTAAAACTAGTGGGACCAAAACCTCTCCTCTCCTCACACAAACAGGCATGGCAGAAAAGTTTGAGACGGTTAGGGACTGATAACCACTCATGCATTAAATTCCTTGGAGAAAGGAAAGGGAAAGGGGGATACCTAGTCAGTTGTACAACTGAATGCCTTCAAGAAACATCTGCTGTGTTTACATTTGCTGTGTCAACAGCCTGGTAGGGGTGTTTCCCATTAAGAAGACAATGTTTATACACACCACCACTGCCTGCACATCACACCATCACTAAACCTCAGTCAAGGCAGTTTAGAATCATGATGTACAATATATATACTAAAGTATATGGACACCACTTCAAATTATTGGATTTGGCAATTTCAGCCACATCCGTTGCTGGAAGGTTTATAAAATTGAGCACAAAGCCATGCAATCTCCATAGACAACCATTGGCAGAAGAATGGCCTTACTGAAAAGCTTGGTGACTTTCAACGTGGCACCGTCATAGGATGCCACCTTTCCAACAGGTCACCAAGCAAAGTGAGAAGAATAAGAGCACCACACTGAAGCTGCCCAGCAATATATGTTGGGGTGGTGTTGTCATCATGTTTGACATTCTCCTGGAGGGGAAGGAGTCTCTCCAAGAAATGGCCGATATAGACAGCCCCATCAAGAGGATCTTCCTGGATTATGTATTTTGGGATAGAGTGGTAAGCAGCCTGAAACTCCTGAAACATATAGCAGTAGCCATTGCATGGATTGAGGGAGACAATGCCATCCTGTCTGATGTTCAGAATCTGCTTGCAGATGTAAGAGAAGAAATCCGTAGTGCCCTGCCCACTGTTGCTCCAAGCAGAGGAAACTGCAGTTCTGAAATACATCGAAAAGCGTGAAGACTTCTGCCTGAAGCCCATACACGCCACAGCGTACATGTTGGACCCCAAGTATGCTGGCAAGAGCATCCTGTCTGGTGCAGAAATCAACAAAGCCTATGGTGTCATCACTACGGTGTCTCGCCACCTTGACCTGGATGTCTGGAGAAGTACACTTCCAAGCAATGGCTTTGTGATGAAGATGCTTTTTTCCATCAACGTAACATTGCAAAAATCAGAAACTTTCTGTCCAAAAATGATGCAGAAAAATTAATCCATGCTTTTGTCACTTCTAGGTTAGACTACTGCAATGCTCTATTTTCCGGCTACCCGGATAAAGCACTAAATAAACTTCAGTTAGTGCTAAATACGGCTGCTAGAATCCTGACTAGAACCAAAAAATTTGATCATATTACTCCAGTGCTAGCCTCTCTACACTGGCTTCCTGTCAAAGCAAGGGCTGATTTCAAGGTTTTACTGCTAACCTACAAAGCATTACATGGGCTTGCTCCTACCTACCTCTCTGATTTGGTCCTGCCGTACATACCTACACGTACGCTACGGTCACAAGACGCAGGCCTCCTAATTGTCCCTAGAATTTCTAAGCAAACAGCTGGAGGCAGGGCTTTCTCCTATAGAGCTCCATTTTTATGGAACGGTCTGCCTACCCATGTCAGAGACGCAAACTCGGTCTCAACCTTTAAGTCTTTACTGAAGACTCATCTCTTCAGTGGGTCATATGATTGAGTGTAGTCTGGCCCAGGAGTGGGAAGGTGAACGGAAAGGCTCTGGAGCAACGAACCGCCCTTGCTGTCTCTGCCTGGCCGGTTCCCCTCTTTCCACTGGGATTCTCTGCCTCTAACCCTGTTACGGGGCTGAGTCACTGGCTTGCTGGGGCTCTCTCGTGCCGTCCCTGGGGGGGGGTGCGTCACCTGGGTGGGTTGATTCACTGTTGTGGTCGGCCTGTCTGGGTTCCCCCTTTGGGTTGTACCGTGTCGGAGATCTTTGTGGGCTATACTCGGCCTTGTCTCAGGATGGTAAGTTGGTGGTTGAAGATTTCCCTCTAGTGGTGTGGGGGCTGTGCTTTGGCAAAGTGGGTGGGGTTATATCCTTCCTGTTTGGCCCTGTCCGGGGTGTCCTCGGATGGGGCAACAGTGTCTCCTGACCCCTCCTGTCTCAGCCTCCAGTATTTATGCTGCAGTAGTTTATGTGTCGGGGCTAGGGTCAGTTTGTTTATCTGGAGTACTTCTCCTGTCCTATTCGGTGTCCTGTGTGAATCTAAGTGTGCGTTCTCTAATTCTCTCCTTCTCTCTTTCTTTCTCTCTCTCGGAGGACCTGAGCCCTAGGACCATGCCCCAGGACTACCTGACATGATGACTCCTTGCTGTCCCCAGTCCACCTGGCCATGCTGCTGCTCCAGTTTCAACTGGCCTGGGCCCTAGGACCATGTCCCAGGACTACCTGACATGAGGACTCCTTGCTGTCCCCAGTCCACCTGGCCATGCTCCTGCTCCAGTTTCAACTGTTCTGCCTTACTATTATTCAACCATGCTGGTCATTTATGAACATTTGAACATCTTGGCCACGTTCTGTTATAATCTCCACCCGGCACAGCCAGAAGAGGACTGGCCACCCCACATATGCTCTCTCTAATTCTCTCTTTCTTTCTCTCTCTCGGAGGACCTGAGCCCTAGGACCGTGCCCCAGGACTACCTGACATGATGGCTCCTTGCTGTCCCCAGTCCACCTGACTGTGCTGCTGCTCCAGTTTCAACTGTTCTGCCTTATTATTATTTGACCATGCTGGTCATTTATGAACATTTGAACATCTTGGTCATGTTCTGTTATAATCTCTACCCGGCACAGCCAGAAGAGGACTGGCCACCCCACATAGCCCGGTTCCTCTCTAGGTTTCTTCCTAGGTTTTGGCCTTTCTAGGGAGTTTTTCCTAGCCACCGTGCTTTTACACCTGCATTGTTTGCTGTGTGGGGTTTTAGGCTGGCTTTCTGTACAGCACTTTGAGATATCAGCTGATGTACGAAGGGCTATATAAATAAATTTGATTTGATTTTGATTTGATGATATGGCAGTCGTGCCAACATATCTCATCTGCCACCTGGTGGAGGCGTTTTTGTGGATCTGAGGCTCTTTCCCCTGTTGCCTCCATTCATCCTCCAAATCCCACCAACATCAGCTGCCTCAGAGCGCAACTGGTCCTTGTTTGGGAACAAAGCAGACAACAGGCTGACCAATACAAGGGCTGAAAAATTGAGGGCCATCCAGGCAAATTTGAGGCTTTTTGAGCCTGACAACGAGCCATCCTTAGCAAGGTTGGAAAGTGACATTGAACATGGGGCCTCAGAGTCTGGTGTTCAAGAGCTGGACATTGAAGAGGTCCACCTCTTGGGAGAAGACATGAGAGGAAGACAACTAAAGCTTTAGTTTCTAGACTATCATTTAACAGATTTTTTACAACGTTTTTGGGAGATACAATGGATCATTGGGGATCATTCAATATTCTCTTTCTTTTGTTGTTCAGTGAAATCATCCCACGTGAAGAGTCAACTCACTTTCAAGTTGAATTCTTTAGTTTTTTTTTATTTCTATTGGAAGGATTTCATAATTTGCCATTATGTCTACTTATGATAAGGTAAAAGGTTTATGTTTCTGTCTCCATATGATATGGTAAATATATCCAATGCAAAAAACATCTAAATTTAAATAGTATTGATATTCATTTGCATATATTCCCATATATTCCCGTTACTTCCCATATATTCCCATTAATTCCCACGGAAAGTTCCCACCTCTGAATATTCCCCAAAATGTGCAACCCTAGGCGTGACACTAATTCTCGTGGCTGAATGGAAGCAAGTCCCTGCAGCAATGTTCCAACATCTAGTGGAAAGCCTTCCCAAAAGAGTGGAGGCTGTTACAGCTGCAAAGGGTGTACTGTAATGTAAAATAAGAATTTGTTCTTAACTGACTTGCCAAGTTAAAGGTTAAATAAAAAATACAAATAAATAAAATAGGGGACCATATTAATGCCCATGATTTTGGAATGAGATGTTGGACGAGCAGGTGTCCACATACTTCTGGTCATGCAGTGTATTTCTAATGGTGTAATTTCAATGAGCGAGCACATGTTCACCAGGGGAAATTACTCCGCCCACTTGGAAAGCAAGTGCAAATGAAAAGTTAACAGGACAAAGCGTGCCTTTATTGTCTTGGAAATGGAGGTCCTTTGTGCTGCCAGTGGATTCTATGACTAACATTCTGTCTGCAGCTGAAGAGAGACAAGAGCCTACGCCATAGAGCACAGCTTGACTCAGTAAAAGGAACAGTGAGAGATCCTCTTAAAATAGACCCTCCACTCCAGTCCCACAACTGGGCTTCCATTCCCCTGCTTGCAATTTACACTGATTGGCAATGAATGAAAGCACAGCAAGAACATGTAATTTGCCTTGTTTCAGTAGAGCAAGCTATTTTCTTACCTGGTCAAAGAGTTGCTTTCCCGTTGTGTTGGCCTGGATGGCAAACTCCAACTCTGCATCCATTGTGGTAACTCGCACACTAATCTGTTGAGGAAACCAAAATAATTGAGTTAGTACGCTATGACTGACAACCAATTAATTCCGTCAAAATAAATGTTTTTTATTTATTATTTTTTTTACATGTGATGGTATAACTGATTTACAACAAATTTGCTTATAAATGTGATGCCTCCGATTGAGAATTTGAGATTGATGAGAATCAATCTACATTATAGAGACTGTTATAGAGTTCCTTACAGTAATTTATGCAAATACAAAAGTAATTTTTTGATTGATCAATGGGGAATGGGCCTTATAGGCATTAGCATGAACCATCATCTGCCTATGACCCCAGGCATTAGGCTTTTCACAGCAGGTCAGGAGTGGACCTACATGACAATACAGGGCCAGGAAAATAAGCACACTAACTTCACAAAAACTATTTTTGATTAAACATTTTGACAGAGTAACTTATAACATCTCTTGAAGATTTACAGTTATAGCAGGGTGGATACACATCGTTTCAGAATAAATGGTGTCCAAAATATCACAGTGGAACAGATTAATGAGCAGGCAGCTAATGCATCATAGTACATCAGTTAGGTTCCAAATACTACTTTGACGGCGGTAACCAAAAGCCATAATACAACCATAATACATAATACAGATATCCCTCTAGTGGTGTGGGGGCTGTGCTTTGGCAAAGTGGGTGGGGTTATATCCTGCCTGTTTTGCCCTGTCCGGGTGTATCGTCGGATGGGGCCACAGTGGCCCTGTTGGTCATCTATGAACATTTGAACATTTTGGCCATGTTCTGTTATAATCTCCACCCGGCACAGCCAGAAGAGGACTGGCCACCCCTCATAGCCTGGTTCCTCTCTAGGTTTCTTCCTAGGTTCTGGCCTTTCTAGGGAATTTTTTCTAGCCACCGTGCTTCTACACCTGCATTGCTTGCTGTTTGGGGTTTTAGGCTGGGTTTCTGTACAGCACTTTGAGATATCAGCTGATGTAAGAAGGGCTTTATAAATTGATTTGATTTGATACAACGATTTAGGCTGATATTCAACCACAACTTTTATCAAAGCCGTGTGAAACATTTTTGTCTTTAATTTGAGATACTTTTTGCATGTTCATACTATTCCATTAAATACTATTTGCATGTTAATTTACACTCCCTTACTCACTAGAGAGGCAATAACTAGACAATAACAATGTTTCAAAGGCATGGGAGAGAGGCGATTGCACTTGGGGACTAAAATTATTGATCAGCCTCAAACCCCCCCAAAATGTTATAATAATAATGTCAGGAAACCTACTGAGGGTGGTATTATCAGCATATATTAGAAAAAAAGAGGCACACTGACTCCACAGAAACCAAAGGGAAAATATGTCAGTCTTCTCTTAATGATGCATTAAAACTTGTCCACTAACAGAAATTTGATAACAGAACACTGAACATAATTTATTGGGAGAAGATTTTACACAGAAGATAAAACAATCTCTATATAGCTTCTATACTGGCACTGTGTCAAATGAAAGTTTAGCCACTGAGTATACCTCTCTGAATGAGTAGCTGCAGCAGAAAAACGTTCTTGGTTTTAGCGTACTAAGGGGACATGTTTTCCCCCAGCTCTCTTTCTCTACTAAGCTGCTCCACTACAGGAAGTAACCACATCCTCTGGTAGCTGTGCCTCGCAAGGCGAGGGAGAGCCACCCAACATGCAGCTCACTGAGACTGCATCCTGTAATTCATCACATTTCTGCTTGCCTGCCTGCCTCTCAGAGATCACTTGTGCTCAGTGATCACACCAGCACAATTTCTCTTTTAGATTTTTTAACACCCACACACACGTACATGCATGCAAAGAGGATAACTCTCTAGCTCACGGTTCTGCCCTCTTTCGACATTTACTGTAGGCTAATATGTGATTATGATATAACGTTGCTCTAATACCTGTGCAGTAACACAGTAATAATATGACATTTTTTGTAACAGCAAGCTCTACCATTTTTGTAATTACACAAGTGTTATAAGGAATAGTAGCCTATTTAAAGACTTGGTTTTTACCTCTCGAATGTTGAAACACATGATGAAAGACTATCTACAGATTCATATAAATGAGCAAAGTAACTGCTCATGTACAGAAAAACACTTGCATATACTAGCTTTGGGTTATTCAACACATATACTAGTATTGGGTTATCTTAATCATGATACCAAAACTGGAATTTTAAAAATGAACAAATTGATTGAAGAATGATTCATATAAAAGCAGGTATACAAAACCTGATGAGTTAGCCATCAAAGATACCTCAGTCCAGACAATTACAAATTAATTAATTACATTGGTTAAACACTTGTGTTGGTTAATAAATGATTCCATTTGTGTTATTTCATAGTTTTGATGTCTTCAATATTATTATATTGTAGAAAATAGTATGAATGAAGAAAAACCCTTGAATGAGTAGGTGTGTCCAAACTTTTGACTGGTACTGTAAGTATTTAGACCCTTTACTCAGTACTTTGTAGCACCTTTGACAGCGATTACAGCCTCGAGTCTTCTTGGGTATGACACTACAAACTTGGCACACATATATTTTTGGAGTTCCTCCCATTATTCTCTGCAGATCCTCTCAAGCTCTGTCAGGTTGGATGGGGAGTGTCGCAGCACAGCTATTTTCAGGTCTCTCCAGAGATTTTCGATCGGGTTCAAGTCCAGGCTTTGGATGGGCCACTCAAGTACATTCAGAGACTTGTCCCGAAGCCACTCCTGTCTTGCCACTCCTGTTGTCTTGGATGTGTGTTTAGGGTCATTGTCCTGTTGGAAGGTGAACCTTTGCCACAGTCGGAGGTCCTGAGCGCTCTGGAACAAGTTTTCATCAAGGATCTCTCTGTACTTTGCCCCGTTGATCTTCCCTTGATTCTGACTAGTCTCCCAGTCACTGCCACTGAAAAACATCCCCACAGCATGATGCTGCCACCACCATGCTTCACCGTAGGGATGGTGCCAGGTTCTCTCTAGATGTGACGCTTGGCATTCAGGCCAAAGAGTTCATTCTTGGTTTCATCAGACCAGAGAATATTGTTTCTCATGGTCTGAGAATCCTTTAGGTGCCTTTTGGCAAACTCAATTGAATTTACCACAGGTGGACTCCAATCAAGTTGTAGAAACATCTCAATGATGATCAATGGAAACAGGATGCACCGGATCTCAAATTCGAGTCTCATAGCATAAGACATTTTTTTATTTGTAATACATTATCAAAAATGTCTAAAAACCTGTTTTTGCTTTGACATTATGGGGTACTGTGTGTAAATGTACGATGAGTTTTTGGAATCCACTTTGGAATAAGGCTGTAACGTAACAAAAGGTGGAAAAAGTAAATGGGTCTGAATACTTTCCGAATGCACTGTACATCATGGCACAACACTCACAGCAGACTTATAGCCAGTATGCCCATAAAAGGAATGCAAAAAAAGTGTGTAAGCTGCCTGTCTTATGTCTCTTTTATGGTATACAAGCTTTCTCCTGCTGTGTACCCTAAGCGTATTTCCTATGCTGTGAGAGTGATTAATACAGCTATATTGACAAGGCTTCATGTTCTCTTTCCTCTCAAAAATGTAAATGCACAATCAGCCAGCCTGTATTTCAGTGTGTGTGTGTGGGGGGGGGGGACAGTATGCCTGAGCTGAGCCACAACAACATGCCTTATTTTCCAGTTGTGTGGCTGATTAGGGCTGCGTTCTTTCCCCTCTGTGTCAGCAGGCCCCGATTTGCTGGTCAGGCCACTTGTCACCCTGCCACTTCCTGTCATCACCGGCGGGCCGGTGGGATAGAGCAGGGAGCTGGAGAGGGTAAAGCTTTGGCTGGAATGAGGCCTGGCGGCGTCACACAGACAAGAGGGCTGTATAGTAGAGCTGTGACTAGGCCAAGGTCTGTAGGAGCAGGAATTAACTAGGACCCAGACACATTCAGCCATCTACAAGTGAATAGTACAAACCCTTGACATGGTTGGTTTTCAAACAAATACAACTCTACTTCAACAGTGCATATTTGAATTCCTTGTTTTCTTAAAATGTATGATTTAACAATATCTGGGACACATTTCTCATAAAGGTTTCACCTAACTTTGTAGGGGGAGAGATGAATAAAACAACTGTATTTCTGACAAAGTCAGAGCCCAGTTTTCTATGGAGTGGTTAGCCTGATGATGTTTCATAATTTCCTCTATCCATGTCTTGGCAACATGAACATAACATTTGCCAGTGAAATTAATTTTTAAGTGCATTTGCAGAGCACTGGGAAATATTTCACCATGATTAAGATACAAGGCTATTCCATGAGTGATAATTTATATTTGTAAACAAGTTAGGACCTAAAACTATCTATTACCAAAGCCATTTCTTTTACGGTATAAACTATGAACTGAGTCACACCACAAATGTGAGTTGAATCTAACTTCAGTGATTCTTTGAACTGTGTTAATTGCCCAACAACATCCAGTAAAACATTGATGAAAGTAGATTGCATTTAAGGCCTACATTGTGTCTCTGTCACTATGTTAAAAATGGATTTTGTATTAATGATATGATGAATCACCTAAATCATACACTATACTGTCTATTTTCCCAGCCAACTAGACAGACTGCTTAACATGACATAGCCTACTGATTAGACATCATTTCATTGTGTAGTTCAGGCCAACAGGTTCTTGGCTGCCAGTCATTGTTAAGAAGTGACTTTTCTGGGTAAAAATAGTTCATCTCTCACATGAAAAAGGAACTAAGAATGTGCAGTTCTGCCCGGTAAGGGTGGGTCTCGCATGGCCAGAGTTCAGAAAACTTCTCACACACTATTATTAGAACAGCAGCAAAACATCACTCATCGTAACAGGACCAAGGATACATGTTAATGTTTCCTTTTTGCCCTTCGGAACATTCAATGCCTTTTCTGTCTTGTAAAGGGAGTTTGATCATACTGAGCAGAAAACAAAGCTATAACAAACCTTAGCTATAGACTGTATTTCAGTAAAGTATGCACACTTTATGACAGCAAATTATTATAAACTGGGACACCAATCACCAGAAGAAAAAACTATATATATTTCCAACATTTCGGAATGCCTCCTCCTTTAACTGTCTCCTCGAGACATCTGTCTTTTTCAATTCGGCAAAGCCAAAAAGCCAAATATTTAATTGATATGATGATTGAAATACAAACAAATTAACTTCAAAGAAGATTTTAAAAATCCTAAATATGTGGAAATCAGGAACTGATGGATAATCCCTATACAATACTATGTGGTTAGATTCTTGGTAACATATACTTTTATCTGTTTGGGGGTGCATTTTAACCATTCACAAAGTAGCAGCTAACTCTAATTCCACGAAATTCTGAGATTTAGGTTAGCCTCAAACTATTACCTCTCTTCTCCATAGAGCAAACATGTTCTAAACTACCACTAAAGTCAATTTTACAGAATCAATACATGTTCCATTATGTAGATATTTTTCAGGTTGAATGTGTGAGTCTATTAGATTCAAGTTAGTTAAACTCACTGTACTATGACTTATCCTTTTTTCAAAACAGGTTCATGAATCACAGATAATGCCATCTCCTGTGTATTCAAACAACTTAAAAGCAACTACTCCAGCACATATTGATAAGGTCATTATCAGAATCATTATTGTTCACTTACTAAGAAATACTGGAGTGCTTTATGCTAACCGAGGGTGAGATCCTATGTAAAACATGAGGTTTGTTAGAAACAAAACTATATCTAAATCAACAAAAAAACACAAAACAAACAACAAAAGACAACTCACTGGTTGGATTTCTGCAGCCAGGGAGAGACGTTTCAGACCTGCCACACAGTTACTCTCCATTTACGGGCTAAAGCCCCCAAAGGTTTGCATAATTTCTGCCTTTCACACTCTACCGCCTGTGGCTTAGTTTATTACAAATTGTTAATCTCAACTCTGCTATGTGCATTTACAGAGCTGCTTAATCCCTTTCTTACATAGCACTGGTCTTTCCACTTCATTTGTTTCTGTTGTTTGTTGTTTATGAAAAACTAACACTTTTCAGCTAACACAATTATACTCAAGTCAATATAGTAGTTCACTTCATGGACAGTAAGAAGTAGAAATGGCTGTTGATTAGAATATCATATTTCTGAAGGAAAGCAAACTCATAGAATACCAACACATTTCTTAGTGATGTGTAGAGTTATAGAGTCTAAAGGTACATCAAAAGGAAAGTTAACCAGAGTGCAAGTAACTTTTTATTGATGAAAGGGTCTTGTGAATGTAATAAGATGTTTTATTTGATGTAAAATAGCATATTATAACATATGTACTATAACATTATCTGGGTAATCTGTTAACAAGACAGGAATCAATTTGGTTTCTGACATGGGGTGACCTGTAGAAGTGCTTAAAAACATCAAGGGTCATTCCACATCAAAAAGCACAAGAAAGAGGATTGACACCAACCATTTCAGATTGTGCTGAAATCGTTTCTGTAGTTAGAGACAAATAAGATTAGCATTTTATTAAAATATAATTTGATCTCTGAGAAATTAAGATAATTGATTTGAACCTAGGGATGCACGGTATATCAGTGAACATATCGGAATCGGCCGGTATTAGCTAAAAATGCCAACATCGGTATCGGCTGATGTCTAGTTTAACACCCCGATGTGCAAAACAGATGTCATGACGTGCTTACCTATATAACTTAGGTACATGACGTAATGACGCCACGTAAAATGTTGAGCTATACGTGCAACACAGCATTCCTAAACTAGCCCACAATGTCTGCTCTGTGGATCAAGCAGTCATTTGAAAGAGTAACAAAATTTCAGCGAGACAACTCAAAGGAGAAACCCATTAAAGCCAAGATATTGCCCTTGACAATCAACCTTTCTCTGTCGTGGGCGATGTTGGCTTTTGCCGACTGGTCGAGCACCGGTACACACTACCAAGTGCGCTATTTTTCAGATGTTGCCCTACCAGAGATACACAGTAATGGCATCACTGCTATTAGCTTCACGACATACACACTACGGAATGCCGTTTGGGTCTTTGTGTGTCAAAAAAGATACTGTAGCACTGTCAAAGCTGTACAAAAAAAAGTCAATAAACAAGCAAATACAGGCCACGATGTGTTTACAATACCCTGTTGGTAATAAAGAATAGTTTGTTCAACCGCAACTAGCTTGGTACCTAGCTAACACCAATACAAACAGCCTGAAAACAATGACCAGTGGAACCTGCAGTCATTTTCATTATTTTTAGCAACTATTTAGGAATCCTTCCTTGAGTAAGTATTAGCTAGGTTCCCACTTTTTGTTAGCCTATTGAAATTGAACTTCAGTTCATGAAAATAAATAGCTAGTCAGCAACTTAAGTCTGTTTCCCAAAGCTAACGTTATAAGCAGCCAGTTAGCTTCATCTGGCTAGTGAGGCTCGACTGCACCAGGTTATGTGTTGTGAAGCTAGCCACAATTAGGATTAGGCACAACAGTGGAATTTGCGGTTTGCCTTCCAAGTAAAAGTGTCATTGACAGTAATGCAAATTAATACAAATAGTAGAATTATGCCATACTTTTATTTTGAAGTCCACTATTGTGTCTAATCCTTATTGTGGCTAGCTTCACAGATGGGTCCCGACCACCATTAATCAAATAAGAACTGTCTTATAAACTAGGGTTATTTTAGATGATTTCACCTAGCTAAATAGTTAGCTAGATAACTATAGCCACTGTAACAGATGTTGCATTATTTGACATGTCAAATTGTGTTATTTTACGTGTATCTTTTTTGACATGCAATGACCCAAATGGCATTCCATAGAAATCCTGGTTGAGAATGAAACAACTGAACAAATGAACAATGAAACAGCACAGCAAGTAAGTGAAAGAAATAGGTTTTGATTATGTTTTACTGGTAATGGGGACAAACGGAAATGCCAACAAAATAACTTTTTGGTCAGTGTGGTGGGTGTGTGTAAACTTGATTTAACTAGGCAAGTCAGTTAAGAAGAAATTCTTACTTACAATGACGGCCCGGACAACGCTGGGCCAATTGTGCGCCGCACTATGGGACTCCCAATCACGGCCGGATGTGATACAACCTGGATTCAAACCAGGGACTATAGTGACGCGTCTTGCACTGAGATGCAGTGCCTTAGGCTGCTGTGTCCATGTGTGTGTGTTAACTTAAATGTAAATGTAAATGTAACTATTTAACTGTACTAGAATGCTTAAAAGGCTGCTAAAATTGTAAATATCGGTTATCGGCATCATTTTTTTGTCAAGGAAAATATTGGATATCGGCCAAAATTTAAACATCAGTGCACCTCTATTTGCACTCAAATTGTCCTTTTAATTTATAGGATTCTTAAGTAATCTTAAATAAATATAGTACCTAACATCTGATTCTCAACTATGAATAAGACTTGAAGAAGCCAATAAAATTACCAAAAACCCACAAAACACATGCCAAACCCACCACAACAACCAGTATACAGTATCAGTTCGCTATGTCTAACAAATAGTATACAGCTGCGGCTTGAAGGATTGGTCTTCATCTTATGTAATGTATTCCCTGTGAATCTGGTGATGGTTTCATGGAGGAACTAAAATGTTTTCATGGAGAACTGGCTTGACTTGTGAGGATGACTACACAATTTATTTGTATAATTAGCAAAAGCTATTTGTTTTCTACCCAAAGTCGCAAAGAAAATGTTGTGTTCCATTTAATAAACACAAAAGAGCAGCAACATTGATAAAATGATGTAGCGGTAGCAGGAACAGCGGCACCTAGTGGGCAAAAAACTGGTACTTTCACACTACTGCGAATACAATGGCTAATCTCTCTTAACAGGAGAGAGAAAGAAATCAAACAGATTCAAAGGAAATACATCACATAGGATGAAGTAGCAATACTCCAAGCTGCAGCTCCATACTACTTGTCAGACATAGAGACCTACTATACTGTATACTGGTTGTTGGGATAGGAGTGGGTGTGGGTGGTCCACTGGTGGACATTTTATTGTTTTCCTCGTGTTACTCAATAGCAGGAAGAAGTTTGATCCAAATCGGATGTTGGGTACTATAATTCTTAAATATTATGGGAATCCTATAAATTAACCCAATGAATCCCACGGTTGTGCGGGTGTGATTTAAGACGTTTAACCACTTTTAAACATTGTGTGTTTGAGCTACAGACTTATTGGTTGTACAATTGGATTTGTCTTTTTCTTCTGTATCCATTGGGGGCTGAGATAGAGAGGTGTTTGTGAGACAAGGGCTGATCCCGAAGGGGCCCGGGGCGGGGTCTTTTTTTACAAAAATGTCTGTTGAGTCTGAGCTAAAAACTATTACGCTATCTATGAAAAGCTGAGACTCTCACGAACACGCACGTGTAACATGTTTGCTCTATGACGCACACAAGCTACACAATAATTATTACAAGGTAAGAGGTTCTTCTACATAGAACACCATAGGAAATCTCAGGACAGTGTCATATTACTGTAATAAGCTCACATAGTTGCTGTCAAACTCCACACAGTTGTCACTGACTAGTTGGATATTCATTTCCCACTGAGCAAACAAGTTCTGTACTTACAGCATTCATATTAATGTCTTTTTATCAGGTTTTTGCTTTGGCAGACCATGACCCCAACTGCTCTATTATTATTATTATTATTATTATTATTATTATCTAATGTCAAATTGCTTTGCGTTCTACTAGTAACCCAATCTTATCTCAATCTCTTAATTCAAAGACTCAATCATGGACACTCTTACTGACAGTTGTGGCTGCTTTGCGTGATGTATTGTTGTCTCTACCTTCTTGCACTTTGTGCTGTTGTCTGTGCCTAACAATGTTTGTTCCCTGTTTTGTGCTGCTACCATGTTGTGCTGCTGCCATGTTGTGTTGTCATCTTAGGTCTCTCTTTATGTAGTGTTGTGTTGTCGCTTGTCATTATGTGTGTTTTGTCCCATATTTTAATTTTTATTTATTTGTATCTTTAATCCCAGCCCCCTTCCCTGCAGGAGGCCTTTCGCCTTTTGGTAGGCTGTCATTCTAAATAAAGAATTTGTTCTTAACTGACTTGCCTAGTTAAATAATGGTTAAATAAAATATACAAATATAAAAAACCTGGCTGTCCTAGAAAGAAAATGGTAAAACACTTAATTGTGAGGCTAAATATAAGGGCTGCAGATAAATGAAAAGCCTGGGTTTTGCTGGGGTATCGGGACTGATATGGTTAAAAGGGCCAATTCGGGGACCATAAACTACCTTAAAGTTATGGTAAATAATGCAATAAATAATGTTGCAGGAATGCCAATCTTATCTGTTTCTAACTACAGAAGCACTTTCAGAACAATCTGAGATGGTGGACGTCATGGTTTGCTGAAATTACATGGAACGACTCTCAAGTGCTGAGGATGATGGCTGAGGAACCATGCAGTTGCAGTTGTGCAGGGCGGAGAAGGGGGAGTCTGTGCTGTGAAACACCAAATAAGGCTTTCAGTGGCAGTCAAGAGACTGCAGGCCAGGAAATAGCTAAAAAGGAACTGACGTAATCTCAGAAACCTTGAGTCACTAGATTACAGTTCCTTGGGAAACTGTAACAATGCCAAAAGGAGCAAAGCCTACACTAATGGTAGGGGGACACATGAATGACTGGTGTGAAAAGACATGTTAATACAAATACAAAGATAAACAATTTATAAAACTATAATCTTCTCATGAGTTAAAAGTCTTAAAAGGTAAATGTCACAACACTGCACTTTATTTTACTGTCATTACCTGAGGCGCATTTGATCGCAGTGATTTTAAAAAAAAATCCTGATGTCTTACTTTTCTGTCTTGTGAATCATGTAGTAGGCCTATGCTATGATGCTACACAGAATGGCATATTCAATGTTCCTAATTTGATGTAAATAATTGGTTAAAGATAATGTATAAATTATATAAATTACAGATGCAGTGCAATATAACATCAATAGAACTGAGTCAGTGGATTCTACATTGAACTACATTTCCCTGGGCTGGGCTGTGTAGGAAAAACCTAATACACAGGCCTGGTAAACTTAACAAAGGTTTGCCATAGATCAAACTTTAAGTACTTTTAGATTATGTATAGACTACATTTTGATAGAGCAGATTGCATGTGACCTGACCTGCATCATTCAATAGCAATCCTATAGGACAGACTACCATAGGAGTTCACTGTTGAAGAGTGCATCTGTCAGGCTAGATGTTGTACTACTGGGTACCACAAAGAAAAACATCGTCAACGAATGGGAACCTCCGGTAAACCCACAGCAAACAAAACCCAAACTAATTGGCCACGTTGATATGAATAATAACGTACAAAATGTCTAACATAATTGTTTACGAACAGGGATAGAGTTGATATGAATACAACGAAGCGCCATTCAACTTCTTTTAAAGTTCATTCGGAAGCCAATCACGTTCCAGGAAGGGGGGGAAGTCGATAGCGCATAGTTTGACACAAAATAACGGTTAATAGAATTGACACAAACATAGGTCAACAAAAAATAACTTTGGGCAACATTATAAGCTATCAATTCATTGAAATCGTTAATTTAAAAAGTTTCGGAGAATCTGCAGGAAAAATATAGGTAACAGCGATATAGACAATAAACGTTTCATTCATTTGATGCGCGCGAAACCTTTTCGGACCTATAGCCCTAGGCTACTTTAGGATACAAAGTCAGACAAATTCAGTATCCTCATTTAGTTTATTGCGTCGAATAGATGCTTATGAAAGCATATAGTGTAGTCAATCCAAACATTTGACCTTGTATCATGGGCTAAATTATCTTTCTCGATTTAACAAGACCGGAATACATTTTGACCAGAGTGGCGTTTTAAATAACGTCTATGTATATGTGAACGTTGGAAATAAACTGTTCACAAACACAAAAAAAAAAATACTCACAGTCTTTGGCATTTTTGCAGTTCTCGTTCTTTAGTCACTGATGTCAGGAATTGGATGATGGCAACAATGGAGTCAACTAAAACGTGTGTCCATTAGATAAGGTGCTGAAATATCTGAAATAGCGTCAGTCACGTTCAGTTTATCTTTGATTTCAAACTTTTCCCACAACCTAAAGAAGGCTACTCGTATTTGACTATTTCTTTGTTTCGCCTCAAAGTCGTGGTCCAGAGCTTGATTTCCTGCTAATAGCACTGTGACTGAAAAACCACACCCAACGCAATGAAGACATACTAAAAGTAGTTTTCAGCAGACTCCGCCTGTATTCTCATGACCCGTTATGCCTTTGTAAAACTCCAGTTAAACGTAAAGTTTAACTATACTGAACAAAAATATAAGCGCAACTTGCAACAATTTCAACGATTTTACTGAGTTACAGTTCATATAAGGAAATCGGTCAATTGAAATAAATAAAGTATGGATTACGGATTAAATAAAGGTTCAATAAAATAACAAATACATAATAATATATGGATTTCACATAACTGGCAGTGGTGTAAAGTACTTACGTACTTATTTTTTACAACTTTTACTTTGCTACATTCCTAAATAAAATAATGTACTTTTTACTCCATACATTTCCCCTGACACATAAAAGTACTTGTTTCATTTGGAATGCTTAGCATTGCAGGAAAATGGTCTAATTCACACACTTCTCAAGAGAACATCCCTGGTCATCTACTGCCTCTGATCTGGCGGACTCACTAAACACACATGCTTTGTAAATTATGTCTGAGTGTTAGCTTGTGCCCCTGGCTATTCGTCAATGCAAAAAAGAAAATGGTGCCATCTGGTTTGCTTCATATCAAATCAAATCAACGTTTATTTGTCACATGCGCCGAATACAACAGGTGTAGTAGACCGTACAATGAAATGCTTACTTACAGGCTCTAACCAATGGTGCAAAAAAAAGGTATGT
Source organism: Oncorhynchus gorbuscha (assembly GCF_021184085.1). Classification (NCBI taxonomy): domain Eukaryota; kingdom Metazoa; phylum Chordata; class Actinopteri; order Salmoniformes; family Salmonidae; genus Oncorhynchus; species Oncorhynchus gorbuscha. The sequence continues at coordinate 72,558,509 of NC_060174.1, forward strand.
GTGTATGTGTGTGTGAGTGTGTAGGTTGGTAGGTAAAGAAATAAAACAACAGTAAAAGGACATTTGAAGAAAGAGTAGCAAGGCTATATACAGACACCTGTTAGTCAGGCTTATTGAGGTAGTATGTACATGTAGGTATCATTAAAGTGACTATGCATATATGATGAACAGAGAGTAGCAGCAGCGTAAAAGAGGGGTTGGGGGGGGGTCACACAATGCAAATAGTCCAGGTAGCCTGTTCAGGAGTCTTATGGCTTGTGGCTTTGTCCTAGACCTGGCACTCCGGAACCGCTTGCCATGCGGTAGTAGAGAGAACAGTCTACCACTGGGGTGGCTGGGGTCTTTGACAATTTTTAGGGCCTTCCTCTGACACGCCTGGTGTAGAGGTCCTGGATGGCAGGCAGCTTTGCCCCAATGATGTACTGGGCCGTACGCACTACCTTCTGAAGTGCCTTGCTGTCGGAGGCCAATCAATTGCCGTAACAGGCAGTGATGCAACCGATCAGGATGCTCTCGATGTTGCAGCTGTAGAACCTTTTGAGGACCTCAGGACCCATGCCAAATCTTTTTAGTTTCCTGAGGGGGAATAAGCTTTGTCGTGCCCTCTTCACAACTGTCTTGTTGTGTTTGTTGTTGATGTGTACACCAAGGAATTTGAAGCTCTCAACTTGTTCCACGACAGCCCCGTCGATGAGCATGGGGACGTGCGCGGTGCCCCTTTTCCTGTAGTCCACAATCATCTCCTTAATATTGGTTACGTTGAGGGATAGGTTGTTTTTCTGGCAGCACCCGGCCAGGTCTCTGACATCCTCCCTATAGGCTGTCTCGTCGATGGCGGTGAGCAGGCCTATAACTGTTGTGTCGTCAGCAAACTTAATGATGGTGTTGGAGTCATGCCTGGCCATGCATTGTGGGTGAACAGGGAGTACAGGAGGGGACTGAGCACGCACCCCTGGGGAGCTCCAGTGTTGAGGATCAGCGTGGCAGATGTGTTGCTACCTACCCTCACCACCTGGGGGCGGCCTGTCAGGAAGTCCAGGATCCAGTTGCAGAGGGAGGTGTTTAGTCCCAGGATCCTTAGCTTGGTGATGAGCTTTGAGGGTACTATGGTGTTGAATGCTGAGCTGTAGTCAATGAACAGCATTCTCACATAGGTGTTCCTTTTGTCCATGTGGGAAAGGGCAGTGTGGAGTGCAATAGAGATTGCATCATCTGTGGATCTGTTTGGGCGGTATGCAAATTGGAGTGGGTCTAGGGTTTTGAAATTATTTATACTTTTACTTTTGATACTTAAGTACATTTTATCAATTACATTTACTTTTGAAACTTAAGTATATCTAAAACCAAATACTTTTAGACTTACTCGAGTAGTATTTTACAGGGTGACTTTCACTTTTACTTGAGTCATTTTATAATAACATATGTTAACTTATACTAAAGTATGACAATTGGGTCCTTTTCCCCCCACTGATAACTAGGCAGGAGCACAGAAATACTCCTCAGCTGTCCGGGTAGCTGGTCTCAGATGATCGTGAAGGTGAAGAAGCCGGATGTGGAGGTCCTGGGCTGGCGTGGTTACACATGGTCGGTTGTGCGACCGATTGGACATACTGCCAAATTCTCTAAAACGATGTTTGAGGTGGCATATGGTAGAGAACTTGCGAAAGTATTTCTTTTAAATGGTGTTTAGTAGGCATTCCCTAATGGAAATATGTAAACGTAAATATATCTGGCCCGCCAGATAGCTAGTTCCTGCCGTCCGGCCGGCCAGACAACTAGTTCTGACCAGATAGCTAGGTCCGGCCGGCCGGCTGGCCAGGTAGCTAGGTCCTGCCGGCCGGAATGCCGGAAAGCTAGGTCCGGCTGGCCGGCTAGATAGCTAGGTCTGGCTAGGCAAGGGATACACATATTTGATCTTCAGATAATGTTATCCTGTTGCAAAATGACTATATTTTTAGATTCTAAGTGAATTGCTCTGTTAACTTGTTTCAATATTCAAATGTTACATTATGTCACATGACAGGTTGGCAGCTGTATTGTTTGCAATCATTGTTACAAATAATACTCACAACAATTTAGGGTGATTGCAGGGCCGGAGGCAGAATGAATCAGCTGAATGGGCATTTGATTTACATAGGGGGAATGTTTTTTTCACGGGGCCTCTTATTTGTACACTGCACAATAAAAAATAAAAATAAACTAAAACCGCCCCTTCAAGCTAATTCTAATAGTGTAATTAATACATGTGATATTTGCTAAAGCAAAAGTAACAATTTGGTTGTGTTTATGAAGGTCTTAGGTAACAGTAGAATACGATTATTTACGCAAATAACACAAAATCATTTTTATTAGTTTACGTTACTGTAAGATATGTAAAAATAAAAACACAAATTCAAGTGTTCAATACATTTTAGTGCCTTTGTTACAACTATCAAACAGAAAGCATGTGTTGAAACACCAACCACCAAGACGTATGGTCAGCAAGATGCTTGGTCAAATGTTGAAAACATCAGTAGCCTAAACATCATTACAGTATAAGCGCCAAGTGTGCTTGATTAACAGTGAAAATCATCACAAATGTAATAATGGCATTAGAATGAATATAAGTGTCAATATGACAAGACAGAAGTTATTGTCAGATTGTGTCTTCACGCAATGGTATCAGTTGGAGCATGTGCATGTTACAAACAACAAAATCTGGTGAGTGCATTGCTGATGTTGCATTTTTGCTTTATATGTAGGGCCTGCTCTCTCTTTTGAATAAAAGTGCGTGCTAAATGGCGTATATTATCCAGTGATGACATTTTGTGTTTATAATCCTGATAATCCAAACGTTGTCACAGTTTAATTTGTTGGTGTCACAGGCAGTGCGCCTCGGAGGTGTATTGTTTTTAATATAAAAAAAAAATGTAACCTTTATTTAACTAGGCAAGTCAATTAAGAAAAAGTATTATTTACAATGATGGCCTACCCCGGCCAAATCACGTCCGGATGTGATACAGCCTGGATAGGTTCAGGCTGAGGCTCAGAATCAGAAATATAATCATCAGAAATGATTATTAAGTATTCAGACCCCTTCCGTTTTCCACATTTTGTTACGTTACAGCCTTATTCGAAAATTGATTTTTTTTTTAAATGTATCATCAATCTACACACAATACCCCATAATGACAAAGCAAAAACAGATTTTCTGAATTTTTGCGAATATATTTAAAATCAAAAAACATACCTTATTTACATACTGTAAGTATTGAGACTTGACGGAAACCTGTTCCAGAGCGCTCAGGACCTCAGACTGGGGCAGAGGTTCACCTTCCAACAGGACAATGACCCTAAGTACACATCCAAGACAACGCAGGAGTGGCTTCGGGACAAGTCTCTGAATGTACTTGAGTGGCCCATCCAAAGCTGGACTTGAACCCGATCGAAAATCTCTGGAGAGACCTGAAAATAGCTGTGCTGCGACACTCCCCATCCAACCTGACAGAGCTTGAGAGGATCTGCAGAGAAAAATGGGAGAAACTCCACAAATACATGTGTTCCAAGCTTATAGCGTCATACCAAAGAAGACTCGAGGCTGTAATCGCTGCCAAAGGTATTCAGCAAAGTATTGAGTAAAGAGATTGAATACTTAAGTAGATATGATTTTTTTAAACCGGTTTTTCCTTTGTCGTTATGGGGTATTGTGTGTATATTTACGAGGGGGAAAAACTATTTAATCCATTTTAGAAGAAGGCTGTAATGCACTGTGCCTTCAGAAAGTATTCACACCATTTTAATTTTTCCACATTTTGTTGTGTTACAGCCTGTTTTTAAAATGTTGATTTTGTGTCACTGATCTACACACAATTCCCCATAATGTCAAAGTGGAATTTTTTAAATTAACAAACAATTCAAAGCTGAAATGGCTTCAGTCAATAAGTATTCAAATCCTTTGTTATGGCAAGCCTAAATAAATTCAGGAGTAAATATGTGCTTAACAAAGTTGCATGGACTCATTCCATGTTCAATAATAGTGGTTAACATGATTTTTGAATGACTACCCCATATCTGTACCCCACACATACACATATCTGTAAGGTCCCTCAATTGAATAGTGTATTTTAAGCACAGATTCAACCACAATGACAAGGAAGGTTTTTGATAGGACATTTCAAAAATAAATGCTGAATATCCCTTTGAGCATGGTGAAGTTATTAATTAGTCTTGGTATGGTGTATCAATACACCCAGTCACTAAAAAGGTACAGGCATCCTTCCTAACTCAGTTGTCGGAAAGAAAGGAAACTGCTAAGGGATTTCACCATGAGGTCAATGGGGATTTTAAAACAGTTACAGAGTTTAATAGTTGCGATATGATAACTGAGGATGAATCAACAACATTGTTGTTACTCCACAATACTAACCTAAATGACAGAGGGGAAAGGAAGCCTTTACAGAATGAAAATATTCCAAAACATGCATCCTGTTTGCAACAAGGCACTTGATTAATACTGCAAAAAAATGTGGCAAAGAAATGAACTTTTTGTTGTGAATACAAAGCGTTATGTTTGTGGCAAATCCAACACAACACATCACTGAGTACCACTTCATATTTTCAAGCATAGTGGTGGCTACATCATGTTATGGGTAGGCTTGTCATCAGTAAGGACTAGGGAGTTTTTTAGGATAAAAATCAACGGAATACAGCTATAAGCACAGGCAAAATCCTAGAGGAAAACCTGTTTGTCTGCTTTTCAACAGACACAAATTCACCTTTCAGCGGGATAATAACCTAAAACACAAGACCAAATCTACACTGCAGTTGCTTACCAAGAAGACATTGAATGTTCTAGTTACAGTTGACTTAAATCAGCTAGAAAATCTATGACAATTCAGGTGTGCAAAGCTCTTAGAGACTTATCCAAGAAGACACTGATATAATCACCATCAAAGGTGCTTCTACAGAGTATTGCTTCAATGGTGTGAATACTTTTGCAAATTAGATATTTAATTTTCAATACATTTGCTAACATTTTTGTATTTCTTTATTCCTTTCTTTTTATTTTGGGGATTTGTATTTTTTTAAATATATTTTTTTATTTAACTAGGCAAGTCAGTTAAGAACAAATTCTTATTTACAATGACGGACTACCCCAGCTAAACCCGGACGACGCTGGGCCAATTGTGCACCGCCCTATGGGACTCCCAATCACAGCCGGATGTGATTCAGCCTGGTATTACTGTACCGTAGGAGCTAAGAACTTAAGCATTTCACTACCCATGATAACATCTGCAAAATATGTGTACGTGACCAATATAATTTCATTCAATTATAACCACATCATAACACTTTTCCTATGATTTGTGAGACCTGTGCACTCAACTCAATATACAATATTAATAGAGGGTCAAGACGTTCTGTCTGTTCTCTAGTCGTCACATCATCTCCTCTACCCCATCTATACACAAGGGCCTCTCAAGAGAGACATTTTGTTATTACTGTGGAGTAATTTTATAGCATATGGTTGTTTACTCATCCCAGCCTTTCACTGTGATGCCATTAAGTTGTGTTGAGGGGTAGGGTGAGTGCAATAAACAGGTGGCATGTGTGTTTTTCGGTTGTGACGCAATAGGGCTCAAAGCAATCATAGACTATACTTCTCTTTTCAATTCTATGATCTATACATTCGGTCCCAGAACATGAATTGTGAGTTTGGTCATCATTGCTATGTTCTTTTGTTGTGTAGACGTTTGAAGGATTTCGAGAGGAAGACAAACCAAAGAGCGTATGGCCAGCACCCTCTGCAGACATGAGCTGGATCCTTGCCCAGATCAAGCACTTTGCTTGAGTCTGGGTCAGTTAACACATCCATTGGTATTGTAATGGTTATGTCAACTCGACAAACTGCATCAGAATGTATTTAACAAATAGTAATTGTATTGAAATGGAAAGCTCCAGGCCCTCATTGATCTTTTTCCCACATAGTGAAATACTAATATATGCATTGATGGAGGATGGAGTCATGGTTCCAACCATTGTACAGCTGGAGTCACTTGGTGTTGACCCCTCAGGTAAGACTGGGATTAGGTTGTTTTCCACCAATAAAGTTCTTAAAATAAATCTGTGTAAATTCTATGATTAATTTATTGATGAATGGATGTTGTAGTAATACTGGGGTCATGTCAAAAATAGTGTAAGCCATAAACACTTACCTTACTAAGAGAAGAATGCCTTAGTTTTTTAAGAAAATGCCTACCCCACTGCTCCCGGCCTTCCTCGAGTCGTCCTGCATTTCTGGATGCCCAGCTCTTTTATTCACCTCCTCCTGGAGAAACTGTTTGTGGAGCTGCAGCAGCTCTCTGAAAAAGTCCAGAAACACAGACCCTTCTATATTGCTGGGTGGATCTCTGAGGTCATCCTCTGCAACGCCAACTGTACAATCATGTTCTACCCCAATAATAAACTCCATTTAAAGATAAAACAGTACCAGATTTACCTGATAAAATTATGAATCAAAAAGCCAAAGGAATGCCAGACTGGAGGACAAGATCTTCATGAATCGTATCCAGCTGAGGTGGCAGCAACTCCTTGCAGCATGTCTGAACGCTCCGTGTGGCAATGCCTCACCTGCTCCAGCAGCAACTGACTTAATTATGTACACACATCACTTATTGTATTCTCTATTGCTCTGTACCAGCTTATGAAAAACATTTTCTGCCATTATGTTTTAAATTGACTTACTGTTTGAACTTTTGGTATCCTGGTGGACATGGAGCACCGGGTCTGACCCATGCAAGGCCCAGCCAGAAGATGGAGGACTTCCAAGAGTACCTGAGCCCATTTGTCCGGGCCGAGAGGGCCGAAGAACTCAGGGGTTCTCCCTGGCAACGTTGCACAGGTCAGTTCAGTTGTCATGCCAATTTGCAGAACATGAATGTGATCGGATATTCTGATTCCATGTTATTTCATTATATCTAAACAGGATTGTATTGATAAGCAATAATCGACTTACAATGCATTTTGTGTTCTCGCCTCTTTAGACAAAGTCCAGTGAAAGAACACTTGGGAAAGTCCCAGGCCAGTCGGAGGACTCTTCCTGCCTGATGGTGAATAACCTCTCTACTATGACAGTGTTTGACCATCAGGTGGAGATGGAGATTACCAGTCAGCACGATGCACATGCAGGCTAAGAAACAACAAAACAATATCAGTTATACTCTAAATCATTTGGCTTCCATAGAAATATAACTAGAAATATAGACAGGTTGGTTGTTTAACATCAAAAACCTTGCGTGCTCAACCATGGGGCAAAACAGATTATGTTGGCTCGCTTACATTGTTGACAACATGTTAGCTTTATTTCGTCTCCACTGTTTATTGAAAACATATACATTTGCACAATGACCACTTGTCTCTCAAATACATCGTTACGGTTGTTGGTTCGCTAGCTGGCAAATGTTAACATTGACATGAAGTCCCTCAAAACAAGACATGGTAATAATAAGATGAAACGAGTCACTTACGATTGCACACATTGCAGTTTTTTTTTAATCAATCTGGCCAGTCAAATCACAACCAGCCTACCTCTGCCCCATGGAAGCACGCACATTGTTTGTGACGTTTTCAGCCAACCCATCTATGAGTAAGCAATAGATCAACGCAAACATAAGGTTCCCCTCATCGCTTTTATGCCACTAATATGTATCAGAATGACAAATTCTTATGAATTATATTCAGTCAGAATACTTTTTTTTTAAATCCAGTGGCATATAAATCAAAGTTAATTTGTCATAAGCACAGGATACAGAGTAGTGTACACAGTACACTACTTTGCAGACATGAGCTGGATACTTGCAAGCTCTCCTCAGTGAATATACAATGGTGAGTATTTTCAGCAGCCATCCTGCACCCCTCTGCTGGCCCTTGGATGGGGGAGTGCTGTAGAATATCAAAATGCTGTTAAAAAAATGTGACATCTGAAATGCTTGACAAGATGAAATGCTTGATAGGGCCAACAAAATAACACCGTATAAACATAGTTTTGCTTTATTTGAGGAAACAAACACACTTGGTCATAGAGACTTACATTTTGTTTGAGCCAACAGACCCAAAGAGTTCAGTGTTTTTGTCTTTTTGTAATTGTTTTCTTACTTAAAACAATTTAAAAGCAATGCGTTTCATTCAACATAGAATAGAACAAACTACTGCAGCTCATAACACATGACCTAGTTGTCAACTCACTCTTATAACCCTTTTACATTGCAAAACCACAATACAAGACAGTTCAATTTAGCTTTAGGACACGAGACCTGAACTAATTCACAAATCTGACTTTGTAAGCGCATTTATCATTTATAGTAATAGCACACATCAATAATATTGTTTCTGAAGTAATTTGTAGTAAATCTCATAGTACCTGAGAATTGCTATTGTGGTGTATAAGATAATTTACAATGTCAGGTGAGCTGGTCTATTTAGAACATTGATTCAAGGTTAATCTACACATTGACAATTATTTGTAGCATTTCAACCCTCTATCTGCTGTGTTCAATTCAAACAATAAAATCAACCGCAAGCCTAGTTGCTGAGACCACCAATATGAAGATAAAGAGTGAAATCAGTCAAACATAGGCCTATGTTTTAAATTCAAATGTAATTACAAATGCTCAGGGCTAAAATAACATTTCTCATTTTAAACATATTACTAAAACCAATATAATCTCACATGCTTTAAAATACTTAAGGCTAGATCAAATGCCATTTGTGAGTGACAAATTTACCAAAGTAAACTATAAATCAATAAAGATATAATCTTGTTACCAAATAAAAGAGGGTTATTCATCAAATCCCTTTCCACACATTTTACCCTTGTCCAATCAGAGGTAATACAGATTACTTGTCTCAAATACTCACTTAATCATACTGACACACAGTCGCTTGACTTTATTGTGTCATTAGACTAAGAGTTGGATATATTATTATCTGGGTAAAATCCTTTTCTTTATAGAATTTAACAAATAACCCCCGAAGTTTCGTAACCCAAGCAATTGACTGGCATTTCAATCTATTCAGTTTTCTGTGAAGCTAATAAAATGTTTTTCATGTCTACAATGTCAATACATTTAAATACAGATGGTATCAATGCAGGAAAAGAGCAGAAAATATTTATTTTTTTATCAAGCTGCTTGGGTTACAACACAGCAAAAAACTTTAATGCAACAAGTTTAAAAGCACATTAAAACAGTACATTGAGTGGTAATTGTCATATACACAGAGAGAGAGAGAGAGAGAGAGAGAACACTATGCTTACAGCTACACACAGGGTATCTGTGCACTTCTATGTAGCACGTAAGTGTCCCTGTAAATAAACTACTATGCCCAGTAAGAAATAATACATACCAATGGGCTACTCCCAGTGACACATAGTGTCACAAACATTATGGCATTGTATTTTTTTCTTCTTAAATAAAACAGTTTTTTATAATATACATTTCATAAATATATTTTACAATCAAGAAATAGATACAATTTGTATCAACAAACAAATGTCATTTCTAGACATTTTAGGCTTTGTCGTTTGCGGCACTTCAAAAGGCGAGGGTGTGGGGGGGGCTTTCTGCTATCATCAAAAGTATGAAACATGCACATGCCATGTCAAAATAAACTAAATACTAATGTGCATTGGATATGGCCCAAGACCTTGATTTCAGATCATGATATTTTACTCACTGAGAAAAGAAACATGATTCCGTGACAGATTACATTATAACCAACAAACTTCACATTTCAGTAGTCTATTCCCACTTTTATGTCACTTAGTGTAAGTGTGGGGGGGGGGGGTCTTTATTACTTTACCATTATGAAGCCTTTCAAACTTGAGGGGAAATAGTGAGGGGAAAGGTAGGCACGCAAACTGTAAGCCAAATGCCAGAAACAACCCTGACGGCAGCCTCGCTTTCTGAGTGTTTCACAGGAAGAAACATTTAGGCAGTGTGTCACACCTTCTCATGAAGAGACAAGAGGCCCAACATGGCCTGCTCTTAGTTCATGAAAAAACAAACTCAACAAAGCCCAAAAAAATATTTTGGGCAAATAACATTCAGAGATGTTTTCATTTTCTTTACATGTGTTCATTTACATGGCTTGTCTCTCAGCATAAATAAGGAAATGGATGCTTTTCTTTAAAGCATTTTGCAGATGAGACTTCACCAGTTCCTTAGTAATTACAAATATAAGTCACGTTAAACACTGGATGTGCCATCAAGTCACATGCCAGGTCCCAAGGTGCAAGACAAGGATATATACATGCCCCAAAATGTTCCCAATCATTTCCATGTAACAGTTACATTAAGGTAACTAATCAACACAGCCAGCCATACAATACATCAACGGTTAAGTCTTACAACACTGATGTGATGTTACACTACTACCCAATCAATTGTCTGCATCAAAACTACGATCGCTTTATAATGACAAGGTTCATTCTCAAAATTTTTGGCATTATTTCAGCAGCTTTGAAATGTCTTTTAAATGGCTTTCATGTGTTTTATATGTGCACATATGTTTTAAGTATAATCTTTCCCAGTTGTAGTTTAGCTTGCTTATGTACGTGCATTCGCAAGCTCTACCAAAATAGTAGCTTTGTAAAGTGAGATTGAGAAAATATATATAATTCTAAATACTTAGTGCTTAACATTTAAAACGCAAAGGAGACTGAACTCAATTACATTAGGATATTAATTGAAACCCGTTAAACAATGACTGGAGCAGTGAGGTCATTCAGATATAAGGCCATTAAACGTGAAAGTTCATGCTCTGAGGTATGCTTGCACTCACTTCCCTCTGTCTTTTACCCCAAAATAATAATTGCACAATAAACAAAAAAGTCACGTAGTATTTACAGCAATGTCAGATATGCACAATATGATCTACGTATAGTGAAATAATTCTGCTCTGTATTAAAATGGACGACTTCGTTCAAATTCAATATCTTACCATCAGTCAAAGTTGGATGACAATCAAATAACTTACTTCAAATGTAGAGTACTAATACTATTCAGACAATTGTAGATCCAAAAATAAAATAAAAATACTCAATGGCAAGACCTCAGCTTCGTGACAATGACGGCAGCGAGTTGTTGTGGGTCCGTCAGATGAGGGTTTTTCTCCATGACAGAGTGCACCACGAAAGATGGGAAGATGTTGCAGAGGTTGCGGTATGTTTGGTACAGGTGCTCTGGGATGACATGGCGCTCCTGGTGCTCGACTTGAGGCGGGTTCTCCCACGGAGACCTCCAAATCTGCTCCATCTTGTCAGGCATGCTGCGGACCATCACCCGCTCACAACACGGCTGCATCAGGCTGTTACTCAGGGGGTACGAATGGTATCCATAGGACTCACTGCCGCAGGGCAGCGGGTCCCAGCTGGCATGCTGCTCGCGGCACAGTGGGGGTCTGCGCTGCCTCATGGGGTTACTCTCGTACAGCCTGGAGTCTGAGATGCTGTCCATACGTGTCATGCCCAGGGAGCGTCCCGGCTGCGAGGACTGTGACGGGAGGACATTCTGAGGTAAGGGGTAGTCCCCTGGGCAGCTGGACCGGGCCCCAACAACAGGGTGCTGGACATGCGGTGCCAGGTGGGATATGGACTGCTTTCTGCATGGACCTTGCTTGGGCTCCTCATGGCCATAGCTCTGCACCCGGGTCAGGGCCTCGTGGTGGAACCCCCCATGGGAGGAGGCCTGGAGTCTGCTCTGTGCTGGAGACTGCTGTCCCTTCATGCTCTCATCCAGGCTACTGTCCACTGAGCTCATGTATAATTCCCCATAAGAGGAAAAGGAGTCACTGTTAGAGTGGCTGAGGCAGGGCTCAGGGCAATGCTGGCTGGGATTTCTCAGATAAACCCCGTGCTCATGCTCCATGCTACAGAAGCTGTCCACGTTGTGCATGCTGCTCATGCTCATGTTAGAAAAATCACTAAGCATAGAGTAGTATCCGTGGTCCGTGCTCACAGAATCGTACTTAGGAAACTGTTCACTGTAAGTGACAGAAGCGCCATGGCTGTTGGTGACTAGGATGGGTGGATGTGGGTACTGTACACTAGACATGTGCTCCAGAGAGCTGTGGGTGAACTGGAGGGAGCCGGGTACTGGGCTGCTGGCTGATCGTGTGTTCAAGGCACCAGCCGCATGGCTCTTTGCAGGCTGCATGGTGGGCACGCTGAGGGCAGACACAAGGGAAGGCACAGAATTTGCCTCAGGCTTACGGACAGCGGACAGTCTCTCCTCTGGCTCGCAGGCAACTGAGCGGATGCTGGGGTCGGACTGGCGCTTCGGTGTCACTCGTTTAGCCTCAGAGCCACTCTCCCCCTTAGCTGTGGCGAGTCCAGTGCCACACTTGGCCAGGGCCCCCTCGCTCATTGTCTTCACAGCAGACAACTTGGCAAATGCCCTCAGTTCATCAGCCACTGACCGTTGGGGCTGGTTTGCACGCTCTGGATGGTAGTACTTGCACTTATGTCCATAAGTGCATTTTTTCCCTGTTTAAGGTGATATAAAAGAGAGCACAAATTAAACAATATATACATCAGCAGTTAAACCACAAAAATAGAATATAATTTATTTGTTGAGACAACCTACCATATGGACAGGGTTGCTTTTTGTGCTCTGGAACAACAGGACGCTTGCGGAGAAAATTCTCTAAACTTGGACCGTGTCTTCCCAAAGGGTCATCAGGTGGCATGAATCTAAAGCATAAAATGGGAATATACTTAGTTATTGTGTAGTTACAGTGCCTTGCGAAAGTATTCGGCCCCCTTGAACTTTTCAGGCTTCAAACAAAGTTTTAAAACTGTATTTTTTTGTGAAGAATCAACAACAAGTGGGACACAATCATGAAGTGGAACGACATTTATTGGATATTTCAAACTTTTTTAACAAATCAAAAACTGAAGAATTGGGTGTGCAAAATTATTCAGCCCCTTTACTTTCAGTGCAGCAAACTCTCTCCAGAAGTTCAGTGAGGATCTCTGAATGATCCAATGTTGACTAATGATGATAAATACAATCCACCTGTGTGTAATCAAGTCTCCGTATAAATGCACCTGCACTGTGATAGTCTCAGAGGTCCGTTAAAAGCACAGAGAGCATCATGAAGAACAAGGAACACACCAGGCAGGTCCGAGATACTGTTGTGAAGAAGTTTAAAGCTGGATTTGGATACAAAAAGATTTCCCAAGCTTTAAACATCCCAAGGAGCACTGTGCAAGCGATAATATTGAAATCGAAGGAGTATCAGACCACTGCAAATCTACCAAGACCTGGCCGTCCCTCTAAACTTTCAGCTCATACAAGGAGAAGACTGATCAGAGATGCAGCCAAGAGGCCCATGATCACTCTGGATGAACTGCAGAGATCTACAGCTGAGGTGGGAGACTCTGTCCATAGGACAACAATCAGTCGTATATTGCACAAATCTGGCCTTTATGGAAGCGTGGCAAGAAGAAAGCCATTTCTTAAAGATATCCATTTAAAGTTTTCCACAAGCCACCTGGGAGACACACCAAACATGTGGAAGAAGGTGCTCTAGTCAGATGAAAACAAAATTGAACTTTTTGGCAACAATGCAACACGTTATGTTTGGCGTAAAAGCAACACAGCTCATCACCCTGAACACAACATCCCCACTGTCAAACGTGGTGGTGGCAGCATCATGGTTTGGGCCTGCTTTTCTTCAGCAGGGACAGGGAAGATGGTTAAAATTGATGGGAAGATGGATGGAGCCAAATACAGGACCATTCTGGAAGAAAACCTGATGGAGTCTGCAAAAGACCTGAGACTGGGACGGAGATTGGTCTTCCAACAAGAGAATGATCCAAAACATAAAGCAAAATCTACAATGGAATGGTTCAAAATAAACATATCCAGGTGTTAGAATGGCCAAGTCAAAGTCCAGACCTGAATCCAATCGAGAATCTGTGGAAAGAACTGAAAACTGCTGTTCACAAATGCTCTCCATCCAACCTCACTGAGCTCAAGCTGTTTTGCAAGGAGGAATGGGAGAAAAATTCAGTCTCTCGATGTGCAAAACTGATAGAGACATACCCCAAGCGACTTACAGCTGTAATCGCAGCAAAAGGTGGCGCTACAAAGTATTAACTTAAGGGGGCTGAATAATTTTGCACGCCCAATTTTTCAGTTTTTGATTTGTTAAAAAAGTTTGAAATATCCAATAAATGTCATTCCACTTCATGATTGTGTCCCACTTGTTGTGGATTCTTCACAAAAAAATACAGTTTTATATCTTTATGTTTGAAGCCTGAAATGTGGCAAAAGGTCGCAAAGTTCAAAGGGGCCCGAATACTTTCGCAAGGCACTGTAATTACACTCATTGCCCAAGTAACTAAGGCCTTTGATGACTTACTTATCATTGACAAACGAGTACATCAGCAACCGCTCCTCTATGAACTTCTTCCACTCCGGCTTCTCATTCTGTAAGTCCCTGTAGTTGTCATTTGACACAATTATGCCATCAGAGTCACAGGCCAGTTTCACTATAAAGCGATCATCATAGCACACCACTCTCCTCCCTTGGACTCTTCTAGATGGGGTGAACACTAGGATCTTTTCTTTCTCCAGCTTCCGCAAAATGTCTTGGTCTGTGAAATGAAAGTTAAAACATCAGTCAAGAACAGCAGTGTACAAATTGTTATGCAGAACTCTGTAGGCCTATGTACCTGTGGTTTGCGTGATTACACATTGAGATTTTCATATACATTACATTTGTAAACAGACAAATTAATTGCAGTCCAACATAATCCAAACTCAAATAATTGTTAGATCATCTTAAATTATTTTAAATGGTAACAATAATTTCTCACTGTAGGTGCTTTTTTTGCACTGGAAAATTGAGCTCAATGTTCACACACGTCGATAAAACACACACACACACCCTCCCCCCCAAAACATAGACAACCTTTTTATAAAATATCTCGGGCATGTACGTCTAAATGTGGCTAATTGAAGTAGAGTTTTAGTACCTGTAATGGGGGCGTCAGGTCTCGACTGCTCTTTCCTCCAGGCAGGAACAAACACTGTGATGTCTTTGTGCCCTTTCTCCACAAACCAATCAACAGCCAATTGGATACCAAGGCAAGAGAAAACCTCTTTGTTTCCATGGCTACAAAACAAAACAACCACATAGTAAAAAAATCTGCTTGTAAAGGTAATTCAAGTACAGTCTTTCAAAAACAGATGGTTCAGAACACATTTTGCACAAGGTAAGGTACAAAATGAGACTTACCTCATTGCCACATTCGATCCATCAATGACAATAGGCCTGAGATTATCATAAGGATCCACGGAATCATCTTCAAGTGACACCTCCGGACTGACAGCCTCTTTGACACAGGGGCCTCCACGGGAGACCAACGTGCCTGTGTTACTGCTAGCTTGAACTTCCAGTTCACCTTTATTACCAAGCCTCACAAGCTCAGCCAGAATATCATTGATGAGAGCAGCAGCCCCTAACTTGTTCAGCACTGTCTCCACCTGTTCACCTGAGTATCCCAGCTTCAAGGCAAACTCCATCTTGGTTTGGTACACCTTGTCACTGGCCTGTTTGAGGACTGCGGTGGCCTTGGTGTCGTCAGGGCGGAGCTCTGGTAGAGTACTGCTCTGGGAGAAGCTAGGCCGGTCCAGGCATGGAGAGCGACAGAGCTGACGGTGAGGCTTGGTGGCACTGAAGAGCTCCGTCCTCTTACAGCTGCCGCTGTTCACTTGCAGCTGATGCTCTGACTCACTCTCGGAGCTGTTCCCCTCCTCCGACTCCCCACTGGGCTGCTGGGCCTCAGTCAGCTCAGAGGCCTCTTCCCTGCAAGGGTGTTTCTCCATTTTGATCTTCTCCACCATCGACCATGCCGTCATCACGTTCCTCTCGCCACCGGAGATGTCCACCACATGCTCCCTCACCTCCACCACAGCCTGAGAGTCATACTCGATGACTGGCTTCAGCACAACCAGCTGTTTGTGTTGAGCCAACGTTAGATGTTCTCTCTTTCGGTGAGCTGGCGAAGTTAAGGAAACGATGTAATCCTGGAAAAAAAACAAAGGGTGATTGTCGATAAAAACGCCAAACTGGCCAAATGTCATCGCTGCCAACAAGTAAAAAAAAATGCATGTCTAATAGGGCTGGGAATTGCCAGGGACCTCATAATATGATATTATCACTATACTTAGGTGCCGATGCGATACGTATTGCGATTCTATATGCATTGCGATTCCGTCCTGTGATTTGAATTTCAAAACATATTGCTCACTATATGTCTGCTGCAGAGATAAGAGAGAGCATTATAGTTTATCAGTCATGGAAATACGTGTTGAAAACATGATGGCTCACCATTTAAAAAGAAGGTCGAGACAAGATATAGAATGACAAATACAATAGTTTTGTCCCAGGTACAGCTGACTAGCGCTAGCTAACATTACCTAGCCAAAATGTGGAGTCAAAGTATCGAAACAATATTTACATTTACATTTAAGTCATTTAGCAGACGCTCTTATCCAGAGCGACTTACAAATTAATATTGTGATATGTAATCGCATTGATTTTTCCCCCATCACTAATGTCTAATGCATGTGTAAATGTTAAGAAAGAGCTGGGATGATAAAACGAAAAATTGACATCGCATTCCTCTTTACCAAAGCATATATTGCGCAGGTAGGTCATTTCCGGTGATTAGGCTACACAACGTTCCTGCAGATTTTGGGGTTCTAAAACCCTTATCTGGTGAACAGTAATGTCTATTATCCGGATTCTTGCAATGAAAGTATCTGCAAAGTAGGGCTACCTGTATTACTGCCAGCACTCACTCCCTCTCTCCACTGTGAGTTTAGGACTGAACAGAGACACAGGAGAAGTTGTAGAACTGTATACATGTATTAATGAGCATCATTACATGTCCTCCTTTTTGTAAAGACAGATTTAAATCAAGACACTATTTAGGAACTCGAGATAAAAATGTTTTTACAGGGCAGATACATTGGGCTCCCGAGTGGCACAGCGTTCTAAGGCATTGCATCTCAGTGCTAGAGGCATCACTACAGACACAGCCTGGATTTTGAACCAGGGTATCACAACCGGCCATGGTTGGGAGTACCATAGGACGGGGCACAATTGGCCCAGAGTCGTCCGGGTTTGGCCGGTGTAGGCCATCATTGTAAATAAGAATGTGTTCTTAACCGACTTGCCTAGTTGAATAAAAGGTTCAATTAAAAAATAAAAAAGGTGCAATATGCAGAAATCGCTCCACCATTTCTTGGTTGCTAAAATTCTAATATTTTGACTAATTTCATTTTGTGACAAAACAAGCAAGTACCACTGTGAAATATATTTTCAATAACCAAAAATATTGTATTTTCAACTGTTGGAAGCTGGTGTACAAAACCCAAAGTAAAAGATGCAAAAACTAAACTTAATGGAAGCATAGAAATAGCGCACATAAAACAGATCTACCACTTCTCAAACTCACTTTCAATGAGAATGACATGTGAGTTATAGATATATTGCTATGTGAATTTGGTCAGGTCGCCCCAAAAAGTTACATATATTGCAGCTTTAACCAATTTATTTTTCCAGGAGCGCTTTTCTTTTCAGAAGCCAGGGTAGACTACCTGAAACTCTGTGGTAGGGGGTTATTCTGGCCCTCGTGTCTCTATAAATTAATCCTCAAAGGAGGTCTGATGATGCAACCACAACTTGTGGTCGTCTGGTAGGACGCTCTGTGGGATAACATGTAGCTGAGACCTGTTTCTTCTCAGGCTGCCTGTTGGCATCGCGATGTTGTAGGATTTTAGAGTCTGCCGAGCTACTGACCATGCCAATGCTGGGGACGTTCTTGATACAGACTGGTTGGAACAAGGTTTGGTGGTTCATGCGCTCTCCGTCATCAGTTGAACCAGGCGGCTTGTTGTCCTTCATGTCCCTACCCTTCCTCTCAAAAGGACTTGAGGTCTGGCCACTCAGGTTTGAGTTGAGATGGGACTGGCAAAAGAGTTCTGATGTTGCGCCACATCAGCAGCTGAGCAGGGGATGCACCATGAGCCAGAGGGGTGGCATGGTACGCCATGATCTGACAGCTCATGACCCATTATGCCTACTACCAGTCTGCCTCTGATCATCGCCTCTTGTAGTATCCCCCCATACTGGCAGTGCTCTGCTAGTTTATGAACTGCAGTGATAAATGTCTCAGCTGACACACCTGGCTCGACGCCATGTGTTGAATCTAGCCCTCTCATAGATTGTGTTTGCACACAAAATTATTCTCAAAAGCATCTCTGACTTTCATGAAGATCTTTTTGTGTTCACTAGATAAGGCTAACGTTGAGAGAACCTTTTTTCAAGTGAACTTTTTCAGTTGCTAGCTTAGCTGTTATTGTCAGCTGCTCCCAGGGGAGAATGACTGCCCCCTCTCATTGACGCCATTGAAGTTCAAGGCTGGCCGTGTTACTGAAGGCATTTTTTGTAGAAAACAGTATCCCAGTTACAGTGAATAGAAAAATTGCATTATTTGTGGTCAATCTTCATGTCAAAACACATTTTTGAAGACAATCCTGGTACCAATAATTGCTTTAAATACACCAGATGTAGGTCCTTGAAACAATTATATTAAAAGTACACAGGGAAAACATTAAGGATAATTTAGTTGCAAATGGCAGTAACCCGGTCAGCCTTCAACTTGAGTTACTCAATGCGAGGGGGCAGCACTGAGCCAGCCTGCAACGTTACTTCCTGGAGTAGCTCAAACTGCGCACGTTAGGTCACCATGAGACGCCATCTTAACCAACTTAATTTGCACTATTGAGTCTTTCGCATATTTATATATGAATGGTACCACATGATCGATGGCTTTGTTAATTCATTCATACATACACACAGTACCAGTCAAACGTTTGGACACCTACTCATTCAAGGATTTATCTAGATTTTAAAAACCCTATTTTCTACATTGTAGAATAATAATGGAGACATCAAAACTATGAAACAACACATATGTAACCATGTACTAACCCCAATAAACTGTTAAGCAAGTAGCCACCCTTTGCCTTGATGACTGCTTTGCACACTCTTGGCATTCTCTCAACCAGCTTCATCTGGAATGCTTTTCCAACGGTCTTGAAGGAGTTCCCACATACGCTGAGCACTGTTGGCTGCTTTTCCTTCACTCTGTAGTCCAACTCATCCCAAAAATCTCAAATTCAGACTGAAGGACAGACGTCCACCAGTCTAATGGCCATTGCTTGTGTTTCTTGGCCCAAGCAAGTCTTCTTATTGGTGTCATTACATTACATTTAAGTCATTTAACAGACGCACGCTCTTATCCAGAGCGACTTACAAATTGGTGCATTCACCTTATGACATCCAGTAGAGCAGTCACTTTACAATAGTGCATGTAAATCTTAAAGGGGGGGGGTGAGAAGGATTACTTATCCTATCCTAGGTATTCCTTAAAGAGGTGGGGTTTCAGGTGTCTCCGGAAGGTGGTGATTGACTCCGCTGTCCTGGCGTCGTGAGGGAGTTTGTTCCACCATTGGGGGGCCAGAGCAGCGAACAGTTTTGACTGGGCTGAGCGGGAAGTGTACTTCCTCAGTGGTAGGAAGGCGAGCAGGCCAGAGGTGGATGAACGCAGTGCCCTTGTTTGGGTGTAGGGCCTGATCAGAGCCTGGAGGTACTGAGGTGCCGTTCCCCTCACAGCTCCGTAGTAGTGGTTTCTTTGCAGCAATTCAACCATGAAGGCCTGATTCACACAGTCTCCTCTGAACAGTTCCTGTTGAGATGTGTTTGTTAATTGAACTCTGAAGCATTTATTTGGGCTGCAATTTCTGAGACTGGTAACTCTAATGAATTTATCCTCTGTAGCAGAGGTAACCCTGTGGTGGTCCTCATGAGAGCCAGTTTAATCATAGCACATGATGGTTTTTGCAACGTACTTGAAGAAACTTGAAATGTTCTTAAAAATGTTTTGCATTGCCTGGCCAGGTCTCAAAGTAATGGACTGTCATTTCTCTTTGTTTGAGCGGTTCTTGACATAAAATTGACTTTTACCAAATAGGGCTATCTTCTGCATACCACAACTGATTGGCTCAAATGCATTAAGGAAAGAAATATCACAAATTAACTTTTAACAAGGCACACCTGTTAATTGAATCAAATCAAAAACTGTATTTGTCATATGTGCCAAATACAACAGATAGACCTTACAGTGAAATGCTTACTTACATCCCTTAACCAACAATGCAGTTTTAAGAAAAATATGTGTCAAGTAAAAAACAGACAAGTAAAAATGTTTAATTAACAAATAGTTAGAGAGCAGAAGTAAAATAACAGTAGCGAGGCTATATACTATATGCTTTTACACCTGCATTGTTTGCTGTTTGGGGTTTTAGGCTGGGTTTCTGTTCAGCACTTTGAGATATCAGCTGATGTACGAAGGGCTATATAAATCAATTTGATTTGATTTGATATACAGGGGGTACCGATACAGAGTCAATGTGCAGGGGCATAAGTTAGACGAGGTAATATGTACATGTACGTAGAA
Organism: Oncorhynchus gorbuscha; assembly: GCF_021184085.1. NCBI lineage: Eukaryota > Metazoa > Chordata > Actinopteri > Salmoniformes > Salmonidae > Oncorhynchus > Oncorhynchus gorbuscha. Next base: position 72,579,084 of record NC_060174.1, read on the forward strand.
TAAAGTGACTATGCATAGATAATAACCAGAGAATAGCAATGCAAACAGTCCATTTAATTAGCCGTTCAAGCTTGGAGGTAGAAACTGTTAAGAAGTTTTTTGGACCTAAACTTGGCGCTCCGGTACCGCTTGCTGTGCGGTAGCAGAAAGAACAGTCTATGACTAGGGTGGCTGGAGTCTTTGACAATTTTTAGGGCCTTCCTCTGACACTGCCTGGTATAGAGGTCCTTGATGGCAGGAAGCTTGGCCCCAGTGATGTACTGGGCCGTACGCCCTACCCTCTGTAGTGCCTTGCGGTCGGAGGCCGAGCAGTTGCCATACCAGGTAATAAATGCATTCCAGGTGACTACCTCATGAAGCTGGTTGAGAGAATGCCAAGAGTGTGCAAGGCAAAGGATGGTCACTTTGAAGAATCTCAAATATAATAACATATTGATTTGTTTAACACTTATGGTTATTACATGATTACATGTGTTATTTCATAGTTTATGTCTTCAATAGTATTCTACAATGTAGAAACTATTAAAAATAAAGAAAAACCTGAAAAAACCTGAATGACTAGATGTGTCCAAACTTTTGACTGGTACTGTACGTACATTGATGACGACTTCAAAATGCACATCAGAATGACAAGGGGCACCTTCCAAACCCTCTGCAAGGAAACAGCTACCTAAATAACCAACCAGGCAGTCTGTTTGCCATTCAATCTAGCAGACAAGCAGCTCATGATCGTGCTGTGGTTACTAGGAAATCAGGACTCATTCAGGTGAATATTGTTGTGCCATTTTAAAATAATCATGAATGTGGCAGAGGCTCCCGAGTGGCTCAGCTGTCTAAGGCACTGCATCTCAGTGCTAAAAGTGTCACTACAGACCCTGGTTCAATCCCAGGCTGTATCACAAGGCGCACAATTGGCCCAGTGTCGTCCAGGTTAGGGGAGGGTTTGGCCAGGGTAGGCAGTCATAAAATAAGAAAATAAAAGGTTCAATATAAAAAGGTACAGAACTTGACAAAGTTGTCAATCTACAGTACCACACCATTGATAAGTAACATCATAACTAGCTAATTCCATTCCAGCTAATCACTGTAGTCCATACACATGCACAGACCAACAACATACAATTAGACCGACAGTTGAAGTCAGAAGTTTACATACACCTTAGCCAAATATATTTAAACTCAGTTTTTCACAATTCCTGACATTTAATCCTAGTAAAAATTCTCTGTCATAGGTCAGTTAGGATCACCACTTTATTTTAAGAATGTTAAATGTCAGAATAATAATAGAGAGTATAATTTATTTCAGGCCTTGAAATACATCCACAGGTACACCTCCAATTGACTCAAATTATGTCAATTAGCCTATCAGAAGCTTCTAAAGCCATGACATCATTTTCTGGAATTTTCCAAGCTGTTTAAAGGCACAAACAACTTAGTGTATGTAACCTTCTGACCCACTGGAATTGTGATACAGTGAATTTTTAGTGAACTAATCTGTCTGTAAAAAAATTGTTGGAAAAATGACTTGTGTCATGCACAAAGTATATGTCCTAACTGACTTGCCAAAACTATAGTTTGTTAACAAGAAATGTGTGGAGTGGTTGAAAAACGAGTTTTAATGACTCCTAAGTGAATGTAAACTTCCGACTTCAACTGTAGATACTTCAAACACTTTAATAAAGTTGTCATAATGCTCAGACAACAGGTTAACAGGGCCAGACTGTCACTCAATCAAGCGATCTGCAATAAAACTCACCAGACATTCATCCTGCTAAATGGTCGATTGGTCTTGTTTACATTATATTGACATGACCTTTCAACTGTCATTAAAAGGCACATGGTAGCTCTGACGCCTTGTGGTGGTAATGATAAACTGCATGTTACTTCAGCATCATTTGGATTTGATCTCAAATCATGACTGATAGGCCTAGTTGGCAAGGATTGAATTGTTTCAGCGTTATGTTATTATAACAAGTTACATCATAATGTATATAATATCATAATATACATTATATTCCTTTGTGCAGGGGAATCGGCATCAGGTTTGATGTCTCTAAATCTACGGTCGAAGCCTGCTTCCAAAGGGTGATCGTTGCTGTATCTCATCTCTCAAGGGCCAGAGCACGAGAAGTCATCAGTGGCATCAAAGGCAGCTAAGTTCCCTGGAGTGATCTGAGCCATTGCGGAACACACATTGCCATCAAGGCCACCCTAGAATACAGAGACAAACTGCATGTCAACTGAAAGTCGTTCCATTCTATGCACCTCCAGGCTGTATGCGACGACAAAATGCTTTTCACCAGTGTATTTAGTGCCTACCCCAGCACAGTGCATGATGCAAGGGTCTACCGGAACTCAGAACTGCACCAGATGATTACCACCAACCCTCAGTCTGTTGCCCAATGCAACTCTAGATGAAATCTAAAGCCCCTGAACTCACCCTGAAAAGTATAAACTGAAATATAAATACTCAAATAAAATTGTCACATGCGCCAAATAAACAGTCAAATAGTTACTTACAAGCCCTTCACCAACAATGCAGTTAAGAAAAATAACTTTTAAAAAATGAAATAAAAGTAACAAAAAAATGCAATATCAGCAGTAAAATAACAATAGCGAGGCTATATAACGGGGGCACCGGTTAGTTGAGGTAATATGTACATGTAAGTAGAGTTATTAAAGTGACTTATGCATAGATAATAACAGAGAGTAGCAGCAGCGTAAAAGAGGGGGGGCAATGCAAATAGTCTGGGTGCGTCTTTCTTTTTCCCAACGCAGTTAAGCCAAAACCACGCCCCGTTATTCAGAGGTGCGTTCTACTACGCTCCAATTGGCTAGCTAGTGTTGTCTCACTCACAGGCGATCAGCACAGAGACAGTGACCTAACAAGGTAAGGATGGAAAGTGTAATTTAACAATTAGCTGCCTATCGTAATGCATCCCTATTATTATCATGTTTGGTAACATTTGAGTTTCAATGAGTTGTAAAAATGTCTCAGAACTCTTCTGGATCAGTGCAAGCTAATGCATGATGGTGCCTATGTTGTAATTGTATAAAATAAAAGATTGAAATATATATATATATATATTTTTTTTTTTTTAAGTAGGCAAGTCAGTTAAGAACAAATTCTTATTTACAATGACGGCCTAGGAACAGTGGGAACAGTGGGTTAACTGCCTTGTTTGTTCAGGGGCAGAACAACAGATTTTTACCTTGTCAGCTCGGGAATTCGATCTTGCAACCTTTCGGTTACTAGTCCAACACTCTAACCACTAAGCTACCTGCCTCACCATATAAAAATACGGCCTAAACTGGCCAAACCCTAACCAGGACAACGCTGGGCCAATTGTGTGCCGCCCTTTGGGACTCCCTATTACAGCCCGGGATCAAACCAGGGCCTGTTGTGACGCCTCTAGCACTGTGATGCAGTGCCTTAGACTGCTGCGCCACTCGAAAGCCCCTAAATAAAATAATGAATAGCTCAATCGTATCCATTGTAAATCGACAGAATGTAAAAGCTGAAATGCATTTGAGACTACATATGCATTTAAATACCTTCATTAAGTTGTATCCAAATATGCATACAGATCCAAGTGCTTTACATTTTTAAAAATGGACACAAAATGCATGTGCTACTGAAAGCAGTACTTCCCCAGGTCTTGCAGATAGTAGATAGCTACTTCCATTCCTGCTTCAAGAGGCTCAGCCCATGACATGGGTTGCCTAGCAACACAGCCCTGTCATCAGCTAACTGCTTTTTAGCAGTCACGACTAACAAAACAGAGCCCATCTTTCTCTAGGCAGCCTGGCAAACACGATTAACGTAGCGTGCCTAAAAATATGAGAATTACAATGTTAAACAGGGGTAATAAGTTGCACAAGAAACAAACAATTCAGTTCATAGCTACATCATTCCCCCAGTTTTGTACAGATTGCATCATCCTATTTTCAGATTTAACCTCCACATTGTGAATAGGCATTTGATAACCACTTAACAGGAAATTTCCATCTCTAGTAGTCTTTCTACTACGATTTAGTAATATAATGAGCCTTATGCAGCTAATGTCCTAATGAACATGTGCACAACAGCTTAAAGCCTTGGATAGCCTAAATAATACTTATTTAGATAGCCTACTTATTTCCCCACCTCTTATTATAGAAAGTGAGTCAGGACACTACACAAAACCTACGATAATGGAGTAGATCTGGCTTGAGAAAATTGAATGAATGAAACTACTGTACTTCATCCTGAGGACAAAGTAGTTTATTTCCATAAGAATAACTAGGCTATATATATTATATAAAAAGACAACATATTGGGAACATATTATATTACAAAAGTGGCAGATATTGTATAGGTGTCCTCACAAAGTCAACACAGACATTTATGTATTTGCAGGAAACCCGATAGCTACCTCACAACAATACTGATGTGTTGGAATTTCCTGGAACAAAATGACATAACTGTCGAGGAGCAGAGTAGCATGAAACAACAAAGAAGCCCCATCTTTTTTTTCTCCACCTCCACATCACAGGCTGAGACACAGCAAGGCCACTCAAGCACTGCACATGCACAGGCTTGTGCAGCCCTGTATCATAGCAACAAGTGGAGCATGTGCATTCAGAAGGACTAAGATGCTTGGCCAAGCTGAGGCCCCACAGCGAGGATGCAAAGTACAGATATGCTGCAGTAATGGAGGTACACACCTGAATATTGTTCTGAAGCACAAAACATTAACGGTTCAACACCATGAGTAGCTGGAAGTCCTGGAAGTCAAACCCCATAAAAGGTCAAATAAGGAGTATTTTGAAGTAGGTATTAGGTGTACAGAATTTGTTAAAGTGTTCATAGTGCAGATTACATTGACACCAACTATTAATAATATAATTAGATAGCTAGATAGTTAGCTACGGTAGTTAACGTTAGATTCGAATAGTTTATTTTGCATAAGCTATGTTTCAGCAACATTTCTGCAAAAGGTAGCTAGGCTAACGTTAACTCACAATCATAGTTTACCATACAACACAAATCTACCTAGTTAAACAGTACAAACGTTAATTCTTCCTTCTGGTTACATTGGCTAGTAGCTGAGACATGTAAAGACTAGCTCAGCCAGAAACATTATTTCAGTTATGTAAAAAAAATGTTTTATATACATTTAAAAACATACTCAAACACGTTAACTTAGCTAGCACTTGTTAGACCACAAAACAGTTAATATTGCGCCTCATGAAAATGACGTTAGCTAAGAATGTTGTTGGCAGTAACGTCAGTTAAATTACTAGCTAGTTACCTACTAGAAAACAATAACTAACGTTAACGTACATGTAAACATGAAGCTCTAGTCATACATTACCAAATCCACCACAAGCGAGATAAACGTTAGTTTAATATTAGCCTAGCGAAAATAGTAGGGAGCTAGCTAGTTAAGAGCAAACACTAGCCTGCAGTGAAAGCTAACTACACGAGTCCAGAGTAGATCAACTAACGTTAGCTAGCAGATTTATCTAGCTAACTAGTTGACCGCTTCTATGCGGCTAACGCGTTACCGGTAGCTAGCTAAAAAACACGAAGCAAACATTAACAGTAGCGTTACAGCAAAGTGATCTTACTTTTGCCTTGGTGCAGTCATCGTCCTTGCCCTCCGCGACACGAACTATTATGATATTGCTGGTGCTGACATTTGCGCTGTCGCAGCTTGACTCCGCGGATCCGTAGCTGACCCTCACCCGGAAAATACGCTCAATGTGCGGGATGGAGCGGTGAAGCAAAGGGCCTGCATTTGCGGGCACTGCCAGCTCCAAAACCATTTATTTATGGTAAATCAACGACCCACAAATATAATGCACTCAGCCGTCAAACGAATTTATTAACCTTAGCTATGATGTCTTGTTCAGAAAGTTCAAAATTGAGCTTGCTATTAAAGTCTATCTACGAACATTACAGCAAATAATAAACACAGCTAGCAAGCTACTATAGCTAAATATCATTCATCATCCCCTCCCTTCATCATTTTTTGTCTGCCTCCCACAGACTGTATCTTAGCAACAAGTCCTACACCAGGGCAGGCCAGTGAAACGGAAAAGAAAGAATGTGGTGCCGTTCCAGGTCGTCTTTTTACTATCCCGCTGTGCAGACGATCAGATTGAACAATGCCTCGAGAATGAATTGGTCATCACTACCGCCTCATATAGCCAGGTTACTTTGATCAACAGAGACAATTTCAACTGCATATTCAAGTTGGTTATTTATGTATTTATTTATTTTCAGCTAAATATTTATTTTTTATTTTTAAGTAAGCTATGAGTTGGCTGACTCATGTGTGGCATCAAAGTATATTGCAATAACTGAGTTTGGTGGGCATTGTATCTAAAGACTGCTCTCAGTTGAGATGTGCATGCTAAACTGAAATGTTTTTCCATGTCTCACATAACAGAAATAATGTGAACACTAAATACTACCCCCACCCATTATATAGGCTATAAGCCTACTGTATCACAACTACAGTCCTATGTAAAAAGTTTTTTAGTCTCAACAACACTAATGACTGTGCATCGTCTTAGTCCCCAGCTCTTATGCTATTTACTTATCCCTCACTTCCCCAAACTAATTTTCAAGAGACAAGGCCTACCAATATATTAGTAGGCTAAGAGACTTGCCTAGATAAATAAAGGTTACATTTTTAAAAATTAAAAATGTTTTCAAAATCCTCTGTGTGAAGAGATTGTCCTTCCCTCCCACTGTTTTTCCCCCACACACCAGCAAGGACACTATATTTAAAAAAACTTATAGGATAGTATACATCACAAAATCCTTCAACTCCAAATCTCCTGGCTATCCTGAAGATATAGCTTGTTTGCAGCCCAAAACATTGGAAGGCTATTGTTCTAGCATTCTACTATGGCATTCATTTTACAATGCCATGAGTCATTTTGTCAATATAGGCCTATGGGATGATTGTCACACTATGTATTAGTCACCTTTATTACGGTGGGATTTTAGACAGTTTGGAATCATTATTATAGGATCAGTTAGGACAAAATTGCTGAAAATAATTTTATTCACACATAAATATGCACTGAAATCAGTGGATAATAAACATGTTACCAAAATGTACTGTATGTACTCTCTCCATAGATAACTCTTAGTTCAACAAGTGGGTACTCACAAATGTTTGTTTGTTTTCCAAATACCATTTTAGTCCTGCTCGTTTCTGTGTCATGTGGCAAAAAAAAGTATCTATAGAGGTGTAATAGCATCATATCGTAACACCTGTGTACAACTGTTCTGTGTGCATTGGAGACTGAGGGATGGAATGGACCAGTTGGTGTCTGTACATGTAGCGGTTATCTAAGACTGTTGGACCATTAGCATTGTGTGCTCTGGAGGCATCAAATAGTTCACATATGGCTGATAGAATGGACCAGGTGGCTGCGTGAGGCACATAATGGTTAGATTGTGTACATTTTTTATTATTGAATTTAGGCAAATTAGCTGGCTAACTCGTTGAACCTGCTTTGTAGAATACCCCTCTCCATTCAGTGCAAACAAAAATTGTGAGGAGGAGTTTAGGGAGGATGTGTTTAATGCTACAATGTAGACTTTCTTTCTTTCAATCTGCGATTGTTACATCCATTTTGTTACTTTTAAATTAGTTATACGTACCCATTGATTCTTGAAGAATACAACTTATTAATGCTTCACGAGCTGAGTTCAACTGTCTTACATCATCAAAACACAAAATATAACCTTGTTTTACTCTGTTCTTGCATCCAGAGATGCAAGAGTGGTTACATTACATTTCTGAGAGTGGTTACATTTCTCCAGCTCCATCCCTCAACTGTTTGTCACGCCTTGGTCATTGTATTTTGTGTTTTTGTTATATGTTTGGGTAGGCCAGGGTGTGACATGGGTTTATATGTTGTGTTTCGTATTGGGGTTTGTATTATTTGGGATCGCGGCTGATTAGGGGTGTGGTAGAGGCTTGGCTGCCTGAGGCGATTCTCAATTAGAGTCAGGTGCTTATCGTTGTCTCTGATTGGGAACCGTATTTAGGCAGCCTGACTTTCGCTTTGTATTTCGTGGGTGTTTGTACCTGTCTCTGTGTTGTAGTCACCAGATAGGCTGTAATTAGTTTCACATTCCGTTCTGTTGTTTTTGTATTTAGTATTTCAGTTATTTCATGTACCGCGATTCAGTTCATTAAAGTCATGAGTAACCAACACGCTGCATTTCGGTCCGACTCTCTTCTTTCAACAGACGAACGCCGTTACACTGTTTACTAAAAATACTATATTATTCACTGTAGTGTTTTTGCAGAATTCACTTTAGTATTCACTGTAGTGTTTTTAAGGGCTAAAGTCAGCAAAAACACTACAATGAATAGGGTAATATTTACTGTAGTACTGTAATTCATTTTGTGTTTTTTGCGGATTGCAATATGCTTTGGTATTTACGGTAGTGCTGTTGGACTGTAGTATACTGTAGTGTTTTGTGGACTGTAGTATACTGTTGTATTTATGCAGAAAATACTATTTACCATAGTGTTTTAGTTGTATTATCTTTTACATACAAGTGGAGGCTTTCTACTTGAGGAAACCTACTGGGTAAATACTAAAATATCAAATTTTCATAGCCTATAGGTTGGTAGGACTGGGGTCTAAATGGATGGTTCAGAGCTTTTGCTCTTTTCTATAACCTGTAGGGAACAAAGTATATGGTCTATACTTGGCATTTAGGTTTCTCACTTATGGGTGGCACAAATTGGCATACAGGGAGGGGAATGGGCAGATAAAAACAATTTAGTGTTTTTGCGGACATTACTGTAGTATTTACTACATTGTTTTTCGCAGATAATACTGTAGTATTAGTATTTTACAGTATACTACAACATTTTATAGTAAGTACTACACATGATCAAGTGATACTACAGTGTGTAGTATAGTATACTACAGTTTACTACAGAATGCTATATTAAGTACTTGTCACGCCTTGGTCTTAGTATTTTGTGTTTTCTTTAATTATTTGTTCAGGCCAGGGTGTGACATGGGTTTATTGTGTTGTCGTATTGTTTTTTTTTGTAGGCATTGGGATTGTGGCTGATTAGGAGTGTGTCTAGCATAGGCTTGGCTGCCTGAGGCGGTTCTCAATCAGAGTCAGGTGATTCTCGTTGTCTCTGATTGGGAACCATATTTAGGTAGCCCGGGTTTCACTGTGTATTTTGTGGGTGATTGTTCCTGTCTCTGTGTAGTTGTTCACCAGACAAGCTGTATAGGTTTTCTCGTTCCCTTTGTTGTTTTTGTGTATTCTAAGTTATTTCATGTCTCGTTCACTTTTATTAAAGAACATGAGTAACCACCACGCTGCATTTTGGTCTGACTCTCTTTCGACAGACGAACGCCGTTACAGTACTGTAGTATATTTTCATGTGGGATGAGCTGAAGGAAAGTGACATTGTTTTGTGTATGCTTTCTATATCACCTAACTAACCTAATCAAATGTTGTTGCTGTATTGTAATAATAGTGTTTCAGAGAAATTTCTTCTTAATAGCAGTCAAGATACAATATATTTTCTATGCCCTTATAGGACCACTACTATGGAAATAAGAATGATTAGATGATGGGCTTGGAACCTCTAACCCTGGTAATTTGACAGTGATGTAATAATTTCTATGGTACTGTAGAAAGTTAATTCAAATTATGCTAACTGATTTGGCTCATGCAATGGAATGTATTTTTTAAAATGTAATTTGAGTTGATTCAACAAATCATAGCACAGATTGATGGTTACACTTCCTGCTTTTACTTCCTGCTTTGCTCTAATGGATACACTCGCAATGACCGCCAGTCCACCCATTATGCCATCATTCACTTAAATGGGGACACCTGTTATATTCATTCTTATTTCTATGATCACTACCCTCTATAAATAGATGTATCATACAGCAGGGAAAAATCATTCATATTCTATATGCCCCATCTGAGAAATCCATTGCAATGTTAAGGGACAAGTCAGCCTCAGTAAAAACAAGCTTGCAAATTAGCATCCAAAATCCTCAACTGGCTAGCAGTGTCAGTTGAATACTAATGTTTTGCAATTTAATCTCTTTGTGCTATACCAAATCTCTGCTACTAACATGATGACCAATGTTCCCTGTCATTTATTTTAGCACTGAGCAAATTCAGGTCCGCTGAGCGCAAGCTTGAACGTTGTGAGAATTCTGTGCAACTGCCAGCATGTGTTTACTGTGAACACTGAGGCTGTACCAGCTTTAAGTTACAGTTTTAACAGTGGCCATGTGGTCTACTGTGGCTATTTCATGATAATGTAGGCCTACCAGTGGCCTACCATCAAAAACAATGGAGAAAATGCATCCCATAACATTTTACCATGGAAATAGCTATTCTATCATTCAGCCTACAGTAGCAGCCAATGTGTAGTGTTCAACTTAGGCCTACATTCCATGAGACTTTTGAAACAAACGTGGAGGGCTTGACATTAACCTTTTTATCCACTTGTCCTTTAGACAAGGAGGTGACTGAAAATGTTATTGTATTGATGCAAGAAAACACTTTACAAAATAAAATACATTATTATTTCAATACCATTATTACATATAATCAGACATATTATGCTACCCTCTGCCTATTGGCTACTTAGCTTATTCAAGCCTGTCTCAAAATACAACACTGCCCAGTTAAGATTTTTAAAAAGCTCTTTACCTGACTTACTTTTCAAAGAAGCCTAGAAATGTACACATTTTGTGCTCTTGTAGGAAGCAATCATTCCCCTATTGCTGAATACAAATGATCTATAACTGGGCTAATAAATCACTAGCAGTCACTCCCCTGTTGCTGACTACAAATGATCTATAACTGGGCTAATAACTCAATAACTAGGATATGATCAAAATGTGCACACGTGGCTACATGCAGCTCTCGCTTTGATTTCAAAACAAGCATCTACTCATGACCGCTCATGCTGTAAACACAGTTCAGTTCAACGTAAATGGCACAGATCCATATATGGCAATGGTCTATTTGCATATAGGCCTACTTCAGCTTTGATTGTTTATGCCGCACTGGTCTCTGTAGAGTAGTGTGTGTCAATGCAATAGAATCCTAATCCGATGCATTCGTCCTACAACAAAATCTCTTGCATAGTTTGTTTTGTTTCAGTATATTGCATTGAAAATATTGTGTTGCTAATATATAATATTGTGTTGATTCGATCACAATTGCCACAGTAAAGGGAAACGTTGATAGTATTAACAGGAAACACTTTAGAACAAAATGCAAGCCGAGATCTACTGCTCAGATTTTTTAAAACATTACTTTAAAAAAACACAAGCCATGGCAAAATTAACCAATTAAAAACAGTACTGTAGCAATGAGGTTTGTGCAGTAAGCCATAGGCCCAATACACTATCACAGTATATTGGCTTTGCTTGAATTGACCTGCCAATGCATTGTTGTTCGGGCCATTTTTAAAAATTACATTTCAAAATTTGAGGTAGGCTATATGATCACACCGGTAATAGATCTGTTGTTGTATTACTTGTGAGGCACAGCTGAGTCAGCATACATTTAAATAATTTGCTTTTTATTGTTATTTTACTGGGCTGATGGTGCCTGCATCTCAGTGGTGTAAAGTACTTAAGTAAAAATACTTTAAAGTACTACTTATCAGGTTTCAGGTAAAACGCAAGCACAGACTGTGTTGTAGTAACAATGTTTATTGCAACAGGGGCAGGCCAATGAGAAGGTCAAGGCAGGCAGGGGTCGTTAATCCAGAGTAGTGGGGCCAAGTTACAGGACGGCAGGCAGGCCCAGGGTCAGGTCAGGCAGAGGTCGGTAATCCTGAGTAGGGGCAAAGTACGGCAGGCAGACGACGCAGGGTAAGGGCAGGCAGGTGGGCTCAGAGTCAGGACAGGCAAGGGTCAAAACCAAGAGGCTGCAAAAAAAGAGAGACAGTGGAAAAGCAGACGCTGAAACAAACCCATGGTTGATTTGAATAAACCAGATGAACTGGCAACAGACAAACAGTGACCACAGGTATAAGTACCCAGGGGATAATGGGGAAGATGGGTGACACCTGGAGGGGGGTGGAGACAAGCACAAGGACAGGTGAAAACAGATCAGGGCGTGACATACTAAGTAGTTTTTTGGGGTATCTGTACTTTACATTACTATTTATATTTTTGGCTACTTTTACTTCATAACTTTCCAAAATAAAATAATGTACTTTACTCCATACATTTTCCCTGACACCCAAAAGTACTTGTTACATTTTAACAGGAAAATGGTCCAATTCACACACTAATCAAGAGAACATCCCTCGTCATCCCTATTGCCTCTGATCTGGTGGACTCACTAAACACAAATGCTTAGTTTTTAAATTATGTCTGAGTGTTGGTGTAAGTCGCTCTGGATAAGAGCGTCTGCTAAATGACTTAAATGTAAATGGTGTGTCCCTGGCTATCCATCAATAAAAAAAACAAGAACATTTTGCCTTCTGGTTTGCTTAATATAAGGAAATTGAAATTATTTATACTTTTCCATTAAGTACATTTTAACAATTCCATTTACTTTTGATACTCAAGTATATTTAAAACCAAATACTTTTAGACTTTTACTTACTCAATTAGTATTTTACTGGGTGACTCACTTTTACTTGAGTCATTTTCTGTTAAGGTTTCTTTACTTTTAGGGAGAGAGCAGCAGACTGAGAGTCCGCCTCTCAACATCCCTCCACTCTCCCTTTCCTCCACTGACACTGACCAAAAAGGGACACAGTCTTCTAGCTGAAGGGGCGACTCGAGTCTCATCTAGTCTCGCAGCATTATTTTTGCCTCGTGCACAAATTCATGTTGTTATTCATATGGAAAGAGAAAGTGAAATATTCCTTGATATTAAAAAAGACCCAAGCCGCTAATACTAAGAACAGCTCAAGCCTACAGATACACTCTCCTACTCAATCAGTACTGCTGCACTGCTTGTTGTAAGCACTGAGTGGAAATAGGACGAATGCACATTTTATGTTTTATAAAAGTGTTGAATATATGCACATTTTATGGCTTATAAAAGTGTTGAATACAAAGTGTTGACAGTGCTGAGTAAGAATATAAACATGAACTCACTCATAAAAACAGCAACTATTTGCTGTATTCGTTGACAGTCTCTCTAGTCGTGGTTTTAAACGTTTTGAAAAATCACAGTATCAATTTTGCTGTAGCTGTATTCGTTGACAGTCTCTCTAGTCATGGTTTTAAACGTTTTTAAATATCACAGTATCAATTTTGCTGTAGCTTTCTCTTACGCCTGCTACATTACTGCAGACACGGTAATCTGAGCAATTCGATTGGCCAGCGGTAGACCTGTAGTGCACTTCATTTGCTCTCTGGGCCCGCCGGGAAGGCAGAGTTTATACCTTCGGACACAAGAAATGGTTCAAAATGACAACAGTTTGCCTTCCTGGAACACAGGGCAGTTGAATCAGGCACATCTACCCCCAACAGCCCAAAACGAATAAACCAAATAGGAACACAAGGCTTCATCGTTGGGTTTTTTACAGAAATGATTGGCGATCGACTAGCAATGCATTGGAGAACAACCGGTTGGTGACCACTGCTCTAGAAAGTTGAGTGAAGTTCAATCTCGTGTTTCTCTCTGTGGGCTGATATTTCTGCGTGGCAGTCCCAGTCATCGACTGGCACCAGATTGCTATAATATATGATGTGGTTAGCTGATACAGTAGCCTATCTAAAATACTATATCCAGGCGCTGTAAAATCTGGCATGCATCAGCAACGCCTGGACAGAGGAACATGCCCATTATAAATATCCATCTTGACATTCCAGAGCAATAGTAATGGTGTCTTTTTTTAGGGACTAATGGCGGCTAACTCCGCCATGGCTCGTTGGCCAAAGCCGATGGGGTAATTATTGGACTTTTTGTACTGTTTTGGATAAACGCCGAGAATAAGGTCGGTGGTAAACACAGGTTTAGGAGATATTATACATTTTGTTCTATGAGAGTATCTTAATCTGCAACATCACTAAACTTTGTGAATGTTTAAGCATTTAATCAAAACAAGCACACAAAGGCTTAATAATTCATTAAAGTACATTTAACTGACTGATATTATCTCATTATCTTTTATAAGCCAATCCCCTTTAGGATTGGCCAACTAACCATTTTATATATATAATATGAAAATGGTGGATCAATTTACTTCTACCAGATGCCTTTTCATTACGTTGTTGCGCTGAAGACCAATGCTCTATGTTTTTGCTCCTTGAAACCATTCAAAAAGTATACAAAACTACAAGCTACTTGATCCATCACTTGCAAAACATATTTTGCATCGTTTATTTGCTTACAGAAAACAAGGAGTTCTCATAGACCACCAGGGTAAAAAAAAAAAACATTTACATGTTGCTTATGAGTGAATTTCACAATACTTTTAGATTATAATTAGATTTTATGATTTGTATGAATGTCCTAATTAATATACTGTTTGTGTCATCATCGCAAATCAACTGTGTTTTACATTTTATTTTATTTTAAATAAACAAGTATAATGGCTCTTTGGCTAGCTTTGCTTCCAGCCTATGTCAATGAGCGTTAGCATTCAAACTACAACTGCTGCATCCAAAATAGGTATTTTGCAAAGATCACAACCAAATATAATCTGAGCAATTTTTCAAGCGATAATCAAAATAACATTGCAAGCGTATTACAACCCCAAAACGTGTTTGTTGTTCATAAATAATAACTACGTAAATATAGGCTATACATAACGGGTACAGATGGTGATGGCTTTCTTTCTGCATCCTAAAGTCCCGTGCTTCTGTGCGTGACGTAGTATGTGTCATGTACTGAAAAGGGGCTTATACAGTGAGTGATATTCTTTGAAAGCATTCATAACCTTTTCTAAACATAATGAATATATATTTTTAAACATCATCGAGATTGCAACAAAAGCATAAACAAGAGTAGTATGTTCTTATGATTTAATCAAGGGTTGTATTTCATATAATTGAAAGTACCAATTTTGCAGCTGTACAATAATATCTCACATCAGCACAACTTTGGTATTTTACCCTTGCTAACATCAGAGCTAACGGACAAAAATGGAACAGTGACGAGGGTGTGTTTGAAAAAGCCAATAAGCTGTCTCAGCAAATGCATGTAATTGATGTCCAGAAATGTTGTAAACATACACATGCTGTACAAAGGCACACTACTAAGTCATGCATGTGTCTGGTAGGCATTTCTGTCCTGTGCAAATGTTCCTACTGTAGCACAAATGACACATGGCAACATGAATTTGAAAACTGCTACACTGTCAAATTTGACTAGCTTTGTAACATTTCGCTTGAAACATGAAACTGCTAAAAGTTCCAAATATAGAGGAAGTTCCTTACAAATTAGGCGACCTTGAACGCACCAACATTTTATTGCTAGGCTGGCTTGCGCTAGGTAGGAAGGCAAAATTACAGAATGTGCAAAGTTTCTTCAGGAAATAGCAACCGAAAATGTAAAAAAAGTAGTTTTTAAAAAATGAATCTTGTTTAGACCAGCACCCATTTCTTGGCATTGGACGATGGAGCACATTTTAACGCCAAAGGTAGGTGGCCACTAGCTAACGTTAGCCAGTGATGCTAACTGGCAATAACTAACGTTAGTTAGCTAGCAACTACGCTAACATTACCTGACTTCGTTATCTAGCCTCTTACGTTTCATAGGATAGTTTTAAAACTGAATAATCTGCCAGCTCTCTGATTTAGCTACATAACACTGTTAAATTAGTCATGTTTGATTGTTAGCTAGCTAGCAACTATAGTTGTCATGAGACTGACCGTCACAACAAGCAACAGCAAATACGCTAGCTAGCTAACTAAAGTTACATTCCTGCATGTCAGCACACCTGTGTTGGAACCTCTAGGTCTCCAGGATTTCCTGGTGTTGGTTTTAGTAAGAGTGCTTGGAAATGATTTCTCAGCCATTCATTCACCTGTTGATATTTATTATTCAGAGAATGGCATGTGGTGACTCAATCTGTCCTAATGTCGTTTTTATGTGAAATACAGGTGGAAGAAGTGAAATTGTTGGATCGATACACTGCAAAGAAGCCAGCCATTGGCACTCTCTATCTAACAGCAACCCATCTAATCTTTGTGGAGACCTCCTGTAACACTCGCAAGGAAACCTGGGTATGACACTTGCTCAGAGAGCATGACAAGGGTTGAGCGCCAAAGGGGTGTAAATTGCCTGGTATGAAAGCAACCCATGGCCCTTTCCCATACTATGTACACCTTCACTGTTCACATATATGAAGGCACTGGATAGGATGTAGACTAAGTTGGTGTGTAAGCAACTACAGTGGGGCAAAAAAAAGTATTTGGTCAGCCACCAATTGTGCAAGTTCTCCCACTTAAAAAGATGAGAGGCCTGTAATTTTCATCATAGGTACACTTCAACTATGACAGACAAAATGAGAAGAAAAAGAAATTATGGTGGAAAATAAATATTTGGTCAATAACAAAAGTTTCTCAATACTTTGTTATATACCCTTTGTTGGCAATGACAGAGGTCAAACATTTTCTGTAAGTCTTCACAAGGTTTTCACACACTGTTGCTGGTATTTTGCCCCACTCCTCCATGTAGATCTCCTCTAGAGCAGTGATGCAGAGCAGGGACTGTTGCTGGGCAACACAGACTTTCAACTCCCTCCAAAGATTTTCTATGGGGTTGAGAACTGGAGACTGGCTAGGCCACGCCAGGACCTTCAAATGCTTCTTACGAAGCCACTCCTTCGTTGCCCGGGCGGTGTGTTTGGGATCATTGTCATGCTGAAAGACCCAGCCACGTTTCATCTTCAATGCCCTTGCTGATGGTAGGCTTTGTTACTTTGGTCCCAGCTTTCTGCAGGTCATTCACTAGGTCCCCCCCGTGTGGTTCTGGGATTTTTGCTCACCGTTCTTGTGAACCATTTTGACCCCACTGGGTGAGACCTTGCGTGGAGCCCCAGATCAAGGGAGATTATCCGTGGTCTTGTATGTCTTCCATTTCCTAATAATTGCTCCCACAGTTGATTTCTTCAAACCAAGCTGCTTACCTATTGCATATTTAGTCTTCCCAGCCTGGTGCAGGTCTACAATTTTGTTTCTGGTGTCCTTTGACAGCTCTTTGGTCTTGGCCATAGTGGAGTTTGGAGTGTGACTGTTTGAGGTTGTGGACAGGTGTCTTTTATACTGATAACAAGTTCAAACAGGTGCCATTAATACAGGTAACGAGTGGAGGACAGAGGAGCCTCTTAAAGAAGGTCTGTGAGAGCCAGAAATCTTGCTTGTTTGTAGGTGATCAAATACTTATTTTCCACCATAATTTGCAAATAAATTCATTCAAAATCCTACAATGTGATTTTCTGGATTTTTTTCTTTTCTCATTTTGTCTGTCATAGTTGAAGTGTACCTATGATGAAAATTACAGGACTCTCATCTTTTTAAGTGGGAGAACTTGCACAATTGGTGGCTGACTAAATACTTTTTTGCCCCACTGTATATGCCCCTTGTTAGCAGGGGTGGTGCCACAAATATTAGGCCTACACCTATCTGGGTTTCTGCCAATATTGAAGTGGTAGGGAACTTAAAAGCCAGGACTCAAGATTAATAGTTTTTGGTTTCACTCTCATCTTCACCAGATGTTACACCATCTCATAGCCACAGTAGAGAAACTCCCTCTTACAGCCATGGGATGCCCACTTCACATTTCCTGCAAGAATTTCCATGTGGCTCACTTTGTCATTTCCAGTGAGAGGGACTGCCAAAATGTTCATCAGTCCCTGGTCAGACTCTCCCAACCAGGTACTTACAGTAGCATTCCTTATCAACCCTCCTCCCTTTCGGGTAAAAACAAAATTATGATCCACTGTGAATATTTATACAATTCGTCCATACAGTAACATTGGACATTTTTTTATAGGGAAAGTGGAAGAGTTGTATGCTTTTCTTTACAACCCAAAACAAGATGAAGACGAGAGAAGAAATGGTTGGGGCTTTATTGACTCAGCCATGGATTTCAAAAGAATGGGATTGCCCAATGAGTTTTGGGAAATGACAGACCTCAACAAGAACTATGAGGTAAATTAAGCAATCATATGCCTTTCAGACTTTTTATTGAATTTGCTTTTTTGTCAAACAAATGCTGTCTCCCCCATGTAATTCTTTAGTTTTGCATTAGCTTCTCATCAAGCAAAGGCATTTGCAACTAATGCATGCACACGTTGTTCTGTTCCCTCTGGATTGCTTAGCTTTGCAGCACATATCACTCAGAACTGGGCATTCCTAAAACCGCAAGCAAGGGCACAGTCTTTGGGAGTGCCAAATTCAGGAGCAGGGGGCGCATTCCTACTCTCTCCTACTACCACAAGGAAAGTAATGTAAGTTCAGACTCTCCCTTATTTAATGCAAGGTTCAGTCTCATCTCTGCGCATGCTATACTTACTGTATCTGTTAACCCTCCTGTTGTGTTCGTTTAATGTTAATTAATTCTGTGTTCCCGGTCCAAAATGACCTTCCCATTATAGCTGATTATAAATCAATAATAATACATATATTATCACCTAATGTTGTTAAATCTTTTTATCAACTTAAGTTCTTGTGAACATTACACGTTTTGAACTTCTATTTGCTATTTATGGCCTGTAGGCCTCATTGACCTGAGCTCATACAACTAGTTTTTGAGTAAAAAAAAAAAAAGAAAAGCATAATGTACGGATTATTTTGACTACAAATACTCAGATGAAACATATTGTGCACTGGTGAGGACTCTCCTCACCAGTGTCATGATAAAATATATGGTCAAGAGCCTCACATACAGTATATCATTTGGTCATTGTGCTGCCACAGAATGAATCGTAAGCAAGGTCTCAAAAAAGCTTTATGTACCAGAGCTGCGAGAAAAGTTGTATATATTATTGCGACAATGTTGCAATTGTTTGTGAGAATGCCAACAGGTGTGGTTCTCGTTTGGGGGAAGATCATATTGGAGAAAGGTTCCCGTGGGGGTTGCCATGGAAGCCAAGAAGGGGAGTGAGGTGTTTGTATGTGTGTGCTCAAACACACATGCATGTGGGGGTCTGGGAGAGGAAGTGTGTCCATTTGATGAATGGGCATGTGCCTGAACTCAATTTTATACATTAATTGTAGTCTCACCCATTCATTTCTAAAGACTGGTCATTTTTGATCGGGAATACCACAGGTGTACAAAAGTTAAATAAAACACACAAAATGTCATGAAATTATCAAAATGTATTTTGTGTGTTCAAATGCCCTGTGTGGACAAAGTCATGGCACTTTATGACAATCAGCTTAAATTAACTACATTTTTCAGAGAGAACTTGTAAATCGGTCCAATTCAACCGGAACACAGCAGGAGGGTTAATGATTACAATGGCATTCCAAATGCACTTCATGGTGAAGCTGTTTTGGTTTCCCCCTCATCTACCAGGCTGCCATTTGCCGCTGTAGCCAGCCCCTGTCCGGGTTAAGTGCTCGGTGTGTAGAAGATGAGGAGATGCTACAGGCAATCAGCCGGGCTAATCCCAAAAGCACCTTCATGTATGTGGTGGATACCAGGCCTAAGGTAATAAATACACTTTCAGATAATTATATTGCTAATTTCCCCTGTATGTTTCAATTGCCCCATCCTAATCCAAACCATCCTGCTTTTTTCCACAGTTGAATGCAATGGCCAATAGAGCAGCAGGGAAGGGATACGAGAATGAGGACAACTACTCAAACATCTGCTTTCAGTTTGTGGGCATTGAGAATATCCATGTCATGAGGAACAGTCTGCAGAAGCTTCTGGAAGGTTACTGTCATTGCTCTCACATTAAAACGAGGAACCATAATCATTGGATGTAATGGGTTATACTTATTAATCATTTACTAAAGTGAAAAGTCATTTTGCAGCAAGGACTAAAGACCAGGCAAAGTTCATGCTCGACAAAGTCAAGTTTATAAGGTGCTTAGTTGTCATCTTCTGTTTTCAGTGTGTGCTATGAAGTCTCCAACAATGAGTGACTACTTGACGGGACTGGAGAATTCTGGTTGGCTGCGTCACATCAAGGCTGTGATGGATGCTGGAGTATTTCTGGCTAAGGTAATAGACATCCTGCCATGTAGCGATCTTCTTAGTTTAATATAAACATGGCAACACATTCTTATTTAGTACCTATAACCTTAGAAATGTATGAAAACAAATTCTTTTTTTTTGCTTTGTATCCATCTAGTTTTGTAAACTAGCGTGTATGATGTGGTTCTGAGCTATCCTTTGTCTCTGCTAAGGCTGTGGCTGAGGATAAGGCTAGTGTGCTTGTACACTGCTCAGATGGCTGGGATCGCACAGCTCAGGTGTGTTCTTTGGCAAGCATCCTCTTGGACCCCTTCTATCGTACCATCAAGGGACTCATGGTGAGAACAGAGTGGTTTGCTTGCATTATCTTGACACTGAGTATTTGTGTGATGGACAACACAGTCATTGTCGATAAAATATAATGATTTTAACACTATTTATTTAAACTCCCATTCTGTTTATTTCTTATTTTAGGTTTTGATAGAAAAAGAATGGATATCTATGGGGCATAAATTCACACAAAGGTATTAACATCTAATATATTTGGAACAAGGCCAATCATCTAACCATGTTGGTGTCTGCTAAATTACACAACTTTGTGACGAAAATAACTGAACTATCGGACAAGCTAAAACCCAGATAAGTCTTAACATAAGATTTTCATGGTGTACATAGGACATAAGAAGATAACAGATATAATATTGAGTTGCAGGTGTGGGCATGTGGATGGGGATCCCAAGGAGGTGTCCCCTGTATTCACCCAGTTCATTGAATGTCTTTGGAATCTCATGGAGCAGTACCCCTGTGGCTTTGAGTACAACGAGAAGTACCTTTTGGAAATCCACAACCATGTTTACTCCTGCCAGTTTGGAAATTTCATTGGCAACTGCCAAAGAGAGCGAGAGGAGATGCGGTGAGGAGTCCCTGAAATAAACTGCAGTGCCTATGCAGACATCTGATTTCCTTTTCTGTAGTAGTCATTTCCGATTTGGAGGTTTTAATCTGTTCGTGAACAATTTATCCTTTCGATCTTCAGACTTTATGAGAGGACCTTCTCAGTTTGGCCATTTCTCTGGGAGAACCGCCATCAGTACAGAAATCCTCTGCACAAATGTTCATTAGGGAGGGAGGTTCTGAGGCCAAGCACATTGCCGTTGAATTTCAAGTAAGTTCTCATTGGTTTCCTGAGATTTTCACTATGAGCAAATAAATATATTGTCAATGTACATGAGCAATATCTGTACAGAGTATTTTTTTCAAACATTTGAATTTGTGTTTAATTTGATAGAATACCAATTGCATTATTTATTTGACAGGTTTTGGTGTGGCATGTATAATCATTTTGACAAGGGCATGCAGCCAAAGCAGTCCATTCTGGATCACCTGTTAACCATAACACAGAAAAAGGCAGAGGGTGAGAAGAAAATGACAGATCTCCAGATAGTAAGTGGATATAGATTTTTCTAATGGCACATGTAAAAGCTTTCTTGGGTGGCTTGAATACATTTCTCCAATATTTTCATTCCTTTGTAGCAGTTGGCAGTCATGGATGGTGTTCTGGCAGATCAGGGCAGTCCAACAGGCACGCCACCTGAACAAACCTCTTTGTCTCCTGTATCGGTTAGCCACACAGCCGAAAATGCTAAACCACTCATGAATGGCGCTGCAGTGGAGGAGGCTGAAATAGAGTTGGTACCTACTGCAGGGAGCGAGAAGATGGAACCAGTAGCTATAGAAAATTGAGTTACTGCCACAAAGGGCACAGTTGTTTCCATGGAGATCAAAGATGTCAGAGGAGGGACAAAGTTCCTCTGAAATAACCACTGAAGCAGTTAAGCTTGTGGCCTGATTATCCAATCTGTTAGTTGACTGAGCAAATTACAGCCTTATTGATGAAACAAATTCTGATCCAATTCTTTAGCAGCAATAGAAGTTGAACATTTATTTAACAATTTATTTTACAACCTTTTTTGGGGGATAAATACAGTGGCTTGACTTATTCCACAGCTTGTTACGTTACAGCCTTATTAACAATTTTTACAAATGTATTACTATGTTATGTTATGTTTACTCAGTACTTTGAAATCGCTGCCAAAGGTGCTTCAACAGCCTTGAGCTACACGCTTGGTACACCTGTATTTGGGGAGTTTCTCCCATTATTCTCTGCAGATCATCTCAAGCTCTGTCAGGTTGGATGGGGAGCGTCGCTGCACAACTATTTTCAGGGCTCTCTAGAGATGTTCAATCAGGTTCAAGTCCGGGCTCTAGCAGGGCCACTCAAGGACATTCAGAGACTTGTCCCGAAGCCACTCCTGCATTGTCTTGGCTCTGCTTGGTTTCATCAGACCAGAGTATCTTGTTTCTCATGTTCTGAGATTCCTTTAGGTGCATTTTGGCAAACTCCAAGCGGCCTGTCATGTGCCTTTTACTGAGGAGTGGCTTCCGTCTGGCCACTCTACTGTAAAGGCCTAATTGGTTTGGCCGGGCGGCGAGCTCTAGGAAGATTCTTGGTTGTTCCAAACTTCTTCCGTTTAAGAATGATGGAGGACCTTCAATGCAGCAGATTTTTATTTTGTACCTTCCCCCAGATCTGTGCCTCGACACAATTCTGTCTCGGAGGTCTGCGGACAAATCTTTCAACCTCATGGCTTGGTCTTTGCTCTGAAATGCCCCGTCAACTATGGGACCTTTTTATATAGACAGGTGTGTTCCTTTGCAAATCATTTTCAGTCAATTGAATTTACCACAGGTGGTCTCCAAGTTGTAGAAACATCTCAAGGATGATCAATGAAAACAGGATGCACCTGAGCTCAATTTCGAGTCTCATAGCTGAATACTTATGTAAATAAGGTATTCATCTTTATTTTTTATTCATTTGCAAAAATATCTAGAATTCTGTTTTTTTTCTCGCTTTGTCATATTTAGTGTAGATTAGGGGGAATAAAAAAATAATTTTAGAATAAGACTGTAATGTAACAAAATGTGGAGAAAGTCAAGGGGTCTGAATACTTTTGGAATGCCATATATATATATATATATATAAGTACCAGTCAAAAGTTTGGACACACCTACTCATTCAAGGGTTTTTCTTATTTTTTTTATTTTCTACTTTGTAGAATAATAGTGAAGACAAACTAATAACACATATGGAATCAGATAGTAACCAATAGTGTTAAATAAATCAAAGTATATTTTTTATATGGGTGGGCAGGTAGCCTAGTGGTTAGAGCATTGGACTAGTAACCGAAAGGTTGCAAAATCAAATCCCCGAGCTGACAAAGTACAAATCTGTCGTTCTGCCCCTGAACAAGGCAGTTAATCCTCTGTTCCTGGGACGTCATTGAAAATAAGAATTTGTTCTTAACTGACTTGTCTAGTTAAATAAAGGTAAAATAAATATTTGAGATTCTTCAAAGTAGCTACCCTTTGCCTTGACAGCTTTGCATGGTCTTGGCATTCTCTCAACCAGCTTCATGAGCTTCACTTGGAATGCATTTCAATTAACAGGTGTGCCTTGTTAAAAGTTAATTTGTGGAATTTCTTTCCTTAATGCGTTTGAGCCGATCAGTTGTGTTCTGAGAAGCTAGGGTTGGTATACAGAAGATAGCCCTATTTGGTAAAATACCAAGTCCATATTATGCCAAGAACAGCTCAAACAAACAAAGAGAAATTAGTCCACAATTTTAAGGCATGAAGGTCAGTCAGTGCAGTTTCTTCAAGTGCAGTTGCAAAAACCAAGTGCTATGATGTAACTGGCTCTCATGAGTAGGACCGCCACAGGAAAGGAAGACCCAGAGTTAACTTCATTAGATTTAACTGCACCTCAGATTGCAGCCCAAATAAATGCTTCACAGAGTTCACTTAACAGACACATCTCAACATCAACTGTTCAGAGGAGACTGCTTGAATCAAGCCTTCATGGTCAAATTGCTGCAAAGAAACCACTACTAAAGGACACCAATAATAAGAAGAGACTTGCTTGGGCCAAGAAACACGAGCAATGGATATTAGACCGATGGAAATCTGTCCTTTGGTCTGATGAGTCCAAATTTGAGATCTTTTGTTCCAACCGCCGTGTCTTTGTGAGACGAAGAGTAGGTGAACGGATGATCTCTGCATGTGTGGTTCCCACCGTGAAGCATGGAGGAGGAGAAGTGGGGGTGCTTTTCTGGTGACACTGAATTATTTTAGAATTCAAGGCACATCACAGCATTCTGCAGCGATACACCATCCCATCTTGTTTGCCCTTAGTCCCACTCATTTGTTTTTCAACAGGACAATTACCCAACACACCTCCAGGTTATGTAAGGGCTATTTGACAAAGAAGCAGAGTGATGGAGTGCTGAATCAGATGACCTGGCCTCCACAATCACCTGACCTTAACCAAATTGAGATGTTTTGTGATGAGTTGGACCGCAGAGTAAAGGAATAGCAGCCAACAATACTCAGCATATGTGGGAACTCCTTCAAGACTGTTGGAAAAGCATTCCAGGTGAAGCTGGTTGAGAGAATGCCAAGAGTGTGCAAAGCTTTCATCAAGGCAAAGGGATCTCAAATATAAAATATATTTTGATTTGTTTAACACTTTTAGGTTACTACATGATTCCTACATGATGTGTTATTTCATAGTTTTGATGTCTTCACCATTGTTCTACAATGTAGAAAATAGTACAAATAAAGAAAAACCTTTGAATGACTAGGTATCCTCCTTGCTTGCACACGCTTTTTCAGTTCTGCCCACAAATGTTCAATATGATTGAGGTCAGGGCTTTGTGATGACCACTCCAATACCTTGACTATGTCCTTAAGCCATTTTGCCATAACTTTGAAAATATGTTAGGGGTCATTGTCCATTTGGAAGACCCATTTGCGACCAAGCTTTAACTTCCTGACTGATGTCTTGAGATGTTGCTTCAATATATCTCCATTTTCCTTCCTCATGATGCCATCTATTTTGTGAAGTGCACCAGTTCCTCCTGCAGCAAAGCACCCCCACAACATGATGCTGCCACTCCCATGCTTCACGGTTGGGATGGTGTTCTTTGGCTTGCAAGCCTACCCCTTTTTCTTCCAAACATAACGATGATCATTATGGTCAAACAGTTCTATTTTTGTTTCATCGGACCAGAGGACATTTCTCCAAAAAGTATGATCTTTGTTCCCATGTGCAGTTGCAATCCGTAGTTTGGCTTTTTAATGGCGGTTTTGGAGCAATGGCTTCTTCCTTGCTGAGCGCCCCTTCAGGTTATGCCGATTATAGGACTTGTTTTACTATGGATATAGATACTTTTGTACCTGTTTCCTCCAGCATCTTCACAAGTTCCTTTGCTGTTGTTCTGGGTATGATTTGCACTTTTTGTACCAAAGTACATTAATCTCTAGGAGACAGAACGCGTCTTCTTCCTTCCTTTTTCTGAGGTCTTGGTTGATTTCTTTTGATTCTCCCATGATGTCAAGCAATGAGGCACTGAGTTTGAAGGTAGGCCTTGAAATACATCCAATTGACTCAAATTAGATCAATTAGCCTATCAGAAGCTTCTAAAGCCATGACATCATTTGTTTGAAGTTTCCAAGCTGTTTAAAGGCACAGTCAACTTAGTGCATGTAAACTTCTGACCCACTGGAATTGTGATACAGTGAATTATAAGTGAAATTATCAGTCTGTAAACAATTGTTGGAAAAATTACTTGTGTCATGCACAAAGTAGATGTCCTACCTGACTTGCCAAAACTATAGTTTGTTAGCAAGAAAATTGTGGAGTGGTTAAAAACTAGTTTTAACCTAAGTGAATGTAAACTTCCGACTTCAACTGTATTTAGTATCCCATAGAAACCCACTCTATGGCATAATAAATGTTGAGGCTCTGTATGAATCAAGGATACTGAAATACTCCCCAACAAAGGGAATATGCTGTAAAAGTATAGACCTAAGTTTGGTTTAATTTTGCGATGTAATGATTGTTAACGGTGCAATATGCTAAAATTCAAATAGTTGTACCTTATATCAGTTTCACAAAATGATCAGTCATTGTGTAGAGAATCATTTCACCATCTATCCCGCTAGAAAAATATGTTTTCCATAACCAATTATATTGTATTTTCAGCTGTTTGAATCTAGTCTACCAAAACTAAAGTGAAAGACTCAAACAAAACTTAAGAACGGGGAGCATAGAAGTAGTGCACAGAACAGATATACCACTTCTTATACTTGCTTTTAATGAGAATGACAGATCTGTAACTCACTTTTCTATGTCACTTTGGTTGGGTTGCCCAAAAAGTTACATATTGCAGTTTAAATGAGAGAGATTCACTGAAAATAGTTGTTTTCTATGCATTTTATAATGCCCTTTTATTGTACTGCAAACATGCTGAATATGCTCTACATATGTCTTTGTTATTT
Source organism: Oncorhynchus gorbuscha (assembly GCF_021184085.1). Lineage (NCBI taxonomy): Eukaryota > Metazoa > Chordata > Actinopteri > Salmoniformes > Salmonidae > Oncorhynchus > Oncorhynchus gorbuscha. Next base: position 72,605,626 of record NC_060174.1, read on the forward strand.
GCAACAACATTTTAATGAATTGATATCTGCCTTTTCTTGTCACTTTCTTGAAATGCCATTTTGTAGAAAAGGACCAAATAAATGCAAAACTGTTTATGTAGAAAGAATAGCACAGCCTGAACAAATTGCAATGCATGGATCTTTTTCAAACATGTCAGAGTACAAAAGAGGCTGTACCAGAGATGAGGCATGTGTGAATTTAAAAGTAATGATCAAATGTGTTCTTTATATTTCTTTGCAGGTTTTTCTAGAATATTGAGGCCAGTAATATAAAGTGTTCTTTCTCATCTGTGATTTCAAGGTTGTGATAATGCATAGTTTGCGATCAACTCTTAACAAATTTATTTCCAACAAAATGATTGCACTTTTATTTGTTTGAGTTGCCAAACCACATTTTTAAGGCAATATAGTTTATCTGAATGGACTGTGTGTCATTGTAGCATGGAGCAAATTACATTGTTTACATTCTCCATAATCAAGTGCAACCTGTGAGATGAGGTGAGAAAGAAATACACCAGCCAGAGGGTCATTTCCATTATTTCAGGGGGCTTTGAATGTGAGAAGATCATTCTAGTGTATAAAGGGAATTTGCAAGCAGTTAATTTGATGTAATGGAAATGTGTAGGATGTCAAATGTAAAGGGAATTTAATATACTGCAATGTCACTGTGCAGGAAGAGCAATCAATTTTCAATCAAAAGTTGAGCAATGAACACCACGCTGATGGGAACAATATTTGTACAATTTAAGTTTCTGAATATTCTTAAATGTATACCCAAAATATGTGTGTGTGTGTGATGGTATTTGTTTTGAGCTAGAGAATCATGTGTTTGACTCCTAATTGAATTCCTTTGCTTAATGATGGGCATTTTGTCTTTTCTGTTGACCCTTTTGGAAGTGATCAGAATATAGTGACTTGCAAAAGTATTCATCCCCCTTGGTGTTTTTCCTATTTTGTTGGATTTACAACCTGTTATTTTTATTTGGATTTAATGTAATGGTGTTACACAAATTAGTCCAAATTGGTGAAATGAAATGAAAAAAATAACTTGTTTAAAAAAAAAATGAAAAAGTGGTGTGTGCATATGTATTCACCCCTTTGCTATGAAGCCCCTTAATAAGATTTGGTGCAACCAATTACTGTCAGAAGTCACATCATTTGTTAAAGTCCACCTGTGTGTTGTAGAGCATGAACCTTTGATGTTAGTTGAGAACGACAATGGTTCTTAGCGCTCTGGGAGGAGGACACAATGGAGTTTAATGTTTAATTTAATGTAATGGTGTTACACAAATTAGTCCAAATTGGTGAAATGAAATGAAAAAAATAACTTGTTTAAAAAAAAAATGAAAAAGTGGTGTGTGCATATGTATTCACCCCCTTTGCTATGAAGCCCCTTAATAAGATTTAGTGCAACCAATTACTGTCAGAAGTCACATCATTTGTTAAAGTCCACCTGTGTGCAATTAAGTGTCACATGGTCTGTCACGTGATCTCAGTGTATATATATATATACACCTGTTCTGAAAGGCCCCAGAGTCTGCAACACCTCTAAGCAAGCGGCACCACCAAGCAAGCGGCACCACCAAGCAAGCGGCACCACCAAGCAAGCGGCACCATGAAGACCAAGGAGCTCGCCAAACAGGTCAGGGACAAAGTTGTGGAGAAGTACAGATCAGGGTTGGCTTATAAAAGAAAATGACCCGACCCGACATGTTGAACATCCCATGGAGCACCATTAAATCCATTATTAAAAAATGGAAAGAATATGGCACCACAACAAACCTGCAGCACAAAGGGCAGCCCACCAAAATTCACGGACCAGGCAAGGAGGGCATTAATCAGAGAGGCAACAAAGAGACCAAACTTACCCCAATCTTCGCTGTGGAGCTTTGCAGCTCTTTCAGGGTTATCTGTTCATAGGACCACTTTAAGCCGTACACTCCACAGAGTTGGTCTTCACGGAAGAGTGGCCAGAAAAAAAGCCATTGCTTAAAGAAAAAAATAAGCAAACACGTTTGTTGTTCTCCAAAAGGCACGTGAGAGACTTCCCACACATATGGAAGAAAGCACTGATCAGATGAGACTTTAATTGAGCTTTTTGGCCATCAGGAACCACCTTTTATTACCCCAAGAATACCATCCCCACAGTGAAGCATGGTGGTGGCAGCATGTTATGGGGATGTTTTTCATTGGCAGGGACTGGGAAACTAGTCAAAATTGAGGGAATAATGGATGGTGCTAAATACAGGGAAATTCTTGAGGGGAAACTTGTTTGTCTTCCAGAGATTTGCGACTGGGATGGAGGTTCTCCTTCCAGCAGGACAATGACCCTAAGCATACTGCTAAAGCAACACTTGAGTGGTTTGAAATGTCTTGGAATGGCCTAGTCAAAGCCTAGACCTCAATCCAATTGAGAATCTGTGGTATGACTTAAAGATTGCTGTACACCAGCGGAACCCATCCAACTTGAAGGAGCTGGAGCAGTTTTGCCTTGAACAGGCAAAAATCCCAGTGGCTAGATGTACCAAGCTTATAGAGACATACCCCAAGGGACTTGCAGCTGTAATTGCTGCAAAAGGTGGCTCTACAAAGTATTGACTTTGGGAGGGTGAGTAGTTATGCATGCTCAAGTTTTCTGTATTTTTTTGTCTTGTTTGTTTCACAATTAAAAATATTTTGAATCTTCAAAGTGGTAGGCATGTTGTGTAAATCAAATGATACAAACCCCGCAAAATCCATTTTAATTCCAGGTTGTAAGGCAACAAAATAGGATAAATGCCAAGGGGGGTGAATACTTTTGCAAGCCACTGTAAATGTTTGATTCCTACAACTAAAATGGTTTGTAGTTGAGATACCAGTTTTAAATGGAATTGTACGTTTCCTGCCGAGTACGCAATATTGTCCAGGGATAATCAATATGCTATGGAGCTTTTGCCATGTTGATAATGTGTAGCCAGTTTAAGTATCCCATATCCCCTCAGTTTACACCATTTACAAATAGGCCTATTGAAAACAAAGTGTGGTGAAAATTAGTACAGTAGCCATCTTATATACTAGACAGGAGTAGAAGTAAATAGTCCATGAGCCAGCTGTGTTGGTCGGGCTCACCTGGGGTGACAACTTCTCTGTGATGTTCTTAAAGTCTTATGTCCCTAGAGTTGGAAAATGTGTGATAGCAGTGCAGCAATGGGTGATCTCTGTGTTTCTTTTGTCCCTCCATCCATTTAAAGGAATTCTCCTGTACTTTTTTTACACATTTAGCCAGTAGTTCTGAAAGTAAATCTCACAAGCCAAAAGTGGTCCCTGAAAATAGCTTACTACTTCTAGGGGTGTAACGGTTCACCCTACCTATGGTTCGGTACGTTTTGCGGTTTTGGGATCATGTTTCGGAACAGTGGAAAATTAAATGCCAACATTTATGGTAGTTAATTTTTGTGTATTTAAGAAAATACGAAGTGTTAGTATTCCTGATTCCATATATGATCATGAGTCATAATGCCTGATAAGAGCACAATCAGAAATACCAACACAGTATTTTCTTAAATGAAAACACAGTTACTCATCAACAACACTAAAATAAAGTGCAATATGTGTGTGAAATCAACATGTAAACATGGCTCACACATTGTTTATTTAACCGATATGAAACGGCTAGCTAGTTAGCGGTGGTGCGCGCTAATAGCGTTTCAATCGGTGACATCACTTGCTCTGGGACTTTGAAGTAGTTGTTCCCCTTGCTCCGCGGCTTTTGTGGAGTAATGGGTAACGATGCTTTGTGGGTGTCAGTTGTCTATGTGTGCAGAGGGTCCCTGGTTCGAGCCTGTGTCGGGGCGAGGGGATGGACAAAAGCTATACTGTTACATATAGGCCTATGCCAGAATGTTTTCTTGCAGAGAAAAATAAACTGAGTGTACAAAACATTTGTATTTATTAAGGATCCCCATGGCAGCAGCTATTCTTCCTGGGGTCCAGCAACATTAAGGCAGTTATATACAATAAAAAATATGACATGACATTACATTTCATAACACTTTTCACAACACGTTAGGTGTTCCCCCAGGCCACTACTCTACTACCACATATCTACAATACAAAATCCGTGTGTGTGTGTGTGTCTCTTCAGTCACCGCTGTTCCATAAAGGTGTATTTAAAAAAAAAAAAAATCTGATTCTATTGCTTCAGTTACCTGATGTGGAATAGAGTTCCATTATAATGCACTGCCTGATGTCGCAAGTATCTGTACACAATTTCCGGAATCTGAGCATTTCCCAGTTCTTCCATGGCCTGCATACTCACCAGAATTGTCACCCATTGAGCATGTTTGGGGTGCTCTGGACCGACACACCAATGTACAGCAACTTTGCACAGCCATTGAAAAGGCCACAATCAACAGCCTGATCAACTCCATACGAAATAAATGTGTTGCACTGCATGAGGCAAATGATGGTCACATCAGATACTGACTGGTTTTCTGATCCACTCCACTACTTTTTTGTTTTGTTAAGGTATCTATGACCAACAGACGCATATCTGTATTCCCAGTCATGTGAAATCCATAGATTAGGGCCTAATGAATTTATTTAGATTGACTGATTTCCTTATATGAACTGTAACTCAGTAAAATCTTTGAAATTGTTGCATTTTAATATTTTTATTCTGTATAAATCAACTGAGGTGAATAAAGCCATAGCAACCAATGTACTCTTCTCCAAATAGCTTTTTAGAGTTTTTAAATTGTATAGAAGCGCAGTAGATGAGCTTCAACGTTCTTAACATTTCCAAGAGGATAGCCCAAGGGTGTGTGATTCAACTGAGTGAGTATGCCTGAATAGAGACATCCAGAGAGGATGGGTAAGATAGCTAGAAACACAAGAAATCCTATGGTTATTAATTGTACTGCACTGATGGAACATAAATCCCAGAAAATAGATGCGGTAGTGGCAGCAGCAGATACATTTTTGGGTGTAGAAGATTTTAGTGCAGATGATCTACAGGGGCGTTAAGAGAATTGGTTCCATCCTCCCAGGCTGTTGGCCTGGACTAGGATCTGGTAGGGATAGTTTTTGTTTGGTATAGTGTTGATATGTGTAGGGTTAGATGGTGGTAGAGGTCTTCACGGGTCCACCAGACCCAAATTTCTGAGATCTGACCTGGGATCCGAGCAGGTCCAGGTCCTAAATTCTGACTTTTGTCTTGGATTTGGGTCGGATATAATTGCCACGGGTCTCAGGTATGTTCAATTAAAACTGATTTACCGACTGGACCAGTCCTTTTGTTCATTTAATGTATGAGGACTCATGAGAACTGTGTAAGCTTGTTATGTGTCACGCAATTGCAACTCAACAAAACATATAGCTTATGAACGAGTATAGTGAAAAGAAGCCGACGAGGAGAATGTCCTCCGGACAGGTTTTAATATTGTAGTGGACAAAGATGAGAAGAGTAGCGAGGCCAAATGGACTATGTGCAACTCTTTTCAGGTTTGTTCAATTTTCTGACTTAAAATAATGTATTTATGTATATTTATTAGGGGGGTTAGAATACATTTTTGCTGTATCGGTCTGCTAATAGAAGACAAATGCCCAGTGCACAATTTTTTTTTGAAGGGGGGGGTTATTCTTTTATGTTTTTATTCCTAATTTTTCAGGCGGTGCTGCATCACCCTCAGCACCCCTACTTCCTGCCGCTCTGCTGCCCAGGACACTGCCCTGAACTTTAGTTACTGTTGCTAGCTGACCACTCTGTACTCAATCATGCACTCTATATCATCTACTGCATCTTTATGTAATACATGTATCACTAGCCACTTTAAACTATGCCACTTTGTTTACATACTCATCTCATATGTATATACTGCCGCTCTGTACCATCACTCACTCATATATCTTTATGTACATATTCTTTATCCCTTTACACTTGTGTGTATAAGGTAGTAGTTTTGGAATTTTTAGCTAGATTACTCGTTGGTTATTACTGCATTGTCGGAACTAGAAGCACAAGCATTTCGCTACACTCGCATTAACATCTGCTAACCATGTTTATGTGACCAATAATTGATTTGATTTAGAAACTGTTGCCCTGTGTATATTACATAGTCATTGAACACTGGTCACTTTAATAATGTTTACATACTGTTTAACCCATTTCATATGCATATACTGTATTCTTGTCAAGGCCTATCCTTTATAACTACGGCGGTACGCATCTTTTTTTATACATATACTGCCCATAATGTCTATACACACCATCATATAGATAAATATATATATATATATTCCGGACTCTGACATTGTTCGTTCTTATATTTCTTAATTCCATTATTCTTTTTAAAGAGATTTGCATGTATTGTCAGGTATTACTGCACTGTTGGAGCTTGGAACATAAACATTTAGGTCCACCCGAAATAAAAATTTACTAAATATGTGTACGCGACGCGTCCAATAAAATTTGCTTTGATTTGAATGCGCGCGCTCACTGCTGTTTCCGCAACACGGCCCAGAAGTACATCGACTGTTGTTCATCTGTCAAGGTAACAAATGTTTGCCCGTTAGATAGTCATGTTACTGTTTGAAAATTGTCTCGTTTTGCAAGCATTGACAAAGACTATGAGTTTATCTGTGTTGTTGATTTGTCTCTAGCTAGCTAGATAACACAGCCGCATCGATTAGCATAGGCATGTATTAGTTAGCTAGCTAACTTAGCCAATTTAGCTAGCAAAGCTTGGTGATGAACGGTCTCTTCTTAAAATGTTATTTAAAATCTAATCTTATGCCTAACCTTAAATTAATTTTTAAAAAACATTTTTTGTTGTTTTTCATGAATTTTAACCGATGTAGACCATTTCGACTTTTTGGCTGTGGTAACTAGTGGACACAGTTCTGACTAGGTAGAAGACGGCTACAACCGGAAGTTACTTTTTCGTAGTAGGTTAGAAGAATTTACGCAGCAGGTTAGGATAATTAACGTAGCAGGAGGTTAGGAAAAGGGTTTGTGTTTGGCTTAAAATGATCTGTGCTCACAGAAATAATCGGATATGGATTGTTAGTCAGGAAGTCAACTAACTAACGTTAGCTTCTTCACCAGTTCGTGTTTATAGTTATTTGCTAGCAAACATACTAATCCTTAGTTATTGTCAAAGATGATTCCATATATTGTACATAACGTTAACTAGCTAGATTCCCTTTCGTGCAAATGTTTGCCAAATCATTCGTCCTAGAAAAATAGCTAGCTAGATAATGTTAGCTAACTATCAACAGCCTTTTAACAACAACAAAAATGGTACCAGTAGAACTAGTTGATGCTCATCATTTTGTATAATCAACCATGTGTGTATTATGGATATTATTGTTTTTATGATGGTATTTTTCTTCCTTATTTTAAAACAGATTTCTATGATCCAGTTTAAAGAAGTTCTAGAAGAAAAAGACAACGGTGAAGGTCAACTGCTCCATCAGGCAGTGTCCAACAATGATGACAGACTCCTTGATGAACTGCTCTCTCAAGAAAAGTACAGAAAGTTCATCAACTGTAGGAGCGGCTGGGGTATCCCAAGAACACCTTTACGAATGGCTGCATCTAAAGGTCATCTCAGGTGTCTGCAGGTTCTGCTGGCCCATGGAGCAGAGGTGGACTGTATAGATGTGAAGGCTCAGACCCCACTTTTCACAGCTGTCTGTGGGAAATACTTCAACTGTGTTTTAGCCCTCCTCAGGGCAGGGGCTAACCCCAATGGCAGCTTGTATAACAACTGCTCTCCGGTCCTGACTGCAGCCAGGGAAGGGGATGTTGAGATTTTGAAGCAACTTCTTAAACATGGTGCTGAGGTTAACTCCAGATCTAAAGTCTTGCTGTTTACTTCAAGTGCCAGTGTTTCTAGTGGTCCCCTCTATCTGTCTGCTGTGTATGGACACTTAGACTGCTTTAAAGTATTGCTTCTCTATGGGGCTGATCCAAATTACAACTGCACCGATGCAAAACTACTGAGTAAAATCAAGCAGCCTAAGACCGTGCTTGAAATGTGCCTCAGACATGGCTGTGGGGTGGAGTACATCCAACTTTTGATTGACTTTGGTGCAAATGTCTACCTCCCCACTCTCATCATAGAAAAGTCCACAAAGCAGAATGAGGCAGTGGAGCTGCTGCTGCAAGAAAGAGGTAATGCAGGAGTTATGCTGTTGATGACTTTGGTATTCTCCTATTGATTTCTGGTAATGTTTTTATTGACATTAAACAAGCATCTGTTTCTTAATTTATGTTTTAAATAAAATGGAATTGCTACTTGTCAATACAGTACTGAACTGCTTTGCTGACAGAGCAGCATTTGACTATTTGAATAGGCTATTGAATCTATGTATGTGTAATAACCAGTAAAAAAAAAAAACTCTTAACTCAAATTCAATTGTTATTTTTGCTAGGTTTTCCCAAGTCCCTTGTATCACAGTGCCGACTTGCCATCCGAGGATACCTCAGGACGATCAACAGAATCCAGTCCATTGACCATTTGGAAATGCCATCAAGCATGATAAACTTCTTGCAATACAAATCAGTCCCAACAATTGCTATGCATCTCTGAGAAAGCATATATTGTCCCTATGCTTTTGCTACATGAAACATAATGCTTACTTTTTTCAAAACATTTCATAGTGATGTTGAAATGGTACACATTTGTTGTCCTGCATTTGAGAATATTTGTGTAATGTTTATTCTCAATGTTTTCAATCAATTATGCAATCATGTTTTCATTTTCTTGTTTTATCCCTCTTCCGTAATATATGTGGGATTTCTTTTGTAATAGTGCAATGTCAGCGTAAAATAGAATGTACAGTAGAAATGACAACCATTAAAATGTCTTAAACTAATTTTGCATCAGAAAATATGTATTTTATTTTTAAACATTATGTGTGTACAGTATGTATGATAAAGTATTATATAATTATGTGCAAGGTGCTTTACACTTATATATAAATATCTGTGTACAAACTGTTCGGAACACCTTCCTAATATTGAGTTGCACCCCCTTTTGCCCTCAGAACAGCCTCAATTTGTTAGGGCATGGACTATACAAGGTGTCAAGCTTCCACAGGGATGTTGACTCCAATGCTTCCCACAGTTGGGTCAAGTTGACGGTGTCCTTTGGGTGGTGGACCATTCTTGATATACACAGGAAACTGTTGTTTGACAACCCTAGCAGCGCTGCAGTTCTTCACACTCAAACCAGTGCTCCTGGCATCTACTACCATACTCTGTTCAAAGGCACTTACACCTTTTGTCTTGACCCTTCACACTCTGAATGGCAGACATACACAATTGTATACATTTGGCAGACTCTTTTCTCCAGTGCGACTTACAGGAGCAATTAGGGATAAGTGCCTTGCTCAAGGGTACATCGACAGATTTTTCACCTAGTTAGCTTGGGGTTTCAAAACCGACTTTTCGGTTACTGGCCCAATGTGCTTAACCACTAGGCTACCTGCAGCCCTTAGGAACAATCCATGTCTCAATTGTCTCAGGCTAAAAATCCTTTAACCAGTCTCCTCCCCTTCATCTACACTGATTTGAAGTGAATTTAACAGGTGCCATCGGTAAGGGATCATAGCTGTAAAGATGGTGGAAGCGGATGATGAAGTGGATTCTGAATCTAATGGCCTAGAATCAAGGGGAATTGGAATATTGTCCAAAAGAAAGGAAAATGGAGCAAAGTAGAGTATAGTGAGAATGTCACTTCATATATTGTAGTAGTACTGTTTGTAAATGAGGAGCAGCTGATCGAATTACCAAGCTTGAATCCATTTAAGATATCCAAACTGGTGGAGAGAGTGGGTAGAGTTAAGGCTGTGAGGATCAAGAGGCTGGTTTTGATTTGTTTGTGTTTCTGAGGATCAGAAGAAACGTGTGTTGCGTCTCACCCAATTTGATAAGTTTGAAGTGTTGTGTGTGTCTCTTAGGAACAGGGCACCCCTCAAGGGGATTATGTCCGGTGTCTTGTGGGAAGTATATTTTGAACAGAAATATTCCTGGTGTGATTGATGTACGTCGGATGAATTGTGTGGTGAATAAAGAAAAAGTTAAACCTATATTTTCTTTTGTTTTTTGATATGGAGTCTCTCCCTACTCAAGTGCAGTTAGGGTATATTAACTACAGAGTTCAAGCATTTATCCCAAGACCAATGCAGTGTGATCATTTTAAAGTTTTTGGTCATGTGTCAAGTGTTTGCAGAAGGGAGAAGCCGAGATGTCCAAGTTGTGTAAAAGATCATATGTGTTATAAAAGTGATGAAAATGTGACATGGAATATTGTCACAAGCCGTACTCTAGAACCTGAGAAGGGAGATATGGGGAATGGATATAAGGATGAAATGGGAGTTTTGTCAATGTACATTTTATTTGGTTGGATTAAGTTAGTTTCCATTTCGGTTTTATTTTTTACCTTGTTTTGATTTCAACCCGTCCAGTTGGTGGCAGCAATACATGTTTTTGGTTTGTAGTCTGTCATAAAACCCACAGAAGAAGAAGGGATCATAGTGTTCACCTGGTCAGTCTGTAATGGAAAAAGCAGGTGTTCCTAATGTTTTGTGCACTCGGTGTGTGGGTGTATGTATGTATGCATGTATTATTGACTGAGGGTGTAACTGAAGCTATATAGAGCATGACATATTCCAGTACTAACAATTCAATTGAGCTATATTAGCCATGTAGTCTGACAATGTCAAAGGAAAGACATTGTCAGTCAGGAAACTATTTACTAAATGTTTTGTTGGCAAAATTATTCTAGATTGAGCATCCTCTTTGAATGAATTTGGGGGGTATAAATGGTCTTTAGCAATCTAGAACTACCGGTAAAAGATCAATCAGAGAGGAAGAGGCAAAGCCGCTCAATATGTACTCTAGAACCTCTTTGGACCCCAGGACACACCCACTCTCACTACAACTACCAGAATTCAATGCGTACATTAACAAGAGGCTCAAGACTGTTTGTGTTGCACGACTGAATAAAGTGATTCGGATTTATTCTTTGTTATTCTGGCGTGTAGAAGCCCAACAAGGTCGGTTCATTTATATATCCCCCCACCCCATAAACCCTTATTGGAAATATAGCAATTTTTCCCTTCAATGTAATGCTTGTAGACAATGCTTGTCTCATAGGCTAGTCAACGTGTATTTTCCAGCCATGCATTGCCATTGTTGCTAGCGAGCTAAGGGTGTAAAATTTTATTTAATTGAAGAAGCTAGCTAGCTAGCAAGCAAACTAGGTTAACACAACCAACTCCGTTTTCTAAATATTGCTAGCTAGGTCGATAACTTGCTTGCAGCTAGCCTAGGCAGCCGATAGTGCTACATCCTTTTAGATTTGCGGGCCAGGCACAAGGTAACGTTAGTTAGCTGCCACTGCTAGCGACACATTGCTTTGTGGTCCCAACCTGACGACTTCTTGGTAAACGTCACGCATCTCTGTTTTATCGTGTAGTGTATTGCATAAACAATTATTCTACATAATGATGTTGCTTCAAAAACAGGTGATTCATTGAAAGCTATCTCAAGCGAAAACAATTTAGAATATGTCCTGCTGTCCGTTTATTTCGCTGTTCCTGTTGCACGTATATCAATGGACAGCTTTACACTTTCTATGCAGATAGCATAACACTTGTTCTGAACGCTTTGCCAGGTAGATAATTACCTATACGTGTGTTATTTCATCTAATGTTAAGAAAACCACCATAAATAAGCCCAAAGTGAATAATGTAGGCCCATCACTGTATAGCACAGAATCTAATCCTTCAATGCCTAATCCTTTGTCCTACATTTCAGAAAAATGGAAGCAAATGGTTTTGGAAGATTGATTGCCAGCAGTCTTTGCACCTGATGGTGATACCATCATGCTCATATCTGTTCACTTCACCTTCCTGTAGATTGTTGCCATGGAGCACTGTGACGGAAATGAGCCAGCAAGTGATACAAAGCATTTGTCTGCTGGCTGTGAGCAGACGGCCATGGGTGACCAGGATTCACAGACTGAGGTGAAGCCTCCATCTGACATTTCTGATGCTGTACCCCTTGAGCATCAGCCATCAGGGAAACTGAGGAGGACTGCTTTAAGATTCTTTGGAGGACGCAAAAGCATCTGTGTTTTGCCAAACTTCTTTGGGGGAAGGAACAAAAATCTAAACAAGTGGTCCTCTAAGAAGGGAATCAGCAAGAGTAAAACTCATGATGGACTTAGCAAGGCAGACTGGGAGGACAGTCTGGAAATTGGATATGTCCCAGCAGGATATTTTGAGTACCACAGCCAGAAAGATACTGCTGGAAAGGCTTGTGGGGAATTTGGTCACCCTACTGGTGATCAGAAGTCATTCTCTCTTCCCCGGCAGAAAAAGGGTTTGCGAGAACTTTTTAACAGCATCAGGCGTCGTAGAAAGAATAGAAATTGTGATTTTGAAAAAAATGAAATGGTTATGAATTCTCATGTCTGCAACAAAGAGGTGCCTATTGCCCAGACTATCATTGACCAAAATGACATGGAGTGCCTGGGCAGTTTGTCTGAATCCAATGTACCTGTTTTGGCAAACGTTGACGATTGTTTGACAATTGCTCCTGAATGTATTAATGTTGATGTCATAGTGTCTGAGAAAGACCTGGTGAAACAAGGGAGTCTTGATTCTCTGATAGGGGAACTGAAGAAAGGTGAGGATATGGTAGAGACACCCCACATAAACACAGAACCAGATTATTTCCCGAAGACTAACCTAGAGTCTACTGTGAACGTCCAGCTGCCTACTGGCTCATCTCAGATGAGCTTGATGTTTGGTGATGTGGCCTCTCTAAAGAGTTTTGACTCGCTCACTGGCTGTGGTGACATAATAGCTGATCAAGACGATGACAGTATTGCAGATTCTCAGGGCACAGTCTCAGCGGAAAGGAGTCGAAATGCAGGAAAACGGAGTTCCTGTTATGTTACGTACCAGGGTGGAGGAGAAGAAATGGCCACCCCTGTTAAGGTGGACAGGAATTATCTCCACGACCTCTGGGAAAATGAGGTTGCAGAGGACGCTTGTTATACCCACAGCCACGAAGAAGACTTTCTAGAGCACAGTGAAAGTCCTAGGATGACACCTGAAGAGCCATCTAGCTCCTATACCATGGACATCAGCAGCAACAGCAATGGTGCTCTTGGAGTTACAGAGACCACCCTTACATCTTCGGATGTCATGACCCCACAGAGCGAAAATCAAGTGTCAGTTCCTAACAGCGATGAGGGTTACTATGACTCTACCACCCCAGGACAAGATGAAGACGGACGTGACAAAGTTGACAGGATCAGGACCGATAGACTACCAAGGGACAGTTATAGTGGCGATGCATTGTATGAGCTTTTTGAGCCTGATGACAGTCTTATCAGTCCACCTTTTGAAAAAACTAAGCTGCCCGTCTCTGATCCACTTGAGTGTTTAGATATGTCAGCTCGGTGTGGTGGTGAAGATGTAAATGCTGTGTTCGCTCCTGAAACGGGTCTAATTGAAGAGGACAGGCTAACTGGGAATAGGGAGAAAATGCTTGGCAACCCTAAATTGTCAGATGCTGTTTTTGGCACCTTTACCTCAACATGTCAATCACAAGAAATGGACTCTGAGCATAACAAGCCACAGTCCCCACGGTTAAGAGGAAAGCATGATCTATCTAAAACAAAGAATGACTTGGAGGATGACCAGACAGTTTGCTTCTCCCAAGCCCTAGTGGACTTCACAAAACAATCACATGTTTATAGTAATTCAACTGAAAGCATGGGAGGCTCTGAGTCAAACTCTCCCTTTGCCCATAACATGCAATCCCTCCCAGCCATTGTCACATTTGACGTTGTGGACATGGATAACGAGGGGGAATATGACCAGCAGATGGATATGGTAATGGAGGAGGAATACATCACGTCGCCTTATGAAGTGTTTGAAGAAAGCTACCTGCAAAAGGATGCGTTTGCTGAATGTGACTTACGTATGTTTGACCTCCTTGAACAGAGTCTCAGTAATACTTGGGGAATCGCCAGCCTGCCACGTCACCTTAGCCTTACACAAGTTAATCGGTCGAGTCCACTGGCTCCTCTGCTGAGTCCTTTGGCCTTAAATAGGAGGAGTAGATCCCTGGACACGGAGAGCTTGGAGTTAGAGATGACTGACATGTATTTAGGGAGTGGGGCAGCACTAGCGTCTTGCCCTAGAACTGAAAGGGACTCGAAGAGAGTGTCCTCGCTTCACCGCAAAAATAATGGATACATTTCCACTTCAGAAAACCGGGATAATAGACAGATCAATGGCAGATCATGGCAGCCAGAGACTGAGGGGACCGTAACGCACCCACGAGCAGATGGGAAAAGAACAGAGCAGACGTACAGTCTCTATCAAACTCAAAACAGACGAATGATATCATTCAGTCAGCCTGTCAGTCGAGTCACAAACTGTAAATCTCAACAGATGTCAGCTAGCAAAATGACTGACAGAGTATCCTGTAATTATATCTCTCAGATTACAGGACCGTTACATAGGCCATCTCATCTTCCTGTGCAATCAGAATCCTGTCGGCCCCATGCCCCCTATGGGAGATCAGTTAAGGCATTAGATGGTGGTGGTGAGACCCTTTTTTACACATCGACCGTTAGCTCTCATCCTTAAAATCAACATAATAACATGCCTCAACCTTGGTTGTGAGTCTGGCAGTTCTGTAAGCAGGGCTCTAAACTGTAAGCAGGGCTCTAAATTAACTTTTAAAATGTAGGAACACCAGAAATGTGATTTTTAAAATTGGTTAAGATACAGTATAGCCTAGCTACTTCTAAAGCACATGTTGTGCCCTAGAAACGAATATGAAACCCTGTAAACACTTTTTTTTTATTATAAAAAGCAAAAATGTTGACAAAATACCTCATTAAAATTAAGTCATTTATGGAATATTAGGTCTCTACATAATGTAAATTCACTAACATGTAATGTTGTACACCGTCTCTTTAAGAGCATCAAGTTTGTGATGACATGCAAGTGGTCATTCATTCATTGTTATGATCATGGATCTCCTGAAGAAGCTATCCCTTTTCCTTTCTGTGCCCCCAAATGTTTGGATACTGTTTTCGGGTTGTTAGCTAGCTAATGAGGTGTCAACCATGACTGAACAAGGTGTAAAACAAATGCAGTCCGCAAGTAATTTTAGAACGTCCCGCGACATGGTTTATGAATGTAAAATGCGGCCTCCCAACCTGTAACAAAAAACAACAACAAACGTTGCACTGATAATATGGGTTAGCTCTTTTGAACTGTTTGGGCTAGAATCAAGCAGTTTTTGCTGTATTAATGGTGCAAGCATGACGCTAACGAATCTGGACTCTGGGAAACGAGAAGCCTTATTACAAAAATTATACAAATAAAATGAAGTTATTTATTTTGTTGCACTGGTGCTCCCAAATTAAAACTCAAGGTTGAGGTCGCACAGCAAAATATTTAGTCGCAAATGTGCACTTTAAAGCCCTGCCTGTAAGGCCAGTGGACTATGAGCAGCAGGCAGACTTCACCATTAAAGGAAGAAAAACTGGATATGGTACACCCTGTTGAATGTAACAAACACACGGTGCCTTCAGAAAGTAATCAGACTCCTTGACTTTTTCCACATTTTAATACGCTACAGCCTTATTCTAAAATTGATTGAATCGTTTTTTTCCCCATTATCAATCTACACACAATACCCCATAATGACAAAGCAAAAACTTTTTTTAGACATTTTTACAAATTTATGAAAATAAATGGAAATATCACATTTATAAAAGTATTCAGACCCTTTACTCAGTACTTTGTTGAAGCACCTTTGGCAGCGATTATAGCCTCTAGTCTTGGGTATAAGGCTACAAGCTTGGCACACCTGTATCTGGGGAGTTTCTCCCATTCTGCTCTGCAGATGCTCTCAAGCTTTGTCAGGTTGGATGGGGAGCGTCGCTGCACAGCTCTTTTCATGTGTCTTCAGGGATGTTTGATCGGGTTCAAGTCCAGGCTATGGCTGGGCCACTCAAGGACATTCAGACGTGTCCCAAAGCCACTCCTGTGGTGTTTTGGCTGTGTACTTAGTCGTTGTCCTGTTGGAAGGTGTATGTTCGCCCCAGCCTGAGGTCCTGAGAATTCTGGATCAGGTTTTCATCAAGAATCTCTGTACTTTGCTCCTTTCATCTTTTCCTCGATCCTGACTAGTCTCCCAGTCCCTGTTCCTGAAGACATCCCCACAGCATGATGCTGCCACCACCATGCTTCACCGTTGAGTTGGTGTCCGGTTTCCTCCAGACGTGACGCTTGGCATTCACGCCAAAGAGTTCCATCTTAGTTTCATCAGACCAGAGAATCTTGTTTCTCATGGTCTGAGAGTCTTTAGGTGCTTTTTGGCAAACTCCAAGCGGGCTGTCATGTACCTTTTACTGAGGAGTGGTTTCTGTCTGGCCACTCTACCATAAAGGCCTGATTGGTGGAGTGCTGCAGAGATGGTTGTCCTTCTGGAAGGTTTTCCCATCCAAAGAGGAGCTCTGTCAGAGTGACCATCGGATTCTTGGTCACCTCTATGATCAAGGCCCTTCTCCCCCTATTGCTCAGTTTTGCCGGGAGGCCAGTTCTAGGAAGAGTTTTGGTGGTTTCAAACATCTTCCATTTAAGAATAATGAAGGCCACTGTGTTCTTGGGTACCTTCAATACTGCAGACATTTTTTTGCTACCTTTCCCCAGATCTGTGCCCGACACAATCCTGTCTTGGAGCTCTACGGACAATTCCTTCAACCTGGTTTTTGCTCTGACATACACTGTCAACTGGGACCTTTTAATATAGACAGGTGTGAATTTCAAAATCACATACAATCAATTGAATTTAGCAAAGGTGGACTACAATCGAGTTGTAGAAACATCTCAAGGATGATCAATGGAACAGGATGCACCTGAGCTTTATTTAGTCTCATTTACATGATTACTAATGTAAATAAGGTATTTAAAATAAAATAAACTGTTTTCGTTTTGTCATTATAGGATATTGTTTGTAGATTGAGTAAAACATTGAATTTAATCAATTGTAGAATAAGGCTGTAACGGAACAACGTGGAAAAATCAAGGGGTCTGAATACTTTCCTAAGCAAATTCCCAGAAATGTAATGAAACCTCTTCTACACTTAGTATTGAAATGTGGTATACATGTTATGTACCACCAAAGACACCATCTAGTATGTTTGCATAACTGAAAATAGAATGATTGTCTGTTACTGCAAGTATTTCATTCAGTAGAATAATCCTTATTTGTGTTGCTGTTCTATCATACTGTGTTGTCTTGTGAACAGTCATAATAGAGGCTCTCCCATGCAGTCTTTCATTAAAATGTTCAGGCCTGAGTATGCCTTGCATTTGTACAGCCCAGAGTTAGGCCACACACAACACGTATTACACATATTGGTAGGTACTGTGAATTGGTAATTACTGTAAACTACGTGGTCATTTTAAAATCAAATTACATTTGTCACATGCACAGAATACCTCTTGTGTATACTTTACTGTGAAAGGCTTCCTTAAGAGCCCTTCCCAACGATGCAGAGTTTAAAAATAAAATGTCACTGACTAAAGTTGTATCTAGCCCTTAAAGTATTTTTTATGACTTTCTTTACAGAAAGTTGTTGACTACAGTTTAGGACGGTGCTTGTAAACTCTTAGGATGGAATTATATTGTAATTTCGATGTAATTATAAGATGCCGCCTCGACATGCAGATTTGGATCGCAGGTCAATTAACCTTTTGAGATACCAAATGTATAGAGAACAGCATTGATAATGTCTTACATTTTTGTAAAGACAAATGGTCATCTACTAACTATTACAATATACTGTATGTGTTTTAGGCTACATTTTAGAATGTATTTCATCATGCATCAGTTAACCATTGTATTTTTTGTGGTTAGGGCATTTGTTAGCTGTTTTTCTTTTTGGGGGGGTTGACAGAAGTTGATGTGAAAGTAATTATTTGTTCAATAGGTTTGTATTCTGTAGTACCTCTGCAAGTATTGAAAAAAGTGAGGTTGAATTTGTATTCACAACCAATCCATCTGCTGAGAACAGATATACAGCAACAGTCAAAAGTTTGGACACCTACTTATTCAATGGTTTTTCTTTATTTTTACTATTTTCTACATTGTAGAATGATAGTGAAGACATCAAAACTACAAAATAACACATATGGAATCATGTGTAACCAAAAAAAGTGTTAATCAAATCAAAATATATTTTACATTATTCAAAGTAGCCACCCTTTGCCTTGATGACAGCTTCGCACACTCTTTGCATTCTCTCAACCAGCTTCACCTGGAATGCTTTTCCGACGGTCTTGAAGAAGTTCCCACATATGCTGAGCACTGCTTTTCCTTCCCTCTGCTGTCCAACTCATCCCAAACTGTTTCAATAGAGTTGAGGTCAGTTGATTGTGGAGGCCATGTCATCTGATGCAGCACTCCATCACTCTCCATCTTGGTCAAATAGCCCTTACACAACCTAGAGGTGTGTAAGGTCATTGTCCTGTTGAAAAACAAATGATAGTCCCACTAAGCGCAAACCAGATGGGATGGCGTATCGCTACAGAATTCTGTTGTAGCCATGCTGGGCCTTGAATTCTAAATAAATCACAGTGTCACCAGCAAAGCACCATCACACCACCTCCATGCTTTACAGTGGGAACTATACATGCGGAGATCATCTGTTCACCTACTCTGCGTCTCACAGACACGGAGGTTGGAACCAAAAATTGCACATTTGGACTCATCAGACCAAAGGACAGATTTCCACCGGTCTAATGTCCATTGCGTGTGTTTCTTCTTATTGGTGTCCTTTAGTAGTGGTTTCTTTGCAGAAATTTCGAACATGCATTGATATTGAGATGTGTCTGTTACTTGAACTCTGTGAAGCATTTATTTTGGCTGCAATTTTTGAGGCTGTTAACTAATGAAATTATCTTCTGCAGCAGAGGTAACTCTGGGTCTTCCTTTCCTGTGGCGGTCCTCATGAGAGCCAGTTTCATCATAGCGCCTGATGGATTTTGCGAATGCACTTGAAGAAACTTTAAAAGTTATTGAAATGTTCTGGATTGACTGACCTTCATGTCTTAAAGTAATGATGGATTGTAATTTATCTTTGCTTATTTGAGCTGTACTTGCCATAATATAGACTTGTTCTTTTACCAAATAGGGCTATCTTCTGTATACCACCCCTACCTTATCAGAACACAACTGATAGGCTCAAATGCATTAAGAAGGAAGGAAATTCCACAAATCAACTTTTAACAAGGCGCAGCTGTTAATTGAAATACATTCCAGGTGACTACCTCATGAAGATGGTTGAGAGAATGCCAAGAGTGTGTAAAGCTGTCATCAAGGCAAAGGGTGGCTACTTGGAAGAATCATATTTTGATTTGTTGAACTTTTTTTGGTTACTACATGATTCCAAATGTGTTATTTTATAGTTTTGATGTCTTCACTATTATTCTACAATGTAGAAAATAGTCCAAATAAAGAAAAAACTCTTGAATGAGTAGGTGTGTCCAAAGTTTTGATTGGTACTGGATACTGAAAAATATAAATGCAACATGTAAAGGGTTGATCCCATGTTTCATGAGGTGAAATAAAAGATCCCAGAAATTTTCTATACACACGAAAAGCTTATTTCTCTCATTTTGAGCACTAATTTGTTTACGTCCCTGTTAGTGATCAGTTCTCCTTTGCCAAGATAATCCATCCACCTGACAAGTGTGGCATATCAAGAAGCTGATTAAACAGTATGATCATTACACAGATGCAACTTGTGCTGGGGACAATCAAATGTGCAGTTTTGTCACACCTTTTCAATGCCACAGATGTCTGCCGTTTTGAGGGAGTGTTCAATTAGCATGCTGACTGGAGGAATGTCCACCAGAGCTTTTTCCAGAGAATTTAGTGTTCTTTTCTCTAAATCAAGCCGCCACCAACGTCATTTTAGAGAATTTTGCAGTACGTCCAACCGGCCTCACAATCGCAGACCATGTGTAACCACTGCAGCCCAGGACCTCCACATCATCTGAGACTAGCCACCCGACAGCTGATGAAACTGGGTTTGCACAACTGAAGAATTTCTGCACAAACTGTCAGAAACCGCCTCAGGGAAGCTCATCTGCGTTCTCGTCGTCCTCACCAGGGTCTTGACCTGACTGCAGTTTGACGTTGTAAATGACTTCAGTGGCTAAATGCTCACCTTCAATGGTCACTGGCACGCTGGAGGAGTGTGCTCTTCACGGATTAATCCAGTTTCAACACTACCGGGTAGATGACAGACAGTGTGTATGACGTTGTGTGGGCGAGCAGTTTGCTGATGTCAGCGTTGTGAACAGAGTACCTCATGGTGGATGTGGGGTTATGGAATGGGCAGGCATAAGCGACGGTCAACAAACACAATTGCATTTTATCGATGACAATTTGAATGCACAGAGATACTGTGACGAGATCTTGAGGCCCATTGTCGTGCCATTCATCCGCCATCATCACCTCATGTTTCAGCACGATAATGCACGGCCCCATGTGGCAAGGATCTGTACACAATTCCTGGAAGCTGAAAATGTTCCAGTTCTTCCATGGCCTGCATACTCATCAGACGTGCCCCATTGAGCACGTTTGAGATGCTCTGGGTCGACGTGTACGACCACAATTCCCAGTTCCCACCAATATCCAACAACTTCACACAGCCATTGAAGGGGAGTGGGACAACATTACACAGGCCACAATCAACAGCTATCAACTGGTCACACGAGATACGGACTGGTTTTCTGATCCACGCCCCTACCTTTTTTTTTAAAGGTATCTGTGACCAACAGATACCTTAGTTTCTGTAGTCCCAGTCATGTGAAACTCATAAATTAGGGCCTCATTTATTTCAATTGACTGATTTCTATGAACTGTAACTCAGTAAAATCTTTGAAATTGTTACATGTTGCATTTATATTTTTGTTCAGTGGAGATAGATTCTAATTAGAGAATCTGTCTGGCAAAGTCTGTGAAAATGCATTTTATGTTTATGTCAATATGCTGCTTGGCATTTTGGGATATTTCCCCGGCACCATTTTTTCTAGCACTGTGAAGAATAGAATGCTGCCTTGCACTTAAATCATCTATACATTTGTTTTGTTTGTAGATAAAGATTTTAAAAAACAATGGGATAATTGGGAGACTTTTTATATTATTTCTGGTCTGTTTTATAGATTCCTCATAAATGTTCCTTGTTTCTGGAATTATATTACTATTGTAAAACCTTTCCCATATTTTACACTCAGTGGTCACATCTGTAGTTTGTTTAACTCAGTTTTTCTATAATAAGGAATATAAATGTATATTGGTGACAATATACTTGTCACATACATTTTTAGGAGACACTCTGAGCAAATCAAACCCACAGCCCTGCTGTTGCAAGTGCCGTGCTCTACCAACTGAGCCACACGGGACCATATACATATCAAAGTGGTGTCAAAGTTCATATACATTAAATAAAATAATAAAAACAGAAAATTCTGTCATGTTGTTATGCCTACATGTACTGTATACTGAACTAAAATATAAATGCAATCAAAGATTTTACTGAGTTACAGTTCATATGAGGAAATCAGTCAATTGAAATAAATTCATTAGGCCCTAATCTATGGATTTCACATGACTGGGAATATTGATGGGTCTCACAATGGGCCTCAGGATCTCATGGTATTTCTGTGCTTTCAAATTGCATCAATAAAAAGCAATTGTGTTCGTTGTCCGTATAATAACCCCACCGCCACCATGGGGCACTCTGTTCACAACATTGACATCCGCAAACCACTCGCCCACACGACGCCATACGTGGGACATCCATCTTAAATGTAACAAGGCACTAAAGTAACCGTGTGTTTGCGGTTGTGAGCCGGTTGGACGTACTGCCAAATTCAACTCCCGCACCAATGTGTCGGTGGAAACACCGTGCACCTGGCAACCTTGGTTAGTGCGCACTGCGCCCGGCCCGCCACAGGAGTTGCTGGTGCGCGATGAGACAAGGACATCCCTACCGGCCAAGCCCTGACGTCGCTAGGCCAATTGTGTGTCATCCCACGGACCTCCCGGTCGTGGCGCTGCAATATAGCGCCCTTAACCACTGCGCCACCCGGGAGGCCCCACGTATTGCATTTCAAGCACAGATTCAACTACAAAGACCAGGGAGATTTTTTAAAACTTTCATAAAGAAGGGCAGTGATTGGTAAATGGGTAACAATAACCAAATCAGACATTGAATATCTCTTTAAGCATGATCAAGTTAATTATGCTGTGGATTATGCATTAAACCTCCCAGACACATCAGTCATCTTTCTGAACTGAGCTGCAGGACAGGAATGAAACTACTCAGGGATGTTACAATGAATTCACTGGTGATTTTAAAACAGCTTAAGTACATTCGCTGTGATGGGAGAAAACTGAGGATGGATCAACTACATTCTAGTAACTCCACAATAATGACCTAAATGATAATGGGGAAAGAAATATACAAAACATCCATCTTAAATGTAACAAGGCACTAAAGTAATACACGTTTGGCATAAATGCAATGCCTTATGAGTAACTGCCTCTTTATTTTCAAGCATGGTGGTGGTTTGCATCATGGTATGATTATGCTTGACATTGGCAAATAGTGGCAAGTTTTTCAGGATAAAAAGAAATGGGGTGAAGCTAAGCACAGGCATAATCTTATAGGAAAACCTGCTTCAGTCTGCTTTACACTAGACTGGGAGAAGAATTCACCTTTTGTCAGGACAATAACCTACAAGGCTAAATCTACACTGGAGTTGCTTACCAAGAACACAGTGAATGTGGCAAAGTTACAGTTTTGACTTAAAACTGCATGAAAATCTATGGCAAGTCTTGAAAATTGCTGTCTGACTATGATCCCCAATGTCTTGACAGAGCTTGAAGAATTTTGAACTAATACCACAGTAGATGATCTAATGTCAATGACGAAAGCAACAAAATGAAAGTGTGGCATTTACTGTTATTTTTTTATCAATTAGTTTGGTGAACAGCAGGGTTGAGGTCAATTCCATTTAAATTCAGGAAGTACACTGAAATTCAAATCCTCTTCAATGCTTCTCTATGAGGAAAATGTCGAATTGGAATTTTGTTTGCTTTCTGAATTGACTGGAATTGAAATGGAATTGACGCCAACCCTGTTGAACAGTCATGCATAGAGAGAAGGTTGCACATTGTGTATGTTCCCTCATGTAGGCCTATAGCAGTGGAGGCTGCTGAGGGGAGGACAGCTCATAATAATTTCTGGAATTTAGTATAATGGTTGGAATGGAGTGAATGGAATGTTATCAAGCAGAAGAAAACCATATGTTTAATTCCATTCCATTCACTCCATTCCCGCCATTATTATAAGCCTTCCTCCCTTCAGCAGCCACCACCCCCTGTAGTATCTACATTATATGGATTGCCTATGTTCTCCTAGCCTCGCAAGCCAGTCTAATCTCATGAGTTTACACAGATGTTCAAATACATTCTCTATTTATTTATTTTATTTTTTAGAACAAGAGACACTACTGAACAAATAACTTTACAATTGTAAATGAGACAACAATCCAGCAGCATACAATCCTGGACTATTTCATGGTATTTTTGGGTTGGAGATGGCCACTGCTGAAATAGAAGAGCATCAAGGTCAGTTTGCAGTCTCATCTGTTGTAAGCAAGCCTCCAAATTCCTCCCCATTTGCTGTACAACCATGTAGGCTATTGTGCTCAATGGATTTACAGTGGCACGTGGTAGCAAAGTGAGACGGAGGAGCAGATTTAATAATATGGCATAACGAGGATTGTTTGAAGCATACTTCACGAATAGTATGTCAGAGTGGTTGTTGACAAAACACCTGGAGCTACAAGATAAGGCATCAAATCTGTTGCCACTGGAAAAATGCTCAGAAATTCATCAAGTGAAATGTCACACCCTGACCACAATTTAGTAGGGTATGTCATAAAGCTTGAGTATGATTACATTACAGGTATTCATCTGAGCATATTTATCTGAAACTGTCTTTTGTGTCCAGACCATGAGAGCAGAGCTATTTTCCTGAGTTCTGTAATTCCTTGTGTTACCTGAACTGTAAACACATTAAAATGAGGGGAAATGCTACTCTTAAGGTTGCCTGGCCATCACCCAAGACCTTTTGTGGCCAACTACTGTGCTCAACCTCGCAGTCTCCAGAGGAGTTGGGACACAGCAAACAGGAACTATTCTTGTTGTTCTCCGGATTTAGATAAGTGTGTATAGGCCTATGTGGATATCAAATCAAATGTTATTTGTCACATGCTCTGAGTACAACAGGTGTAGGTAGACCTTACAGTGAAATGCTTACTGACAAGCCCTTAACCAACAATGTAATTTTAAGAAAAATAAGTGTTAATTAAAAAATAAAAGTAACAAATAATTAAACAGCAGCAGTAAAATAACAATAGCAAGGCTATATACAGGGGGTACTGGTGCAGAGTCAATGTGCCAGTTAGTTGAGGTAATATGTACATGTAGGTGGAGTTAAAGTGACTATGCATAGATAATAAACAGAGAGTAGCAGCAGCGGAAAAGAGGGGTCTGGGTAGCCCTTTGATAAGATGTTCACGAGTCTTATGGCTTGAGGGTAAAAGCTGTTAAGGAGCCTTTTGGACCTAGACTTGGCGCTTCAGTACTGCTTGCCATGCGGTAGCAGAGAGAACAGTCTTTGACTATGGTGGCTGGAGTTTTTTTTACAATTGTCAGGGCCTTCCTCTGACACTGCCTGGTATAGAGGTCCTGGATGGGAGGAAGTTTGGCCCCAGTGATGTACTGGGCCGTACTCACTACCATCTGTAGTGCCTTGTGGTGAGAGACCTAGCAGTTGCCATACCAGGCGGTGATGAAACCAGTCAGGATGCTCTCGATGGTGCAGCTGTAGAACCTTCTGAGGATCTGAGGACCCATGCCAAGTCTCCTGAGGGGGAATAGCCTTTGTCGTGCCCTCTTCATGACTGTCTTAGTGTGTTTGGACCATGATAGTTTGTTGGTGATGTGGACATTAAGGAACTTGAAGCTCTCAACCTGCTCCACTACAGCCCCGTCGATGAGAATGCGGCCTTGTGAATGTTGACCTTTTTAAAGATCTCACATCGGCTACGGAGAGTGTGATCACACAGCCGTCCGGAACAGCTGAGGCTCTCGTGCATGTTTTAGTGTTACTTGCCTCGAAGCGAGCATAGAAGTAATTTAGCTCGTCTGGTAGGCTCATGTCACTGGGCAGCTCGCAGCTGTGCTTACCTTTGTAGTCTGTAATAGTTTGCAAGCCCTGCCACATCCTACGAGTGTCGGAGCCGGTATAGTACGATTCAATCTTAGTCCTGTATTGACGCTTTTGCGTGCTTGAGGTTCGCCGGAGGGCATAGTGGGATTTCTTATAAGCTTCCGGGTTAGAGTCCAGCTCCTTGAAAGTGGCAGCTCTACCTTTTAGCTCAGTGAGGATATTGCCTGTAATCCATGGCTTCTGGTTGGGGTATGTACGTATGATAACTGTTGGGATGATGTCATCAATGCACTTATTGATGAAGCCAGTGACTGATGTGGTGTACTCCTTAATGCTATTGGAGGAATCCCGGAACATATTCCAGTCTGTGCTAGAAAAACAGTCATGTAGCTTAGCATTTGCTTCATTTGACCACTTTCTTATTGACCGAGTCACTGGTGTGCTTCCTGCTTTAGTTTTTGCTTGTTAGCAGGAAACAGGAGGATAGAATTATGGTCAGATTTGCCAAATGGAGGGAAAACTCTCCAAATGGAGAGCTTTGTACACGTCTCTGTGTGTGGAGTAAAAGTGTCCTAGAGTTTTCCCCTGGTTGCACATTTAACATGCTGGTAGAAATGAGGTAAAATGGATTTAAGTTTCCCTGCATTTACTTCCCTGGCCACTAGGAGCTTCGCCTCTGGATGAGCGTGTTCCTGTTTGCTTATGGCCGTATACAGCTCATTGAGTGCGGTCTTAGTGCCAGCATCGGTTTGTGGTGGTAAATAGACAGCTACAAAGAAAATAGATGAAAACTCTATAGGTAAATAGTGTGGTCTGCAGATTATTATGAGGTACTCTACCTCAGGCGGGGGAAACCTCAAGACTTCCTTAGATTCCGTGCACCAGCTGTTGTTTACAAATATACATAGACCGCCACCCCTTGTCACCAGAGGCCGCTGTTCTATCCTGCCGAAAAAGCGTAAAACCCACCAGCTGTATGTTATTCATGACGTCATTCAGCCACGACTTGGTGAAAATAAGATATTACAGTTTTTAATATCCCGCTGGTAGGATATACGTGATCGTAGTCCGCCTATTTTTATTTTCCATTGATTGTACGTTGGCTAATAGGACTGATGGTAAACAGAGATTACCTGCTCGGGCGTCAGATCCTTACAAGGCACCCAGATCTTCGTCCCCGATATATCCGTCTCTTTCTCCTGCGAATGACGGGGAAGAGGGCCTTGTCAGGTGTCTGAAGTAAATCCTTCCCGTCCGTCTTGTTAAAGAAAATGTATTCCTCCTGTTCGGGATGAGTAATCACTGTGCTGATATCTAGAACCTCTTTTCGGTCATAAGATACGAAGGCAGAAACATTATGTACAAAACAAGTTACAAATAACGCAAAAAAACACACAATAGCACAATTGGTTAGGGGATCATAAAACGGCAGCCATCTCCTCCAGCGCCATTACTTATACACTGAGTATACATTAAGAACACCTTCTCTTTCTTTGACATAGAATGACCAGGTGAATCCAGGTGAAAGCTATGATCCCTTATTGATGTCTCTTGTTAAATCCACTTCAATCAGTGTAGTGGGGCGGCAGAGTAGCCTAGTGGTTAGAGTGTTGGACTAGTACCCGGAAGGTTGCAAGTTCAAACCCCCGAGCTGACAAGGTTCAAACCTGTCATTCTGCCCCTGAACAGGCAGTTAACCCACTGTTCCTAGGCCCTCATTGAAAATAAGAATTTGTTCTTAACTGACTTGCCTAGTTAAATAAAGGTAAATAAAAGATAGAGTGGAGGAGACAGGACAATGGAGACATGTATTTTGTATGTGTGCCATTCAGAGTGTGAATAGTTAGGACAAAAGATTTAAGTACCTTTGGACGGGGTATGGTATTAAGTGGCAGGCGCACCGGTTTGTGTCAAGAACTGCAACGCTGCTGGGTTTTTAACACTCAACAGTTTTAAAGATTTAATGTCACATGCACAAGTACAGTGAAATGCCTTTCTTGCAAGCTCTAACCCCAACAATGCCATAATCAATAACAATGCAAGACTAATAATAACAAGGAAAATCTAAAACACACTAAATATCAAAATAAGAAATAGAAAGAACCTAATAAAGTAAGTAAGCATACTATATACAGGGTTAGTTCCAATACCATATTTACAATGTACATGGATACTGGAGTGATAGAGGTAGATACTGTAAGGTGACTAAGGGATAAGGTGACTAGGCATCAGGATATATGATTATTTTATGTGAGTGGATGTGTGAGGAGTCAGTATAAATTTACGTGCATATTATGTGTGTGTGAGCAAATTATGGAGTGAGTGTTTGTATTTGTGTTGGAGTATCAGTGTGCGTAGTAACAAAAGTGCAAAAATAAGAATAAAATACAAAGTTCAACTCAGTCTGTGTAGCCATTTTGTTAGCTATTTCATCGCTATTTAGCAGTCTTATGGCATGGGGATGGAAGCGGTTCAGGAGCCTGTTGGTGTCCCGTGTATATCAAGAATGGTCCACCACCCAAAGGACATCCAGCCAACTTGACACAACTGTAGGAAGCATTAGAGTTCACATGGGCCAGCATCCCTGTGGAAAACTTTCGACACCTTGTAGAGTCCATGCCCCGATGAATTGAGGCTGTTCTGAGCACAAAAGGGTTTAATGTTTGATATACAGTGCCTTGCAAAAGTATTCATCCCCTTTGGCATATTTTCCTATTTTGATGCATTACAACCTGTAATTTAAATGTATTTTTATTTGGATATCATGTAATGGCCTTACACACAATTGTCCAAATCGGTGAAGTGAAATTTTAAAATTGAGTAAGTCAACAGAAAAGTGGTGTGTGCATATGTGTACACCCCCTTTGCTATGAAGCCCCTAAATAAGATCTGGTGCAACCAATTACCTTCAAAAGTCACATAATTAGTTAAATAAAGTCCACCTGTGTGCAATCTAAGTGTCACATAATCTGTCACATGATTTCAGTATATATACACCTGTTCTGAATGGCCCCAGAGTCTGCAACATCACTAAGCAAGGTGCACAACCAAGCAAGCGGCACCATGAAGACCAAGGAGGTCTCCAAACAGGTCAGGGACAAAGTTGTGGAGAAGAACAGATCAGAGTTGGGTTATAAAAAATATCTGAAACTTTGAACATCCCACAGAGTACCATTAAATCCATTATTAAAAAATGGAAAGAATATGGCACCACAACAAACCTGTCAAGAGAGTGCCGCTCACCAAAACTCCGACCAGGCAAGGAGGGCATTAATCAGAGAGGCAACAAAGAGACCAAATATAACCCTGAAGGATCTGCAAATCTCCACAGCGGAGATTGGAGTATGTGTCCATAGGACCACTTTAAGCTGTAAACTCCACAGAAATGGGCTTTACGGAAGAGTGGCCAGAAGAAAGCAATTATTAAAGAAAAAATAAGCAAACACATTCGGTGTTCGCCAAAAGGCATGTGGGAGACTCCCCAAACATATGGAAGAAGGTACTCTGGTCAGATGACACAAAAGTTAGCTTTTTGGCCATCAAGGATAATGCCATGTCTGGCGCAAACCCAACACCTCTCAACACCTCTCATCACCCCGAGACCAACATCCATGTTTTTCATCGACAGGGACTGGGAAACTGGTCAGAATTCAAGGAATGATTGAAGGAGCTGAATACAGGGAAATTCTTGAGGGAAACGTGTTTGTCTTCCAGAGATTTGAGACTGGGACAGAGTATCACCTTCCAGCAGGACAATGACCTAAGCATACTGCTAAAGCAACACTCGAGTGGTTTAGCTAGCCAGCGATTTTCTAGGTTAGCTAGCCAGCTATTGTCGTTCTTTTAACGCAACGTAACGTAATCAACACTGCTAGCTAGCCAGCTAGCCCCCGAATAGCAGCACTGTAGAAACTATTACACTCAACGGAACGACTTGATTAGTGTAGTGTCAACAACGCAGCCACTGCCAGCTAGCCTACTTCAGCAGTACTGTATCATTTGAATCATTTTAGTCAATAAGATTCTTGCTACGCAAGCTTAACTTTCTGAACATTCGAGACGTGTTGTCCATTTGTCATTCCAATCTCCTTTGCATTAGCGTAGCCTCTTCTGTAGCCTGTCAACTATGTGTCTGTCTATCCCTGTTCTCTCCTCTCTGCACAGACCATACAAACGTTCCACACCGCGTGGCCGCGGCCACCCTAATCTGGTGGTCTCAGCGCGCACGACCCACGTGGATTTCCAGGTCTCCGGTAGCCTCTGGAACTGCCGATCTGCGGCCAACAAGGCAGAGTTCATCTCAGCCTATGCCTCCCTCCAGTCCCTCGACCTCTTGGCACTGACGGAAACATGGATCACCACAGATAACACTGCCACTCCTACTGCTCTCTCTTCGTCCGCCCACGTGTTCTCGCACACCCCGAGAGCTTCTGGTCAGTGGGGTGGTGGCACCGGGATCCTCATCTCTCCCAAGTGGTCATTCTCTCTTTCTCCCCTTACCCATCTGTCTATCGCCTCCTTTGAATTCCATGCTGTCACAGTTACCAGCCCTTTCAAGCTTAACATCCTTATCATTTATCACCCTCCAGGTTCCCTCGGAGAGTTCATCAATGAGCTTGATGCCTTGATAAGCTCCTTTCCTGAGGACGGCTCACCTCTCACAGTTCTGGGCGACTTTAACCTCCCCACGTCTACCTTTGACTCATTCCTCTCTGCCTCCTTCTTTCCACTCCTCTCCTCTTTTGACCTCACCCTCTCACCTTCCCCCTACTCACAAGGCAGGCAATACGCTCGACCTCATCTTTACTAGATGCTGTTCTTCCACTAACCTCATTGCAACTCCCCTCCAAGTCTCCGACCACTACCTCGTATCCTTTTCCCTCTCGCTCTCATCCAACACTTCCCACACTGCCCCTACTCGGATGGTATCGCGCCGTCCCAACCTTCGCTCTCTCTCCCCCGCTACTCTCTCCTCTTCCATCCTATCATCTCTTCCCTCTGCTCAAACCTTCTCCAACCTATCTCCTGATTCTGCCTCCTCAACCCTCCTCTCCTCCCTTTCTGCATCCTTTGACTCTCTATGCCCCCTATCCTCCAGGCCGGCTCGGTCCTCCCCTCCCGCTCCGTGGCTCGACGACTCATTGCGAGCTCACAGAACAGGGCTCCGGGCAGCCGAGCGGAAATGGAAGAAAACTCACCTCCCTGCGGACCTGGCATCCTTTCACTCCCTCCTCTCTACATTTTCCTCTTCTGTGTCTGCTGCTAAAGCCACTTTCTACCACTCTAAATTCCAAGCATCTGCCTCTAACCCTAGGAAGCTCTTTACCACCTTCTCCTCCCTCCTGAATCCTCCTCCCCCCCCTCCTCCCTCTCTGCAGATGACTTCGTCAACCATTTTGAAAAGAAGGTCGACGACATCCGATCCTCGTTTGCTAAGTCAAACGACACCGCCGGTTCTGCTCACACTGCCCTACCCTGTGCTCTGACCTCTCTCCCCTCTCTCTCCAGATGAAATCTCGCGTCTTGTGACGGCCGGCCGCCCAACAACCTGCCCGCTTGACCCTATCCCCTCCTCTCTTCTCCAGACCATTTCCGGAGACCTTCTCCCTTACCTCACCTCGCTCATCAACTCATCCCTGACCGCTGGCTACGTCCCTTCCGTCTTCAAGAGAGCGAGAGTTGCACCCCTTCTGAAAAAACCTACACTCGATCCCTCCGATGTCAACAGCTACAGACCAGTATCCCTTCTTTCTTTTCTCTCCAAAACTCTTGAACGTGCCGTCCTTGGCCAGCTCTCCCGCTATCTCTCTCAGAATGACCTTCTTGATCCAAATCAGTCAGGTTTCAAGACTAGTCATTCAACTGAGACTGCTCTTCTCTGTATCACGGAGGCGCTCCGCACCGCTAAAGCTAACTCTCTCTCCTCTGCTCTCATCCTTCTAGACCTATCGGCTGCCTTCGATACTGTGAACCATCAGATCCTCCTCTCCACCCTCTCCGAGTTGGGCATCTCCGGCGCGGCCCACGCTTGGATTGCGTCCTACCTGACAGGTCGCTCCTACCAGGTGGCGTGGCGAGAATCTGTCTCCTCACCACGCGCTCTCACCACTGGTGTCCCCAGGGCTCTGTTCTAGGCCCTCTCCTGTTCTCGCTATACACCAAGTCACTTGGCTCTGTCATAACCTCACATGGTCTCTCCTATCATTGCTATGCAGACGACACACAATTAATCTTCTCCTTTCCCCCTTCTGATGACCAGGTGGCGAATCGCATCTCTGCATGTCTGGCAGACATATCAGTGTGGATGACGGATCACCAACTCAAGCTGAACCTCGGCAAGACGGAGCTGCTCTTCCTCCCGGGGAAGGACTGCCCGTTCCATGATCTCGCCATCACGGTTGACAACTCCATTGTGTCCTCCTCCCAGAGCGCTAAGAACCTTGGCGTGATCCTGGACAACACCCTGTCGTTCTCAACTAACATCAAGGCGGTGGCCCGTTCCTGTAGGTTCATGCTCTACAACATCCGCAGAGTACGACCCTGCCTCACACAGGAAGCGGCGCAGGTCCTAATCCAGGCACTTGTCATCTCCCGTCTGGATTACTGCAACTCGCTGTTGGCTGGGCTCCCTGCCTGTGCCATTAAACCCCTACAACTCATCCAGAATGCCGCAGCCCGTCTGGTGTTCAACCTTCCCAAGTTCTCTCACGTCACCCCGCTCCTCCGCTCTCTCCACTGGCTTCCAGTTGAAGCTCGCATCCGCTACAAGACCATGGTGCTTGCCTACGGAGCTGTGAGGGGAACGGCACCTCAGCTCTGATCAGGCCCTACACCCAAACAAGGGCACTGCGTTCATCCACCTCTGGCCTGCTCGCCTCCCTACCACTGAGGAAGTACAGTTCCCGCTCAGCCCAGTCAAAACTGTTCACTGCTCTGGCCCCCCAATGGTAGAACAAACTCCCTCACGACGCCAGGACAGCGGAGTCAATCACCACCTTCCGGAGACACCTGAAACCCGACCTCTTTAAGGAATACCTAGGATAGGATAAGTAATCCTTCTCACCCCCCCCCTTTAAGATTTAGATGCACTATTGTAAAGTGACTGTTCCACTGGATGTCATAAGGTGAATGCACCAATTAGTAAGTCGCTCTGGATAAGAGCGTCTGCTAAATGACTTAAATGTAAATGTTAAGGATAAATATTTAAATGTCTTGGAATGGCCTAGTCAAAGCCCAGACCTCAATCCAATTGAGAATCTGTGGTATGACTTAAAGATTGCTGTACACCAGTGGAACCCATCCAACTTGAAGGAGCTGGAGCAGTTTTGCTTTGAAAAATGGGCAAAAATCCCAGTGGCTAGATGTGCCAAGCTTATAGAGACATACCCCAAGAGACTTGCAGTTGTAATTGCTGCAAAAGTTGGCTCTACAAAGTATTGACTTTGGGGGGTGGGGTGGGGAGGGGGGTGAATAGTTAGTTGGTTATTACTGCATTGTCGGAACTAGAAGCACAAGCATTTCGCTACACTCGCATTAACATCTGCTAACCATGTGTATGTGACAAATAAAATTAGATTTGATTTTAGTTATGCACGCTCAAGTTTTCAGTGTTCTTGTCTTATTTCTTGTTTGTTTCACAGTAAAAATAATTTTGCATCTTCAAAGTGGTAGGCATGTTGTGTAAATCAAATGATACCCACCCCACAAAAATATATTTTAATTCCAGGTTGTAAGGCAACAAAACAGGAAAAATGCCAAGAGGGGTGAATACTTTCAAAGCCACTGTACTCAGTGTATATAGAGAAACTGAAAGCTCTATGATTTTAATTTAAAAGAACACATTTGAACATTAACAAGTGAACAAAATAAAAATGTGACTTGGACTGTGAGACTATTTGAAGTGTAGATGGGCCAAGGCTGGGTCATTTCAGCGCAATGGATCCACTACAAAGGCTGTGGTAGCATAGCAGCATGAAATAATATATTGCCAGCACTACGGACGGCTATATCTGTACTCTAATAGAGGACGAGTAAAGGTCCAAACAAATATATATTGTTTCTCTTTGCTAATATGGACTTGATATTTTACCAAATAGGGCTATCTTCTGTATACCACCCCTACCTTGTCACAACACAACTGATTGGCTCAAATGCATTAAGAAGGAAATAAATTATTTTAATAAACTTTTAATAAAGCACACATGTTAATTGAAGTGCATTCCAGGTGATTACCTCATGAAGCTAGTTGAGAGAATGCCAAGAGTGTGCAAAGCTGTCATCAAGGTAAAGGGTGGCTACTTTGAAGAATCTCAAATATAAAATATATTTTAATTTGATAAACACTTTTTGGTTACTACATGATTCCATAAGTGTTATTTCATAGTTTTGATGTCTTCACTATTATTCTACAATGTAGAAATAATTGTAAAAATAAAGAAAAACCCTTGGATGAGTAGGTGTGTCCAAACTTTTGACTGGTACTGTATATTAATACATTTTTATTATTCAGGGGGTGCTGCAGCACCCTCAGCACCTCTACTTCCTGTGTCTATGTGTAGTAGAGGCATGTAGATTTTCCACTGCAGTGGTTTAGTCCCACTGTAATGCAGCAGTCTCCCTGGTCTAATATTTCACTGGACTTCTACAGTACCTCTCCACTCCATCCCCCTACCCAGACCTCTTCTTTCTGTTACACAGTATTTCGTGAAAGCTTATTCTAAAAGCATATTCTACCATTGTGGGATAGTAAAAATAGCAAGTTCTCACTAATTATGTTTGTTTCATTTTTAAAAATATGAACAAAAATGTTACATATGTGCAGTCATTGTCACTGGGCCTCAGTGGAGTGAATGTATCTGGTTCCAGATAATGAACTTCTACCATTTGAAAGGTACAGGCACATACAGTGGAGCAAAAAAAGTATTTAGTCAGCCACCAATTGTGAAAGTTCTCCCACTTAAAAAGATGAGAGAGGCCTGTAATTTTCATCATAGATATACATATACTATGACAGACAAAATGACAAAAAAAAAAAAAATCCAGAAAATCACATTGTAGGATTTTGAATGAATTTATTTGCAAATTATGGTGGAAAATAAGTATTTGGTCACCTACAAACAAGCAAGATTTCTTGCTCTCACAGACCTGTAACTTCTTTAAGAGGCTCCTCTGTCCTCCACTCGTTACCTGTATTAATGGCACCTGTTTGAACTTGGTATCAGTATAAAAGACACCTGTCCACAACCTCAAACAGTCACACTCTAAACTCCACTATGGCCAAGACCAAAGAGCTGTCAAAGGACACCAGAAACAAAACTGTAGACCTGCACCAGGCTGGGAAGACTGAATCTGCAATAGGTAAGCAGCTTGGTTTGACGAAATCAACTGTGGGAGCAATTATTATGATTAAATCCTGCAGTGCCAGATGTGTCCCCCTGCTTAAGCCAGTACATGTTCAGGCCCATCTGAAGTTTGCTAGAGATCATTTGGATGATCCAGAAGAAGATTGGGAGAATGTCATATGGTCAGATGAAACCAAAATATAACTTTTTGGTAAAAACTCAACTCGTCGTGTTTGTAGGACAAAGAATGCTGAGTTGTATCCAAAGAACACCATACCTACTGTGAAGCATGGGGGTGGAAACATCATGCGTTGGGGCTGTTCTTTTGTGAAGGACCAAGACGACTGATCTGTGTAAAGGAAAGAATGAATGGGGCCATGTATCGTGAGATTTTGAGTGAAAACCTCCTTCCATCAGCAAGGGCATTGAGATGAAACGTGGCTGGGTCTTTAAGCATGGCAATGATCCCAAACACACCGCCCGGGCAACGAAGGAGTGGCTTCGTAAGAAGCATTTCAAGGTCCTGGCGTGGCCTAGCCAGTCTCCAGTTCTCAACCCCATAGAAAATCTTTGGAGGGAATTGAAAGTCTGTGTTGCCCAGCAACAGCCCCAAAACATCACTGCTCTAGAGGAGATCTGTATGGAGGAATGGGCCAAAATACCAGCAACAATGTGTGAAAACCTTGTGAAGACTTAC
The DNA here is from genome assembly GCF_021184085.1 of Oncorhynchus gorbuscha. Taxonomy (NCBI): domain Eukaryota; kingdom Metazoa; phylum Chordata; class Actinopteri; order Salmoniformes; family Salmonidae; genus Oncorhynchus; species Oncorhynchus gorbuscha. The sequence continues at coordinate 72,641,007 of NC_060174.1, forward strand.
AGATAACGTTTGACCTCTGTCATTGCCAACAAAGGGTATATAACAAAGTATTGAGATACATTTTTGTTATTGACCAAATACTTATTTTCCACCATAATTTGCAAATAAATTCATTAAAAATCCTACAATGTGATTTAAAAAAAAATCTCATTTTGTCTGTCATAGTTGAAGTGTACCTATGATGAAAATTACAGGCCTCATCTTTTTAAGTGGGAGAACTTGCACAATTGGTGGCTGACTAAATAATGTTTTGTCCCACTGTAGTCGTCCGAGTGCAGTGGAGACTCCTCTGATTCTAATATTAAATGTTTCCCATACTTAGATGAGTTGCAAAGACAGACAGCATCCTAGTAATTGAGGTCAAAACAATATAATGTTTCCCCCCCTTTTATTTAATATTTAATTATTTAATGAATGGTCTTGTCTGTGGACTAAATACTGTATGTCTGTGCTTTTCTTAAAGCCATCCCATGTTACCCCTTTCTTCATCTCTCCAGACAAGCTCCCAGTTATTGTTGGCTTCTGATTCAAATCCCTTGTGCTTGCCTCTGAGGCAGTCAGTAACCACTCCTGTCTACCTGCTGGCATTGATAAGACCACACAACCAACCAGGCCAGTGCTCTGTTACCGCTCGTCTCCTGGAATCTCCCCCATGACGACTTAGTCTATGTTCCACCAGGTCACTCAGTGGTAGAAAGAACGGTGCGGGTGTGTTGGAACAGCAAAGCTGCTGGTTATCCTCAACCACTTGTCCTATTAGCCTAAAGCATATTTTCTCCTCATCCTGAGCTGTGTTTCTTTAATTTATCTTATTTAATTTATTGGATTATTGTTCAATTGAATTATTATTCTTGTGAGGTTTTTTTTCAACTGAAGTTTGTGTTGGTGGAAGTCTGAGACTTCCAAGGTTGATAGTGCTAATAATCACCTCTCTCCATCATGCTTCTGAGAGTTACAAAAGTGACAGCAATGGGTCTAGTGAACACTGGAGCTCAGAGTCCATGGGGATTGGGAGTGACAGGTGCACAGGAGCCATTATCATACTGTTAAGACCTTTCAATGATTTCTGTGGATCGGTTCAAGTGGGTGGGTGTCAACATTTCTTTTGACAAATACCTACTATTATCAATTGTTACAGTAGCCTAGGCCTATAATGAAATTATGACATTTGAATTGCAAATTGACACAGCCCAATAGAACACCTATTGCAACCCGAAAGCAGTGTCTGTTCATGTTCCTTTTGTTGAGTATTTCAGGGCTGTGATTGTAACTATGTTTTGATGAGCAAGTGTCACGAGGTTAGGACACCCATTTTAAAGCATAGATAGAAACAATAAATGATGAGCCCCCAATTTGCGGCTGTGGTATATTCTTCTATGCATGAAGCACCGCCCAGGCTTTTGCTCCCCACTACGCAGGGAGAGATGCAGCAGTAGCATTCTACAGTGGCTACGTTACCGTCACAATTTTAGTGCATGCCACGACCCTACCTGCTAATGCAAAACGGCACTCAAATCGTCAAATCGGGAAACTAGCAGACTACGGGTGTCAGAGTGGAAAGGGAACTAACGGTGGAAACTCTGATGATGATGAGGATGATGATGGTGAGGATGATTCTGTAAGAGTTATAAACATGAATACAATATTATGTGAAAGAGGAGATAGTTAGAGATTTATATATTTTTCCTTGCATTTGGATAAAATTATGAACAGTCACACAAAATGTTGGTGTACAATAATCTGCACCTTAACCGATTGCATTTTGTTGCGCTCATGTACTACATTATGACCTTGGATATGAAAATGACATTTTGCATGATCGTAATCATCGTATATGATGCTTATGTTTGTGTGGTTAGTGGTTGCTGATACTGTGCCTCAGTGTGCGTATGGATAATCGCAGCCCGCACGCAAGTTTAGCCCACGCACGGCGTGCAGTGGAGGCAAGGAAGTGGGAGCGAATGCGCGTTCTTATGGAGGGACACAGGGCTTCAACATGGCCTCATCACGATATGAATGGCGCTGGTATATTCCATTTTTTCTTATCTTGTTTGTGGTTTACCTTTTCTTTAACATGTCGACCATCAAGTAGAATATGGCAGTCACGGAGCGCCAGATTGGTTATACAGATTTTAAGGAAAGGTTCCTTGGCCTCTGTTCCTCCGTAAATATTTTTTATTGGCATGTAAAACCCACACATGTGGGTTCTGTTGATTAGCCTACTTGTCAATGGTGCTCGGTTGAAATAAATGAGGTCTTATCACATCATCTTCTTGTTCTGGTAGGATTGAAAGAACGCGATTTAATAATAGAATAGAATATATTAGAATAATGTCATTATTGAGCATGTAAGCTCTAAATGGCTGTGTAGATAACATTTTGTACTGACCAACATGTCATGTCTTGGAGCTAGTGGGCGCAATGCAAACAAACAGTATCATCTAGCATACTGTAAACGAACTAGCATATAGCCTAATAATGTTATTATTTACTATCGAATGTTGTCTGTCTTTAAAAAAAATGGACCCTGTTTGAATGGTTTTACGTTGATATTGAAGTAGTTATTATGTCTATTCTTCCATGCTTTTACTTTATCTCACTGTAGGCCCCGTGGTGCAACATAGGCCTATGTTTGTATTTCCATTGCTTTTAGTGAATGCCAGTGGGTCGGCCTAAATAGTATGCATTTTTGCATCATGTTTTGTAATGTAGGCCAAATATAATGCAGTTTTCCTTTTCATAGTGACAAGTCTACAGATGCTATGCATATGATTGCATGTTTTTGTTGTGTGTGTGTTTGCAACCTAATTGAAGATAGACCTACTGTTTCTCTGCTGTATGGAATGCTTACAGTGCTGTTCATATTGCAGGGTCCCAGTAAAAAAAAAATGGTGATGCAATGAGTCTCACTGGAGATAAAATAGCTGTATTGCAAAAAGGCAATGCTTTGGTAGTGTAATAACACTAATACCGTCAGTATGCAGGCATTCCTTTAAAAAAACGACATGATTATTCATTAGTTGTATTATGAGGAAGCCAAAGGTAGGTTTTCATATCAAAACATGGGCGTGCATATTTAATGCAGGCAGGGGTGCATTCACATGGAGATGCATGTGGAGCAAAAATAGCTCTTTATATTCTTGAGCTTGTGAGTTATAGTGGAGAGTGAGCACTCTTGCCACATTTATCAGGGACCATGTTGACTTGTTCATTTGTATATTACTGTGAGGGCTCGTCTGTTTTCATTCTGTTGTATCTCTCATTGTTTGGGCTATCACCTTTTTTTGTTTCACTCAGGATGTTATTAGGATTTCAGAGCTCAGACAAGGGCACCTGTGGTCTATTGCATAAATCTTTGTTTAAAGAAATGTTAATTATGTTAATAGCCTACATAAAGTCAGTTGGCCCGCTGTAACCTGGAATAGGTCATGACATTAACATGTGAATGGAGGGTAGGTTTTTCTCTGCATTATATATTAGAGAAACGTTGTTGAGTAAAACACACATTATGGCAAAGTGTGTTGCTTGTTTTGGGATTATGAGAAAAACAGTCATTCCAAGCAGAGCAACTACAGCTATGTTTTAGGGATTTATTGACCATAACAGCTTGGCTGTGTAATCCGGGTCAATGCACAAATGTAGTATCTACCAGCCTGCACCCTGTTTCAATATGGTGCTCCGGCTCCCTTTAGCCTGCATTTCATTCCAGCCATCTACACAAAGCTCTAGCCAACTACACAAAGCTCTAGCCAACTACACAAAGCTATTGCCAACTACACAAAGCTGTAGTCAACTACACAAAGCTGTAGCCAACTACACAAAGCTCTCTAGAGCAATAGGCTATCCTTTATGTTTATATTCAGCTTTTTACATTATACTGTAGATTGTTCAGTTTAGTGACAAGAAAAGATTTGGTCGATTTTTCTATTTTCTGGGCATATTTAACTTATTTTCTTAGTAGTTTGACTGAACCGTGTACTACTGATCATCTTATGTAACATGTATATTTTACACTGGGGAAAAGTGTATTAAATCAAATCAAATCAAATCAAATTTTATTTGTCACATACACATGGTTAGCAGATGTTAATGCGAGTGTAGCGAAATGCTTGTGCTTCTAGTTCCGACAATGCAGTGATAACCAACAAGTAATCTAACTAACAATTCCAAAACTATAATTATGTACAGTAAATCTGTTTTAGACAGAATAAGGCCAATTACAGATTTTGCCGACAAACCCAGGGCCATTTTGTGAGAGGGAGTGGAAAGATGAAAAGTGGCACAGGTGGAATAAAATATTTTAACCATTGTGGGTGATACAATTAATAGGGTCATCAAACTGAATTTGTTTTGTTTGACCTGGCTTATACTGTGGCAATACGGATGGGGAAATATTAACACAATCATTCCTCTTCATGAGACTTCATTTGAGTAGTTTTAGATCTCCCCACTTCAATGTCTAAACCCTAGATTAAGATTTATCATTTGCAGAAGGAAGTACTCCCTCAGAGTGGAAACAAATAGGCATGTGTCTGTTAGGGTATCATCCCTGAGTCATCACTACCCACTACTCGATCTTATACTTAATCATATTGCAGTGTCCATCGGTGGTATGATCAATGGTGGAATGAAACTTTGGTGTCTTTTAGTTAGTTGGTTGGTTGTGTTTGTCGGGGCACTTATGGTGGATTTAATATTGGAGAAGATTAGAGCAAATCTGAACAAATGGGAAAGAAGAAGTCATCCACCATTGTTTATCACTTTGGCATTAATTATAACGCCTCATTTGTTAGGTTAATCTCACTGAATCAAAGATGTTTAATTCTTCATAATACTGGAAATTTGTATTTTAAAACATACGTTGAAAAAATAAAGTATATATATTTACATACCAGTCAAAAGTTTGGACACACCTACTCATTCAAGGGTTTTTCTGATTTTTTAAAAACTATTTTCTACATTGTAGAATAATAGTGAAGACATCACAACTATGAAATAACACATATGGAATCATGTAGTAACCAAAAAAAGTGTTAAACAAATCAAAATGTAGTTTATACAGTGGGGGGGGGGGAGTATTTAGTCAGCCACCAATTGTGCAAGTTCTCCCACTTAAAAAGATGAGAGAGGCCTGTAATTTTCATCATAGTACACTTCAACTATGACAGAAAAAATGAGAAAAAAATCCAGAAATTCCCATTGTAAGATTTTTAATGAATTTATTTGCAAAATATGGTGGTAAATAAGTATTTGGTCAATAACAAAAGTTTATCTCAATACTTTGTTATATACCCTTTGTTGGCAATGACAGAGGTCGTTTTCTGTAAGTCTTCACAAGGTTTTCACACACTGTTGCTGGTATTTTGGCCCATTCCTCCATGCAGATCTCCTCTAGAGCAGTGATGTTTTGGGGCTGTTGCTGGGCAACACAGACTTTCAACTCCCTCCAAAGATTTTCTATGGGGTTGAGATCTGGAGACTGGCTAGGCCACTCCAGGACCTTGAAATGCTTCTTACGAAGCCACTCCTTCGTTGCCCGGGCGGTGTGTTTGGGATCATTGTCATGCTTAAAGATCCAGCCACGTTTCATCTTCAATGCCCTTGCTGATGGAAGGAGGTTTTCACTCAAAATCTCACGATACACGGCCCCATTCATTCTTTCCTTTACACGGATCAGTCGTCCTGATCCCTTTGCAGAAAAACAGCCCCAACGCATGATGTTTCCACCCCCATGCTTCACAGTAGGTATGGTGTTCTTTGGATGCAACTCAGCATTCTTTGTCCTACAAACACAACGAGTTGAGTTTTTACCAAAAAGTTATATTTTGGTTTCATCTGACCATATGACATTCTCCCAATCTTCTTCTGGATCCTCCAAATGCTCTCTAGCAAACTTCAGACTGGCCCGGACATGTACTGGCTTAAGCAGGGGGACACGTCTGGCACTGCAGGATTTGAGTCCCTGACGGCGTAGTGTGTTACTGATGGTAGGCTTTGTTACTTTGGTCCCAGCTCTCTGCAGGTCATTCAGTAGGTCCCCCCATGTGGTTCTCGGATTGTTGCTCACCGTTCTTGTGATTATTTTTACCCCACGGGGTGAGATCTTGCATGAAGCCCCAGATCGAGGGAGATTATCAGTGGTCTTGTATGTCTTCCATTTCCTAATAATTGCTCCCACAGTTGATTTCTTCAAACCAAGCTGCTTACCTATTGCAGATTCAGTCTTCCCAGCCTGGTGCAGGTCTACAATTTTGTTTCTGGTGTCCTTTGACAGCTCTTTGGTCTTGGCCATAGTGGAGTTTGGAGTGTGACTGTTTGAGGTTGTGGACAGGTGTCTTTTATACTGATAACAAGTTCAAACAGGTGCCATTAATACAGGTAACGAGTGGCGGACAGAGGAGCCTCTTAAAGAAGAAGTTACAGGTCTGTGAGAGCCAGAAATCTTGCTTGTTTCTAGGTGACCAAATACTTATTTTCCACCATAATTTGCAAATAAATTCATTCAAAATCCTACAATGTGATTTTCTGGATTTGTTTTCTAATTTTGTCTGTCATAGTTGAAGTGTACTGCCTATGATGAAAATTACAGGCCTCTCATCTTTTTAAGTGGGAGAACATGCACAATTGGTGGCTGACTAAATACTTTTTTGCCCCACTGTATTTTAGATTCTTCAAAGTAGCCACCCTTTGCCTTGACAGCTTTGCACACTCTATGAGTAGGTAGATAAGTTGGTTCAAAACTCAGAAATGATCGCCAAGACTTGACAGTGCCCTCCTGCCCTTTTGCTAGAAGTTGAATGAGAACTAGAGTACTAATGAGCCCTTACACTCCTCTCTCACCCTTTCCCCCCCCATTTCGCTCTTTCCCCTCACCCCAATATCCCATTTTCCCTCTCCTCTCTTCTCTTTCCCATCTCACTTCCCTTCTCTCCTCTCCCCTATCCGCACCCACACAGTTGATCAGTGGAGGATCCATCGTCAGCGCTGAGGCAGTATGGGATCATGTCACCATGGCCGACAGGGAGTTGGCATTTAAGGCGGGGGATGTAATCAAGGTCCTCGATGCATCAAATAAGGACTGGTGGTGGGGACAGATTGACGATGAAGAAGGATGGTTCCCAGCCAGCTTTGTGAGGGTGAGTGGAGCCATCAACGATTTTCTCATTCTGTGCTGCACCATGTCTTGCCTCTCAACCAGTACACAAGGGTTCACCACCTATTCACAATGGTGTGATGGATTATCAGTGTTAGGGAGTAGTAAACTACACGGAGTTCAACTAGTAATTTAACTACATTTTGCAGTAGCTTGGTGGTAGTTGAACTAAATTCAAATCTATGTAGTGTTTTCAGTAGATAATAAAAGTTGTTTTTGCCTTGTAGCGGTGTAGCTAACTACTGGAACTAGACACTACCTTTTTGGGGGGCAATAGTTTATTTTCTTTTTCGGCATCAGACCTGCCTAATTCTAACTTTAAACATAGTTTTTGTGTTTAATAGGCTAAAAACAATTCTGTTAATGTATGACCCCAGAGTGAGCTGTTCTTGCAGTTTGTAGAAATTTCAGATCTATGTAATAATTTTTCGCAAAGTAGTTTGGATGAAGTGAACTATTTTTTCAAAGTAACTTTAGCTAAGTAAACTATATTTTTCTTCAGGGTAGCTTTAGTATAGCGTAACTTATTCCTGTGTGAAGTAATAGGTAGCTTGGTAAACTACATTTTCAGAGTAACTTCCCCACTACTCATTTAACACTGCCTTATCATTGATAATTATTGATCGACTGCCCCGTTTTGAAGGCAGATATTTTAGGCTTTGATGATGATGATTTGATATTGATAAAAATACGATTATGCCATGGTAATCTCACAGCAACTAAACATTTTTACGAGTCTCCAAATGAAATACTGTGAAAACAAGAAGACATCAGAAAAGTGAGGAGTTAATACCTGGTGGTTATCACTACTAGCCTTCTCACTCTGCTACAAATGAGTCTGAATGAGGTATGTCATGTTTTTCTCTCCAAAGGTTGAACCCCACCTACCACAACCTCAAACAAAACAGGTTTTCTATATCAACCCTATAGCAGCTCCAAGGTTCCAAAACACAACTACCAAGGTGCGTTTAATAGTTTCAGCAAGAACTTCAAAGCATCTGTTTTAACTAGCATCTCACCGCACATTGGACCACCCCATATCTAACATCTTGTAGCTTTGATACTACTGCTTCCATTTGCCGACAACACCATGCTTCAAGTGTCAAGCTTGTAATGGCATTAAGGTTAAACTATGGTACCTCAAACAAGTATAGAGAATAGCTATTGTTAATTCTTAATTGATAAAGTGCTTCCACCAAAATCTAAACAAACAAATAGAAATTTGTTCATTTCCAACTTGGGAAAAATGTAGGAAACTTTTTCCAAGTTGGCCTTGAAAGTGAGTGGTGGGCTCTGCTTTGCTCTCCACTCCCTTTCACACACTCTAATCTATCTCTCCCCACTCAATCTCTATCTTTCATTCTCCTTTCGCTCTTATTCTCACTATCTTCTCTCTCACTAAACTGAAAAGCGAGCACTGAAGCACTGATTCACCTCAGATCTGAATGATGAAACATGTATGACCACCCTTTTAGCAGAGGACAGGGCATATCAAACAGGTGGAGAAAAAGAGCAAGGATTGATGAGTGACTGGATTTGTTGGAAGTTATTTTCAGTACATTTTCTAAAATCTTAAGAGAATGTCTGGATTATTGCACCAATCCAATGAATTACCATACAGCTTTTGTTCACTGGTCCAAGGAAACAGAGAGAGTGGGCACTAAACAGACACCCATGGACAATGAACTCAGGCTGAGATAAACCGTGTACACAGAGGACCATCAAGCACTGAGACAGACCCATCGCCAGGATAAGTGACTTAGGGGGCACTTGAAATCGGCGAGGGGGAAACATCTTTTGGGGTTCTTGCATTGGAATTATATTGAATTCTGCGTATATAATCATGCTATACCACAATAAACATCAAGTTCAAATGATGAGATCATTGAGTGATTTTGAAATGTGTAGCCTATCTCTGCTGTGCTGTTAAAGCACAGTGGACAGTACCCTACGGCTAGGCCGTTTTGGTAATGAGTATAGGCTACAAGATAGATAGAGCAATTCATCTTTTCAAACAGCATATGTGAATGCAGCCATATATACAGCTGTCTTACCCAAATAATGCAAACTTAGTGATGAAAGTAGTAGCCTAGTTATTCATGCATGCAAACAAAAATACTGAATAGCACACTCTTAAATCTGTTTTGCTTAGATCCAGCAATGATTTCCCCTTTTTCAGATCTAGAAAGTCATTGCTCTCTGGGTTAAGGACACACAGGGCCTCCACCAGTTGGCTGTTGTGTTCGCTAAATCGTTCCGACATTTCTGACTCGTGCTGAAGAACAGTCTTTTACACTCAGTCTCTTCTCCTCAGTCCTGCTGGCCTACTGTACTGTCCACCAGATATTGCTGGAGATTTGTACTTATCTAACTATGTAATTTGCTTGGAGCTGGTGGTGGTGCATCATATCCTTTGGTACTATCAATAGAATTCTTCCAGTTAGAATATCCAGCTTGGGTGAAGGCTTTGTCTGCGTTGTTTGGGAAACAAAATGCAGCATCTGCAGTAACTGAGTATTTCAGCCACTCTCTTCCTATGAACCAGATGCTATTACATTAATGTTTTTGGGACAGGAAACTTGCGACTAGGGCAGGATTCTAGGCTAACCTGGGATGGCTCCTCTGTTCCAAGATCATCAGGAACAGTGGGGGTGGCTGTGGTGGAGCCATTATCCTAGCGGTGTTTGTGGAAGGATGCTAGCTACAGCTAGCTAAGAGTAAAGTAGCTTCAACGGTAAACTTGACCCCCAACCTTATAAATCAAAATCATATATTACAGACGGAGGCGTATCACGGTCACTTAGCCTACCACAAAGTGTTTTTTCACGCTTTATATGTAAACCCAAAAGAGTCACACCTAACCGCCCTGTGCTTTCCATAGCCCCCTTACACACACTGCAGTGCGCCCCTGTCCATTGTGCTGACAGCGCAGCGGAGATACAGATCCCCCCCCCCCCCCCCCGGTAACCTGTCACTCAATCATTTGAACTTTTTGTTGATATTTTAATATAGGAACTTAAAACTTAAACTGAGGGGGCTAAAGTTTGAACTGAGGGGGCTAACTCTTCGAACCGGCCCACACTGAGACCAGATGTCTGGAAAAGATTACTTACAACAGAGGCCATTTGTGACTCTTGTATGGCCACATCAGAAGGGTCCCATGACTCTATGTATATTAAGGCAGGGTCTAGTGTTTGTAACATATATTGGCATATGCTTTATACCAATCTTCTTTATGTGCGGTCTCTCAAAGTGTGTTTGGTTACCCAAGTAGTGATAAAGGACAAAACAGCACCAATAACTAACTTACAGTAGCTGGTCTCATTAATGACCACCATCAAAGTTAAACAACTACTTCATATTTGCAAACAAACATATATCATATATGTCAGGACGATTGAGTAAAACTTTCTGGAGTAAATGTTTAAGCCTCATCTTTTATTAATTTGACTGAATCTACACACTGATCTCATCTCATTTCATGTGTTGATTTTCTTTGTGTGACAAGACATAGTAAGATAATTCTATGGGAACATAGTACCCTCATATCCTAGATGGCAATGTGCCCATTAACAACACACTTGCGTCATGGCTGGCTTTGAAATGTGTATTCTCCTGAAAAACATCATGATTATGTAGATGTGCATTAGGAGTCAGCTACCTACCATGTGTTCTCTGGCAAGGATGCTAAAATTAGTTCCCTTTGAGGATTACACAAAGTGACAGTTCATTCTTTGAGATGCCTTCAAGCAACCGATGCACAAATGCGCTCACAACTCCTGCAACTCCTTCAACTAGGAGGTATCAGATTGTAATCAAACAATGAATACTGCGTAGAAGGACTTCATATACATTTTTTCATGGTTTTATCCCTTTTGTAATGCAATGTTATTTCTTATCTGTGTGTGTGTTAACCAACACTTAATTTCTTTCCAAGAACACCCAAATCCATGTCCAAAAGATCCACCTTTAGTCTGTAATTCCATAATATGACAATTAAAAAGAAAAGGTGGAATTCCATATCACTTTCAGTTTAGTAACCACGGCAGCATCATAGAAGGGTTTTGCTTTGTACCTCAGTTACAGCTTTCTACTCGACATAGTCACAGCACTTTATGAATAAAAACAAACACGTTTTTGACAAGTTGGGTGTTTTCACTGTGAATGTTCCTCATTTACTCTAGTGCAGGGATGGGTAACTTTGATGGGGGTGGGGGCCACCAAAAAATCAGAACTCATCTTGAGGGGCCGCAGTGGCTCGCAGGACTGCCTACCTACATCCATACACACACATGCAGTTAGAGCCAGCCCTAGCCTTATGGGGGCCCTAAGCAAATGTTTTTGGTAATTTGGCAAATCGACCTTGATTAGTACATCTTTAGATAGCGTTAAATGCTGACGTTGGCTAATGGAGTGACTGTCAGTGACTGAGATAACAAGAGACAAACTGCTGATGCACAACCAAATTCCTAAATTGCGCTTTGTGTATTCTACTATTGATCCGTGGGCCTACACAAGGCGTGTCACGACCAGTTGCCATCCCTGCTCTATTGAGTCCTGATATTTGTGTTCAATGTAAACATATGAACACTGTTAATTTACAGAACTACAGTGCCTTCTGAACGTATTCATACCCATTGACTTATTCAACATTTTCTTGTGTTACAGCCTGAATTCAATTTTCACCCAAGTGAAAACATGTTTTTATAAATTGTTTCAGATATTTTGAAAATGAAATGCAGAAATATCTAATTTACATACTGTAAGTATTCACACCCGTTTGCAGTGAGAGTTCAAATTGAGCTCAGGTGCATCCAGTTTCCATTGATCATCCTTAAGACGTCATCTAATAGTTTGGACGTAATTTAGAAAGAAACACACATCATTGTAAGGTTTCACAGTTGACAGTGCATGTCAGAGCAGAAACTGTACCATGAAGTCCAAGGAACTGTCAGTCGAGGCATATATCTGAGGAAGTGTATAAAACCATTTCTAGAGTGTTGAAAGTTTCCAAGAGCACAGTGCTTTCCATCATTGGGAAATTGAAAGAATATGGAACTACCCAGACTCCGTCTAGATCTGGCAGTCCAACCAAACTGAGCAACTGGAAAATAATGCAAACCATTCTGTGGTCTGACAAAGAATTTAACTTTTTGGCCTGAATGCAAAGCACTATGTCTGGAGAAAACAAGCTTTTTAGCAGCAGGGACTGAGAGACTGGTAAGGATAGAGGGAGGAATGTATGAGGCCAAATACAGGCAAATTCTGGATGAGAACCTGCTTCAGAGTGCAAGCTACCTGAAACCGGGGCACAGGCATTTTGATCCAACAGGACAATGGCCCTAAGCATACAGCCAAAGCAACGCTGGATTGGCTTCAGAACAAGAATGTGAAAGTCCTTGAGTGGGCCAGCCAAAGGCCAGACTTGAATCCCATTGAAATCTGTGGTAAGACTTGAAGATTGCTGTTCACCGCCACTCCCCATCAAACTTAACAGAGCTTGAGAAAGTCTGCAAGGAAGAGTGAGAGAAAATCTCAAAATCCAGATGTGCAAAGCTGATGCAGACGCACCTAAGACGATTCAAAGCTGTAATCACTGCCAAAGGTGCTTCTACGAAGTATTGACTCAGGGGTTTGAATACGTATGTAAATTAGATATTTCTCTATTTCATTTTCAACAAATGTGCAAAAATGTCTAAAATATGTTTTCACTTTGAGTAGCTTGGATGAAAGGTGCCCAGAGTAAACGGCCTGCTCCTCAGTCTCAGTTGCTAAAATATGCATAGTAAACACTCTGAAGTTTCTAAAACTGTTTGAATAATGTCTGTGAGTATAACAGAACTCATATGGCAGGCAAAAACCTGAGAAGAAATCCAAGCAGGAAGTGGGACATCTGAGGTTGGTCGATTTTCAACCCAGCCCCAATTGAATATTGAATACACAGTGGGATATTGGTTATGTTGCACTTCCTAAGGCTTCCACTAGATGTCAACCGTCTTTAGAAACTTGAATGCGGCTTCTACTGTGATGTGGGGCCGGATGGGAGCTGTTTGAGTCAGTGGTCTGTCCTGGTCACGCGCATTTCACATGATAGCGACCTGCATTCCATGGCTTTTCTACAGACAATGGAATTCTCCGGTTGGAACGTTATTGAAGATTTATGATAACAACATCCTTAAGATTGATTCTGTACTTAGTTTGACAAGTTTCTTCGACCTGTAATATAACTTTTTGAAGTTTTCGTCCGCCGTTCGGCTGGACCTGCACGAGTGTTTGGATTTGTGTACTAAATGTCCTAACAAAAGTAGCTACTTGGACATAAATAATGGACATTATTGAACAAATCAAACATTTATTTTGGAACTAGGATTCCTGGGAGTGCATTCTGATGAAGATCATCAAAGGTAAGGGAATATTAATCATGTTATTTCTGATTTCTGTTGACTCCAACATGGAGGATAATCGTGTTTTTTTTTCTGAGCGCCATCTCAGATTATTGCATGTTTTGCTTTTTCCGTAAAGTTTTTTTGAAATTTGACACAGCGGATGCATTAAGGAGTGGTATATCTATATTTCCATGTCTAACAATTGTATTTTCATCGACATTTATAATGAGTATTTCTGTAAAATGATCTGGCTCTCTGCAATATCACCGGATGTTTTTGGAACGAGTGAATGTAACGCACCAATGTATACTGAGTTTAAAAAATATCTAAATATGAACTTTATCAAACAAAACATACAGTCCTATGAGTGTCATTTGATGAAGATCATCAAAGGTTAGTGATTCATTTAATCTCTTTGTGCTTTTGACTCCTTTAGCTGGAAAAATGGCTGGGTTTTTCTGTGAGTTGGTGGTGACCTAACATAATCGTTTGTGGTGCTTTCGCTGTAAAGCCTATTTGAAACCGGACACTGTGGTGGGATTAACAACAAGATTACCTTTAAATGGTTTTAAATACATGTATGTTTGAGGAATTTTAATTATGAGATTTCTGTTTTGCATTTGGCGCCCTGCACTTTCACTGGCTGTTGTCATATCGATCCCGTTAACGAGATTGTAGCCCTAAGAAGTTTTAAGGGGTACCGTGTGTAGATGGGTGAGGAAAAAAATAAATGTTATCCATTTTGAATTCAGGCTGTAACACAACAAAATGTGGAATATGTCAAGGGGAATTCATATTTTTTTAAGGCACTGCATGTGGTGTATATTTATATTGTTCATTAGGTTAAGTTATAACATGGTCTATCACTATCAATTGAACATGGCTCAATGGGAAACAGATGTTCAGGAGCCACTGTTGAAATACAGGGATTATACAGTGCGGTCTATCAACTGTCCCATTTATCAGTAGCAAAACTCTGTTTTTAAATTCCCCCTATCTCTGCCGTACATCGTGTGAGCGCTCTTGCTTAAAGCTCTATTGTGCAGTCACAGTGGTGTACTCAGCCTAACTTGCAATTTCATGCTTGTTTACTTTTCTTGTTTCGATGCATACTGTTGCTTTAACTCAACCTATTCGATGTAAAGGCTTTTCCCCCTTGCAATGTGTTCGCTACAATTCAAGATCAATGACAACCTTTTTTTGACAGGGACCTGTTTTACAGGTGCACCAGAGGGATGAAGACCTGATGTCCAGTATATGTGTATTTGTTTACTTGTATGTTTGTAACAGGTGTTGTGTTGAATCTAATTATGATGCACAGTGTTAAACTGAAACTGAGTGGCATTGAACATTTATTTAAATTGGGAGAAAAAAGTAATTAGTATGGAGTTGTTTTTTTGTATTTGAATTATATTTTAGATCATATACTTACAACCCAACCCTGATTGTTGATGCTACTGAATATTTGTCCAGGCTGACATTTTGTGTTTGGCTGTCCTCAGCTGTGGGTGAACCAGGAGGAGAGCACGACGGTAGAGACAGTTGAAGGGGCTAGCCCCAGCCCCAGTGAGGTCCAGAACGGCCATGCGGATGCCAGCCCCAGCAGCAGCGACTGCCTGTGCCAGCCCGCCCAGGACAGAGACCAGATGAGGGCCAACATAATCAATGAGATTATGAGCACAGAGCGTCACTACATCAAACACCTGAAGGACATATGTGAGGTAGGCTTGGCTGGCTAGAGGACATCTTCCAGAGACTGAAGGACATATGTGAGGTAGGCTTGGCTGGCTAGAGGACATCTTCCAGAGACTGAAGGACATATGTGAGGTAGGCTTGGCTGGCTAGAGGACATTTTCCAGAGACTGAAGTGCATATGTGAGGCAGAGGTTAGAGACAATTACCTTGTTTTGGATCGTCATCAAACTACTATTCAAAGCATGATAAGTCAGGTTAGTAGTGATGATTCAAAATGAAACATAAGATATTTCATGAGCATGAAGGTTGAAGAAGTTTCTTTAAATATATCGAAGTACCCAGTAAACTGTATATCCAATATCTCCACAGTGCTATAACAGCGTGTGTACACTACAGTGATTAGATTATGCAGTACAGTGCTTCCCATGTCCCTCAGAGGCAAACTTCAATCAATTGTGTTCTAGCCTAACGTAGCAGGGCAGGCGTAAAATAAACACCTGAGCGGTGTTCCTTTCTTTCTGGTCCTGATGAGAGAAGAAAAACTGTCAGGGGAGGTTCTCTTCTGCACTGTTGAACCAATCCAGTAAATGCGGAGGAGGAGTTAAGGTGAAGTGTCGCCTTTTTATCAACCAATAGCGGAAGTTGCGTCACATGCTCTCTTTCCATTTCCCCTTAAAAAAAACGGAAGCGACCGCGCAGAGGGTGATGAGTGTTCCAAAGAGTAGTGACAGGGCTACAGTGTTTTAGTGAGAGATTAGAAGTGATGACTGGGGGTGTTGACCTGTAAGTGCTGGGCTCAGAAATGGTATCCCTCCCATCACATGGCACTCTTCCCCTGCGTATATTGTAAAAAGCACGCCATATCTTTCACGCTCCGCCTGTCTCTGTCAAATAATGCACCCAGTAGAGTACATGAAAAAGTACTCAAAAAGCTCTTATCTGATCTATTAATTTTTAAATCAGTTTTCCCTCTGTTCCCACAGAAATATTACATAATCTGGAAATTATGCAGAGAAAAAAAAAGAGTTTAATTAACATCACATGGGAAATTGTAATGTGTAGGTGACTGTGTATTGAACCGTGATGGTCTCTTAAGTGTGAAACTATATGATTTTTCCTGAATTATTTGAAATGTTATCTGAGAAATAAGCTCCCACAGAGGGGATAAATTACCTAACTGAGATTCTTGCTTATAGAGCTGTAGCCATTTTCACTGCTTTTATTTTTCCCCAGGTCTTATCTGGGAAGAATTTGAATAAATAATGACTATGATGCAATCTTTGGCACTGATGCCTTTTTTATGCTAAGACAAAACTGTTTAAATGCACTGCAGTTAAAACATTATTTTCAGATGCCATGAAACAACCTGCAATAGCTAATATTGCATCAAAACTAAAACATTTTTTCTTATTTTCTTTGCTGCGCCAGGGTTACTTCCGGCAATGTAAAAAAAGAAGAGACATGTTCAACGACGACCAGTTGAGGGTCATATTTGGGAACATTGAAGATATCTATAGATTTCAAATGGGCTTTGTCAGAGACCTGGAGAAGCAGTACAATACAGAAGAACCTCATCTCAGTGAAATAGGTCCCTGCTTTCTAGAGCATGTAAGCATTTTTGTATCTCTCAGAATTTCAAGTGTTTTTTAAATGTAATCCCTCACAATAGATTTGAGTAGATCTTGTGTATCATACATACATGCCCATTTTCTCATCCTTTGTCTTACATCTGAGAACCTTGATGATGGCAGTTCCCTTTGGTTATTAGTTTCGATGGCAAACGTTGGGAAATCCCAAAAAATACAAAAATGTGTAGCTTGTTTCAGCATTTTAGACATACTGTACACATTTATCTGTTTACAGCAAGATGGCTTTTGGATATATTCGGAGTACTGCAACAACCACGTGGATGCCTGCATGGAGCTCTCTCGACTGATGAAGGATGGCCGCTATCAGCAATTCTTCGAGGCATGTCGCCTGGTGCAGCAGATGATTGACATCGCCATTGACGGTTTCCTGCTCACGCCCGTCCAAAAGATCTGCAAGTACCCTCTGCAGCTGGCAGAGCTGCTCAAGTACACTGTCCAGGAGCACAGGTACCTGTCCCTCAGCCTCAATGTCAACATCAAAGATTTACATTCACCTCTGTGTTATGATGAACGATGTTTATACTGATAAAGATCCTTCTGGAATGAATGGTCCTTTATGCTCTCAGGCTAATTGTATGCGACATGAGGGTGCCATGAGGGTGTGAGGGAACCTAGACGTGGATGCGAAGCTAAAAGTATTTTGTGAAGTGAAGTCTATGATAGAGACGTGGCACGGTTTGAATGCCTGACTATTTACGGTACTATGGTTGGCCTTGTATTCCTTCTTTTTCTTAAGTCGCCACCACTGTAACATTGTGTCATCATCCCCTCCTCTTGTAGTGACTACCGTTATGTCGCTGCAGCGCTGGCCGTAATGAGGAATGTCACTCAGCAGATTAACGAGCGGAAGCGTCGCCTGGAAAACATTGAGAAGATAGCACAGTGGCAGGCGTCTGTGCTGGACTGGGAGGTAGGGCTGAGACAGAGTGACAGGAATGAGGAACAAACAGGCACTGTGGGACAAACATACGCCAAGCTGTTTTAGTTGAATGGTTTGCTCTGGCAACTCACTCCTTTGCTTACTGCAATAGTTTGTGTTGGTCAAGAGTTTTGTATTTTACAATGCACATCTTTTGATAAGCTGTCAAGTAGAGCCTTTTTGAAGGCTTGGAGAGGCAAGAAGCTGTTTATTCTTCTAAAGGAAAATATATCTCTCCAATCTCTCCTTTTGGAAATAAGAAAACACAGACTTGTCAAATGCAGTGCATTTTGAAGCACTCCGTTTCATCAGGATGAAACTAGTCAGGAGTGAGAAGAGGAAGTGGATGAATCTGTTTTGCTAGACTTGAACCTGTATTTGATATGAGAGAGAGCTAGCGTTATCCGGTCACTCTGACCTAGTTGAAGAGTTTTTCCAGAGTTGCGCAGTCACTGAGGTACTGTAATTATGTCAAGTAAAAAATGTTGTATTTGATTCTAATCTAAAGAGTCAACGTTAATGAGATGAAGCCTGTCTTACCAGCCTGTATCTTATCAGCCACTTTTCTAATTTCATAAGCATAAAAGGATTCAGTTTTGATGACTATGTATCACAGACCATTATTGATCCTGTTTATAAAGATTTGAACGTCTTGTATTTCTCTTCAGGGGGATGATATTCTAGACAGGAGTTCAGAGCTGGTCTACACTGGGGAGATGTCATGGATCTACCAGCCGTATGGGCGGAGTCAGACTAGGGTCTTCTTCCTGTTCGACCATCAGATGGTTCTGTGTAAAAAGGTAAGGTGGCCACATCTGGGTCACAAATACAATTTCATTGATCGGAACCAGTCTTGGGGCACCCATGTGCTTAGTTAACTCCTCTCTTTTGCAGACACAGTATGAATTTGCTAAAATGTGATCCATTGGGCAATTTGTTTGTGCCAACAAAGTCAGTAGGTGTGTTTGTACCTCCCAGGTTCAAGGCGAATGAAGGTCACGGCTTGAAAAAGAAAATCTCGTCACCAGCTTGGTGTGCCTAAGGGGTAATGATTTATTGTTGAAAACAGAAAGTCTCACAGGATTGTAAGAGAAAATGCTTAGCCTCAGCAGTGTGGTGACAGAGCTTTAGTACAGTATGACTGCAGTTTTTATGACCAAACATGCTTGTTGGATAGTTTATATGACAGCAATTCTTATTTACTCCCCAATACCAACAAGACATTTGAGTCATATTCACAAATCTCTACAACTATGAAAAAAGAATCATCTCAAGAAAAAAGTTCTTCAATGCAAATGTCTTGAGAGATTCTGAAATGTCATTCATGTTAAGAAATTCTCAATTAATGAAGTGCTTAGCTCTTCATTAACCCACAATCAATCCCATTGTTTAGGTACGAGTCTTTATAAAAGCTTAATCATTCAAATATGATGGTAGCTCTCACAAACTTGTAACTTGAAATGAAAATGGTCAGGAACACAATTCTTTCATTCAGCTCCTGAAATGGAATGAACCCTGTGGTACAGAATATTATGTCCCTTGAAGTAACAGAACTTGATGGACATACTGTACATCCCGAGTCACCTCTGCTTGAGATCTCCATCGCCTCAGAACTGTGATTGATTCCTGCTTCTGACGTGGATGGCAACAGTGTTGTTACATAAGAGAGGCCGTCATGTCCAAAGAGAAGTGAGGGGTAGCTGACAGGCTTACAGTACAGGACACAGGGCTGATGTGTCCCTCACAGTTTACCGCTGGCAGCTGAGACAAGTGTGACGCAAGCTCTCAGAGGGGAAAGGAATACAGGAGTACGCAGCAGCAGCAGCATCACTAATGGGGATGAGATGCCTGGAATCTGGAGCAGCTGCTTACAGCATGGACCCCTGTCTGTCACAGGGAAATTGATAGGGTGCAATTATTTCTTCCTGACTGCCAGAAATTGAAGCCTTTTCATTTCCTGTCTGTCATCTGGGTTTCGCAGTACCTTGCTAGTGTTCAAAGCACTAGTGTAGATGATTCAAAGTCAATTAGAATCGGCTCTCTACTTAGTTTTCCCTTCCACTCCTCCCTCCCTTCCTTTTCCTTCAGGACTTGATACGACGAGACATTCTGTACTACAAGGGCCGCATCAATATGGACAGGTACAATGTAGTTGATGCCGTAGACGGGCGGGATGATGACTTCAACGTGAGTGTGAAGAACGCATTCAAGCTGAGTAATAAGGACTCAGACGAGATCCACATCTTCCTGGCCAAGAAGCTGGAGGAGAAACTTCGCTGGCTCAGAGGTTTCCATGAGGAACGCAAGATGGTGCAAGAGGATGAAAAAATAGGTGCGTATGTGAATGAAACGGTCATTTGCACAACAAACGAAAATGGTAAATGAAAACAACAATAGCATTGATTTATATTTTTCAGGGTTTGAGATATCAGAGTATCAGAAGCGGCAAGCTGCAATGACAGTGCGAAGAATGACCAAACAGAAAGGTAAATACACACTTAACCAAGTTTTTACCAAATGTCTGTTTTTAGTCCATCTGTAGTGCATCTCTCTCCTCCTTAATATCTCTCTCCTCCCAAATTGTAGGCCATAAGTCTGTGCCCCCTGGATACCCCCCTCCTATGGACCCCATGAATCCAGGACAGTACTTGGTAGGAGACAGCATGGAACAATCAGAATTTGAATTCCCTGAACCTGAAAGGTGCAAGTCTCCCTTCTGGCAGAGCTTCAGCAGGTTAACCCCCTTTAGGAAATAGAGAAGAGATAGTTTAGAAAGACCACCTAATTTTTTTTTAGAAGCACTATTCTAATTCAATTGTGACTTTTTTTAAAGGGAAATCTGAACACAATAGTATTTGGACCCAAGAGTATTTGGATTGTCACACATTTAGCTTGTGAGCATCTCATTAATGACTGTACTGTTATAATCACTTTACCTGTATGAGTGCAATGACTACTAGCAACACAACTACCACAGTGAACCACACCTTTGGATCCTGAGAAACCTTCCTGTCTCCTGAACTGTGAGAATGTTTTTGTGACCTCTACTAATCCTTGTAGAGTGGAAAAGGGAATCACAGGTTTCAAGAAAGAACATACTGAACATTCATTTTGTGTCCACATTTAAAAATGAGGAAGCGCTAGTCATACATTGATCTTTATGCCAAATCTGGTTGTGTCCTACAGTTCACTGTGACCTTAATGGGCATTTTATAGGTTTCTCTTCTATTATTTTCTTGTTTTTGTTAAAATGTAAAATGCTGGCCAAATGCATCAATCTTGTATTGTTTTTGTTATGATTTATTAAAATTGTATTTTTGTTAATTTGTAATGCATGAAGTCCAATACAGGTATTCTATGTGCAATTATATTCTTACGGGTCAAAGGAAAAGAGAATCAACATCATCAACTTCAATGTGACTCATTCATATACTTTACATCTTGTTGTTTCCTCTAGGACCTTCAGTCTGATAGGAATACCATCTTGAGTTGTTCTCCTAATGGTCATTCACACTGATTTTACATAACCAGGATGGAAGTTTGAGACCTGATATTACAGTATATTCAGCTATCATATAGTATACTACTTTCTTTACCACCTTACAGTTATTGTATAATACTATGTGGTTATAGTTGCACTTACATAAGATGCACCTGTGATTTCTTCAGGTAGAAGAGTCTGCTATAATGCCCTTCAACCAAGTCATCCAACAAAGATTGCGATCTCATAAGAGTCGAACATAGGCTTACCATTCAATTTGACGATAGTTCCAGGAAATAACCATGGTTAAAGCCATATCCATTGGATTTATTTTAATGTGATGTTCATTGTTGATAGTGAGTGCTTTATTGCTTAGGACAAGAAAAGAATACCACTTTGTTTAAAATGTAGCCAAACTACAGTAAAAACATATTGGGAATCATTTTCCTGGGGTGGCTTTCATAGTGCCAGCACAATGTTAGGACATGACTGATTTTACACCTGTTATTTCAGGTTCAACTCTTCACTTCTGCCACCGGGCTTAGATGAAACAGGAGATGGGGGATGTTTCGGGGGGTTTTCTAGGCATTATGATGGCAACTTCAATCAGAAAGTTTGCCAGAATTGAACAAATGCAAAGGGAAGGCTGGTGGTCAAGCAGGTTATCTATATTTATATTTAAAGGGTAAAAACCGTTTTTAAAAGGATATTTATATGCCTAAAAAATTAACTAGGATTTAATACATTGCACTAAATACAGTGTAAAAGTGCAATATGAAAGTGTGCAGTAATATTGAAAGAAAAAAACACTTTTAATATTAAGGCGTTTATCTTGATGATCTATGTATGGAGCATTCATACATTTTTAATAAAGTGCATTACAATGAAAAAAAAACGCTTAAATATCGAATTCCTAAGTGGTTTTTATTTCATTTTTAGTTTTTATTAATAATTATGGATGATTTATCATTCATTCTGTGACTATGTCTTGGAATAAATCCAAATGTGTCAACATGACTGTTTCTTTCATCGCTTAAGTTGTAATGAACCATGTTTGTTGCAAACAGATGTGCATTAACATAAACTCCAATGCAATGGATACACACCAACATCTGATTGAATTGATCTAAAATGCCAGGTGTTGATATTTACTATTTCCTCAAAGAATCACAATCTCCTTATCCTTTCCTCATGATGTACCAAAAGACAAGCACACCAACTTGTAAGATAAATAATGTACAAGATCTACTATTAAAGAATAACCATTGTGTGAAGAAATCCATTTATTGACTATTGCGGGTATGTATGTTGAAAGACTATACGAAGACATTCAACTTCATGGGTAAAATTATGTTTGGAACTGTGCAAATGCAGGATAAGCTACAGTATAATTACACTATGGCCCCCAGCTAGCTACTTAGGGAAGTGGTAGACCTGGTAGCCTGCTGGCTGTGTGTAACAGCTTTTCAGTTGTTTACACTAATCCGTGATGTAGTATAGCCTGCTACTGTAGCGGTGGACGACTTAATAAAGACAACAAATGTACTGTTATGTCAGGTAAAAGGGATTTATTAAAGCATGAAAACATTCTTGGATGTGCATCTTTGCACACATTACATGGACACGTTAAAGCATACACCAAAACAATACAGCTCACAGCCTGAAGATGGTACCGCTTGTGCTAAAATAATGGGTTCAACTCCATCTTTAGAAACATCTAGTTAAGACTGTATGGCTTTTCCGACATTTGTGAAGAGACTGTTTATTGTAAGGGCGTTCTCCACCCTCACCAACTTTAGGATAGGCACACAGTGATTTGCGCTTTCTTCTGTAGATTGACCTATCGAGATGGTGTTGGGTTTGAGTCATTGGTACCCTCTTACACAGTAATAACACAGTACTGTTGCACAATATCAGGTCTGAGATGTTCGCCATGGTTCATATGACTCATTTGAATGATACCACTCCGTTTAATCCCTATATACATGATTAAAGCTCGCATTGTGCTTTTCCTGCTGGCTGCCAATCCAAGGCATCAGAACTTTAAAAAACAACAACAAATGCAATGTGCAGGGCAGAAGCATTAATGCATGGCTCTGTCTTTAGGATTCCAGCTCTACATTTGCACTTCTATATACACACCTGTACTTAGACACCTGCTCATTTGGTTTAACATACTCTTATACTCAGACCATTGTTCATCTAAAAACAGAATACTTCAATTCCTGTGTATTGAGAATCCATACAATCTGTTTCAGCAAAAGAATAAGAAATGAGCAGTGTCCTTTTTATTGCGTAACATTTAATACAAAAACAGCACTGTGACACAGTGCATGGTAAAGTGACATTCGCAGTGTAACTTTGATGTCATATTTGTACAGTGAATTTTGATGCCCCCAAACCACAAACCAGTTATTTAAACTATCTTTGACAACACTGTCTACTTTCTTCTCTCTTAGATGTTTATATCTGATGCATTTCAAAGTGCTTTTATTTTGTACATGAAAGAAGAGCTGCTCTCTTTGAGGTAAATTACCATCTCTTAAGACAGATTTTGTATGTGATGTTGCATTTGCTCCACTTGTTTTGTGAAATGGAAAGTCGTGTTTTTTTCCCCACCTGATTTACACTTTAGACTGCCGGACATCCTTCCACTCCATCTTAGTGTTCTGCAGCGCCTGAGTCTTCTTCTCATCCACCTGCACATAGTCCACCCTGTGTTCATCAGCAAGGAGGGGCTTCTGGAAGACATCCCAGCAGAGTTGGTGTACAGTCAACTATGGTAATTACATTATTCAATCAAAACCTGCATCCAGAATGGAACTACCAGTCTTACATTTTGGGTCCCGTGCGGCTCAGTTTGTGGAGCATAGCACTTTGTGGGTTTGATACGGCGACCAGTATGAAAAAGTACTAAAAGGTATGCACTCACTGTAAGTTGCTCTAAAAAAGAGCATCTGTTAAATGACTAAAATGTAAATGTACATAGATTACCTTTCTCTCCTTTCCATAAAGTGAAAATCTATTTTAAATTGATGCTGTTTTGTCAGTTATTCAGTGGATATAATGCAGTCTTATAGTTGCATGTAATATGTCCCCTATGCTTCAGACTGAAGGAAAGCATTACTATTCCTTTCGCTATGTTTTTTTCAGATTGAGAGTGAATGACTTGTCACCAAAACAATGAGTCACTGACATTATTGTCTCACAGTATGCAGCTGACTGATTCATTACCGTGGAAATGGACACAGCTACACCCTGCAAGTGCTATTTCATTCTTATCACACATTTGCTTGAATTTGAGCCAAAACCACAATGTAATGTATTGTTTACCTCTGTACTATTGAATCCAGATGGAAGATGGGACAATAAAACAAAAACAAAATGAAATGATAGATACAATTTATGTATGTTGTTCACTGTTTTAAAGTCTGACCAGTATGTGTGTTTTCAAATACTATTTAAATGAAAACCTATTTTGCACCCCTGCTCAGATGGTGACAGACCAATAATTTGGCTTGATATCTAACATACAAGTCAATGCAAAAGTGGCACTTCAAGAAAATGTCACATACAGAATACAGATAAAGAGTCACCCAAGGACCTGTTGCCTAGATACAGGCGCATGGCACATTCAATTGGAGATTGAAAGATAAGAGTGAGCAAAGCAACAAATATCAGATTATTCCCCTAGATTGGTAATAGTAGCAATAATGAAAATGTATGACACCAATCTATCTACTATCATGCATACCAATTAAGCATGCAGAGACAAAGCTGTATTACTGTAAAGGGAATTTTCCAATTAAAAAGTAATTACCCACACACACTAGAATGACCAGAGGGTATTGTAGTGGATGATGACTGTAATTTGAAGTCCTTAAAGCTGCCAGTGGCAGCTCAAAGTGAAAGACAGGCACTTCTAATGTCGTTAAATGGTTGAATTGAGCCCATGTCTTGCTTTGGAGACAAACCCATTCCAACCATTTGACCTCTATTTATTCAATCAAGCTTACCTTTTGCACAGGAGACGGGGATGCGGAATTGAAATCCAGTGAAAGGTAGTCAAGGTTTGATCTCCTAAGCCACGGCTGGGTGGCTCCATCGTTTGTAGAGAAGAACAGCGGCCTTGACTCCTGAAATTAAAGTAATCTCACTTACAATGAGGCTCACTTCATATTCATCTCTGAATATGTTGTCATACGGTCCACCAATGCTGAACACTTTCCATTTGTATCGCTAGTTTCAGGTGAAGATCAATTGTCATATTTTAAGCCTTTCTTGGTACTGCAAACATGAATTAATAATTGTGATGCTCAAACCTTTATTTCTTTGCTTTAGGCAGTTTGGAACTCTGAGTTTAGACACAACTGCTGAATTATTCATGGAAGGGGAGGAAAGCAGTCTACCTATACAGTGACTAGGGTACTTTTCTCTCTCTCTGTATATTGTGGAAACGAAAGTGTATATGTATAACTATTTGTGGTGTCAATATACATGCAGAAGGTAACTTTACTGTTGGAATGCCGCTGGCTTCTTGGTCTCCTTTAATTCCCAGTTGTCCTTGTCTTCTCTCCAGTAGGACTTGCAGTGAATTTCTAACACAAACAAACATATCAACACACAAACAAATTAATACATTTTTCCCTCCTTTTTCATTTTAAAATTTGGACAGAAAGAGAGCTGAGAGTTCAGGGTGGATATAGTTACATCTCTGACTCACCCTGGCTCTGTTATGGTTCTGATCAGAGGCATATGGGTCGGACATTCTCTGATAGTGGACAGGCCCCTCAGGTCCAGTGGTGGAGGCCGGGCTACGAACCAGAGAAACAACATGGTGAGGTGAGGCAAGCAACCCTCAAATCCTCTATCGGACAATAATGATCAGGTCTACTTTTCTCCAAACAAAGGGCATTTGTGTTGAAATAGCAATATTTCAAAAAGAGCCATGCTGCAAATACTGTCCCGAAAGAAGACTTTCACAGACGAAGACATGTATCCAATAGTGGGTCTTGTGGGAGTCACAAGGTTCAATAGAATGTAAAACCTTATTCACTTTGCTTTCAGAAAAATACATGCTTATGAAAGCATTTTTTATGCTTCCTCTACTGAGTACGATGATTGAATAGATTATGTAGCCCTTTAGACAGGACTTTTTCCTTCCTTTTTGCTCATTACCTCTCCTGCGTGGTTTGAGATCCCTGTTGATTGGAGGTGGTTCTAAATCCCCAGGTAGACCTGCAGTGGGAAAGGGGGTGGGAGCGAGAGGGGCCTCTGTTTTGCCATTAGCCTTGAGGAAGCTGATTGTAGTGGGGCTCATAGGGATGTAGCCGTCCGATACATCTTCACCAACACAGACAGTTGGAGAGGCCATGGGCACGTACGAGTCCTCATGGCAGTTTGGACTTTGAGTGGCAATGAAATGTGGCTGCAAAAAGACAACAAGACCAGACCAACTTGGAAATGTGTAGTAGACCATGGCTTATAATGATGTAGAAAAGTCACTTGTAAATCCTGTATTGTTGTTTGACATTCAAGAAAGCAAAAAATGACAGTTAACAGGTATTACCTGCTATGAACCTTCCAACAACATTATGTCCAAAACATTTTGTAGTATTGAAAATGCCCATCAGTTCCCATCAATTGCATGTACATGTGTTCTTACCAAATTAAGACTGAGCCTTTTGTTCCTGCTCCTCAGTGCACTCCCCTCAATGTCTTCTAGATTAGACAGAAATATCACTGATGAAGGCAGTTGTGATGTTATATAACAGACAAAATGACACTGTGTGGTTGGAAACATGATTGGTCAGAATCAATACATCTGCTGACTGTATATATTACATATACCGTATAATGTATACCAGTTCATGGAGCCAGGTATGAAGGGCCTCAACTGAAGGACTCTGCTGATTATATACTGTACCTCTTCTGAAGTGGTCTGGCAGGCCTGAGAGAGAGATCCTCCGGGGGGATGAGTGCAGGTTGGCCTGTGAGCTGCTGCCCAACCCCATCCAGAGGCCCATGGGAGCCCTCATTACTAAGGTGCTCTGAGAGGTGGATAGACTTGGGGGGCAGAGGAGGGGGAGTTAGTCCATCAGTAGTTACTTCCAATATGGCAGAAGAATATGGCTTATCAAACTGGAAGATGTCGGGTGTACGGTTGAGAGTTCGAGGAGAGGAAGAGGATGACGTGGGGCCACATGGGGCGCTGAAAGGGGGGTCATGCATCCTTATATGGGGGAAGGGGGGGGGGAAGATGGTCCAGTGTGGGGAAAGGGGGACAGAGATGGTCCAGTGTGGGGAAAGGGAGACCGAGAAGGATCAGTTGAAGAGAAGACATCTTCTGTAGTAGCGTCTGATGAATTCTGTTCCAGAGATCGCTCAGAGTTTGAAAAGCTGTCACATCTAAAAAAGAATGAAAAAGGAAAACACAGTGCTTATCGTTTATCATCGTTAAAACAATGTGTGGATATGGTGTCCAATTTGAGGTTTGAGAAGTATAGACTACATACCTAAAGATGCTGAACCTCCCTGTCTCACACTGTGAGAGGAAGAGGTAGTCCATTGGATGGTTGGGATTCATCAGGCTGGGCATCTCAACTCTGCTGTTGCCATAGGCCATGAAGTCATGGTTGGAAATGAATGACATATTTCGGGAGAGAGCAGGTGAAGGCTGCTGGGAGGTTGGGTTGTGCGAAAAACCTTCCTCTGATTCTGAAAAAACAGATATGTGGGGAGAGAGCAAGAGAGAGAGAATATAAGGAATAGAGGGAAAAGAGAGAAGAAATCCATAGTTTCTACATTAGTTCTGAGCTGGCTCAGAATGATGTTACATTCATTAGGCCAGAGTCAAACAGGAATCCTGATGTGTCTCTTGACAAATGTGACCTCTGAGACGTAGTTGTCAATGATCTCCAGCAGATGGCAGTGGAATGAATTTGAGCAGTGCTTCAAATGCTTTTGCTCTTGTCCATGCCCCTTTACCGTAAACAAAGCCCCTACCATATAGCTATTCAGACTGAGCAGCCCCTCTGCTAAAAAAAAATCCACTATGGTACATTATGATCACATCACCTGTGTATGTATAAACATGTTGTATGTTGTATAAACATGTGACATGCATATAAACATTATCTCACCAGCACCATAAAACATAAGAATGAGAAGAAAAAAGACCAGGAAAAATATGGAAAAAAGAAAGACCATTCTTAACTCCTCCAAACCATATATAATACATATTTTGTGTCTGTGTTAAAGCGCATTCAGAAAGTACTCAGACCCTTAACTGTTTCCACATTTTGTTAGTTTACAGCCTTATTCTAAAATGGCTTAAATAAAAATGTCCATCTCTGCAGCACTCCACCAATCAGGCCTTTATGGTAGAGTGGCCAGCCGGAAGCCACTCCTCAGTAAAAGGCACATGACAGCCTGCTCGGAGTTTGCCAAAAGTTTGCCAAAAGACTCTCAGACCATGAGAAACAAGATTCTCTGGTCTGAGGAAACCAAGATTGAACTCTTTCACCTGAATGCTAAGCATCATGTCTGGAGGAAACCTGATACCATCCCTATGGTGAAGCATGGTGGTGGCAGTATCATGCTGTGGAGATGTTTTTCAAATACAGGGACTGGGAGACTAGTCAGGATCGAGGGAAAGATGAACGGAGCTCAGACTGGGGTGAATGTTCACCTTCTAACAGGACAACGACCCTAAGCACAGAGCCAAGACAATGCAGGAGTGGCTTCGGGACAAGGCTCTGAATGTCCTCGAGTGGCCTAGCCGGAGCCCGGACTTGAACCTGATTGAACATCTCTGGAGAGACCTGAAAATAGCTATGCAGCGACGCTCCCCATCCAACCTGACAGAGATTGAGAGGATCTACAGAGAACAATAGGATAAACTCCCCAAATACAGGTGAGCCAAGCTTGTAGCATCATGCCCATGAAGACTCAAGGCTGTAATCGCTGCCAAAGGTGCTTCAACAAAGTAAAGGGTCTGAATACTTATGTAAATGTGATATTTCAAAATGTCTAAAAACCTGTTTTTGCTTTGTCATTATGGGGTATTGTGTGTAGATTGATGAGGGGGGAAACAATTTAATCAATTTTAGTATAAGGCTGTAAAGTAACAAAATGTGGAAATTGTCAAGGGATCATTTCCAAAGGCGCTGTATAGTTGTGTTTTTGAGTTTTCGACTGAAAATGTTTGAGGCAAGGTGCTGACTACTGGAACACAGCTATAACTATTTGTTTTCTTATAAAATAGTTATAGTTGAGCAGTGAGACATGCAGACAGGAGCATGAGATCTATATGGTCAGGATATAAGGGGAAACATCCATGTTATCATCATTCACATGTTGCTTAAGTAGTATTTCACTTAATCATTGGCAATCATCTCTGCTTGGCTTTCAGTAACTGAGTTCATTATAGTTATAAAGACCTAGTACGGGTGTCAGTATGGGGGAGATAACATGGGTTTTATCTATAAACGATTTGTGTATTTATATTTCTACAGTCAATGTCAATTTCTACAGACACTGTGAAAAATGAATACTGAATGCTCTAATTAGTTATGTATTTATAAGACTCATATTGTAACATCAGGCAGAGCCTAAACTTCTTATTTTTTCAGCACACGAAACAGCAGATAAAAATAAACAATTGTGGCAGTATCTCTTGTGTGTTTCTTTCACAATGGATTTATCAGTGTGTGGATTGAATTACATTCACATTCATACATTTAGTATTTACTTCTTTTAAATGTGTAATGGATAGTCAACAAGTTCAGAATTTCATTGACTTAATGTCTCACATTGTGTTATCTTTCCCAGTTATGTGTAAACCTTGGGTTTGCTTCTGTTCCTCTGGGCTATAATCTCTTATCTTTGTCTGGATATCATGTAGTCTGCCCTATCTGCTCCACACAGACAACAATGTTTTACTAAATGTTCCAACTGCCAACTCTTATTAACTCCAAACCAGGGAGAGAGCTGTGGAAAAGACATGAAGGCAAGAGAGTATGGTTTCTAAGTGTTCAAGCTTCCACCTCCAACTGTTCAAGCATCACCATGGCTGAACTTCCATGCCTGTAGAGAGTTGTAATGTCTATGGCACTATGAGTTTCACAGAGAAAGATAGCTAGTAATAGAATTGGGTAAAATAAATCAGATTTTACTGCAGCTCTGTCCACCGCTTAACTATGTTTGTAATAAAAAAATATAAAAAAATGTCACTTTGGTACATTTTTCAGATGTAAGTGGTGTCTTTTCAAAATGTTGAAGTTAATCTCAAACTAGTTTTTATTAAATATAATTAGTAAAACTTTATTGGTGTATATCACCTTGTCACACCTGTCTTTGTGATTGTCACCACCCCCCTCCAGGTGTCGACCATCTTCCCCATTATCCCCTGTGTATTTATACCTGTGTTCTCTGTTTGTCTGTTGCCAGTTTGTCTTGTTTGTCAAGTCCAGCATTTTTGTTCTCAGCTCCTGCTTTTCCCAGTCTCTCTTTTTCTTTCCCTCCTGGTTTTGACCCTTGCATGTCCTGACTCTGAGCCCGACAGCCGACCTGTACCTTTGCCCCACCTCTGGATTATTGACGTCTGCCTACCCTGAGCCTGCCTGCCGTCCGGTACCGTTGCCCTACCTCTGGTTCACTGACCCCTGCCTGCCTTGACCTGTCTATTGCCTGCCCTTGTTGGATTATTAAACCATTGTTAATTTGACGTGTCTTCATCCTGGTCTTACATAACTGTGCACTCGCCTCAAACAATAGCTTGGTATTCTTTCACTGTAATAGCTACTGTAAATTGGACAGTGCAGTTTTTAATTAACAATAATTGAAGCTTTCTGCCCATATCAGATATGTCTATGTCCTGGGAAATGTTCTTGTAGCTGGGAGGGGTCACCGATTTTGTATAGGTTGATTGAATTCGTTCTGACATTTTTTGATTTCTTGATTTTAGTTTTTGATTTACTTGTGTACTTTTAAAAAAACATTTTACTGCACTGTTAGAAGTTAGTAACACAAGCATTTCGCCGCACCCGCTATAACATCTGCTAAACTATGTATTTGACCAATACACTTTGATTCAATTTGATTTGATTATTTCCGAATGGTAGCACATAGAGTGACTTTCCACTTTGTACTATTGAAGCACACTAGTTGAAGTATTTACAACCACATCCATATATGATTTGGTTTTGACCTTCCAATGTAAATTGATGTAAATTTATACATTTATGAAAAAATATAGATTTGTACAGTGCTCAGCTACATACACTGAACAAATATAGAAATGCAACATGAAACAATTTCAAAGATTTTATTAAGTTGCAGTTCATATAAGGAAATCAGTCAATTGAAATAAATAAATGAGGCCCTAATGTACGAATTTCACATGGCTGGGAATACAGAAATACATCTGTTGGTCACAGACACCTTAAAAAAAGGAAAGGGCGTGGATCAGAAAACCAGTCAGTATTTGGTATGACCGCCATTTGCCTCATGCAGCGAGACACATCTCCTTCACATAAGGTTAATCAGGCTGTTGATTGTGGCATGTGGAATGTTGTCCCACTCCTCTTCAATGGCTGTACGAAGTTGCTGGATATTGGCGGGAACTGTTACATGCTGTTGTACATGTTGATCCAGAGCATCCCAAACATGCTCAATGGGTGAAATGTCTGGTGAGTATGCAGACCACTGGGACATTTTCAGCTTCCAGGAATTGTGTATAGATCCTTGCGACATGGGGCAGTACATTATCATGCTAAAACATGAGGTGATGGTGGTGGATGAATGGCACGACAATGGGACTCAGGATCTCATCACAGTATCTCCATCTATAAAATGCAATTGTGTTCATTGTCCGTAGCTTATGCCTGCTCATACCATAAACCCACCTCCATCACAGCACTCTGTTCACAACATTGACATCAGCAAATAGCTCGGCCACACGAGGCCATACACGCTGTCTGCCATCTGCCAGTTACAGTTGAAACTGGGATTCATCCGTGAAGAGCACACTTCTCCAGTGTGTCAGTGGCCATCTAAGATGAGAATTTGCTCACTGAAGTCAGTTACGACGCCAAACTGAAGTCAGGTCAAAACCCTGGTGAGGACGACGAACATGCAGATGAGCTTCCCTAAGACGGCTTCTGACAGTTTGTGCAGAAATTCTTTGGTTGTGCAAACCCACAGTTTCATCAGCTAGTTGGCTAGTCTCAAACACTCTCACAGGGGAAGAAGCTGGATATGGTGGTCCTGGGCTGGCCTGGTTACACATGGTCTGTGTTTGTGAGCTGGTTGGACATACTGCCAAATTCTCTAAATCGATGTTAGAGGCAGTTTATGGTAGAGAAATTAACATTCAATTCTTTGGCAACAGCTCTGGTGGACATTCCTGCAATCAGCATGCCAATTGGACACTCCACTCAAAACTTCAGACATCTATGGCATTGTGTTGTGTGACAAAACTGCACATTTTAGCTTCTTGACATGCCACACCTGTCAGGTGGATGGATTATCTTGACAAATGAGAAATGGTCACTAACAGGGATGTAAACACATTTGTCCACAAAATTTGAGAAAAATAATATTTTTGTGCATATGGATCATTTTTGGGGTCTTTTATTTCAGCTCATGAAACATGGGACCAACACTTTACAAGTTGCGTTTATATTTTTGTTCAGTGTATGTAAAATAGGCACAGTATTGTTTTGGTTCAGTACAGTAGTTATCTGTTTTGAGACGTTTGATTAAGTGACAGTTAAATGTACTGTTAACAAATGACAAGACAATCATATAAAAAGTAATATGTATATTGCATTGTGAAAAGAAAATACTTGAATATTGAAAGAGTTATTTGGTGCAGTGAACAAGTGACTTTGTGAATTTGTTTGTTGTACAGATGTAGGATCTTAATTTGAGACAATTTGGAATATAATTATTTAGCAACAGAAAATGTGAATTGTTATGTAGATTTTAATTAATGAACATCTTTGTAGGGGTTGATACATTTTTCATAAGGGAAAATCAAGTCAGAACTTCAGAAGCCTTTTTAAAACTGAAATACACTACAAGTTTTAAATGTCCCGCATTGTAGGAAAGATGGTGATCAAGGGTGATCAAATTAATTAAGATCCTACATCTGTACTTAGTCAACTGAAAATCAGTTTTGAAACATGAGTCATTTTGATAATCTGTTTACATTGTTGTACGAAGAGTTGTACCCCACACTGGTTAAAAATGTACCACACACTAGAGAAAAATGCATCAAAGTGATTGAAAAAAACTGTAACACTCAGAATCTCTTTGCAAAATCATTTGATTATTGCTACAACATTGAGGTAGGTGAGTGCGTGCATGTATGCATGTGTGAGTGCATTCCTACTTGCGAGTTTGTGTGTGGTGTGTGTGCATACATCTTTGTATTTCTATCATTTAGTGTGCATGTATAGTGCATTAGGACATTTTTCACACCCCTTCCCCTTTTCCACATTTTTGTTACATTACAGCTTTATTTTAAAATGGATTACATAAAAAAAATCCTTATCAATCTACACACAATAGTCCATAATGACAATGCGAAACATTTTTTAAAAAGTTTTGCAAATTTATTACAAATAACAGCTGAAATACCTTATTTACATAAGTATTCAGACCCTTTGCTATTAGACTCAAAATTGAGCTCAGGTGCATCCTGTTTTCATTGATCATCCTTGACAGTGGTGATGTGTCATTCAGGGCAGGTAGGGCAGAACCCCACCTGTTTTGAGACACACCTGTTTAGCTATAAAAAATAAAAATAAATTATTTTTGTGGGCCTGTTTTGCATGTTATATTGGCATTAAAAACGTGTGAAATGTCAGTCTGCAAATTATGTAAAAAATAATAATAATTGAATTAATAAAGCCACGGACAAACATCTCTTTTTTGCTTTCTTGAGACACTACGTCACTGCAAAATGTACGGTTAGAGCTTGAACATTCAAGCCCCTTGGGTGCACCCATAGACTTAAATTAGAAGTGCCCATCCAAGAAGGCTCAAAGTCATTGGCCACAGATATATCTACCGCAGCTTTGATTAGACTGATCATGTCAACATCATACTTTCAGAAAGGAGTGATCATCATGCATCAAGTCGGCGATCTAGTGGCAAAATCCTTTTCAATCCTTGTCATTTGATAAGAAAATATAGATACAACGTTTCAGTGCTCATCGGCCATTGGACATAAGCATTACACAACAAATTGGAAATCACAAATTAAACAATGAGTGCTAAAGAGCCACTGCAGCCCCGGGTTCGATCCCAGGCTGTGTCACAGCCGACTGTGACCGGGAGACCCATGAGGCGGCACACAATTGGTCCAGCAACGTCCGGGTTAGAGGAGGGTTTAGTCCCTTTCCCCCTCATAATTGAGCCTATTATTCTGATTTGGTGGTACACATGTAGCCTATAGCCTGTTTTAGAGAAATGTAATCATTGAATATTGTAAGAGCTTTCATTGTCTGCTTATATGCCCACTTTATTTATCCTATGTTCTGAATTCTGTCGCTGTACATTTCAAAAGTGCTGAACATTTTTTTATATTGACTACGTTCGTCCTAGCTCGCTCATTAATGTCTTAATCCAAATGACGGATTCACTCATTTCCGCTCCTCGTCCCCTTATGCCATAGTTTGTTCTTATCAGTTGTCGGTAGAAACCACATTTGTTTAAGCAAATCAGTCATATCAGCTATGTTTTTTTTAAAGACTGTAAATTAATCTGAATGAACTGTTTCGCTGCCAGAAAGGCTCCGACAATAGCCAGGTGTAGCAGTGATAAGGCTACACCTTATAAGTGACTACATGGTGCTGAAAAGATTGGGACATCTTTATGTAGGCCCTAACAGTTTGTTGACACCATTTGTCACCATTATAGTGCAATTAATTTATTGTTAAGTGTGGTGTTGTGCTGTGTAGTGGCTTTGCTGGCAATGTGGGGAGTTTGCCCCACCAAGATATACATGCTAAAATCGCCACTGATCCGTGAGATGTTTCTACAACTTGATTAAAGTCCACCTGGTAAATTCTATTGATTGGACATGATTTGGAATGGGACACACATGTCTATAAAAGGTCTATAAAAGGTCTCACAGATAACCGTGCATGCAGAGCAAAAACCAAGCCGTGAGGTCGAGGGAATTGTCCATAGAGCTCCGTGACAGAATTGTGTCAAGGCAGAGATCTGGAAAAGGGTAACATTGAAGGTCCCCAAGAACACAGTGGCCTCCAATGGAAGAAGGTTGGAACCACCAAATCTGCCAAACTGTGCAATCGAGGGAGAAGTGCCTTGGTCAAGGAGGTGACTCTGACAGAGCTACGGAGTTCCTCTGTGGAGATGGGAGAATCTTCCAGAATGACAACCATCTCTGCAGCACTCCACCATTCAGACCTTTATGGTAGAGTGGCCAGATGGAAACCACTCCTCAGTAAAAGGCACATGACAGCCTGCTTGGATTTTGCAAAAAGACACCTTAAGGACTCTCAGACCATGAGAAACATAATTCTC
Source organism: Oncorhynchus gorbuscha (assembly GCF_021184085.1). Taxonomy (NCBI): domain Eukaryota; kingdom Metazoa; phylum Chordata; class Actinopteri; order Salmoniformes; family Salmonidae; genus Oncorhynchus; species Oncorhynchus gorbuscha. The sequence goes on from NC_060174.1 coordinate 72,676,849, forward strand.
TGGTCTGATGAAACCAAGATTAAACTCTTTGGCTTGAATGCCAAGCGTCACATCTGGAGGAAACCTGGCACCATCCCTATGGTGAAGCATGGTCGTGGCAGCATCATGCTGTGAGGATGTTTTTCAGCAGCGGGGACTTGGAGACTACTCAGGATTGACGGACAGATGAACGAAGCAAAGTACAGAGAGATCCTTGATGAAAACCTTCTCCAGAGCACTCAGGACCTCACCTACCAACAGGACAACGACTCTAAACACACAGCCAAGACAACCTAGGAGTGGCTTTGGGACAAGTCTCTGAATTTCCTTGAGTGGCCCAGCCAGAGCCCAGACTTTAACCCTGAACGAGCATCTCTGGAGAGACCTGAAAATAGCTGTGCAGCCGATGCTCCACATCCAACCTGACAAAGCTTGAAAGGATCTGCAAAGAAGAATAGGAGAAACTCCCCAAATACAGATGTGCCAAGCTTGTAGCGTCATACCCCAAAATACCTGAGGCTTTAATCAATTCCAAAGGTGCTTCAACAACGTACTGAGTAAAGGGTCTGAATACTTATGTAAATGTAATATTTACATTTGATTTTTAATACATTTGCAAAAATGTATTAAAAAAAAACGTTTTTCTTTGTCATTATGGGGTATTGCGTTCAGATTTATGAGGGTAAAAAACAATTGAATCTGAATACTTTCCGAATGCACTGTACATCAGGGTCCCTTTGCAAAACCGGTTATAACCTCCAGAGCCTTTCCTGGTTAAATAAAGGTTAATTAAAATATATTCTGCTCATACTATTCATAAAATTGTTTACCATCAATAAATCGTATGTATTTCAATGTCATTGCATAAGTGACAAAAGTACATTTCTTCAGCCCAATAACTTTATCGGCCCAAAACTTTAGAGGCAGTAATCCACTTGTCCTGCAGCAGTAATGATTGAAACATCTCCTTTAAATGCAATGCAAAACTGCACATGACAAATTAATATTGTCCATTCATTGATTTACCAGTCATCATCAGATTACCACCTAAATGGTATGTTATCTCAGTCTTGAATTTATATATCCTTCCTTAAACATGCCTACATGTCACGTTCTGACCATGGTACTTGTGTGTTTTCCTTGTTTTAGTGTTGGTCAGGACGTGAGCTGGGTGGGCATTCTATGTTGTGTATCTTGTTTGTCTATTTCTATGTTTGGCCTGATATGGTTCTCAATCAGAGGCAGATGTTGGTCATTGTCTCTGATTGGGAACCATATTTAGGTAGCCTGTTTTGTGTTGGTATTTGTGGGTGGTTGTTTCCTGTCTCTGTGTTCTCTGCACCAGATAGGACTGTTTTGGGGAATTTTGCCACGTTTATTGTTTTGTAGTGTGTTCATGTTTGAGTTTCTCTTATTAAAAACACTTACCACGCTGTACATTGGTCCTCCGATCCTTCCCTCCTCTCCTCTTCAGATGAAGAGGAGGAGGAAAACCCTTACACTACATGACTACTCTGTCATAGGATGAAAGCCTCCAACAAAGGTTGAATACCAAACTATGTTTCTCTATATTCTTTGTTGAAATTGAACACATAAATGTGATTTTGTAACTTATACTAATAATTCATTTAATTTGTAAAGCGCATTTCTCACACCCAAGGTGCCTAAACTGTAACTGCAATTATCTGTGTCTCTGTACGAGTTCCTTACCTGTCCCATCATCCATACTCAGAGGTCCAAAGTGACAGATCTCCCTGATCTGACTGACCCAAATGTTCATCTCCTCCTCAGTCTTGGCCACCAGGTAGAACATGCGAGACGACGTCTTGACAACAAAGAGGTGCTGGTTCTGGAACTCCCTCTTGACCAGGCATTGCTCCGTCTGCATCTGAACCTCACACTCTCTCAGGTCGATAGTGCGGATGGGCTTCTTTGAGGTCTTGTTTCGGTAGTACTCCAACACATCTGGGTTCCCACTCATACGTCCTCTTTGAAGAACAAACCAACGTCTCCTCCATGCCTAGGGGACAGAGAACTACGCAGATTAACATACTGTACTGTTGCACCTTGTACGTATAGACAAATAAATATAATACAATTATTCTGCAGACATATGTAGACTAGTTGCCTTAGTTGGTTAGTAACCTTAGAAATATTTGGTTGGTAATCATGGTTGGTGTATTTTTATGTGACTTTAGGTTCAACCATGGCCTCAGCCATAGAATGTTGCTGTTCTCTATCAATGTTTATTTCATAGTTTATCAACAGAACCATCAGTGAAACATTTTAACATGGTAGCTCAATACAGAAAAATGTGAACTATTTTTATGTCCCCTGACTGTGACTAAAGATTCTTTGTACAAAGCACTGTCTTTATCCTCATGTAGTTTCCAGCATTGTGACCTGTGTCAATCAGTTTATGTCACACGTATTGCATCGGGGAACATACATTTTTAGTCATGGAAAATGTACCACTGCTCTTCTGACCACGTTCATTTGGCAACACAACCTTAATTTACCACAGCTATAGACAACACCCTTTTTCTTGCTTTTGGTACGGTTGTTGTGAGGAACTGACAACAACGTTTCCCAGAAGTGCTGAGAAGAGGAAGTTAATTCTATGTAGAAGAGAAGGTCTGACACGAACAAAAAGCTAATTGTACTGCAGTGTGGGTCACTACCGTATTGGGGGAGATTAAAAAGGCAACCTCTTTTTCTGCTGAAGTTTTTCATGCCAGAATGGATACCGATTAGTATAGGAGGGGTTTTTGTTTTCAGTAATGCTATGAGAATGTGATGCTTAGCTGGTTCTCTTCATTTTGATACTGGAATAAGGCCTAACTGAAGTACTTCAAAATGTTGGTCTTGACCTCGTGGTCACTCACATGGGCTATGAGTCATATGTCCATCTATATACTAACTGTCAAATATTCATGACTGACTTCCATAGGCCTACTACGTCTGTTCTTCAATCTTCACCCATGTACTATTTAAAGCCATTTCCAATACCACCTTTGTAGCAGCAGTTGTATATTTTTATACCATTTTGACTAATACATTCAGTATTCAGGTGATTCATGCATTATTCTACCTGTCAAACATCTGTTGTCATGGAACACTGGATGGTCTGAAATGAAATCATAGCTGTTTTTGAGCTTTGAGAGTACATTTAATGAAACATCCTATCATAAAGAAGAAATGTGATTTGTTTTGAAGAGGCAGTGGTATTAGCATATTGGCAACAACACTTTTTGTAGTTGTCTGTGTTACACTATTATTCTTATCTCAGTTGACAAAGGAAATGTGTGCTATAACCCACCAGCTACCAAATTCAGGAATATATTGTTTATCTTTGTGATGATCTTTCAAGAGAGCTATGAACATGCTCAGAACGTTTGTTTGAAACCACAACTCTGTCTTGTTGTGCCCACACTCATATTCAAATCAATCATAAACAGTGAACCAGTTGTAAATCCTCATTTGCATCACACAGTGCTAGGAAAGAGGACAGAGATACAGAGAGTAGGGCAGCTCATGTTCATCATCAGTGCTACATGTTCAGTATGTCAAAGCATATTTAACATGCATGATGTGGGAATAATTAACACACGCATACGCATGCACACACTAGCACACGCACTCTACGCACACGTACATTGTAATATTGTTGTATGGTGGTGTTATACATTTTGTATTCTAGATATGTAGTAGTGTAATAATGTTATATGATGTACCGTTTTATCTTTGGTTTTATTTGTGATGTGAGTGTCTTAATGTGTTTGGACCCCAGGAAGAGTAGCTGCTGCCTTGGCTGCAGCTAATGGGGATCACTAATAAAAACAATACCAACATCCCCTAACGGGAAATATCCTCACACTCTAGAAACATCTACAGAATCATGCATAAAAACACTTCCTTGTTGTGGTGATAATGGCTTTATTGAGTGCGAACTCAACTCTGCTGGAAGATAAACTAGGCCTATTCTATTGAGAGTGATGTTTTTCAACCATACCATTTTTTTTGGAACATGTTTCCCAATGATATTTTTTATAAAATGAAAACTTTTAACTATTTTACCTCTACAGATCTGTCACGTTCTGACCTTAGTTCCTTTGTTTTGTCTTTGTTTTAGTATGGTCAGGGCATGAGTTGGGGTGGGCAGTCTATGTTTGTTTTTCTATGTTGTATTTTGCGTTTGGCCTGGTATGGTTCTCAATCAGAGGCAGGTGTCGTTAGTTCTCTGATTGAGAATCATACTTGGGTAGCCTTTTCCCACCAATGTTTCTTGGGTGATTGTTTTCTGTGTCTGTGTGTTCCACACGGAAATGTTTCGGTTTTCCTTTCTGTCTTTCAATTTGTTATTTTGTATTTTTCGTGTTCAGTGACTTTGTTCATTAAAACATGACGAACACTTACCACGCTGCATATTGGTCCGATCTCTCATACCCCTCGTTAGAGGAGGATGAATCCTGTTACAAGATCCTTTAATTTGTTTTGTTTTCCCTTACGCAGGCATTGTCTTTTTATTTATTTAAATGTGGTTAACTTATGTACTTATGTATGTTAACTTATGGGCCACTGACAATGCTAGCTGTGACCTCTGTGTGTTGGAGAATTGAAACTGTCTGTGACTTTCACTCTCTGAGTCTCATCATTAGTGTTTCTAAGAGCTAGCTGCTCTGGGCCTTCACTTGCTATGTGTAGGGAGTGATGAGTCCAATGTATGCCCACACACTTTTCTCTTGTGTATGGTTAGTCTGGTCCTTGCAAAGGGAAACTTTGTTCTTCCGGTTTGTCTGTGTCCTCCACAAAGCCCTTGAACTATTTCTCACCAAATAGTATTTCTGAAGTGACTCTCTTTCCAGTGAATTACCCCCTTAATCTGTGCTAGTTTTCAGAAAAGCCATCCTCCTCTCTACTCTGTAGTGCAAACAGAGTACAAAAAGCCATCATAAAGCCTGGTCATTTCTGCCTGTCGGGTCATTCTGTACTGCTTGGCAGCGACAGTACTTCCCATGTTTTGCAATACACACCCAAATTTCACAGAATGAGAGGCCAACAGTCTCAACACACATCCCAGAATGGGTGGCCTCCCCCTTTCCTCCCTACACAACAACATTCTCACATGACCCCTACAGAAACATTGCAGATTGCCAGGCACTTGTCCCAGTTCACTTTTGGTCAAACATGCTAATCCAGACATGTTAACATTAGAGTATAATACACTTGAATTATTACTAAGAGGTAAACCCATCTGCAAAAAATATAAAATTCTAAACAAAGTAAAAAATGGTAAACATTATGGTTTATAAGCAGTTTGATATGTTTAAAACACATACATTTACTGAAGGAGATTAAAATGCTATTTTCACAGTGCATTAATGATTCACATCAGCATGACCAGCAGTTATAACAGCATGTCCTACAGTATGTAATGGCCACTACTATAGTGAGGAGGAAGACACTGGTGAGGTTGCATGAAAACACTATTTACAAAAAGGCATACAATGGTCATTATTCTACATGCCTCTGCAAGCTTCATTTCAGAAAAGAAAAACCAACAGTATCTTGTGAACTAACGGCATAGCAGTGCAGCTGTGTTGATAACTGAGAATCACACACACACACTAACTGAGAAACACACACACACACACACACACACACACACACACACACACACACACACACACACACACACACACACACACACACACACACACACACACACACACACACACACACACACACACACACACACACACACACACACACACACACACACACACACACACACACACACACACACACACACACACACACACACACACACACACACACACACATTGTTCTGTCTGCAGCAGGAACTGGTACTACTATACTGCTTGGCTATAATGCATCACAATAGCACAGAAGCCAGCAACCCGCCCAGCCTGTTCCCCTACTCACGTATCTCTTTAGTTTCTTCTCAGGGGGAGATTTGATGAGCCAGCCAGTGCAGACCACATCCCCTGCACTCATCTTGACTGCAGAGGGAATCCGGCGTGTTTTCTGGATATAATTGTCTGTAGCACTGATGGCTGCTGCTGCTGTGAAACTGTGAGCAGCACCAGGCGATTCCTGTGTTCTTGTATACAGCCTACAGCCGTACCAAAAGGAGGAAGTCAAGCCATTGATCACACTGACAGACAAGGGGAGATGGAGAGAGAGAGAGAGAGGAGGGAGGGAGGGAGGGAGGGAGGGGGAGGGAGGGAGGGAGGGAGGGAGGGAGGGAGGGAGGGAGGGAGGGAGGGAGGGAGGGAGGGAGGGAGGGAGAAAAAGGAGGGGAAGAGAGAGAGGGGGAGATGTGTGTATGCTTGTCTGTAGATGTGTGTGGGTCTGCAGATTGTGTGGGTCTGACAGAGAGACTGAGTAAGTGTGTGTGAGAGAGAGAGAGAGAGAGAGAGAGAGAGAGAGAGAGAGAGAGAGAGAGAGAGAGAGAGAGAGAGAGAGAGAGAGGAACATGTGTGTGTGTGTGTGTGTGTGTGTGTGTGTGTGTGTGTGTGTGTGTGTGTGTGTGTGTGTGTGTGTGTGTGTGTGTGTGTGTGTGTGTGTGTGTGTGTGTGTGTGTGTGTGTGTGTGTGTGTGTGTGTGTGTCTGTCTGTCTGTCTGTCTGTCTGTCTGTCTGTCTGTCTGTCTGTCTGTCTGTCTGTCTGTCTGTGTTTACAGAGAAAAGACCAGCACATGAGAATATTTTTTTCTAAACAGAGCAGCACTCGTGGATGAGCTGTAGTTGAACTGTGTCTGGCTGAAAAGTGCTGTGGAGGGAGTTTCATGAGCCATCTGTCACATCAGCCCTCGCAATGTTCAATATCTTAGTGTCAGAATACCGGTGTGTACCAAAATAACAACCTCAGTCCTAGAACAACAACCATATCTACATGTACATACTACCTCAATCAGCCTGGCTAACCGGTGTCTGTATGTAGCCTCGCTACTTTTATAGCTTTGCTACTGTATAGAGCCTGTCTTTTTACTGTTGTTTCATTTCTTTACCTACCTATTGTTCACCTAATACATTTTTTTGCATTATTGGTTTGAGCCTGTAAGTAAGCATTTCACTGTAAGGTCTACCTGAAATAAATAACAAAATACAATTTATTTGTTATTTTGTTTGTGCATGTTAAATGCACTAACAGAGGGTCAATTTTATAGCTAACCTTGGTATTGCATGTTTCATGTAAATTCTACAAAAACCTTTCGAATTTGAAACATAGAACTGATTACAATAGGCTGCTTGTAGGGGAAATTAAATAACTAGGGATAATGATGTGGGATGTTTTAGTGAAGGAGACATCATGCTTTGGGTTAGAATGCCTCTGTCTGATAAAATATAAAACAAAACAACAACAACAACTAAAACTAAAACTGGGTTGTTGGTCTAAGGCCAAATTATTTAGGGCTCAACATGATTGTAAAACATATATACAGTGCCTTCAGAAAGTGTTCACACCGCTTGACTTCCACATTTTGTTGTGTTACAGCCTGAATTTAAAATGGATTCAATTGAGATTGTTTGTCACTGTCTTACACACAATACCCCATAATGTCAGGGTGGAATTATATTTTTTATAAATTGTACAAATGAATTCAAAATGAAAAGATGAAATGTCTTAAGTTAATAAGTATTCAACCCCTTTGTTATGGCAAGCATAAATAAGTTCAGGAGTAAAAATGTGCTTAACAAATCACATAATAAGTTGTATGGACTTATTACTGTGTGCAATAAAAGTGTTTAACATGATTTTTGAATAACTACCTAATCTCTGTACCCCACACAGATTCAACCACAAAGACCAGGGAGGTTTTCCAATGCCTCGCAAAGAAGGGAACCTATTGGTAGATAGGTAAAAAAAAAGCCTAAATGGCATACCCAAATCTAACTGTACATCAGGCCTTAAAGCGAGGATATGCACATTCTTGGTACCACCTGAATATAGGAGAATATAACACAATAGATCTGGTAGAATGAAATACCATCTTTGAAATGCAAGAGAACGGTACCAGTTCTATCCATCACTCTGATTGTAATTCCGATAGTGGCAGTGGTATATGTGCAAAGTTTCAGACAGATAACTTGAGGAATGAGTGAACTACAAGACTTTTAGTGTGAAGTCCCCAGGTACAATTGGGCAAATTGTGAAGGAGACATTCGCATTCATATGACATTTCTCTGCAAGAATATCGTAAAATCTGTATACTTGGACTTTGATTTAGCTTTCGAAGTATTAGTAGCCATATTATAAGTTCAACATTTGCAAAACAACCAGTTTTCATAACTTCATAACTCTGAATATTCTAATAATTTCTGTTCAAAATGAAAAGGTATACTGTCATACAAGGTTAGTAGCTAAATTATGACATATATATGGTTTCCGGATACTCCCGTAAAGCCCAGCTCATTGACTATCTAGCTAGCTTGGTTTGACCCTGATTGGTGCTTATTTGACAAAGATACATTCGTTCAAGTGATGACTGCCCGTGTCATCGGCGTGTCATGAAGGCATCGCTCTCTGACCAAATATGGTGTCCTACATACTATATACTACACCCCTAATGATATAGTGAAGTCTTGTTACCTTCTAGTATCTCTGAGGAATACATACACATGTAATTTGACTCGTTGAAACAACGTTCAGGGTGAGATTTTCACAGATTCCTTTCTTTGCAAATTGAATGAGTGGAAATACAAAATCGATTGTGCATACTATATGGACCTTTAGGATATGTAAAAGGGTTTTATCTAACAAAACGACACTTCATGTTATCTCTGGAACCATTGGGATGATAAATCAGAACAAGATTTCAGAATGTAAGTACACATTTCACCCTCAGAGGTAAATTTATCAAATCTATCGCATGAAAAAAAGTGTTTTGTTGTTAGGAGCTCTCCTCAAACAATAGCATAGCATTTTTTTCGCAGTAATAGTTACTGTAAATTGGACAGTGCAGTTATATTGACAAGAATTTAAGCTTTTAGCCGATATAAGACACTTATATGTACCGACATTTGTTGTTTCTCTAAAGTCTGCGTTCTTGACATAAGGCGCTTCATGATTTATAACTTTCCAACTGTCCCGAGTGCCAAATTCAAACTACAGAAAAATCAATATTCAACATTCACAAAAATACAAGTGTAATACATCAAAATGAAGCTTAGCTTCTTGTTATCCAGTTGCTGTGTCAGATTTCAAAAAGGCTTTATGGCGAAATTATACCATGCGATTATCTGAGGACAAACACATGAAAATCGTTTTTCAACCAGGCAGGTGCAACACAAAAGTCAGAAATAACGATATAATAAATGCCTTACTTTTGAAGATCTTCTTCTTGTTGCAATCCCAGATGTCTCAGTGACACAATGAATGATCGTTTTGTTCGATAAATTCCTTCTTTATATCCCCAAAATGTCAATTTATTTGGCGCGTTTGATTCAGAAATACACCGGTTCCAACTCGCCCAACATGACAACAAAGTATTTAATAAGTTACCTGTAAACTTTGTCCAAACATTTATAACGACGTTCCTAATCCAACCTCAGGTATCCTAAAATGTAAATGTAAATCAAATTTAAGATGGGATAATCTGTTTCCAATACCGAAGAAAAATAACATGGTCCTGTTCAAGCTCAACAAAAGACTAGGGACCTTCAGATAGACACGTACAAAGAAAAGCACTACTTCTTCATTTCTCAAAAGAAAACATCAACCAATTTCTAAAGACTGTTGACATCTAGTGGAAGCGATAGGAACTGCAACCAGGTTCCTAATAAGTAGGTTTTCCCATAGAAAACTATTGGAAAATCCTATGACCTCAATTTTTTCCCCCTGAATGGTTTGTTCTCGGGTTTCACCTGCCAAATCAGTTATGTTATACTCACAGACATTATTTTAACAGTTTTAGGAACATTAGAGTGTTTTCTATCCAAATCTACCAAATCTATATCTTAGCTTCTGGGCCTGAGTAACAAGCAGTTTACTTTGGGCACGCTTTTCATCTGGATGTCAAAATACTGCCCCCTAGCCTTAAGAAGAAGATTTATTAAAACAGTTACAGAGTTTAATGGCTGTGACAGGAGAAAACTGATGATGGATCGACATCATTGTAGTTATTCCACAATACTGACCTAATTTAGGGTGGCAGGTAGCCTAGAGGTTAGAGTGTTGGGTCAATAACAGTAAAGGTTGCTAGTTCAAATCCTCACTGAGAGGTGAACAATTGGTTGACGTGCCCTTGAGCAATACACTTACCCTAGTTGCTCTGGATAATAGCACCTAATAAATGACTACAATTTTAATTGACAGGGTGAAAAGAAGGAAGCCTGTACAGAATAAAAATGTTCCTGTTTGCAATAAGGCACTAAACTTGTAACTTTTTTCCTGAATATAAAGTGTTATGTTTGGGGCAAATCCAATACAACACATTACTGTGTATCACTCTCCATATTTTCAAGCGTAATGGTGGCTGCATCATGTTATAGGTATGCTTGTAATCGTTAAGGACTGGGGAGTTTTTCAGGATAAAAATAAATCAACTGAATGTAGCTAACCACAGGCAAAATCCTAGAGGAAAACCATTCCACCAGTCACTGGGAGATCAATTCACATTTCAGCAGGACAATAACTTAAAATACAAGTCTAAGTCTACCCTGGAGTTCCTTAACAAGAAGTCGGTGAACATTCCTGAGTGGAAATGCAGGTGTGGAAGGCTCTTAGATAACTTACCCACAAAGACTCACAGCTGTAATCACTGCCAAAGGTGCTCCTACAAAATATTGACTTGGGGTTGTGAATACTTATATAAATGTCTTTATTTATTTTTCAATAAATTTGCAAACATTTATAAAAACATGTTTTCACTTTGTCATTATGAGGTATTGTGTGTAATCTACACACAATACCCCAAAATGACAAATCAAAAACAGGTCAATTTGGTTTTTAGCAAATATATATATTTTAAAAAATACAGAAATACCTTATTTACATAAGTATTCAGACCCTTTGCTATGAAACTCGAAATTGAGCTTAGGTGCATCCTGTTTCGATTGATAATCCTTGAGATATTTCTACAACTTGATTGTAGTCCACCTGTGGTAAATTCAATTGACTGGACATGATTTGGAAAAACACACACATTTACATTTAAGTCATTTAGCAGACGCTCTTATCCAGAGCGACTTACAAATTGGTGCATTCACCTTATGACATCCAGTGGAACAGTCACTTTACAATAGTGCATCTAAATCTTAAAGGGGGGGGTGAGAGGGATTACTTATCCTATCCTAGGTATTCCTTAAAGAGGTGGGGTTTCAGGTGTCTCCGGAAGGTGGTGATTGACTCCGCTGTCCTGGCGTCGTGAGGGAGTTTGTTCCACCATTGGGGGGCCAGAGCAGCGAACAGTTTTGACTGGGCTGAGCGGGAGTTGTACTTCCTCAGTGGTAGGGAGGCGAGCAGGCCAGAGGTGGATGAACGCAGTGCCCTTGTTTGGGTGTAGGGCCTGATCAGAGCCTGGAGGTACTGAGGTGCCGTTCCCCTCACAGCTCCGTAGGCAAGCACCATGGTCTTGTAGCGGATGCGAGCTTCAACTGGAAGCCAGTGGAGAGAGCGGAGGAGCGGGGTGACGTGAGAGAACTTGGGAAGGTTGAACACCAGACGGGCTGCGGCGTTCTGGATGAGTTGTAGGGGTTTAATGGCACAGGCAGGGAGCCCAGCCAACAGCGAGTTGCAGTAATCCAGACGGGAGATGACAAGTGCCTGGATTAGGACCTGCGCCGCTTCCTGTGTGAGGCAGGGTCGTACTCTGTGGATGTTGTAGAGCATGAACCTACAGGAACGGGCCACCGCCTTGATGTTAGTTGAGAACGACAGGGTGTTGTCCAGGATCACGCCAAGGTTCTTAGCGCTCTGAGAGGAGGACACAATGGAGTTGTCAACCGTGATGGCGAGATCATGGAACGGGCAGTCCTTCCCTGGGAGGAAGAGCAGCTCCGTCTTGCCGAGGTTCAGCTTGAGGTGGTGATCCGTCATCCACACTGATATGTCTGCCAGACATGCAGAGATGCGATTCGCCACCTAGTCATCAGAAGGGGGAAAGCTTTCCCCCATCAGAAGGGGGAAAGCTAACCTATATAGACACACACCTGTCTATATAGGTTCCACAGTTGACAATGCATGTCAGAGCAAGAACCAAGCCATGAGGTCGAAGAAACAAAGAGATCTTCTGTTGAATCTGACAATTAATCTTAATGGTTGTACAGTCGTCTCAAATAAAACTGTGAAGGACCTCGGCGTTACTCTGGACCCTGATCTCTCTTTTGAAGAATACATCAAGACCATTTCGAGGACAGCTTTTTTCCATCTACGTAACATTGCAAAAATCAGAAACTTTCTGTCCAAAAATGATGCAGAAAAATTAATCCATGCTTTTGTCACTTCTAGGTTAGACTACTGCAATGCTCTATTTTCCGGCTACCCGGATAAAGCACTAAATAAACTTCAGTTAGTGCTAAATACGGCTGCTAGAATCCTGACTAGAACCAAAAAATTTGATCATATTACTCCAGTGCTAGCCTCTCTACACTGGCTTCCTGTCAAAGCAAGGGCTGATTTCAAGGTTTTACTGCTAACCTACAAAGCATTACATGGGCTTGCTCCTACCTACCTTTCTGATTTGGTCCTGCCGTACATACCTATACGTACGCTACGGTCACAAGACGCAGGCCTCCTAATTGTCCCTAGAATTTCTAAGCAAACAGCTGGAGGCAGGGCTTTCTCCTATAGAGCTCCATTTTTATGGAACGGTCTGCCTACCCATGTCAGAGACGCAAACTCGGTCTCAACCTTTAAGTCTTTACTGAAGACTCATCTCTTCAGTGGGTCATATGATTGAGTGTAGTCTGGCCCAGGAGTGGGAAGGTGAACGGAAAGGCTCTGGAGCAACGAACCGCCCTTGCTGTCTCTGCCTGGCCGGTTCCCCTTTTTCCACTGGGATTCTCTGCCTCTAACCCTGTTACGGGGGCTGAGTCACTGGCTTGCTGGGGCTCTCTCGTGCCGTCCCTGGGGGGTGCGTCACCTGGGTGGGTTGATTCACTGTTGTGGTCGGCCTGTCTGGGTTTCCCCCCTTGGGTTGTACCGTGTCGGAGATCTTTGTGGGCTATACTCGGCCTTGTCTCAGGATGGTAAGTTGGTGGTTGAAGATTTCCCTCTAGTGGTGTGGGGGCTGTGCTTTGGCAGAGTGGGTGGGGTTATATCCTTCCTGTTTGGCCCTGTCCGGGGGTGTCCTCGGATGGGGCCACAGTGTCTCCTGACCCCTCCTGTCTCAGCCTCCAGTATTTATGCTGCAGTAGTTTATGTGTCGGGGGCTAGGGTCAGTTTGTTTATCTGGAGTACTTCTCCTGTCCTATTCGGTGTCCTGTGTAAATCTAAGTGTGCGTTCTCTAATTCTCTCCTTCTCTCTTTCTTTCTCTCTCTCGGAGGACCTGAGCCCTAGAACCATGCCCCAGGACTACCTGACATGATGACTCCTTGCTGTCCCCAGTCCACCTGGCCATGCTGCTGCTCCAGTTTCAACTGGCCTGGGCCCTAGGACCATGTCCCAGGACTACCTGACATGAGGACTCCTTGCTGTCCCCAGTCCACCTGGCCATGCTCCTGCTCCAGTTTCAACTGTTCTGCCTTACTATTATTCAACCATGCTGGTCATTTATGAACATTTGAACATCTTGGCCACGTTCTGTTATAATCTCCACCCGGCACAGCCGGAAGAGGACTGGCCACCCCACATATGCTCTCTCTAATTCTCTCTTTCTTTCTCTCTCTCGGAGGACCTGAGCCCTAGGACCGTGCCCCAGGACTACCTGACATGATGGCTCCTTGCTGTCCCCAGTCCACCTGACTGTGCTGCTGCTCCAGTTTCAACTGTTCTGCCTTATTATTATTTGACCATGCTGGTCATTTATGAACATTTGAACATCTTGGTCATGTTCTGTTATAATCTCTACCCGGCACAGCCAGAAGAGGACTGGCCACCCCACATAGCCCGGTTCCTCTCTAGGTTTCTTCCTAGGTTTTGGCCTTTCTAGGGAGTTTTTCCTAGCCACCGTGCTTTTACACCTGCATTGTTTGCTGTTTGGGGTTTTAGGCTGGGTTTCTGTACAGCACTTTGAGATATCAGCTGACGTACGAAGGGCTATATAAATAAATTTGATTTGAATTTGATTTGAATTGTCCGTAAAGTTCAGAGACAGGATTGTGTCCAGGCACAGATCTGGAGAAGGGTATCAATACATGTCTGCAGCATTGAAGGCCCCCAAGAACACAGTGGTCTCCATCATTCTTAAATGGAAGAAGTTTGGAACCACCAAGACTCTTCCTAGAGTTGGCCGCCCGGACAAACTGAGCAATCAGGGGAGAAGGGCCTTAGTCAGGGAGGTGACCAAGAACCTGATGGTCACTCTGACAGAGCTCCAGAGCTCCTCTGTGGAGATGGGAGAACTTTCCAAAATGACAACCATCTGTGCAGCATCCACCAATCAGGCCTTTATGGTAGAGTGGCCAGACGGAAGCCACTTCTCAGTAAAAGGCACATGACAGCCCGCTTGGAGTTTTCCAAAAGGCACCGAAAGACTCTCAGACCATGAGAAACAAGATTCTCTGGTCCGATGAAACCAAGATTCAACTCTTTGGCCTGAATGCCAAGCGTCACCTCTAGAGGAAACCTGGCAGCATCCCTAAGGTTAAGCATGGTGGTGGCAGCATTATGCTGTGAGGATGTTTTTCAGAGTCAGGGACTGGGAGACTAGTCAGGATCGAGGGAAAGATGAACGGAGCAAAGTACAGAGAGATTCTTGATGAAAACCTACTCCAGAATGCGCACGTCCTCAGACTGGGGTGAAGATTCACCTTCCAACAGTACAACGACCCTAAGCACAGAGCCAAGACAACGCAGGAGTGGCTTCAGGACAAGTTTTTGAATGCCCTTGAATGGCCCAGCTAGAGACTTGATCCCGATCAAACATATCTGGAGTGACCTGAAAATATCTGTCCAGCGATGTTCCCCATCCTACCTGACAGAGGATCTGCAGAGAAGAATGTGAGAAACTCCCCAAATACAGGTGTGCCACGCTTGTAGCATCATACTCAAGAAGACTTGAGGTTGTAATTACTGCCAAAGGTGCTTCAACAAAGTGCTGAGTATCACTAGGATCACTAGTCACTTTTAACAATGCCACTTTAAATAATGCCACTTTAATAATGTTTACCTATCTTACATTACTCATATCACATGTATATACTGTATTTTATATCATCTACTGCACCTTGCCTATGCAGCTCGGCCATCGCTCATCCATATACTTATTTGTACATATTCTCATTTACCTCTTTAGATTTGTGTGTATTAGGTAGTTGTTGGGAATTGTTAGATTACTTGTTGGAACTTGAAGCACAAGCATTTCGCTACACTAGCATTAACATCTGCTGACCATGCGTATGTGACCAATACCATTTGATTTGATTTGATATGAAAGTAAAGGGTCTGACTACTTACATAAGTGTGATATTTCAGTCGTTTTTTTTTATTATACATTTGAAAAAAATATATAAAAACCTGTTTTTTCTTTGTCATTATTGGGTATTGTGTGTAGATTGATGAGGGGGAAAAACAATTGAATCCATTTTTAGAATAAGGCTGTAACATAATAAAATATGGAAAAAGTCAAGGGGTCTGAAAACTTTCAGAATGCACTGTATATTAATTAAATGGTCTAGCGTGTCGTGCTGAACAAGATACATGGCTGGTGAACGAGACAGTAAAGATTTATCCCTGATTGCCATCTTGTGGTAGATACTGTATCTAGCAGGACTAATTTCAACGAAATACAGCCTTCATTTCTAAGAATAAGGTTTAGAAACTGTATTGAGGATTAACTCTCTTATTTTACTCATAAAAAAATAATTAAAAAAAATCAATTTTTAAAATACTTTTGTTTCCAAGGGATAGCCTACCTTATAAACAAATGATGTATAGCTCCAAATGATGTTGAATTGTTATTAGATGTGTTATAGAAATCACCTAGTGCTGTGCATGTGAACATATGATGGGATGCACCATTGTTTTTGTTGATGCCCACTATTTTAAGATTTGCACACATTATAGAAAAAAAACAAATGTGTTACTATCTCAATTATATTCATTTCCAAGGTTATTATCATCATGTATACATTATATCAATATTATTGAGAACGTTCTAGTGGTATAAATTGTGTTATCGCGGTATTTCACTACTGTAAACCAGCGAGAAATTACGAAAGGGGCGTATTCTCTCGTGTACATTCTATTTAATAGCTATGTGAAATCAGCGACATTAAGCCACACTAAGCGCCACTAACGGGTCCCAAATCACGCAAAAAGCTTCAAAACAAAATCATAGATTTACCTGACCACGATCACAAATTGTATTATAGTTTGTCTGTTTCAAGATGTGTTCTGTTTTTCTGATCCTACCCTCATCTTTTCGTGTTCTTTTAATAGATATTAAGGCTCATGGTTAAATTCTAGAGGTTATTTGTAAATATTCTGCCAATGTGGGTAAATAAACAAAAAAACGCATCATTCTATTTTAATAAGGGGACATATTTATTAAACATCAATGTTATATGTAAATGAGTTGAAAACGAATAAATGATTGAAAGTTAAATATTCTAATATTAGTATAATTTCCATTCCACTGGATGGCACTGTCCCCCATGCTGCTCCAGGGGTCTGAGGATTAGTGGGCATGATTATAAACGTTACAATTATTACACTGTTATTGACTGTTATAAACACATATTACATTGTACATTGTTATTACATTATTAAAATAGCAAACCCACATTGTGAAGAGTGGGTGAAATCATACAGACAGACAGACAGACAGACAGACAGACAGACAGACAGACAGACAGACAGACAGACAGACAGACAGACAGACAGACAGACAGACAGACAGACAGACAGACAGACAGACAGACAGACAGACAGACAGACAGACAGACAGACAGACAGACAGACAGACAGACAGACAGACAGACAGACAGACAGACATGTAACCACTTATCTGAAGCTGATAAGGTTGTTGTAGATGAGACTGAGTTTCAAGCAACCAATAGGATTTGATATGCTGTATTCATGTACATTTTTCTCAGTAGCCCCTACTAATTCTGCTCTCACCGAGATATTCCCGCTACTCACATCACCTATCATAACCACCAAAGCCATTCCCTGCTCACTCAGCTCCTGAAACTGGTCACAGTCTGCCCCTTCCAAACACCCACCTTCCTACACCATCCACTGACACCTCCTCCTCCCTTAGGCCTACTAAGGGGTAAATATCACTCCCTACGTCGACTCCTCCCATACCTTCCACCCCAAGATTCTTGTCATCATACTAAATACCAGAGTGTGGTCCAAGGCAGAATCATTCCCTGTGGCTACATTAATCCTGGTCCCTCGGCCATCATTCAGGCACACCAGCTCTTTCACCTCTATCAAAGTGGCCCATGTTCCCCTGCCAGAGTGTGTTGTGTGAATTAAATCGCCACACCACATTATCGTGTATAGTGTTGTCATAGAGGACTTAAATAACATTTAAATAAATGTCAGCAGTGGACGTAGATTTCTGCTGAAAAAAATAGCCTGATGACACAAACTTTGATGGTATAACACTGGATCCTATTCGTGTACGAGGATTCCAAATCACCCCCTTTATTGGATACGACTTGTATTGTTCCAATAGCATAGTAACAAATAGCTGTAAAGTGCTGTAATGAAAATTCGGTTTTGGTAACAGTTGACAGTAGGTTTTCCTCAAATAAACGATTGAATGACGCAAATATAGCAGTCAAAATGATCAATGCTTTGTAGTTATGTACCTTTTGTAATGTTATTTTATTTTTTGAGCTGCAGCCCATAGGTACAATGTATGAAATAATGAATTTAAATGTTTAAGTAACTTTAAACTATTACCGTTCTGATTTTATATTTAAAAAACGTACTGTAAGTCTAGTAAACATTTTTTGAGGGGACTTTTATTATGAAATGTAGCCGTTTGATAATGTGACCTTAATGTCGCTAGGTTCACAATGCTCTATCTAATGACGTACCAAGCCTATTTGCTGTATAATAACTTACACAGTCTGGTCTAAAAACTCATGATAAGAACAAAGTCCACAGAATGTCAGATGAAGAGATTCCGTCAACTTCCAGAGAGCCTTTACCCGAAGATGAAGAGGTGAGCATTTGAAAGCAGACATCTTATTTTCCAGAAATATGAGATAGAGTGTTAGTAGCTAGCTAGAAGTTTGCAGTATTGTTGATTTGGGGGGGAACATGGCGGGAAGGAGGCTTGCACATCTGCATAGCTCTCTACAGATGCTAGCTAACTAGATACCACCAGGTCAAACGCTGACCAGAAAACATTAGCTACAATGTTTTGTCGTCGTGCAGTTGAGAGTAATGTAGCAAATATTCCCGTAGACTTTTAAATCCTGCCAATTTCAGTCTGACGAGCCTTGGAGTCCCAGAGCAACCCCACTGACTGTATCTGTAGCTTGCCGTCTGTTTCACTTAGCCCAGGCAGCACACCGCACAGTCGCATGCAGCAAGACCAGCCCAGAGCAAATCAGCTGTCTACTTTCAACACTAGCTGCTTGTTGCGCTCTGGGGACTGTCAATTGGCTACAGTAGCTAACAATGTCATGTTTATGAAGAACAGGCGTGGTGAGGTGTACCAAACTGCTTGAACTTTAACATCGGTTCAATTGAAGGCATAACTTATTGCACACTTTATAATAAATAATATGTGAACGTGCTCAAAATGTATTATAATTGATTGTGCAACAAGCATCATATGTAGAAAACTTTCTCGACCGTTAACCATAAATCTGTATTGATTAAACGTATTATAGAATAATGTTGTATGAAGTCACAGGAAGTGGTATACAATACACAGCTCGTTCCCGTATAAGATAACTGAAATTGCCATACAAATTCGTTTTAAATTGCACATTACGTTGATTAAATGTTAGTGAATCATATGCCAAATAAATATGTACAATTCAGTGAGCATGTCATAAAGTGGTCTACTGTGTTTGTGCTCAGGCAAAAGACCCCCCATTTCAGCTGAAGCCACCTCCAAAGGCTTTGCCTAAGGCGGAGGGAGAGGTGGATCCAGAATACGAAGAGAAAAGGGTGAGACAAATTGCTTTGTCACAAACTCTCTATGGATTAATTTAAGATTTTAAAATGCAATTGCAAGTTGAATGATTACATTAGGGAGTATCACGTGACACAGATTAGTCACAGCATTGGTTAAATTCTGTGCCAGATATTTGAGAAAAACATAACATTTTTTTCCAACTTTTGCAATGGGCTCCCCACTGTGGTAAATGTGGGGAATTGCAGTGTGTAGTAGTGAGACTGCAGTGTATAGGGAGAATGTGAATGGCACAATTACAGTTAAGCATAACATTGATCTCATATCCTTACTAGTCAAAAACAACTTGTTGGTGTATTTCTGTATCCCCCCCCCTGTCTTTTTACCATAGAAAACAGATAGAGCGAACCGGTTTGAGTTTCTGCTCAAGCAAACAGAACTCTTTGCCCACTTCATCCAGCCTGCGTCTCAGAAGTCTCCTACTTCACCCCTGAAAGTGAAACCTGGACGACCTCGCGTTAAACAGGATGAGAAACAAAATCTCCTCTCTGTTGGAGAGTATGTGGCTGCTGACTTGTTTTAAGAGTCTTGCCTTTATTTACAATTTTCTAAATGTCAGGTCTAGGTTATTGTAAATAAACAAGCTATATTGGTGAATAATCCATGAATAATAAACAATACAATCTGTTTACCATTGTAGCAAAGCAAACTATTTGTCCGCCACCTGTGTTTTTACAGTAACCGCCACCGACGCACAGAACAGGAAGAAGATGAGGAGTTGTTATCTGAGAGCAGGAAGGCAGCTAACGTCTTGGTTCGCTTTGAAGAGTCCCCATCCTGTACGATGTTTTCATATAGCTTTTAAATACTAATTTTAATAGTCAGCCCTCCATGTAAATGAACTGTAGCAGGTGCTGTAAATGTTGTATTCTAGCAGGTGTATACCTTTAATACTAATTAGCTCCCATTTGAGAACTGCTGATGATGATTTTTTTTTCTCCATTAATGACAAAACTTTTTGTCTTTTCCAGATGTAAAAAATGGAGAGCTGAGAGATTACCAAATCAGAGGTCTCAACTGGATGATCTCCCTTTATGAAAATGGCATTAATGGAATCTTGGCTGATGAAATGGTAATAATGACTGTAACTTAAACATATAATTAACAATAGTTGATGTTTACTTGCCTCCATTAAGTGCCAGAGCCATATATTGATATCCAAGTGTAAAGGGACATCCACACCAAGGATTATAAAGATAACTACATACATAACTATAAAACGTTGGCAAGCCTCCACACTAGAGGAAGGTTTATTGTTCTGCAGCAGGGGTGGGCGAACTTTTTGGCTTTAGGGCCACATCAGGAATTTGAAATTCAATGGAGGGCCAGAAAAAGAGCAGTTATTTGAAAATATATAGGTCCATTATAAAATCTGCATACTTTCTATCTAGTTTTAGACGTTCGAGTGACGTTTTTTACACAAAACAATCATTTCCCAGCTCATCATTTTTACTCAAACCTCCCGCCTGTGTGGGCCGTAGTTTGCCAACCCCTGTTCTACACTCTAGGCTACACCTGTCAATCAACTGATTAACGTATCCTACTGCACGATGTAGGCTTATCACTATTTTCATGGTGTGATCAATGTAGATAATAATATAGAAACACATATTTAAATGTAGCAATTCAACAACAAACACTGTTTAGCCTGTGCATCTTCATGTTATGCTTGCCTCGTTGCTCCAGTGGTTTGCAAGTGATTTCCATTTTTCGAATAGTTGTCAAATCTTCTTTTTCGCTGTGCTCATCTGTCTGTTCTGTACACCATTTGCAATGCAACAATGTTATCACCAGCTAAAGAAATCTCTTTCTCCTTAACTTTTTTTTACATTCAGCAATTAGCAAGAGCAAGCCTGCTTGTGTCCTCGAATAGGCTGTTAGGTGTACTATAAAAAAATTCATATAGCTTTTGTAGCCTGTAGCTTTTCCTGGGAATGCGCATGGTAACAGCTGGAAGAGAGGCTAGTTGAGATGTGTCAAATCAAACATTAAATCACGTTTTATTTGTCACATGCTCAAAATACAAAAAGTGTAGACCTTACTGTGGAGCCCCCGAGTGGCACATCGGTCTAAGGCACTGCATCTCAATGCTAGAGGTGTCACTACAGGCCCTGGTTCAATTCCAGGCTGTATCATTACCATCTGTGATTGGGAGACCTATAGAGCGGCACAAAATTGGCCCAGCGTCGTCCGGGTTAGGGTTTGGCTGGGGTAGGCCGTCATTGTAAATAAGAATTTGTTCTTAACTGACTTTCCTAGTTAAGTAAAGGTTAAATAAAACATTTATAAAATACTGTGAAATGCTTACATACAAACCCTTAACCAACAAACATTTTGTATAAACTAAAGTAAGAAAAAAAGTAATACAATAAAATTACAATAACGAGGCTTTATACAACAGGTGGGTCTAATCCTCAATGCTGATTGGTTTAAACCGCATTCCAGCCAGTGTCTATTCCACAAGTTACCACCGGCTAAATCTATGACTTTAAAATGTCTATTTACTCTGTTTCATCTGACTGCGCAATCCACTGTCTCATCAGCCCAGCCAGGTAATTTATAAACTTGATCTCCACTATAAAAAGCATCTAGACATTATCTCACATTTCAATTTAGACTAATATTTTGTTTTCGACAGCTGAGATTTGTATAAACCTTGCTGTCTGTCTTTCCAACTTTTGCAACATTGTTTAAAAATTCAAATTAGATCTCCAGCTGTCCCATAGTAATGAGCGTGTTGAGACGAGACAGACAGGCAGCATTTCTCAGCCAGTCGAAATCATGAGTCAGCTTTCATAATGACTCCCAACACCATCATTAGGTTTGCTGACGACACAACATTGGTAGGCTTGATCACCGACAATGATGAGACAGCCTATAGGGGGGAGGTCAGAGACCTGGCAGCGTGGTGCCAGGACAACAACCTCTCCCTCATCGTGAGCAAGACAAAGGAGATGATCGTGGACTACAGGAAAAGGAGGGCCGAACATGCCTCCATTCACATCGACAAGGCTGTAGTGGAGCGGATTGAGAGTTTCAAGTTCCTTGGTGTCCACATCACCAACAAACTATCATGGTCCAAACACACCAAGACAGTCTTGAAGAGGGCACGACAACACCTTTTCCCTCTGAGGAGACTGAAAAGATTTGGCATGGGTCCCCAGATCCTCAAAAAGTTCTACAGCTGCACCATCGAGACCATCCTGACCGGTTGTATCACCGCTTGGTATGGCAACTACTCGGCATCCGACCGCAAGGCGCTACAGAGGGTATTGCGTACGGCCCAGAACATCACTGGGGCCAAGCTTCCTGCCATCCAGGACCTTTATACTAGGCAGTGTCAGAGGAAGGCCCAACAAATTGTCAAAGACTCCAACCACCCTAGTCATAGATTGTTCTCCCTGCTACCGCACAGCAAGTTGTACTGAACTCTAGGTCGAAAAGGCTCCTTAACAGATTCTACACCCAAGCCATAAGACTGCTGAAGAGTTATTCAAATGGCGACCCGACTATTTATGTTGTTTTTATACTGCTGCTACTCGCTGTTAATTATCTATGCATAGTCACTTTACCCCTATCTACAGTACATGTACACATTACCTCGACTAACCTGTATCCCCACACATTGACTCGGTACCGGTACCCCCTCGATATTGTTATTTTATTGTTTTACTATTTGATTGTATTTTTTATTTTATTAAGTAAATATTTTCTTAACTCTATTTCTTGGTTAAAAGGGCTTGTCAGGAAGCATTTCACGTGAAGGTCTACCGACATCTGTTGTATTCAGTGCATGTGACAAATAACATTTCATTTAATCATTTTTAAGGATACCGGTATATACAAAGAAATGTCAATTGAAAAAAGGTCAAACGAAACAAAGTGCAGCTAGTTTGCAGTCTTTCCAGCTTCAGTTTGAAGTGATTGTGTTAGCTGTCTTTTTGGCTAGCTCCTAGAATAACAGTGTCCTGACTAGAGAGCACATTTTCTATGCCCGGCCAAATCGCGCCTCATTAGCTCATTGGATGTATCCAACTAAATGACTCCTGAAAACAGCTTAAACAAATGCAAATGAAGCTACTCTTGGGTTAAAGCAAGGGATAAAAAGATGCCAGCCAGTATGGCAATGGAACATTTTAGAATGAACGACTGGGTCGTGTCCATAGATACAGAACAAAAAGACTGAACGACTGGGTTGTGTCTCCGGTAGGGTTGCAAAATTCTGGGAACTTTCAATAAATTTCCTGGTTTTCCCAAAATCCCGGATGGACGATTCCCGGAATCAGGAGGGAATAAACATGAAACCTGGAATCTTCCAACAAGGATTTCTCCATAACCAGGGAATTTATTGAAAGTTTTTTGCAACCCTTGTCTCTGGCAACTGAACCGATAGAATGAACGACCAGCCGGCTTGGGTAGCAACCCTAGATTTGTGTTGTGATTATAGCTTTTGGAATGATGAAATATTATGAATAAATTAATCTAAATAACATAAATCATAACCCGTTGTATAAAATTGATAATGCCCCCTAGGCCGGTGTTTGGAGGATATACTGGCACGGTTTGCCGGCCATTGACTTCGGCTCGGGCCTAACAACACCCGTGCCAATATGTCCTCCAGACACCGGCTTCTTGGGCATTATCACTTAAATATACAGGGGGTACCGGTACCGAATCAATGTGCAGGGGTACAGGTTAGTCGAGATAATTGAGGTAATAGGTAATTGAGGTAATAATAAACGGCGAGTAGCAGCAGCTTAAAAAAGGGGGTCAATGCAAATACAGTAATCCAGGTAGCTATTTGATTAACTGTTAACTGTTAACTGTTCAGCAGTCTTATGGCTTGGGGGTAGAAGCTGTTAAGGAGCCTTTTGGACCTAGACTTGGTACCCTGGTACCGTAGCAGAGAGAACAGTCAATGACTAGGGTGGCTGGAGTCTGACACATTTTACGGTCTGGTATAGAGGTCCTGGATGGCAGGAAGCTTTCCCCCAGTGATGTACTGCGTGATACGCACTACCCTCTGTAGCGCCCTGCGGTTAGGCCATTCATTACAGGTGTATGATCTTAATTTGAGCCAATTTGCTACAGCAGTAAAATAATCCTGCAGAAACAGTAAATGTTGATTTATAATGAATTGACATTTTTTGTAGGGGTTGATGCATTATTTATGAGGGAAAATAAATAAAGTCTGAAATTTCAAATTGGAAATGGCAAACTTCAGAAGCCTTTTGAACTTTTACGGGTTGGGTCCTAAACTGGGAAGGTTGTCGCTAACGTGCGCTAATGTGACTAGAACTTTCCGGGACATAGACCTATCTGATATGGGCAGAAAGCTTAAATTCTTGTTAATCTAAATGCACTGTCCATTTTACAGTAGCTATTACAGTGAAAATCCCATGCTATTGTTTTTTTAAACCTTTATTTAACTAGGAAAGTCAGTTAAGAACAAAATCGTATTTACAATGACAGCCTAGGGACAGTGGGTTAACTGCCTGACACCGCTGATAAATCCACGATAATCAAGAATTTCAATGAGCATTTCAACAGCTCTGCACCCCCCTTAGCAGCTGACCCAAGCCGCTTCTCCTTCACCCAAATCCAGACAACTGATGTTCTGATAGAGCTGAACAATCTGGATCCCTACAAATGAACTGGGCTAGACAATCTGAACCCTCTCTTCCTAAAATTATCCGCCGCCATTGTTGCAACCACTATTACTAGTCTGTTCAACCTCTTTTTCGTATTGTATGAGATTCCTAAAGATTGGAAAGCGGCAGCCACAGTCATCCCCCTCTTCAAAGGTGGAGACACTCTAGACCCAAATTGTTACAGACCTATATTCATCCTGCCCTGCCTTGCTAAAGTATTTGAAAGCCAAGTGAACAAACAGCTCACTGACCATTTCGAATCCCACCGTACCTTCTCCGCAATGCAATCCGGTTTCCGAGCTGGTCACGGGTGCACCTGAGCCACGCTCATGGTCCTAAATGATATCATAACCGCCATCGATAAAAGACAGTACTGTGCAGCCGTCTTCATCGACCTGGCCTTCAACTCTGTCAATCACTGTATTCTTATCGGCAGACTCAACAGCCTTGGTTTCTCGAATGACTGCTCGACTGATTCGCTAACTACTTCTCAGATAGAGTTCAATGTGTCAAATCAGAGGGCCTTTTCTCAGGACCTCTAGCAGTCTCTGTGGGCGTGCCACAGGGTTAAATTCTCGGGCCGACTCTTTTCTCTGTATATATCAATAATGTCGCTCTTGCTGCGGGTGATTCTTTGATACACCTCTACGCAGATGACACCATTCTGTATACATCTGGCCCTTCTTTGGACACGGTGTTAACAAACCTCCAAACGAGCTTCAATGCTGTACAATACTCTTTCCGTGGCCTCTAACTAACTTAAATGCAAGTAAAACTAAATGCATGCTCTTCAACCTATTGCTGCTCGCTCCCTTCCGCCCGACTAGCATCACTACTCTGGACGGTTCTGACTTAGAATGTGGACAACTATAAATACCTAGGTGTCTGGCTAGACTGTAAACTCTCCTTCCAGACTCATATTAAACATCTCCAATCCAAAATGCAATCTAGAATCGGCTTTCTATTTCACAACAAAGCCTCCTTCGCTCATGTTGCCAAACATACCCTGGTAAAACTGACTATTGACTTCGGCGATGTCATTTACAAAATAGCCTCCAACACTTTACTCAGCAAATTGGATGGAGTCTATCACAGTGCCATCCGTTTTGTCACCAAAGCCCCATATACTACCTACCACTGCGACCTGTATGCTCTCGTTGGCTGGTCCTCGCTTCATGTTCGTCGCCAAACCCACTGGCTCTAGGTCATCTATTAGTCTTTGCTAGGTAAAGCTCCGCCTTATCTCAGCTCACTGGTCACCATAGCAACACCCACCCATAGCACACGCTCCAGCAGGTATATTTCACTGGGCATCCCCAAAGTCAGCACCCCCTTTGGCCGCCTTTCCTTCCAGTTCTCTACTGCCAATGACTGGAACGAATTGCAAAAATCTCTGAAGTTGGAGACTTATATCTCCCTCACTAATTTGAAGCATTAAATGTCAGAGCAGCTTACCATCGCTGCAGCCCATCTATAAATAGCCCATCCAACCAACTACCTACCTCATAACATATTTGTTTTTCTGCTCTTTTGCACACCAGTATTTCTACTTGCACATCCTCATCTGCACATCTCACTCCAGTGTTAATTGCTAAATTGTAATTACTTTGCCACTATGACCTATTTATTGCCTTACTTCATCCCAGGTGTAACTCTGTTGTTGTTTTTGTCACACTGCTTTTGCTTTATCTTGGCCAGGTCGCAGTTGAGAACTTGTTCTCAACTAGCCTACCTGGTTAAATAAAGGTTATATAAAAAACTACAGCCTCCACTCTTCTGGGAAGGCTTTCCACTAGATGCTGGAACATTGCTGTGGGAACTTTCTTCATTCAGCCACAAGAGCATTAGTTAAGTTGGGCACTGATGTTGGGCGATTAGCCCAGGCTCGCAGTCGGCGTTCCAATTCATCCTAAAGGTGTTCGATGGCGTTGAGGTCAAGGCTTTGTGCAGGCCAGTCAATTTCTTCTATACCGATCTTGACAAACCATATCTGTATGGACCTCGCTTCGTGCATGGGGGCATTGTCATGCTGAAACAGGAAAGGGCCTTCCCAAACTGTTGCCACAAATTTTGAGGCACAGAAACGTTTAAAATGTAATTGTATGCTGTAGCGTTAAGGTTTCCCTTCACTGGAACTAATCCCAAGACCATTATTCCTCCACCACCAGATTTTACAGTGGCACTACACATTGGGGCAGGTAGCGTTCTCCTGGCATCCGCCAAAACCAAATTCGTTCGACAGACTGCCAGATGGTGAAGCGTACTTCATCACTCCAGAGAATGAGCTTCCATTGCTCCCGAGTCCAATGGCGGCGAGCTTTACACCTCTCCAGCCGACACTTGGCATTGCACATGGTGATCTTAGGCTGCTCGGCGATGGAAACCCATTTCATGAAGCTCCCAATGAACAGCCCTTTTGCTGACTGATGTTGCTTCCAGAGGCAGTTTGGAACTTGGTAGTGAGTGTTGCAACTGACGACAGACGATTTTTACGCGCTACGTGCTTCAGCACTCGGTTGTCCCGTTCTCTGCGCTTGTGTGCCCTACCACTTCACCACTGAGCAGTTGTTGCTGCTAAATGTTTCCACTTCACAATAACAGCACTTACAGTTGACCGGGGCAGCTTGTTGGAACTGACTTGTTGGAAAGGTGGCATCCTATGACGGTGTGACGTTGAGAGTCACTGAGCTCTTCAGTAAGGCCATTCTACTGCCACTGTTTGTCTATGGAGATTGCATGGCTGTGTGGTCGATTTTATACACCTGTCAGTAACTGGTGTGGCTGAAATGGCCGAATCCACTAATTTGAAGGGGTGTCCACATACTTTTCTATATGGTGTACATAGGAAAATATGGGTTTCTTCTGATATTGAGATGCGCTGTCTGTCGTGGATCATTAGTCTTCGAAGTTGTCCTATAATTTATGTGGATACCAATATGCTTACATGCCCATTTATTCAGAAAAGCTCACCGCACACTCTGCCTCTCCCCTCTGAGCGGCTATTCCTTGCTAACCTAGAACACTTTAATAGAACGTACTTTGGATTGTTTTTTGACGTTGTACTGTTGGGGAGACAGGGATAAAAGTTATCCCAACGATAGCTATTGTTTTCCACTGTTTTTATAGTTATTGTTGTAGTGTGGACGCTGCTGTTCACTTGAATTATAAAAACTTTAAAACATTTTTTTTATTGTTATTGTCCTTGGTGTGGATGGCCCTTAAGTGTCTGGTAAGTGCTACTAGTTGTGAGTCAATCTGTATGTAAGACAGGTTGTTTATTTGTTTATTGACCACAGGGCTTGGGGAAGACCCTCCAAACCATTGCGTTGCTGGGATACCTGAAGCATTACAGGAACATTCCAGGCCCCCACATGGTTCTGGTTCCCAAATCAACGCTACACAACTGGATGAATGAGTTCAAACGCTGGGTACCAACCCTTAAGGCAGTCTGTCTCATCGGGGACAAGGATGCAAGAGTATGTCCGTTTTTTTTCTCTTGATTGACACTGATTAAACATCCCTTTTCATAAATCATTTTCAGGTGGGTAGGTAACTAAGACCACTAATGACTCCTTTGACAAATGTTCTCCTTATTCACCAGGCGGCTTTCATCCGTGATGTCATGATGCCAGGGGAATGGGATGTTTGTGTCACATCCTATGAGATGGTCATCAGAGAGAAATCTGTCTTCAAGAAGTTCAACTGGAGATACCTTGTCATTGACGAAGCTCATAGAATAAAAAATGAGAAGTCTAAGGTATGAACTCAAATTAAAATCATTTAGGGATAAAACACGTTTCTTTTTCTACTTTTCAATGAATGAAGTTTGGCCTATACACAATGATTTTTAATGATTGTTATGTAACTTTTACATGAATCCTGTGTTGTCAGCTCTCAGAGATTGTCCGTGAGTTCAAAACCACCAACCGTCTCCTCCTGACTGGAACACCTCTGCAGAACAACCTCCATGAGCTGTGGTCACTCCTCAACTTCCTGCTGCCTGATGTCTTCAACTCTGCCAATGTGAGTCCTGCCTCTGTTTGTTCTCTCCATGTATTCCTCTTGTAGTGATATTCCTCTAGTTTAGATTCATGTGACTGGAATACCAAATCGAGGAAGAAAGAAATTCATATTTCGCTCCAGGCAAAAGGAACCGCATTCTTTTGTTGTTTTGTATCAAAAGACCCTCCAGCAGTATCTTAATGTTTTTTGTTGTTCCATTTATATCGCCAAGTTTCAATTCGCTTCAGTCAATCACTGAGCTCCTCAGCCCCACCTGACATGCTTCTTGTCTTTCCATGATGTGTCAGAGGGAAAGGTAGCCCCGAGCATAGGCTTCCCCCCTCAGGCACTGCTCTGTTCTATTGTCAGTTCCTCCCAATTTGTCTGGGATCCCTCCCCCCAGTCACCCCCAGAGGCAGTAGCTGATCATATGTATCCAGTCCTTTTCTCTAACACAATCCTCTCTACAACCGAAGCCAAAGCAGAATCATCTTTTCCTTTTTTTTTTCCTCTAAAATAACTTTTGCACTTTCATGGAAAATCTGTGTTAAAAACAAAATTAAAATTTTTCTTTAATTCTCAGGACTTTGATTCTTGGTTTGACACCAACAACTGTCTGGGGGACCAGAAGCTGGTGGAGCGTCTGCATGCGGTAAGCTGTGTTTCACACTTCCATTACGTTCAGAGTTCACTGCACATTCCTTCTTATCTATATTTATTTTTAGTATACATAATACATCCCGAGTGGCACAGTGGTCTAAGGCACTGCATCTTAGTGCAAGAGGTGTCACTACAGTCCCTGGTTTGATTCCAGGCTGTATCACATCCGGCCGTGATTGGGAGTCCCATAGGGCGGCGCACAATTGTCCCAACGTCGTCCGGGTTTGGCCGGGCTAGGCCATTATTGTAAATAAGAATTTGTTCTTAACTGACTTGCCTAGTTAAATAAAGGTTAAATAAAACACATTTTTAAAATGATATACACTGAGTGCACAAAACATTAAGAACACCATTTTACTATTGAGTGGCACCCCCTTTTGCCCTCAGAACAGCCTCAATTTGTCAGGGCATGGACTCTACAAGAAAACATTCCACAGGGATGCTGGCTCATGTTGACTCCAATGCTTCCCATAGTTGTGTTAAGTTGGCTGGATGTCCTTTGGGTGGTGGACCATTCTTGATACACATGGGAAACTGTTGAGTGTGAAAAACCCAGCAACGTTGCAGTTCTTGACACAAATGGTATACTTGGTACCTACTACCATGCCCTGTTCAAAGGCACTTAAATATTTTGTCTTGCCCATTCACCCTCTGAATGGCACACATAAACAATCCATGTCTCAAGGCTTTAAAATCCTTCTTTAACCATTCTCCTCCCCTTCATCTACACGGACTGCGTATGTCATGGAAAGAGCAGGTGTTCTTAATGTTTTGTACACTCAGTGTATGTAAAGAAATACTTGTAATACATGGGTAAAAATAGATGAATTAAAGCATTTGCCTTGTTTAGGTGCTGAGGCCTTTCCTTCTGCGTCGCATTAAAGCTGAAGTGGAGAAAAACCTGCCTCCCAAAAAAGAGGTGAAGATTTACCTCGGACTGAGTAAGATGCAGCGAGAATGGTATGTGTTTGCTTCAAATACTTAGTACTTCCCAGTGTTGGCCATAGCTTTTGTTGGTTCAATGTTTCTACCTATGAAATTCAAGAAAAAATTATTACAAATGAAACAATGTTTTGTTCTAATTTTGTTAGGTACACACGGATTCTGATGAAGGACATTGACATCCTCAATTCTTCTGGAAAAACTGACAAGATGCGTCTCTTGAACATCCTGATGCAGCTGCGGAAGTGCTGCAACCACCCATACCTGTTTGATGGGGCCGAGCCTGGACCCCCCTACACAACCGACACTCACCTTGTAACCAACAGCGGCAAAATGGTGGCCCTGGACAAACTGCTGCCCAAAGTCCAGGAGCAAGGTGCTACATTCTCTCTGATCATTAAATGCTTTTACTGTAGTTTATCCCAACAGATAATAAGGGGGGTTAAACAAAAAATACATTATTCATGTCAATTTGATGTCTTCATCTCAGAGCTTTGATCTGTGGTTCTTACTGTACATTTTCAGTTGTAACAGACTATGCAATAGGTTGTATATACAAACTCTGATAGATTGAAGTACATAATGGTCCTTTAAAACCTCTTAAGGAACGTAGTCTTTTTTTTTTTCAATTTTCCCCTAAAATGACACCCAAATCTAACTGCCTATAGCTCTGGACCTGAAGCAAGGATATGCATATTCTTGATACTTATTTGAAAGGAAATACTTTGAAGTTTGTGGAATTGTGATATTAATGTAGGTGAATATAACACCTTAGATCTGGTAAAGATAGTACAAACAAAAACATTTGAAATGCAAGAGAAAGGCCATACTTTCAGATAAGAGTCTATGTGTAATTTAGATGTTGGCCACCAGATGACAGCAGTGTGTGTGCAAAGTCAGACTGAGCCAGTGAATTACAATATTTTGTCTGCCAGGAGTCTGCCCAAATGTGCTGAATTGGTCAATTGATAGATTTTCAAGTACATAACTATAGAGAACATTCAAAAATGCTATGGTAAAAAAACAAATTAAAGTTTACACACTCTCAGGAATGTCATACATGATGGATCATTAGCTTATACACAAACTTTCACATCTAGGTGGTGAGGTGAGTGTGGAGCCAGAGACAGCAGTGGGGTCAAACTGTAGACCCCAGTTACTACATTTGAACATAAACAATTATTTTAACAAACAAAACGATGTTACATTTTATCTCTGGGACCCTCAGAATGACAAATCAGACACCCATCTCGTAGAGGTTAAAAGGGTAAGGACAACCTCATAGGATGCAGGCTCAAAGGTTTGCATTTTGTTGAAGGATATCAGGATTCACATGTAGAATTTCATTTTTTCATGAAGCTTTCATGATGAGACGTTCATTTGACAATCAAATTAGTCATGCTCATTTAGAATTAATCAAACCTTGCTGCATTTGAACTAGAGCTATGTGACCTGATATTGTATGCTGTTCTGTTCCCTAATGGAATTACTGTTTTGTCTCATTGGTTGCCAGGGTCTAGAGTCCTCATCTTCAGCCAGATGACCAGGGTCCTTGACATTCTTGAGGACTACTGCATGTGGAGAGGTTATGAGTACTGCCGTCTAGATGGGAACACTCCACACGAAGCCAGACAGGTACGGGGCATGACTTCAGCTGATGAGGCCTCATTGACCACAATCACAGGCTCCCATGGAAACCATAAGGAACTGTATTGGAACAGTTCAATCAAACCTACTATGGTCGTGTTTTTGTAGTATCTTTACTTCAAAACACTGTACTTTGCCTATTGTGCTCGTACTGACTGTGCTTGTAAAATTTGTGTAAAGTACTTTAACTACATGAAACAAAACTGATATCTTAGATATTGTGTCTAACTAATGCATTAGCTTTATGGCCATGTTTCAAGGAAGCCATAGAGGCCTACAATGCTGACAACAGCAGCAAGTTCATTTTCATGTTGAGCACCAGAGCTGGAGGTCTCGGCATTAACTTGGCAACTGCAGACGTCGTCATCCTGTATGACTCCGACTGGAACCCTCAAGTGGATCTGCAAGCAATGGTGAGAAACATTTCAGTTGTGGCTTCCTTGGAAACATACTTCTATATAGATATATATAGACTGCTCAAAAAAATAAAGGGAACACTTAAACAACACAATGTAACTCCAAGTCAATCACACTTCTGTGAAATCAAACTGTCCACTTAGGAAGCAACACTGACAATAAATGTCACATGCTGTTGTGCAAATGGAATAGACAACAGGTGGAAATTATAGGCAATTAGCAAGACACCCCCCAATAACGGAGTGGTTCTGCAGGTGATAACCACAGACCACGTCTCAGTTCCTATGCTTCCTGGCTGATGTTTTGGTCACTTTTGAATGCTGGCGGTGCTTTCACTCTAGTGGTAGCATGAGGCGGAGTCTACAACTCACACAAGTGGCTCAGGTAGTGCAGCTCATCCAGGATGGGACATCAATGCGAGCTGTGGCAAGAAGGTTTGCTGTGTCTGTCAGCGTAGTGTCCAGAGCATGGAGGCGCTACCAGGAGACAGGCCAGTACTTCAGGAGACGTGGAGGAGGCCGTAGGAGGGCAACAACCCAGCAGCAGGACCACTACCTCCGCCTTTGTGCAAGGAGGAGCAGGAGGAGCACTGCCAGAGCCCTGCAAAATGACCTCCAGCAGGCCACAAATGTGTATGTGTCTGCTCAAACAGTCAGAAACAGACTCCATGAGGGTGGTATGAGGGCCCGACGTCCACACGTCCAACACCGTGCAGGACGTTTGGCATTTGCCAGAGAACACCAAGATTGGCAAATTCGCCACTGGCGCCCTGTGCTCTTCACAGATGAAAGCAGGTTCACACTGAGCACATGTGACAGACGTGACAGTCTGGAGACGCTGTGGAGAACGTTCTGCTGCCTACAACATCCTCCAGCATGACCGGTTTGGTGGTGGGTCAGTCATGGTGTGGGGTGGCATTTATTTGGGGGGCCGCACAGCCCTCCATGTGCTCGCCAGAGGTAGCCTGACTGCCATTAGGTACCGAGATGAGATCCTCACACCCCTTGTGAGACCATATGCTGGTGCGGTTGGCCCTGGGTTCCTCCTAATGCAAGACAATGCTAGACCTCATGTGGCTGGAGTGTGTCAGCAGTTCCTTCAAGAGGAAGCATTGATGCTATGGACTGGCCCGCCCGTTCCCCAGACCTGAATCCAATTGAGCACATCTGGGACATCATATCTCGCTCCATCCACCAACGCTACGTTGCACCACAGACTGTCCAGGAGTTGGCGGATGCTTTAGTCCAGGTCTGGGAGGAGATCCCTCAGGAGACCATCCGCCACCTCATCAGGAGCATGCCCAGGCGTTGTAGGGAGGTCATACAGGCACGTGGAGGCCACACGTACTACTGAGCCTCATTTTGACTTGTTTTAAGGACATTACATCAAAGTTGGATCAGCCTGTAGTGTAGTTTTCCACTTTAATTTTGAGTGTGACTCCAAATCCAGATCTCCATGGGTTGATAAATTTGATTTCCATTGATAATATTTGTGTGATTTTATTGTCAGCACATTCAACTATGTAAAGGAAAAAGTATTTAATAAGAATATTTCATTCATTCAGATCTAGGATGTGTTATTTTAGTGTTCCCTTTATTTATTTGAGCAGTATACAGTGCCTTGCGAAAGTATTCGGCCCCCTTGAACTTTGCGACCTTTTGCCACATTTCAGGCTTCAAACATAAAGATATAAAACTGTATTTTTTTGTGAAGAATCAACAACAAGTGGGACACAATCATGAAGTGGAACGACATTTATTGGATATTTCAAACTTTTTTAACAAATCAAAAACTGAAAAATTGGGGTGCAAAATTATTCAGCCCCCTTAAGTTAATACTTTGTAGCGCCACCTTTTGCTGCGATTACAGCTGTAAGTCGCTTGGGGTATGTCTATCAGTTTTGCACATCGAGAGACTGAATTTTTTCCCCATTCCTCCTTGCAAAACAGCTCGAGCTCAGTGAGGTTGGATGGAGAGCATTTGTGAACAGCAGTTTTCAGTTCTTTCCACAGATTCTCGATTGGATTCAGGTCTGGACTTTGACTTGGCCATTCTAACACCTGGATATGTTTATTTTTGAACCATTCCATTGTAGATTTTGCTTTATGTTTTGGATCATTGTCTTGTTGGAAGACCAATCTCAGTCTCAGGTATTTTGCAGACTCCATCAGGTTTTCTTCCAGAATGGTCCTGTATTTGGCTCCATCCATCTTCCCATCAATTTTAACCATCTTCCCTGTCCCTGCTGAAGAAAAGCAGGCCCAAACCATGATGCTGCCACCACCATGTTTGACAGTGGGGATGGTGTGTTCAGGGTGATGCGCTGTGTTGCTTTTACGCCAAACATAACGTTTTGCATTGTTGCCAAAAAGTTCAGTTTTGGTTTCATCTGAACAGAGCACCTTCTTCCACATGTTTGGTGTCTCCCAGGTGGCTTGTGGCACATTTTAAACGACACTTTTTATGGATATCTTTAAGAAATTGCTTTCTTCTTGCCACTCTTCCATAAAGGCCAAATTTGTGCAATATACGACTGATTGTTGTCCTATGGACAGAGTCTTCCACCTCAGCTGTAGATCTCTGCAGTTCATCCAGAGTGATCATGGGCCTCTTGGCTGCATCTCTGATCAGTCTTCTCCTTGTATGAGCTGAAAGTTTAGAGGGACGGTCAGGTCTTGGTAGATTTGCAGTGGTCTGATACTCCTTCCATTTCAATATTATCGCTTGCACAGTGCTCCTTGGGATGTTTAAAGCTTGGGAAATCCTTTTGTATCCAAATCCGGCTTTAAACTTCTTCACAAAAGTATCTCGGATCTGCCTGGTGTGTTCCTTGTTCTTCATGATGCTCTCTGCGCTTTTAACGGACCTCTGAGACTATCACAGTGCAGGTGCATTTATACGGAGACTTGATTACACACAGGTGGATTGTATTTATCATCATTAGTCATTTAGGTCAACATTGGATCATTCAGAGATCCTCACTGAACTTCTGGAGAGAGTTTGCTGCACTGAAAGTAAAGGGGCTGAATAATTCTGCACGCCCAATTTTTCAGTTTTTGATTTGTTAAAAAAGTTTGAAATATCCAATAAATGTCGTTCCACTTCATGATTGTGTCCCATTTGTTGTTGATTCTTCACAAAAAAATACAGTTTTATATCTTTATGTTTGAAGACACATACATATATATGTTTATATACACATACATATGTGTATATGTATGTGTGTGTGTATTCACACCCCTTCACTTCTTCCACATTTTGTTACGTTACAGCCTTTTTTCTCATCAATCTACACAATACCCCATAATATCAAAGCAAAAACAGGTTTAGAATTTTTTTTAGAACTGTATTAAGAATATAACTTACATATGACATTTACATTAGTATTCAGACCCTTTACTCAGTACTTTGTTGAAGCACCTTTGGTAGCGATTACACCCTTGAGTCTTCTTGGGTATGATGCTTCAAGCTTGGTACACTTATATATATTTTTATATTTGGGTAGTTTCTCCCATTTTTCTCTGCAGATCTTCTCAAGCTCTGTCCTCCGTCATGTTGAATGGGTAGCTTCACTGCACAGCTATTTTCAGGTCTCTCCAGAGATGTTCGATCGGGTTCAAGTCCGGGCTCTGGCTAGCCCACTCAAGGACATTCAGAGCCTTTTCCCGAAGCCCACTCCTGCGTTGTCTTGGATGTGTGCTTAGGGTCATTGTACTGTTGGAAGGTGAACCTTAGCCCCAATCTAAGGTCCTGAGTGCACTGAAGCAGGTTTTCCGTCTGCTCACTCTACCATAAAGGCCTGATTGGTGGAGTGCTGCAGAGATGGTTGTCCTTCTGGAAGGTTCTCCCATTTCTACAGAGGAACTCTGGAGCTCTGTCAGAGTGACCATTGGGTTCTTGGTCACCTCCCTGACCAAGGCCCTTCTCCCCCGATTGCTCAGTTTGGCCGGGCGGCCAGCTCTAGGAAGAGTTTTGGTGGTTCCAAACTTCTTCAATTTAAGAATGATGGAGGCCACTGTGTTCTTGGGGACCTTCAATGCTGCAGAAATGTTTTGGTAACCTTCCCCACACCTGTGCTTCGACACAATCCTGTCTCGGAGATCTATGGACAATTCCTTTAACCTCATCGCTTGTTTTTGCTCTGACATGCACTATCAACTGTGGGACCTTATATAGACTGGTGTGTGCCTTTCCAAATCATGTCCAATCAATTCAATTTACCACAGGTGGACTCCAATTAAGTTTTAAAAACAGCTCAAGGAGGAATAATGGAAACACCTGAGCTCAATTTCAAGTCTCATAGCAAAGGGTCTGAAAACTTATGTAAATAAGGTATTTCTGTTTTTTTTAATACATTTTCAATAATATCACGTTTTCACTTTGTCATTATGGGGTGTTGATTTTGTCATTATTGTGTGTTGATTTGATGAGGGTTTTTTTTTTTTACATCAATTTTAGAATAAGGCTGTAACATAACAAATGTAGAAAAAGGAAGGGGTCTGAACTTTTTGAAAGCACTGTATATTAAGCATTTGGAAAAGCAATTATTAGTCAGTATTAAATTAAAGTAAATATGACTTAGTAATTATTAGTAAGAATTTCACACATAAGTGACTCATACTATGTCATGCATACAAAAATACTAGTAATTTTAGTTCATAACACTGGCTTGTATTTTGTCTTTCTTTTAAAAATTGTCTTGTTTCAAAGAAATAGACACTTCCATACACTGAGGCAATCAGTGTGTTTGTTTTTGCCTCTCTAGGACAGGGCTCATAGAATTGGTCAGAAGAAACCAGTGCGTGTGTTCCGCCTCATCACTGATAATACAGTCGAAGAGAGGATTGTAGAGAGAGCTGAGATGAAGTTGAGGCTAGACTCCATTGTTATACAACAAGGTATTCAGCATGGTTTTAATTTGTAACTTCGTGGTTTGTCATTCCATGGCTTTCAAATCGATGTAGATCATATAGAATTACTAGAGGGGTTATTGGGACAGGCAAGACAGACCTTGGTTTGGCTTGAGACAAAATTAGACCACACATATATGCTGTAGATGCATGCATGCATATACTTTAGTACTTTATAGAATGATCTAGACCCTGAGACATGGATGTAAGTGCCTGCTGCAGGGTCTTGTGCATTCAGTCCCACACCCCAACTACTTCTCACATCTTTTCAACTTTCCAGGGAGGCTGATGGAGCAGTCCAACAAGCTGGGGAAAGATGAGATGCTGCAGATGATCAGGCATGGGGCCACTCACGTCTTCGCCTCCAAAGACAATGAGCTCACGGAGGAAGACATCAACACCATCTTAGAGAGGGGGGCAAAGAAGGTGAGTGAGGACCATGTGAAGGATCAGTACACAGTGTTTGGTTGACAGACTGGTTGCTTGGTTTTCTGTGCTCACCTGTTCACAATTGTCATACTTGAGCAAAAGTATAGATACCTTAATAGAAAATGACTCAAATAAAAGTGAAAGTCACCCAGTAAAATAATTATTGGGTAAAAGTCTAAAAGTATTTGGTTTTAAATATACTTAAGCATCAAAAGTAAATTAATTGTGAAAATGTACTTCGGTATCAAAAGTAGAAGTATACATAATTTAGAAAACCAGACAGCACTATTTTCTTGTTTTATTTTATTTTACGGATATCCAGGGGCACGCTCCAACACTCACACATGCTTTGTTTGTAAATTATGTCTAACAGAGGTAGTAGGGATGTTCTCTTGATAAGTGTGTGAATTGGACCATTTTCCTGTCTTGCTAAGCATTTGAAATGTATGAAAAAAGTACATTCTTTTCTTTAGGAATGTAGTGGAGTAAAAGCAAAAGTACATTATTTTCTTTAGGAATGTAGTGGAGTAAAAGCAAAAGTAGTCAAACATATAAATAGTAAAGTACAGACCCCCCCAAAAAATACTTTATTTTTACTTAAGTACTTTACACCACTGCCTTTTGACTTATCCTAGACAGCTGAGATGAACGAGCGCATGGAGTCTCTGGGAGAAAGCTCTCTCAGGAACTTCACTGTGGATACCGGAGGAGCAGAGACCAGCCTCTACAACTTTGAAGGGGAGGACTACAGAGAGAAGCAAAAGGTATTAAATTACTACATGTTTTGTCATGACTCAAGGTTAATAGCATCAAAGAGCATTTTGCATTGACATTTTAGTCATTTAGCAGACTCTCTTATTCAAGAGCGACTTACAGTAGTGAGTGCATTCTTTTTTGCTCTGGTCCCCTGTGGGAATCATACCCACAACCCTGGCATTGCAAGTGCCATGCTCAACCAACTGAGCAACTTGATATGGTACTGTACTTTGATTAGCTAAGTCCCTTGTGCCTCAGGTTGAATTTCATCTTAGATATTGAACTTTGTGACTACTGTGTGATAGAGGTAAAGATGGCATACAGAGTATTCTATTCATAGATGCTTATGAAATACACCTTTTTTTTAAAACACCGTAACCATGAAATGCGGTGTGCATCATGTACTGTATGCTGAGTTGGTTCACCTTGTGAGGGATGGACTGGTCTTTTTTTGTAGCTGAGTATGATGGAATGGATTGAGCCTCCTAAAAGAGAGAGGAAAGCCAACTATGCGGTGGATGCCTACTTCAGAGAGGCCCTGCGTGTCAGTGAACCTCGAGCCCCCAAGGTAACGCCCACTCACAAATTGACACAGAAACCGCCGACTGCCTGGCTTTGCATCACTGCTTATAAATGACATGCTTATTCAAGTGCTGTCCCAATCAGGGTTATTATACTAAAAACTGAAACTAAAATAAAAACAATTTAGTTAAATTAGTTAAATTTAGTTAAAAATTTAGTTTGAAAAACTAAAACTATTATATTTGACTACAAAATTAACTTAAAGGAAAAACCATCAAATTATCTTTAGTTCATTTTTTTCTTGGACAAGGTTTTCAAGCTTCTAATTGGGATTTCTGGCTTCTGAATCTGGAGGGTAAATGCTGCTAGTAGATGCCGATGTTTCAAATAGGCCTAGCTTGTGCATCACTATCATTAGCCAACAGGAAAGAAATCCAAAGGTGCGCATTGAATATATCTGGGCCAAGCTGGAACGGCTTGTGAAGTTGCTGCAGCCGTTCACAATCTACACCGACCAACTTCAAACTGACAGCCAGTCGTAGTCTGATGTGGTGCCGTGCTTTCTCAACCTTGAGGCACACTTGCAGTCAATTACTATTGCAAAACAGTTGGCACAGGTCCTCCTGAAGTCAGTGTGAGCACTTCGCGTGCATACTGAGTCTTCTGGCAGCCAATTTCGATCCATCCCCTGCAGCAGCTTGCTTGATGGACCCAAGTGTCTCTCTGTCACTTCGCTCAACAGACGGAGCCACTGATGAGGGAAGCAGAGTCTTTTGTACTTCAGCAAATCAGAGAGTACAGCCATGGGGCAGGAGTACCCCAAGAAGAATCCAAGATAAATCCAACAAGCATCTCGAACACAGTGCTTCATAAATATAGCTTTCTTGCATCGAGGATTGTGTCTGAGTTCACTGTCCCAAGAGTCAACCTGGCAGGGCATTAAGTGCCCCGTGTGAGCTGAGGAAATGCCTGGAAGAGGTGAAGGGGGGCATGTTTAGAGTCACCTCTCCAGTTCTGGCAGGCAAGGATGGCTGTTTATCCAAAGCTGTACCCTGTGGCACTGGATCTGGTTTCTGCCCCTGCATCCCAAGTGTTGGTGGAGAGAATATTCTCTGTCTGTGGACCACTGTCATCAGGCTTGAGAAACCGATCAACCACCTCACAAAATGTTCATATAAAAATCTAAAAAGTAATAGAAATAAAACCAACATTAAATCACAAAACTATAGTAACCGTGGTCCTCGTGTTCATGGAAGAGTTGCTAGTCAGTCATTCGTAGGGTTGCAAAATAAACTACCAGAAATTTGGTAACATTCAAACTTTGGTAACTTCCAAACTGGTCGCAGTTGTGAAAAAATGTCAATACTTGGAAGAATTGCAGAGTTAATTTAAAAGAATGCCTTTGTTGATTATATACTTTTTATGATAATTAGGCTATTTTCTCTTTAACCATATGGTCTGTCCACTAGAAACTCATGGGCAATATGGACACAGATACAATAAATTAATACTATATATGAAAAATAAAAACGAGTTATTAAAGTATAAATGTATAAATATAAATTGCCATATATTACCTGTTCATTACCAAAATTATAGAAGATTCCGGTAACTTTGGTATATTACCTGTAGCTTTGGAACTCTAATCATTCCTCTTGTTTCCCACTTCTTCCAAATAATGATGGTCAAGAAGTCAGAATGATGAAGAGGTACATATGTTAATCTTGCTCACCAGAACATGATTAATAATGATGAATATATTTCAGGCCCCACGTCCCCCCAAACAGCCCAACATCCAGGACTTCCAGTTCTTTCCCCCTCGCCTGTTTGAGCTGCTAGAGATGGAGATCCTTTTCTACAGGAATACTATAGGCTACAAGGTAAGACGGCTGTAGTTAAGTCGTTGTCTGGTGGATAAATAAAGTGTGCCCATGTTGACATAGGTAGCGTTAAGCCTAGCCATTTATACTCATGTATTCTTGTTTCCTGCACATGGTATTGTGACTTGAATGTCCCTTCTTGCTGGTTCTACTTTACTGAAACAATTTACAAAGTTGAATATTTAAAAACAATATTTTGAAATCTGTTGGCTTGGGCTTTCACAGAGCCAACATATTAGTTGTGGGATGGTGAATAGAGCCCATAGAAGTGTGTCTCAACTCTGACATTTGTGAGCAGCATCCCAAGTGCTTAACTGTGCCAAGGCACTCGCTGCCAAGGCAGACTGCTGAACTGAGACAGATTGGAGCTTTTACTCCTCCACGGTGCCAGAACCACAGAACACAAATACACACACATTCCCCCTATGCCACCTGATCCCAGGGTACATCTGCTCAGTTCTGCCCAGTTAGCCTGGTTCCCCAACAGGCCTGTCTATCGCTTCACCCAGCCTTAGGGGTCTCTCGCCCAGCTTAATAGCGAGAGACAGAGCCATTCAGTGTTTTGACTCATCAGAGGTTTATCTAATATGAGCTGTGTCCGTCCTCTCCACTGTGCTGCTGCAGGTGCCCAGGAGCCCTGACATTTCTAACTCTGCTCAGGTGCAGAAGGAGGAGCAGAGGAAGATCGACGAGGCAGGGCCCCTCAGTCCTGAGGAGACTGAGGAGAAGGAGAAGCTTCTTACACAGGTACTGGAGGGCGCTAGGCTAGACACAACTGTCTAAGATCCCTATAGTGTTTGTCACAAAAGGTGCCACATTATTGTACATGCTAAAGCTTGTATCTAACAAATGCTGTGTTTGTGGTGAATGTTATTTCGCAGGGATTCACAAGTTGGAACAAGCGAGATTTCAATCAGTTCATTAAAGCCAATGAGAAATATGGCCGTGATGACATCGACAACATCGCTCGGGAAGTTGAGGGGAAAAACCCTGAAGAAGTCATTGAATATTCTGGTACTATACCGGAGGTCCTCATCATCATAATGATCATCATCTATTATTCCATTACAGTTGTTTACTAGAGACCTATTCTTGTATCTGTTTCAAATAACTATGGTTATTACAGCTTATTATCATTTTATATGCTCCACGCTAGTCTTTTCATTCTCTTGTTTTATTTTCAAGCCATTTTCTGGGAGCGATGCAATGAACTCCAGGATATTGAGAAGATCATGGCCCAGATGGAGCGTGGTGAGGCCCGCATCCAGAGGAGGATCAGCATTAAGAAGGCACTGGATGCTAAGGTCAACTACTTTACATAGATTTTCTAAATAAGTGCTCAAGTGTGTTGGATTGTGGCTGATAAGTATTTTTGTATTGATATTTAAAATGAAATGATTGCCTCTCTAAAACATATTTCCCTTGTATATACTGTGGAAATTACTTATTTGAATGTGATACTAGCAACCTTTTTATTTTGAGTATGCTCCAAGATGAATTCCTATTTTCAAATTGACCAAATGGAAATGTTGTCTTGATTCATTTCAGGTTGCGAGATACAAGGCCCCTTTCCACCAGTTGAGGATTCAGTATGGCACCAATAAAGGGAAGAACTACACAGAGGAGGAGGACAGGTTCCTGATCTGTATGCTTCACAAGATGGGCTTTGACAAGGAGAATGTTTATGAGGAACTCCGACAGTGTGTCCGGAACGCTCCACAGTTCAGATTTGACTGGTTCATCAAATCCCGAACTGCCATGGTACAGTACACCCTGAACAGTTTGACTATGTTATAGCTGTTAGAAGGGTTCGTTGAGCAAACACGAGGACAGGTATTTGATATGACACCTGGACTGCCTCTGGGATAGTCAATAAACCCAGTTACAGTGTCTTAGTGTCCTACTTCTTTGCTTTCTCTGAACCCATCATAAAAACCTGTTTTATTACTTTTTATTATAGAAAATAGTACATTTGTAGTGAATTCAGAGATCATCTTGTTTGCTTGCCTGACATTTATAGTAGGTATGGCAGAATATAGAGTTGAATTTGTTTCAATGTGTTCCTCCTTTTCAAGTTGAGATGAATGAGAATTCATGGGACGAACGACTCCTATAGATTCAGTTTCATGCATCACTTGAATACAGAGACACTTACCTCTCTGGGGTTATTTTTCATTACTTTGTGCTTTTGACAAAGTGGTATGTTACATGAACTGTTTTGGTTATTGAAATGTCAATATTACGAACAAAAACTGTAATAACCACACAAGAGCATATTGAATGAATATATATTTTTGTTGTTGCTACAAACAGACTGGCTGACAGAGAGGAACAGCAGACATACATTGTACTATTGTTTTCTTGTTCTCTGCTAACAGCTGTCTCTTGTTCCCCCAGGAACTCCAGCGACGTTGTAACACTCTCATCTCCCTCATCGAAAAAGAAAATATGGAGATTGAGGAAAAGGAGCGTGCTGAAAAGAAGAAAAAGACACCAAAAAGCCAGACGGTAATTGATCTTACCATTTCAAAAGAATAATATACAGATTTTTAACTATTTTAATGTCCAAAATCCAACAGGTGTATGGGCTGACCATCTTGAGGATTCTGAACCATGTTACCATGACAAATGGATCAATACTCAAGTGTTAGAATATGAATATTTCATACATACATTGTAACATTCACACATAGACATGCAATTGATTTGATTCTAATGTCATTTTTATTCTAAGGCTCACAAAAGGAAGGCAGATGCATCATCAGAAGGCACAGGACGCAAAGAGAAGAAAGCGAGAGCCTGAAGATGTCATGTAATGTAGCTCCCAGCAGGCCCAATCCTAACCTGAAAGATAAGTCATTTGATCATTTGATTTACGCACACAGTTCTCAAGTTAGGATTTGGCCCATCAAAAACAAACAGCATTAATCACCCTCACAAAAAAAATACAAAAACAACCTTCAATAGTTGTGGAAGTGTGGCTTCTCATTTTTAAGACATTTTGTATTACCCTTTTTTTTAAATTGTTTGATGACCTTTGAAACTCAGCATGCTATATCTAAACTCAGCAAAAAAAGAAATGTCCTCACTGTCAACTGTGTTTATTTTCAGCAACGTGTAAATATTTGTATGAACATAACAAGATTCAACAACTGAGACATAAACTGAACAAGTTCCACAGACATGAAATGGAATAATGTGTCCCTGAACAAAGGGGGGGTCAAAATCAAAAGTAGGTCAATGCAGCTGGTGGCCACACCAGATACTAAGTACTGCAGTGCATCTCATGGACTGCACCAGATTTGCCAGTTGTTGCTGTGAGATATTACCCCACTCTTCCACCAAGGCACCTGCAAGTTCCTGGACATTTCTGGGGGAATGGCCCTAGCCCTCACCCTCCGCTTCAACAGGTCTCAGACGTGTTCAATGGGATTGAGATCCGGGCTCTTCGCTGGCCATGGCAGAACACTGGCATTCCTGTCTTGCAGGAAATCATACACAGAACGAGCAGTATGGCTGGTGGAATTGTCATGCTGGAGGGTCATGTCAGGATGAGCCTGCAGGAAGGGTACCACATGAGGGAGGAGGATGTCTTCCCAGTAACGCACAGCGTTGAGATTGCCTGCAATGACAACAAGCTCAATCCGATGATGCTGTGACACATTGCCCCAGACCATGATGG
The DNA here is from genome assembly GCF_021184085.1 of Oncorhynchus gorbuscha. NCBI lineage: Eukaryota > Metazoa > Chordata > Actinopteri > Salmoniformes > Salmonidae > Oncorhynchus > Oncorhynchus gorbuscha. Next base: position 72,721,617 of record NC_060174.1, read on the forward strand.
ACCCTCCATCTCCAAATCGATCCCACTCCAGAGTACAGGCCTCGGTGTAACGCTCATTCCTTCGAAGATAAACACGAATCCAACCATCACCCCTGGTGAGACAAAACTGCGACTCGTCAGTGAAGAGCACTATTTTGCCAGTCCTGTCTGGTCCATCGACGTTGTTGCCGGTGATGTCTGGTGAGAACTTGCCTTACAACAGGCCTACAAGCCCCCGGTCCAGCCTCTCTCAGCCTATTGCGAACAGTCTGAGCACTGATGGAGGGATTGTGCGTTCCTGTTGTAACTCAGGCAGTTGTTGTTGCCATCCTGTACCTGTCCCGCAGGGGTGATGTTTGGATGTACCAATCCTGTGCAGGTGTTGTTACACGTGGTCTGCCTCTGCGAGGACGATCAGCTGTCCGTCCTGACACCCTGTAGCGCTGTCTTCGGCATCTCACAGTACGGACATTGCAGTTTATTGCCCTGGCCACATCTGCAGTCCTTATGCCTCCTTGCAGCATGCCTAAGGCAGGTTCACACAGATGAGCAGGTACCCTGGACATGTTTCTTTTGTTTTCTTCAGAGTCAGTAGAAAGGCCTATTTAGTGTCCTAAGTTTTCATAACTGTGACCTTAATTACCTACCATCTGTAAGCTGTTAGTGTCTTAACGACCGTTCCACAGGTGCATGTTCATTAATTGTTTATGGTTTATTGAACAAGCATGGGAAAGTGTTTTAAAACCTTTACAATGAAGATCTGTGAAATTATTTGGACTTTTACAAACTATCTTTGAAAGACAGGGTCCTGAAAAGGGGACTTTTCTTTCTTTTTTGCTGAGTTTATCTACAGATGTGTTTTGGTTGTTTCATTTCTTGTGTAGTTGGCGTGGTGATGAAAAAACAACCTTTGTATGTTTGTTTTTCCTCTATTTCTGTGCATGGCTGTTTTTGAAGACCTGTGTTTGACACATTGTTATTATGTTACATCAAGCGGTTCCCTGTATGCACCTTATATAACCTGTTGCTTTGCACATATCCTCAGATCATTTTATATTGAGTTTAATTCCATTGATCCGTTTAAACTATTTTAAGTGTTGGTATCTGAACAAAAAGTACCTGTTGTATGTTGCTTTTCCTGTACATTTTTAAAATGTATTAGTTCATTAAACAAAATCCAACCTTAGTTATACTGTACTTTACCTTTTTTTGAGAGTAACTTTTGTGTCACACAGAATCCTAGTTCACAATATATTAAACTCATCAAACTAAACTAAAGAAAGCTGTGAACCAAACAGTAGCAGATAGTATTACATAAGATAAGGGTATGTGTAAGTACAAATCTGGGTTTGGCGGATGCCAGGAGAACGCTACCTGCCCCAATGCATAGTGTCAACTGTAAAGTTTGGTGGAGGAGGAGTAATGGTCTGGGGCTGTATCTCATGGTTTGGGCTCGGCCCCTTAGTTCCAGTGAAGGGAAATCTTAATGCTACAGCATACAATGACATACTAGATTTTTTTGTGCTTCCAACTTTGTGGCAACAGTTTGGGGAAGGCCCTTTCCTGTTTCAGCATGACAATGCCCCAGTTCACAAAGCCAGGTCCATACAGAAATAGTTTGTTGAGATCGCTGTGGAAGACCTTGACTGGCCTGCACAGAGCCCTAACCTTAACCCCATTGAACACCTTTGGGATGAATTGGAACACCTATTGTGAGCCAGGCCTAATTGTCAAACATCAGTGCCAGACCTTACTAATGTTTTTATGGCTGAATTGAAGCAAGACTCTGCAGCAATGTTCCAAAAAGTTAGTGGAAAGCCTTCCCAGAAGAGTGTAGGCTGTTATAGCAGCAAAAAGGGGGACTCTGAGATGTTCGACGAACAGGTGTCAACATACTTTTGGTCATGTGGTATATATTGTATTGACACTGACAGCTGCAACATGTTGGACCCCCATTTTTGTTGTCATAAAATGTGTGTGGTCCCCTTTTACAAATTCTAGAGCAATAATATGCTTCACTGAGCAATGATTAATCTAAGCTGCTCATTTATTATTGGGAGGGAACTCTTCGTGCTTCATGGAGGATGCAGTTACACTATATGTCCACATGGGGGCATTTTAACGCTGTCCTAGAATAAGAGGCAGCTTCACCAGTCTTGAACCAGGTGGCTTGTCTGAGAATATACTATAGTATATTCATCATGTCATTTTTAACCTGTTAAGAAACCAATGATATTGCAAACCACCCTTCAGTATGTGGATATTCCCCTTGAATCCAACTCAACTCGTTTTTTATTCTGTTTTCAAAAAGCAGTAATTCAAATCACACATACTTTACCTTTAATCTAATTGAAATAGAATCGCTGCTTCAGAGCTGTGAGCTTACTTTAAGCTGTGAGACTGCGTTAGCATGATCTGATTGAGACCGTGATAATAGGCCCTGCAATTTATACTGTAACTAATACTTACAAACATCTGTAGAAAAACTGTAAGTGAATCTCGGTAGCATGCATATCTTTAAGGTGTCTTCTGCCAGAGCTTTAAAAAGTCTGTGGAGCTACATGCAGCCTAGTTCTAATTAACACGTACAGTAGCTGTGATTACTCAGGTGTGATAAATGTTAACAATGTTACATCCTTCCTAATGCATGGATTATCTAATTATCAGTTAGTAGGGAGGTTCTCATTTGTCGCTTTTCAAATAGTCTAATTGGTGTGAATCACTAGGAGCTTTAGTTTGGGTCACTTAGTTGATACACAATTTCAATTCTGACAGGTGACAACAGTACACCTATTTAAGCAGACTAAACTACATACGATGCATAATGCAGAGTTAAAATATTGTTGTTAGATGTATTATGTTTGTGTACATTGTCAATCAGGAACATCTTCTACTGTGGGCTACTGCATCATCTGAAAGACAACGTTGTGTGATACACTGACACTGCGTCAGATCGTTTTCTTCTTTTGTGCTGATGAATATGATTCCCTTATTTTAAGAGTGAAATGCATGCCATTGTCCTCCTAGAGAATATCCCAAGGTGAACTGTTGTCTTCTAAATGCTCGGTGAGAGAAGGGAGCCATGATGCATGACAGCCCTCATAAAACTCCGGTCCCAAATCGTAGAGCCAGCCTATCTATAATTAAGAAATAATGAGGCCCTCAGAGATTGGCATCAATTGATTAGAGGAAAGAAAAGAGCAAAAACTAAAAGAAAGGAAAGCAACAACAGCCTCTCACAGAGGAGGATCAGCATCCCTCCATTCAATGTGTTTGCCTTTGATTTTCAAGTGATCTCAGTCCCAGGTGAGACTGGGCTGATGAAACACGACTTAAGACAAGTTAGAAAGGTGATGTTTTCAAGTAGACTTGTTTCTTGTCCCTGTGTAGATGGTACACAGAGATCATTCTGTTGACATTAACACAATATTGACTCTGTAATGGAGTTTGTAATCGATTTCTCCAAACATAGTCTCCATTTTTTCTTCTTCATTTAATTACTATCTTCCCCTTGTGATATTGCTGGAAACTATGGTGTATCAAAGTGTGAACTTCCATCTGAAATTACGCAATAGAAAATAGATTGTGTGAAATAGCCAAATTTGAATTGGAGTTGCCTTTTGGTGGTTTTAGAATGATTTAAATTATGGGTGAAGAGATAACATCTCTCATTGTACATGTAACAACTGTTGATATTCATACAAAATAGACAGAGTTGTGTTTAGATACATTTCTTGATTTACTACACTGATGTGAATTGTATTTTTAAATCATCACGATATGTCTAATAGATCAATGTGTGTTTATTTAGTGAAAATTATATTTTTTATAAGTTATTTCCCTGAGATTCCTTTGGCCCTTGAAATGGTCAGTCTGATCGTGTTGGCGTAAGGAAAGAAATTTGAAGATATACACAGCCCAGATTGGCTGATAGGATGGTCCAGAGCCCACCCCCTTAACCAAATGAAAAGGCATTGGTCTATTATAATCAGATCACATCGTGACTTCGTGATGTGGTCTAAAAGTTCCATCTCACCTTTTTTTTCTTAAACAGCTCATACACAAAAAGGGCATTATCATCGTCACAATTTCATTGTGTTATTTCAACCTGTTATTTCAACCAAAAAATCCCTTTAAAAAATGAAGAACTACACTGTTTTTACTGCACTGCCCCTTTACCACTATTTCTCAGTTTATATATGTGAACCAGTCAAAATGGCATCAGCTCTGTCTGCGAGGAAGACACAATGTTGCCCCTGAGACTATTTGGCCAACTAAATACCCTGTGAACAGTACATGATAATAGCTGCTATTCTCGCTGTCAGGCCCAGCAATAGAGGGGTGAGGAAACCTTGGCCTGTCTCCAAGTCATTTTTCATCACTTGACGGCTGCCAGTCAGGTTATGAGAGATGACACCCTGCACACTTACAGCACTAACTGCTGTCTGGTGAGAGAGCAATGTTCTACGTATGGCAAGATGACTATTCTGTCTTACAAACCAACTAACAATGCTAATGATGGGGTGTTTCATGATTTGTCTTATCTTTCAGTAAGTACCACTGTTTTCTACAGAAAACAGTGGACTAAAGGACTAAAGTGACCTACTTGTTGGACCAAATCACCTCACCAATCACTCTAAATGAACAACAATCACAATTTTTTATGAATATTGTTTATATTTGTTATTATGCACCTCATTAGGTTGCTGTAAGAAGAGCTATATGCAGTCCACAATATCGGAATGACCTCCCAGTCTAATATCACTTCACAGTAGTGTTCTGATGCATGATAGGTGCCAAAGCCCTGTGTAGTGGTTTACAGATTTACAGATTTACATTCACATATGACCCGATCACAATGTCCCAAGGCGAATAGGCTGTTTATTCCATGTGGGGGAAGGAAACCATTGTGCACAGCTCTGTGTAGGCCTACTCTAACCAAGGTACTGTTTGTGGCAGAATGGTATGACATGTGCAGTGCTAACATAATCATTATTATTATTATTATATTATTATTATTTCCAAGTTTTGTTGGAACAGTATATTGTTTCCATGTATATCGCTTTGCCTATCATACGTATAATTCATATAATTTCCACGGGTGACATCAACATGACAGCAAGCCAGCTGAATTACATATAATGTTAAATGATAGTCAGCATACATCATAAAGAAGAAGAGTCTTACTTTGAAAGCCTGTAATTAATTCAGTTTACCATTCCTCCTACTTTTGACACCCAGTCCTAATATCCCGGGGCCTCCTCTGCTGCTGGCTTGTCTCCCAGTGCCTTGCCACTATGCCTTAGTGTAACTGTTAGTTCTGCTGTCAGAACTGCCTGCTGCTGCCTTTCTTTTGTATTGTTCAGCCAATGCCAAGTACTTTTTCATAATCTCCATCTGCTTTCCCACCTACCCATGTGCCATTCTTCCATACCCTCCTGCATCTTGTGATTCATTTGTTCCCGAATAGAAATAGCACATACACCCTGTGGTACAACCCGTACTGTCTTTTATCAAGCACAGCAGGTCATTCTAACAGCACACCCGTTGACCAGCTCCTAAAACCCAGACCTTCAATAAGCCCCCCGCTGTCCTTCTCCTTCAACACGCACATCTGGACACTGCTGCTGATTGGAAATCAATATGGCTTCATGAGACCTGTGTGTGTTTCACCTCTCATACACTGTTAAAAAGCCAGACAAGATTTGCTGGACCTCTGTTTTTTTTATAGGCACAGTGACATGGCACTGCCCTTAAAAATAAAACGTGGAAAGAACACCTGTGAAAAAACGTGTGACGTTTCACATGGATTTTTCACCTGTACGTTTTTCACATGACTCAGACACGTTGTTTCCCAACATTTTACGTATGATATAAATTTGCTTATAACTGGCGGGATTTAGAACCCAGGTCTCAGCCAACGTCTTCACCATTAGACCAAGAGGAGCATCGTCGCAGGCAAGGCTACCTCATCACATGACCATGAGCAACCATGACCGACTCACGTCACATGTGCATTTTCACATTTTAAAGTTAATTTGGGCTGTCAAACAATTCAATAATGTAATTGTGTAATATCGCAGGATTGAGCTGTAATTTCATTTTTTTAATACAAAAAGCATTGCAAGAATATTGACGTCTTGATTTTGTCCAAAGTAACGAATGGCAAAATCAGGTAAATTGATAAACACTTTCTTTAACCTTAGAGTCAATTTGTTTTGACTTCGTATTGTTGTTTTTAGCTGTATATATGATGCATTTTGTATGTTTTCAGTGAACGCTTTCACAAAAATGTCAAACAATTAACTGATGAATAACTGACAGCGCTAATTCGAACATGTTGAACAGGATAAATAAGGAGACACGGAGCGTTTGCTTCTCTGTTCTTTTCACTGGGCTTCTTCCAACGGTCACTAACGAACATATGAAGAGAGGCGTGCACCTGCAGCAGTAACATTCCGAATGGATGGCTCATCATTTTTAATTGAGTTGAATTATTACACTCAGGTAGGCTTTTACAGAATGTCAATACAGAATTTGCAATTGCATACGTGGAAACATTTCAACTGCAACGTGTTAACACCACCTTTTCGGATGTGAGGAGAATAACACCTTTTCCCCACATTTACATTTTCACATGCGAATGTTTCTTACATGTGAAACTCCAAATTAGATTTCACAACTTGCAATTCCACATTAGAAATCTTTTCACATAGGAAACTGCATATCAGTAGTGGAATTCACATGAGGTGAAAGCATGTTTTTTTTCCCTCACATGTGATAAGGTGGTGTGAACAACTCTAAATGTAATACATGAGAAAATATGGTTTCACATGTGTCATTTAAGCTCAATATGTGCAAACAGCCATTTCAAGTTTGAAAATGTGATTTTCACATGTGGAAATGCAAATTTGACATGTGTTTTTTTTGTAAGGGCAAACTGGGTCACCTGTCACTTTATTTAAAAGAGAGAGCCCCGCATCCAATCTCACAGCAGATGTGTTCTGATCTGAGGAAAGGACTACTGTATTACAGAGGCAGTGGAGCTCTGAGCTCTTTCCCCAACACCTGTAGAGGTGCTTGAATTAACCTCTGTATTCAGTCACACAGTGATTCCACTACCCGGGGCAGGACATGGCCCAGATTACTCATTACAGTCTGAATTACTCCCAGTCCAAGAGCCAGAATGCCATTCGCACTTTTTCTGCCTGTTAAATGAGCTGGAAATCCAATCTCACAATGCATTTTTGAGGTGGGAGGAAGAATGTAGCATAACTCACTGTTCATTTCCTCCGAAAAATAAGACAGAAAACAAAAGTATATCAATATACAGTAGAAATAAAAATGTCTTTGATTTTCAGTTTTTATGTAGAAATAGAAACCCATGGTCAGTAATTTCTCAGTCTTATAAAGAATGTGTGCTTTTTTACCTTTACCATTACTTCTCTGTTTACTTGTAACGATCTAGCCTGGCTGACACAACATGTGTGGTACACAGCGAGGGAAAGCTATGACACACTGGTCTGGACAGGCGAGCAGTATTTGCTGTTAGTGTGGTATTCAAACAGAAGTTGAGGCTTAAGCTTTGATTGGTTCTCTCAACAACAACAAAAGGATCTGGGGGTTGAGACCTCCAGTTATTTGGATTTGAAAATCCAACAGTTGCATTGGAACGGGGCGACGCTCGGGGGCTGTGTGGATGTTTATGTGGATGTTTGAGTGAGAAAGACACAGAGGAGAACCAGTCAGTAAAGCAGCACAGCCCCCCTTCATCATCGACACATCTTGCCTACAACATCATAGAGCCTTTCCAGACTAGTAATGATGAGTATTTTTGGAAACAATTTGAAATGTGTATTCATGGGCTCTAAAGTGGTTTGTCTCAGAGTAGGGGTGGAAGACACACAGACCAAAAAAGTATTGACAATGTAGATGCATTTTATTATACACCCTTTGTATTTATGTGATAGAACCTATGTTTTGGCACACTACATTTACTTCAGGGTGAATGTGCAACTTTCCTCCTCTCATAAAGTGGTTGATCTGCCCAACCAACCCTGGGGAGGTATAGGCATATTCTTTTGTAGTCCCCCTTTAATATCATGCAAATGCTAAGAAATGGATTCCAATTTGATATTCATGAGAAAATGCTTTGTATTGAATTTCATTTTCAACACCCTACAATGTTTCATTTATGTAGCCCAATACAAGGTTTGTAATAATGTTTTGTCAAAATGTCACTTTTGATTTCAGTTTTCCGATTCTCTTTGTGAATGGTCATTGACAGATGAAAGGCACATTGTCTAGCTGTCTTGATTCTAACAGAAACATCTAGACTAGAGCTTGAAATTGTTCAGTGGTCCTATTCTTTGAGATTAAAAGTAAATATCAATCTTGTTTTTTTCTCTCAATTGTATTGTATTTGATCTATTTGGACATGCCATTTATATTTTGTTTTAAATGTGGCATCCATAATAATCATCGTCATATAAATCAAGATCTGTATGTGGGCTGGTTTCTCTCTGTCAGTCTAGTATATGCCTCATTGGATTTGACAGCAGTAAGTATTCTGGCATGCACTGCTGCACATTTTGTTTCTTAGCAACAGGTCTCCAAATAATACTGTACAAGAGTGATTTGTGAGGGCTAGTTTCAGGCAAAGTGATTGAAATAATAATATTTCAATAATAAATGCTTAGGAATAATATATGACTATATTTTCTTATCCCAAAGCACTAGAATGTTGTTAAAATAAAAGAATATCACCTTTTCAAACTAAAAAAAGATGACCCCTCTGATTTAAAATGTAAGCATTAACTAATGATACATTTTGTTAACTCAACTTGATCTAATCAATAGGCAAAGCATTTCAATTACAGGGGTAACATAATAAAGTGAAGGACAGTAGCTAGCTGTGATATATTGCTTTGAGCAGTGCAAATCTATGTGTCTAGAAATCGTTTTCCTTCAGATTATTGCAAATTTCAAATCGCCATGGAGAGGTGCTGTGGCTCAAATTAGAACCCCCCCCCCCCCACACACACACACACTGGTATCTCTTTAGCATTCAGGCTAGTCTGGCCTGATGTACAGACAAACTGGAAATTGGTGACAAAATGATCCCAGCTCAGCTACTCCAGAACCATTAGTAAACTGTAACTACTGCATGAAAGCGGGGAAATACCAAGCATTAAGAAATATGAAGGGAGTGACATTTCAGGCTTAAGGGTACTACCAAAAGTAACCCTTTCTATGCTCATGGGAGCTGTATGTCTTTTCTGTAGGTCAATAAGTCATAGTAGACCTCTAAAATGATACAATGGAATTAATTGAACTGTTTAAGTCCATCTAGGGATGAGAATACTTTGATGCCTTCTAGGCTGCTACGGACAGACTGGAAGCAGTCAGAACCAACCACACTTGAGGCGAAATTATTGACATGGTCTGGTAATAAAAGGATGGTCTGTTGTAAATATCAACATCAATAATTCAGCCATGGTAAACGGTGGCCACGGCAATAGATCATACTACAATGCACAGAGCTTATTTGGGGAGAAACTCGGGAGTAAGAAAGTCCATATTTTCTCCAGTGACAATGGTCCTGTGCCAAAGGCACAAGGCACTTTCTTTTAAGCAAAGCCATGTTTTGCATCCTTCATTCTGTCCATTAGATTTTTTAAAGGGAACTATCAATGAAAGACGACCATGCCCCAATCCCTACTGAGTAGCACTCCCTATCTGTGGGGTAATTAAATATATATATTTTTAAATTGTGTAGATTCAGTATGTACTTTATACTGCATATGGGAAACCATACAACAATTTATATTCATGCAATAGCTTTAATATAAGCATTATTAATTCATGCTGAAAACCTGTTTCAGAGAATGATACAAAGTTTACATGTAAATATATGCCATATTAGGATATTATAAAAGAAAAGATATAAAAAAATAAGTAACATGCAGTATTTCTTTGTGCAAAAGTGTCAATGTCAATGTCACCCTGGGGTGAATAGTGTTGAGTGAACATTGATGTATCATGGGAGATTAAATTAATTTCTGAATCTTATGCCTATCGTACTTCATCTAATTCCTGGCACGGCAGTGTGTATCACCATGATACTGTCACGACTTCTTGTTCGGGCGGTGTTCGGCGGTCGACGTCACCGACCTTCTAGCCATCGCTGATCCATTTTCCATTGGTTTTGTCTTGTCTTCCATCACACCTGGTTTCTATCCCATCAATGACATGTTGTGTATTTAACCCTCTGTTTCCCCTCCTGTCTTTGTCGGTGATTGTTTGTTGTATGTTTTGTGCCAAGTCATGTTCTGGTGTGTGACGGGGTTTGGACCCTTTTATTTCGTATTTATTCAACTGCTCCGTTTATTCCAAGTTCACTCTCCTGCATCTGACTTCCCTGCCACCCCCCATTACAGATACAGTATGTGATGTTGGGAGGTCACTTTGTGCTAACAACATATATTTTTTTCCCATTTTACCCCAATCATGGTGAGCAGCAGGAAATGAAATGATAAACAATGGTAAGCACATCATTTGGATAAATAAAACAATTGAATTGCTGTTGACTTTCTTCAGGACTGAATTTGTCTTTATTAGGATTCTGCCCAGATGATGGATTCAGGGTGTCAGGTCTTTCTCTACCTGCCAGTTGATGAAATGAATCTCTTTAGGATTGATTTGCTAACTTCTCTTTTTTTCTCAGGGTGTGGGCTTGACAGAGGGTCAGTGAAGACTGGCAGAAGAGAGAATAATCTGTCCATACAAGATGGAAATGGAGATAAGAGCAAGATACATCTTTAGTGAGCCATGGAGACTTTCAGTGTGTCTCTCACTCTGCATTTTCAGCATTGTGTTGTTGTTGATTTGTGGTATGATTTGGCACTATATGTTGTCCATTCATTTGTTGAAGGATAGTGTTGTTGAGAATTATAAACCCCTTACCTAAATTCAAGAGTGAATTTCTGAATAAATATGTGATCATTTCAACTGTCTAGCACCTCAACAAGAAGATCTGACATCTCAAATGAGCTTCAGAAACAGCTCATCAAGGCTACATTTATGCATGCTTTACAAGGCATCAGGAAAAGTACATCTCTTTCATCCCTTGTGAGCATAGGTTTGAAATCCACTACAAAGAGATCAACACTAAGATTTTTTTTTACGTATGAAAGGTAAAGGCCTGGAGTTGAAAGGAAACCCGACTTGTTTTTAACTGTCATACGTTTTTAAGAAATAAAGCAAGAATTTCAATGTAACTAAAGCATGCAGCACGGTTCTATTTCATTCTCTGCACATAAACTTTTCTTTCTATTCAGGCTCCTACCTCCAGTCAGTGTATGTACAGTAGCTATGATAACATGTTATAATAATATGTTTAGTAAAGTTAAAGCGGGAAGCAGTCACTAACTAAGCATCTAGGAAATAAAATGCACACATCAAATAAACGGAGGGTCTTTGAAAACTAATTATACTAATACCACTTCAAGTTTTATACAAAATCGACTTTTCCCAGCCAACTCCGCTCATGTTAAAATAGCCCATTGGAAATGAGCACGATGGCCTCAACAGAGCATTTCATTTATATATTTCTGTTTTTTTTTAGATTGTTATGTATTTATTATATTCACTCGCTTATTTTGTTGGATACAATGAATGTTGCTGGTTAAAAAAGACTGATTTCAAGAAAAACATATTTTTGCTTGTTAATTGAGTTGAAGTTAATTTTATTTTTACAGGTACAGTGCACATTAATCAACGTTTCAGTAAAAGTGGCGGTTTTAGCCAGCCGGCTAATTTTCAATCGCAGTCCCTGGGCAGGTTATTAAAAACAATTACAATACAGACAATCAATGAGCAGTGAGCACACGCAGAGCAACACAGGATAAGCAAGACATAGCATGCAGACAGAGAAAAACAGGACAAGCAAGACATAGCATGCAGACAGAGAAACACAGGACAAGCAAGACATAGCATGCAGACAGAGAAACACAGGACAAGCAAGACATAGCATGCAGACAGAGAAAAACAGGACAAGCAAGACATAGCATGCAGACAGAGAAAAACAGGACAAGCAAGACATAGCATGCAGACAGAGAAAAACAGGACAAGCAAGACATAGCATGCAGACAGAGAAACATCAAACATAAAGAAACATGCAACATGCAAAAGCAACAAAATGGTTTGACCTTATGAGGTTATTGATAGTGGAGATTAGGGTATGAACCAGAAAATCCCACTTGCCCTTCTGGGTTGTAATTGATAGAATGGTGTTGGACGAAGACGCCGGTCTCTTAGGACTCCTCTGGTGATAGATTGAATTAGCACTACTCTCGGTAATTTGAGCACAAACATGTGCACTCACATAATGCTGATGCAACAAAATACAACCTTGTTCAAGTATTAGCTCGATAAAAAGGAGAGGAGAAAGGCCAGAAAGACAATGTCTAATCTAGTTATTTGTGTACCTATCTTTTCGATTGAGATGGGATTGAGGCATATAGCTGGATCTACACAACAGATACCACAGGACATGAAACCATCTCAACATAACACTTTTGATGTCTAAAAACATCTAACAAATATGGGCTTTAGAGTGAGCTATCCCTTTAAATGTTAACTGCACCAGAGATTTGGGACTTCATGAGGAATGATAAATCATTTAAAATTAAGTTCTAATCACTGCGTCTTGGTAATAATTTAATGAGAGATAGTCAATGATATAGTTTTTCTACATAGTATACCTATGGCGAATAAGCACAGTAAAATGAAGTGTGACCTGCAAGAGGCAGTGTATCTTGTGATTTATATGTCATTATTGGGAAATAAACAGGAGATAGCTTGTTTATGTATTAGCAATTCCAAAGGCCAATGACAGTTTCTCAGTTCAGAGGCTGGGGCAGCTGTGTTATACAGCATTTATCTGGCCCAGCAGGCCTGTAGATCTAACTATTACAGGTCTCTATATATCTGATTAGACATGTAGCACTAACTGACCCAATTGCAATTAACAGTCCCTGGATTTTACAGGTTTCTCCCCGGCAGTTTACTCACTCACTTTACAGCTCCCTCAAGGTAACTGGTTTTATTTTCTAACATCAAAATGTTTGTTAGGATAAAAGCCACTGACATGTTTGCATTAGGGTCTGAAATATAGCAGCTGGGGTGATGATTCATACCGCAGTGTCATATCAATTTCCTTTCATACTTTTGCAGGAAAACCAAACCATTTATATTGTGTGGGACATGCGGACTTAAATGACCTCAATATTCATGGTATTGTATAAAGAAATGCCACCAGAAGCCCAATGATGGACACAGCAAGCACCCAGTGACCTTAAAGGAGCAATAGAAAAGCAACAGTATGAAGGTGCCAGAGAAATGCCAGGGCAAAACACACTTCTGTTCCCTGTCCTTTTGTGACCCATTCTTCAACAAAAACCACCTTAAGATCATGGGGTCAGATGCAGGTCGTCTGTTTTTGGAATCAGTAGATAACGGGATCCAAAATTGAATGAAATATTCTTGATAAAAATGTGACGGAAACAGGAAATCCTCTGGGGAATGGGTAGGAAAAAAATATTGATAAAAAGCTATAAAATGTGTTCTGTACTTGCATTGTAACCTCATGAGTCAACTGAAATCTTGAGTTCACCTCAGCTAGTTGTGCTCAGTACAAACAACCTTTACCTTTAGACCTCTTCTCAGGTAGGTAGACCATTCATTAATCATGATAGCAAAGTGGTACACCCCTTCAGGGCACTTATAAAGGTTTACACTTTCGGGTTACCAACAAATACAGCACAAAATATGCAATGAAGGAAATCCAAAAACCCTCTCTCTTCTTAATTCTTACTTTAAAGCAGGAGTCTAACAGGATTCAGTATCGGTTTTCTTAATCTATTTAGGCATTCGACATGGTTCAAGAATAATCTTTCTAAGCCTTGGACGTGACATGGCAGAATCTCAGCCTTATTTGTATTGGGGATTAGGGCATGCATTTCCTGTCTGCATGACAGCAATATGCGACTGATTTGCCTGTTTAGGCATAAGGCTTTGAAACAATTTCACCCTTTAAATAAAAGATGAAATATCCTTTAATTTATTGTTTATCAACCATTCCCTTGAATAGAACATTGTTGTGAGGTCAAGACTATTACTGTTTTCCTCTGAATAAAACATGAGTGCCATAACTGCCACCCTTTAGCCCTCTGATTTCCTCTGTTGGACATTAAGCAGGGTGGGGCCTTTCCGAAACCTGGATGGGAGACCATAAGATTCGGGAAGAGTGCTGTTGTTCGGATGGGACGCTAAATGGACGTAGTGACTCTCAATGGTCATTCAAAGATCGTATATCACTTGTCACAAGACAATGGGTGTTAACCCCAGTGTCCTGTCTGAATTCCCAACCTGACTGCCCACGCTACCATGACCACCTGAACATCCTGGCCTCAGATTGGCTCATTCAACTCTTCACCTCTCCTCTGCAACTCTTCCCTGGGTCATTATTAAAAAAGAGAATGTGTTCTCAACATCTTCATCTACTTACCTGGTCAAATAAAGGTAAATAAGGTTAATTTGAAATACCTTTTATGAATAAATTCAACAACAAAAAAGGATATTGCTTAACATGTTCTATCCTATGTAAAGAGGTGGATGGGCTGTCCATCAGCCTCCTGTCCATAGACATGTTTAGATTAGCTTTAAGTGATAAGGGAGTGCTGGAATAATTATTGGTTGGTGGTAATCCTGAAGGGATTCATAAAAATCCTTTGTTTGTCTTCTTGAGGGCAGAGAGGTCTTTGGAGACAAACTGTGGAAAGTGTGGATTACTGTGGAGGTAAGGTCTGCATACAGATAGTATATGATGTCAAGGACTTTGCTGCAGACTCTTTTAGTAGCAAGAGCAAACCTACAATGCTTATGAGGTCACAGAGTTAAGTTATAATGTCATATTCATCAAGAGCTGTAAACACTCCTAACATTATAAATGACAGGAAAGTAAAAAGAGAAAATCTGCATAAACTCAAAACTGAAACCTTTCATATTTTCATATCTGTAGGGGAGAGCGGGGCTGGTTCTCACATTTTTATGTATATATTATATTACTGATTTTAAACATTAACAATATGACATTACAATTTTTATTTTGGTGGTGAAAAACACCCTCCAGGTTTTTAGTTATGAGCACTGTGACCAGAAACAACCAGTGTGAGAAGCAGCTGCGTTCTCCTCTTCTACTAGATGGTGCCTCGCTCTTCACAGCTCTGTATACATTATTCATTTTTCATTTTATTATCTTCACATCATCTTACAATCTAGTACAATTTTCAGTTCTGTGACTGAACCGGACTGAAGACTAGGGCTGCAGGTTAACGTCAACCAAATCAAATTTTTACAGTGCAACTTTCCTTGCTACCGCACTATGACATTTTGAGGGTAGCCTACGGTCACCCCACCTTTTAAAACACCCTAACTGGTTTGACACTCCTAATTAGAAGTTTTCAGAGTGAATTTACCCCCAACTGGGGTGACATGACTTAGTAAGAGTTTTACAACCTCCTTCATTGATTTGCAGATTATCTCACACACTGGAGCCTGTCCTCCCTTTGGGAATAAATGTGGGAAAGAGGCTGGAAATATCCCTGTCCTCTCCAGGGTGTGAGAGATCAAGAAGGAGAAGTAAGTAGACTGAAGCCAGCCCCAGCCCCTGACTCTTCTCTTTGTTCCTCTCTTAAGGTTAACCCTTTGCTGTTCTGTCTTCCACACTGATTCTGAAGATCCACTGGAGCACGTCTGCAGTCATAATAGAAGCATACCCTATGATATTTTGACCTGGCTATAAAATAATGAAGGTAGAGGAAGAATTTAATAGGATTACTGGACTATTTTTTGTGACCAAATTGTCTTTGTCGGGTAGGGGGTGGGGGGCGGGGGGTTACAGGTACAATAGATACATTCTGTGGGCTGCCACTCAAAAAAGGAGTACAACGTATTGAATCATTTCATTTTGGAAACAATTATTATTTTTGCATCCACACCCAACCTGCTATCCCATTCCCCCAACCCCACCCATCCAACATGTCTCCATTTAACCTTAACCAACCACTGCCACTCCCTTCCCCCACCACATATTGACTAAGTCCCCCTCCCCTCTACCCCCTAAACATCCAATGTTGCTTGTCAACCGAGGATGCTTTTACATCCACCCTCCCGCCCCCTCTCCCGGAAACCAGAGAAAACCTTCCTCCATATCAACCCATCCCCTTGGGCCTGAAAGTAAAGAAAGTACAAAAAGATGAAAATATGTATCTATATTTAACAAAAATATAAATACAGCATGTGAAGTGTTGGTCCCATGTTTCATGAGCTGAAATAAAAGCTTATTTCTCTCAAATATTGCACAAATGTATTTACATTCATGATAATGAGCATTTCTCCATTGCCAAGCAAATCCACCCACCTAACAGATTTGGCATGTCAAGAAACTGATTAAACAGCATGATCATTACACAGGTGCACCTTATGCCGGGGACAATAAAAGGCCACTATAAAATGTGCAGTTTTGTCACACAACGCAATGCCACAGATGTCTCAAGTTTTAAGGGATCGTGCAATTGGCATGCTGACTTGACGAATGTCCATGAGTGCTGTTGCCAGAGAATTGAATGTTAATTTCTCTACCCAATGTTGTTTTAGAGAATTTGGCAGTACCTTCCAACTGGACTCACAACCACAGACCACATGTAACTACACCAGCCCAGGACTTCCACATCCAGCTTCTTACATTTACATTTTTACATTTAAGTCATTTAGCAGACGCTCTTATCCAGAGCGACTTACAAATTGGTGCATTCACCTTATGACATCCAGTGGAACAGCCACTTTACAATAGTGCATCTAAATATTTTAAGGGGGGGTGAGAAGGATTACTTTATCCTATCCTAAGTATTCCTTAAAGAGGTGGGGTTTCAGGTGTCTCCGGAAGATGGTGATTGACTCCGCTGTCCTGGCGTTGTGAGGGAGTTTGTTCCACCATTGGGGAGCCAGAGCAGCGAACAGTTTTGACTGGGCTGAGCGGGAACTGTACTTCCTCAGTGGTAGGGAGGCGAGCAGGCCAGAGGTGGATGAACGCAGTGCCCTTATTTGGGTGTAGGGCCTGATCAGAGCCTGGAGGTACTGAGGTGCCGTTCCCCTCACAGCTCCGTAGGCAAGCACCATGGTCTTGTAGCGGATGCGAGCTTCAACTGGAAGCCAGTGGAGAGAGCGGAGGAGCGGGGTGACTTGCAAGATCATCTATTACCAGCCACCCTGACGGTTGATGAAACCGAGGAGTATTTTTGTCTGTAATAAAGCCCTTTTGTGGGGAAAATCAAATTCTGATTGCCCAGTCATGTGAAATCCATAGATTACGGCCTAATGAATTTCTTTAAATTGACTGATTTCCTTATATGAACTGTAACTCAGTAAAATCATTGAAATTGTTGCATGTTGCATTTATATTTTTGTTCAGTGTATAAATACTGACACGAAACATTAAAGACACCAGGTGAATCCAGGTGAAAGCTATTATCCCTTATTGATGGGGGTGCAACTCAATAGGAAGTTGTTCCTAATGTTTGGTATACTCACATACGATATATATACAGTATATTGTATGTGTTAGGCTTTATAGATTGTTTATTTGTATGTGTTGGGTTTTAGCTAAGATTATTCTTTACAGAGTTAAGTATATTTGTCCAGGTCTCAATTGTTCCCCGACTCTCACTGTCGATCATTCTAATGTTATAACTTCTAATAGTAACTATATCTACTGGTGAATCGGGAGAGTGAGGTGATTGTCATCTAAGAGCAAGCATCTTTTTTTGCGGCAGTGCTGCCTGCCAGCAGTAATCGTCTCTGATTGATTGAGAGATTCAAGGAGCTATTATCGTTAAGTAACATAATAGATGCAAAGCATTGAATATATTGAATACATACTCCTACATCAAAAAGGAATGTGCATACCTGATTTAGAGGGCACAGTGAACAGTTGGGAGTTGGGGCCAATTTCATGGAGTATTGGACTATTGAAAGTTTGCAAGGGGGGTGAATTCCTTTTTGATTTTGGTCTTCCCTTAACACTTACCAGTGATGCAATGGTGATAAAATGTGAGGAAACATCCTGAAAAATTGATGCAGCAGTTCCAGTCTTTCATACTAATGGGTTCTGAGTCTGAACCTGCTGGTTCAGTCATACCTTGGGAGAGAGATCTTTATCTTTATTTACTTTAACCTTATTTTCCAATCTGCTACATACCAGATATTCAATTAATTCAAATTAAATTGTAACAACCTTACTATTGTATTATTGCTATATTCTTTAAAACTAGAAACTTTACGTATCATTCGGTAGCAGGTACCATTACTTAAAGTAAGTAACAGAAGTACACATTGTTATTACATTGTTATTACATATATAGTACCAGTCAAAAGTTTGGACACACCTACTCATTCAAGGGTTGTTCTTTATTTGTACTAATTTCTACATTGTAGAATTACAGTGAAGACATCAAAACGATTATATAACACACATGGAATCATGTAGTAAGCAAAAAAGTGTTAAACAAATCAAAATATATTTGAGATTTGAGATTCTTCAAAGTACCATCATTTGCCTTGATGACAGCTTTGCACAATCTTGGCATTCTCTCAACCAGCTTCATGAGGAATGCTTTTCCAACAGTCTTGAAGGAGTTCCCACATATGCTGATCACTTGTTGACTGCTTTTAGACTCTGCGGTCTAACTCATCCCAAACCATCTCAATTGGGTTGAGGTCGGGTGATTGTGGAGGCCAGGTCATCTGATGCAACACTCCATCACTCTCCTTCTTGATCAAATAGTCCTTACACAGTATGTTTTGGGTCATTGTCTATTGGGTCATTGTCCATGTGGTAGCATGCTACATGAGTATGCCTTGAATTCTAAATAAATCACGAACAGTGTCACCAGTAAAGCACCCCAGACCTTCACACCTCCTCCTCCATGCTTCACGGTGGGAACCACACATGCGGAGATCATCCATTCACATATTCTGCGTCTCACAGAAAATCACCAAATCTCACATTTGGACTCATCAGACCAAAGGACAGATTTCCACCGGTCTAATGTCCATTGGTCGTGTTTCTTGGCCCAAACGAGTCTCTTATTATTATTGTTGTCCTTTAGTAGTGGTTTCTTTGCAGCAATTCAACCATGAAGGCCTGATTCACACAGTCTCCTCTGAATAGTTGATGATGAGATGTGTCTGCTACTTGAACTCTGTGAAGCATTTATTTGGGCTGCAATCTGAGGTTCAGTTCACTCTAATGAACTTATCCTCTACAGCAGAGGTAACTCTGGGTCTTTCTTCCCTGTGGCGGTTGTCATAAAAGCCAGTTTCATCGTAGTACCTGATGGTTTTTGCGACTGCACTTGAAGAAACTTTCAAAGTTCTTGAAATGTTCCGTATTGACTGACCTTCATGTCTTAAAGTAATGATGGAGTGTCATTTATCTTTGCTTATTTGAGCTGTACTTGCCATAATATGGACTTAGTCTTTTAACAAATAGGGCTATCTTCTGTATACCTCCCCTGCCTTGTCACAACACAACTGATTGGCTCAACAGTTAATTGAAATGCATTCCAGGTGACTACCTCATGAAGCTGGTTGAGAAAATGCCAAGAGTGTGCAAAGCTGTCATCAAGGCAACGGGTGGCTACTTTGAAGAATCTCAAATATAAAATATATTTTAATTTGTTTAACAATTTTTTGGATATGTGTTATTTCATAGTTTTGATGTCTTCACTGTTATTCTACAATGTAGAAAATAGTACAAATAAAGAAAAACCCTTGAATGAGTAGGTGTGTCCAAACTTTTTACTGGTAGTAGTATGTGTTACCATATTTTATTTTGTTATTCTTACAGTACGTATATCATTCTCTTATTTAGCAATAAGGCTACACACAAATTAAACTATTTTGAATCACTCCACTAACATGGACTCTTAATTATGGATGTGATCAAATCGATGAGCATACAGGTTCTCCTCCATGAGAAACAAGTCTCTAACTTTTGGTTCTAGTCAATCTGTATCGCTGAACCATTGCAGATTGCGATCGAAATGTGAAGGTAATTTCCAATAGAGCCGACATATGCAGCGTTTACCGTGAATGCAGTCTCTGCTTACGTAGGAACGTTGCCTTTAAATTTGAAACATGCTGTATTGCTGAACTTCAACGATATGGTTGAATAGAGCCATAGTTGAATAGAGCCCTCCAATGTTACCTTGACCCTTAGATATCAATTGGCTTTATTAAGATGACCTTTTGTTTTCACCATTCAAGGCATTTCTGTCAACAGAGTAAATCTTGAATCTGGGAACAATGTGAGCTAGAGGTAAATATCTATTTGCCAATAGCTAATCTTTATCATTCACCTGCCTCACCACTTTCTGCCTGGTCTTTAGGGGCTGATCCATCCCCTGACTGCTACTGAGTTGGTCAGAAAATCCAATAAACCTGGGATTCGTTTTTCAAGTTCAACCCCCTCAACACAGGCTTCCCTGGTCTGATCTATTGGCAATGCCTCCCTTTTAAGGTGCCCTTTATGCTTAGTTCTTATTTTCATCTGAAATCCCACATAAACTTTGCCCATAGTGCAATCAATCCTGGAGCATCTTCACAGTTAGATTCTTGTACTCACAGCAGGACAGTTGTTAACTGTAGTGTAGGTTTGGCAGCACATCAAATATTTGTTACATCATGCCAACGTTATTGTCCACTTGGACTCGGACAAACTCTCAAAGAACTGCTTATGTATGAGATTAGTTCCATTATAAAGGTTGGAAAACTGCGGTATTCACAAAGTGTCAACTGGGAATTGAATTGTAAACAGTGTAGACCAGTAAACCATGGTTATGTGAATATTCCCAGAACATTTGTTAGATTGCGGCAAATGTTCTCATAACTAAAGAAAACTGTCCAGTTGTGCTGGTGATTATACAATATTTGAATATAACATTCGCCTGACGTTGTAAGAACGTTTCCAGAAGACATTTAGACTGTTCTTAAAGGTTCCAAGAATGTTTCATTAGGTTGTGGAAACATTCTGGTGGGAACATTATAAGAACATCACAAAAGATATGTTCCCAAAACACAAAAACTGTCTAGTCATGTGAATGATTATACAATGTTTATTTTAGGGTGCAAAAAGCCTTCACCTGATGTTGCAAGAACGTTCTCAGAACAAATTTTTTATGTTCTTTAAAAGTTTCTGAAACATTTCTTTAGGTTGTGGTAACATTGTGGGGACATGACAAGAGATAAGACCCAGAACAACAAAACATGGCCAGTTGTGCTGATGATTACAACGTTTCTATTAGGTTGAAAAAACATCTGCCTGATGTTGCAAGAACAATCCTAGAACACATTTGTTATGTTCAATAAAAGTTCATATGTTTTTTTTAGGTTGTGTTAACATTGTGCGGATATGACAAGAGATCTGTTCACAAAACACTAAATCTGTCCAGTTGTGATGTTGCTGTATGTTCTAAAAACATTACTGGTACACTGTGGTTTTACTTTACCTGGAAACCTAACGAGAACATTTGGGGAATGCTCTGTGGTGGTTGTTACAGATGTTGTGCACAACATTTTAGTGAACATTAAGAGAACATTCTAAGGATACCTTATCTGAAGAATGTTTTTTATGAAGAAAAAAAAGATTTTGGGATGAAATCATCCTAATGTTAGATAAAACCCCAACTAGAACTTCATGGGAATCTTAGCTAAAGTTCTGGGAATGTTCTCGGGTTTGCTGGGAGGTACGTAAAATACGTTATTTTAGCAGGCTTTACCAAGCGCTCTCTTTCTCTCCCTCGCTTTCTTTCTCATGCCAATAAAACAAACAATGATTTGACAGAGTGCAGCGGAGTATCCCCAGTTGAAATTCAAGAGGTAGATGCTAAATACCAATGTGCTTGACTGTGTGCCCCTTGATTAGCTCTACTTTAGACAAGCCAGCTTTGATTGTGTCAAGATAGTCTTTCGGGGAGGATTACTTTGAGTACACCCCTGAACTACATTGACATACTGAGGATTTCAAGTATGTCAGGAAGAAAAACATTAATTGGCAGAGAAATACAGATAGAAGTGATTCAAGAGTTTACTCCATGAGCTACTTTTGCAGGTGCTGTGGAAACGTTCAAAATTACGTAAAATTGAACAAGACCGAGCGAGATGGGTGAACATACACTGTTAAAATGTAGTGCTTTGTAACACCAAAACTAGTGGCAACTGAGCTGCCATCAATATGAATTGAACAAAAGCTTAACTTGGAGTATTGAAACACAGCATCCTGATATGTTTTGAAACATTACATAGTGTGTTGTAACACCATTTAACCAAGTGCTGTGCAACACCTTGCCAGGAATTGGGAGCACTACCAGAAGAGGTTGAAAACACACGTTTGGAGTTTTGAGTTCTGTTTAGTACATAATTAGTTCCCTTTTGATGCAATTTCCTCCCTCTAAAACTTCTAAACACTATTATGGTGTTTCAAATCCTGCAGAATTAGATACATTCTTTTGGTGTATTTTAATGTTGAACATTGATTTATATATCTGATCATTTGCTAGTTTAATATATTTTGGGAGGCATTGTTGAGCACAGGGCTAAATCCACCAGCAGTTTATTTTAATACAATTTTATTTAACCTTTATTTAACCAGGTAGGCCAGTTGAGAACAAGTTCTCATTTACAACTGCTACCTGGCCAAGATAAAGCAAAGCAGTGCGACACAAACAACAACACAGAGTTACACATGGAATAAAATAATGTACAGTCAATAATACAATAGAAAAAAGTCTACATACAGTGTGTGCAAATGGCGTGAGGAGGTAAGGCAATAAATTGGCCATAGTAGCAAAGTAATTACAATTTAGCAAATTAACACTGGAGTAATAGATGTGCAGATGATGATGCGCAAGTAGAAATAATGGTGCGCAAAAGAGCAAAAAAAGTAAATTAAGGCAATATGGGGATGAGGTAGGTAGATTGGATCTGAGAACTGGAAGGAAAGGCAGCCAAAGGAGGTGTTGGCTTTGGGGGTTACCAGAGAGATATACCTGCTGGAGCGTGTGCTATGGGTGGGTGTTGTGATTGTGACCAGTGAGCTGAGATAAGGCGGAGCTTTACCTAGCAAAGACTTATGGATGACCTGGAGCCAGTAGGCCTCGCAACTAATATGTAGCAAGGGCCAGCTGACGAGAGCATACAGGTCGCAGTGGTGGGTGGTATATGGGGCTTTGGTGACAAAACGGATGGCACTGTGATGTGTTGGAGGCTATTTTGTAAATGACATCGCCGATAGTCAGTTTTACGAGGGTATGTTTGGGGGCGTGAGTGAAGGGGGCTTTGTTGCAAAATAGGTAGCCGATTCTAGATTTACTTTTGGATTGGAGATGTTTAGTATGAGTCTCGAAGGAGAGTTTACAGTCTAGCCAGACACCTAGGTATTTGTAGTTGTCCACATATAAGTCAGAACCGTCAAGAGTAGTGATGCTAGTCGGGCGGGCGTGTGCGGGCAGCGATCAGTGGGAAAGCATGCATTTAGTTTTACTAGTGTTTAAGAGCAGTTGAAGGCCACAGAAGGAGTGTTGTATGGCATTGAAGCTCGTAACTAGCAGTAACTAGAGGTTTTACAGAAAGCATTACAGGGTACTGTATTTTCCTCTACAATTAAAATATTAAACGCAATTTTGGCTGACGGTTTTTATATCCGTTCATCATGATCCATTACACCTGATGGTAAGCTGCTTTATACTGATATAGAATTTTACTTTTATTTTTTCAAACATGCATCCAACATTTTAAAAATAATAATAAAGTATAAAAATGACCCACAATCCTCAATAAATACTGTCATGTTTTGTCATAGATTGTCATGTCTTGTCCCTGTGCTTTCTCTTCTATTCGTTTCCCCCTGCTGGTCTTATTAGGTTCTTTCCCTCTCTCTTTCCCTCTCTCTCTCTCTATCGTTCCGTTCCTGCTCCCAGCTGTTCCTCATTCTCCTAACTATCTCGTTTACTCTTTCACACCTGTCCCCTATTTTGCCCTCTGATTAAGTCCCTATTTCTCTCTCTGTTTTCGCTTCTGTCCTTGTCGGATCCTTGTTTGCTGTGCTGTGTTCTTGTTCCGTCCTGTCGTGTTTTTGCCTTCATCAGATGCTGCGAGTGAGCAGGTGTATCGGTCAGCTACGTCCTGCGCCTACCCGAAGCGACCTGCAGTCTGTGGCCGCTTCTCCTGTTATTCCCCTCTACAGACTAGAGGATTTCAGTTATTCCCCGTTTGGACATTTCCTGTTAAGGATTCAGGATTTGTCGTTTTCTGTTTGGACTTGAATAAACTCTGTTTCTGTTAAGTCGCTTTTGGGTCTTCACTCACCTGCATAACAAATACAGCCACGTACAAGATAGGAAGTACAAGGAGATTAAAACCAGACTTCCAATGATTAAAATCACAACATTTTCCCTATCTTTGGTTATCCTCATAAAATAAAATACAAGTTGTGCAACATATTAAGTTGGGTTGAACCGACTTACATTATTTTTTATTAAGTATATGTTGGTTGTTTTTGTTTTAAGTCAATTTCAAATAACACCAGAATAAGGTTTTTCTGTCATGTTTGTCATTTATTATCATGTCTTGTCCCTGTGCTCCCCATTCTATTCGTTTCCCTCTGCTGGTCTTGTTAGGTTCTTTCCCTCTTTCTATCCCTCTCTCTCCCCCTCCCTCTCTCACTCTCTCGCTCTCTCTTCTCTCTATCGTTCCGTTCCTGCTCCCAGCTGTTCCTATTCCCCTAATCATCATTTAGTCTTCCCACACCTGTTCCCGATCCCTTCCCCTGATTAGAGTCCCTATTTATTCCTTTGTGTTCCGTTCCTGTCCCGTCGGTTCCTTGTTTAGTATTCACCGTGCTGTGATTGTGTTTCGCCCTGTCCTGTCGTGTTTTTGCCTTCATCAGATGCTGCGTGTGAGCAGGTGTCTCTGTCAACTACGGCCTGCGCCTACCCGAAGCGACCTGCAGTCTGTGGCCGCTTCTCTTGTTATTCCCCTCTACAGACTAGAGGATTTCTGTGATTCCCTGTTTGGACTTGAATAAACTCTGTTTCTGTTAAGTCGCTTTTGGGTCCTCTATCACCTGCATGACAGAAGGAACCGACCAAGGAATGGACCCAGCGACTTCAGACGCTCGTTACACTGCCGTCAAGATCCAAGGAGCCATGCTCGGCAGACACGAGCAGGAATTGTCTGCTGCTCGCCATGCCGTGGAGAACCTGGCCGCTCAGGTTTCCGACCTCTCTGGACAGTTCCAGAGTCTACGTCTCGTGCCACCTGTTACTTCCTGGCCTGCCGAGCCTCCAGAACCTAGGGTTAATAACCCACCTTGCTACTCCGGGCAGCCCACTGAGTGCCGCTCCTTTCTCACGCAGTGTGAGATTGTGTTCTCTCTCCAACCCAACACATACTCTAGAGAGAGCTCGGGTTGCTTACGTCATTTCACTCCTTACTGGCCGGGCTCGAGAATGGGGCACAGCTATCTGGGAGGCAAGGGCTGATTGCTCTAACAAGTTCCAGAACTTTAAAGAGGAGATGATTCGGGTTTTTGACCGTTCAGTTTTTGGTAGGGAGGCTTCTAGGGCCCTGGCTTCCTTATGCCAAGGTGAACGGTCCATAACGGATTATTCTATTGAGTTTCGCACTCTTGCTGCCTCTAGTGAGTGGAACGAGCCGGCGCTGCTCGCTCGTTTTCTGGAGGGCTCCACGCAGTGGTTAAGGATGAGATTCTCTCCCGGGAGGTTCCTTCAGATGTGGACTCTTTGATTGCTCTCGCCATCCGCATAGAACGACGGGTAGATCTTCGTCACCGGGCTCGTGGAAGAGAGCTCGCATCAACGGTGTTTCCCTGCTCCGCATCGCAACCATCTCCCTCCTCTGGCTTTGAGACTGAGCCCATGCAGCTGGGAGGGATTCGCATCTCGACTAAGGAGAGGGAACGGAGGATCACCAACCGCCTGTGCCTCTATTGCGGAGTTGCTGGACATTTTGTTAATTCATGTCCAGTAAGAGGCCAGAGCCCATCAGTAAGCGGAGGGCTACTGGTGAGCGCTACTACTCAGGTCTCTTCATCTAGATCTTGTACTACTATGTCGGTCCATCTACGCTGGACCGGTTCGGGTGCTACATGCAGTGCCTTGATTGACTCTGGGGCTGAGGGTTGTTTCATGGACGAAGCATGGGTTCGGAAACATAACATTCCTTTCAGACCGTTAGACAAGCCTACGCCCATGTTTGCCTTAGATGGTAGTCATCTTCCCAGTATCAAATTTGAGACACTACCTTTAACTCTCACAGTATTTGGTAACCACAGTGAGACTATTTCTTTTTTGATTTTCCGTTCACCGTTTACACCTGTTGTTTTGGGTCATCCCTGGCTAGTATGTCATAATCCTTCTATTAATTGGTCTAGTAATTCTATCCTATCCTGGAACGTTTCTTGTCATGTGAAGTGTTTAATGTCTGCCATCCCTCCCGTTTCTTCTGTTCCTACTTCTCAGGAGGAACCTGGCGATTTGACAGGAGTGCCGGAGGAATATCATGATCTGCGCACGGTCTTCAGTCGGTCCCGAGCCAACTCCCTTCCTCCTCACCGGTCGTATGATTGTAGTATTGATCTCCTTCCGGGGACCACTCCTCCTCGAGGTAGACTATACTCTCTGTCGGCTCCCGAACGTAAGGCTCTCGAGGATTATTTGTCTGTGTCTCTTGACGCCGGTACCATAGTGCCTTCTTCTTCTCCGGCCGGGGCGGGGTTCTTTTTTGTTAAGAAGAAGGACGGTACTCTGCGCCCCTGCGTGGATTATCGAGGGCTGAATGACATAACGGTTAAGAATCGTTATCCGCTTCCCCTTATGTCATCAGCCTTCGAGATTCTGCAGGGAGCCAGGTGCTTTACTAAGTTGGACCTTCGTAACGCTTACCATCTCGTGCGCATCAGAGAGGGGGACGAGTGGAAAACGGCGTTTAACACCCCGTTAGGGCATTTTGAGTACCGGGTTCTGCCGTTTGGTCTCGCCAATGCGCCAGCTGTTTTTCAGGCATTAGTTAATGATGTTCTGAGAGACATGCTGAACATCTTTGTTTTTGTCTATCTTGACGATATCCTGATTTTTCTCCGTCACTCGAGATTCATGTTCAGCACGTTCGACGTGTTCTACAGCGCCTTTTAGAGAATTGTCTCTACGTAAAGGCTGAGAAGTGCTCTTTTCATGTCTCCTCCGTTACTTTTCTCGGTTCCGTTATTTCCGCTGAAGGCATTCAGATGGATTCCGCTAAGGTCCAAGCTGTCAGTGATTGGCCCGTTCCAAGGTCACGTGTCGAGTTGCAGCGCTTTTTAGGTTTCGCTAATTTCTATCGGCGTTTCATTCGTAATTTCGGTCAAGTTGCTGTCCCTCTCACAGCTCTTACTTCTGTCAAGACGTGTTTTAAGTGGTCCGGTTCCGCCCAGGGAGCTTTTGATCTTCTAAAAGAACGTTTACGTCCGCTCCTATCCTCGTTACTCCTGACGTCACTAGACAATTCATTGTCGAGGTTGACGCTTCAGAGGTAGGCGTGGGAGCCATTCTATCCCAGCGCTTCCAGTCTGACGATAAGGTTCATCCTTGCGCTTATTTTTCTCATCGCCTGTCGCCATCTGAGCGCAACTATGATGTGGGTAACCGTGAACTGCTCGCCATCCGCTTAGCCCTAGGCGAATGGCGACAGTGGTTGGAGGGGGCGACCGTTCCTTTTGTCGTTTGGACAGACCATAAGAACCTTGAGTACATCCGTTCTGCCAAACGACTTAATGCCCGTCAAGCTCGTTGGGCGTTGTTTTTCGCTCGTTTCGAGTTTGTGATTTCTTACCGTCCGGGTAGCAGGAACACCAAGCCTGATGCCTTATCCCGTCTGTTTAGTTCTTCTGTGGCTTCTACTGATCCCGAGGGATTCTTCCTTATGGGCGTGTTGTCGGGTTAACAGTCTGGGGAATTGAAAGACAGGTTAAGCAAGCACTCACGCACACTGCGTCGCCGCGCGCTTGTCCTAGTAACCTCCTTTTCGTTCCTGTTTCCACTCGTCTGGCTGTTCTTCAGTGGGCTCACTCTGCCAAGTTAGCTGGTCATCCCGGTGTTCGAGGCACTCTTGCGTCTATTCGCCAGCGCTTTTGGTGGCCGACTCAGGAGCGTGACACGCGCCGTTTCGTGGCTGCTTGTTCGGACTGCGCGCAGACTAAGTCGGGTAACTCTCCTCCTGCCGGTCGTCTCAGACCGCTCCCCATTCCTTCTCAACCATGGTCTCACATCGCCTTAGACTTCATTACCGGTCTGCCTTTGTCTGCGGGGAAGACTGTGAGAGCCGCCAATAAACGCAGGATTAAGAGTCCAAGGTATTGTTGCGGCCAGAGAGTGTGGCTTTCCACTCGCAACCTTCCTCTTACGACAGCTTCTCGTAAGTTGACTCCGCGGTTCATTGGTCCGTTCCGTGTCTCCCAGGTCGTCAATCCTGTCGCTGTGCGACTGCTTCTTCCGCGACATCTTCGTCGCGTCCATCCTGTCTTCCATGTCTCCTGTGTTAAGCCCTTTCTTCGCACCCCCGTTCGTCTTCCCTCCCCCCCCCGTCCTTGTCGAGAGCGCACCTATTTACAAGGTACATAAGATCATGGACATGCGTTCTCGGGGACGGGGTTCACCAATACTTAGTGGATTGGGAGGGTTACGGTCCTGAGGAGAGGAGTTGGGTTCCGTCTCGGGACGTGCTGGACCGTTCACTCATCGATGATTTCCTCCGTTGCCGCCAGGATTCCTCCTCGAGTGCGCCAGGAGGCGCTCGGTGAGTGGGGGGGTACTGTCATGTTTGTCATTTATTATCATGTCTTGTCCCTGTGCTCCCCATTCTATTCGTTTCCCTCTGCTGGTCTTGTTAGGTTCTTTCCCTCTTTCTATCCCTCTCTCTCCCCCTCCCTCTCTCACTCTCTCGCTCTCTCTTCTCTCTATCGTTCCGTTCCTGCTCCCAGCTGTTCCTATTCCCCTAATCATCATTTAGTCTTCCCACACCTGTTCCCGATCCCTTCCCCTGATTAGAGTCCCTATTTATTCCTTTGTGTTCCGTTCCTGTCCCGTCGGTTCCTTGTTTAGTATTCACCGTGCTGTGATTGTGTTTCGCCCTGTCCTGTCGTGTTTTTGCCTTCATCAGATGCTGCGTGTGAGCAGGTGTCTCTGTCAACTACGGCCTGCGCCTACCCGAAGCGACCTGCAGTCTGTGGCCGCTTCTCTTGTTATTCCCCTCTACAGACTAGAGGATTTCTGTGATTCCCTGTTTGGACTTGAATAAACTCTGTTTCTGTTAAGTCGCTTTTGGGTCCTCTATCACCTGCATGACATTTTCAGTGTGGCTGAGTAGTTGAGTGTGTAAAATTCCGATGAAATGTGCCATATTACTGTTCCAGAAGTTGGGGGTTGAATTCCTGCTTCCACCCACCACTACCCTCACTGTCTTTTTCTGTTTCTGAAGTCTAAAAACCTTGAAAAATGAAGTTGGAATTTCACAAAAATATTTCAAACAGCCCTTATCATCAATCAATATTTAGGCTATAGACCGTTTGCATTTCTTAACCATTTGATTGTATGAGTGTCACACCCTGATCTAGTTCACCTGTCCTTGTGATTGTCTCCACCCCCTCCAGGTGTTGCTTATTATCCCCGTTGTATTTATCCCTGTGTTTCCTCTTTCTCTGTGCCAGTTCGTCTTGTTTGTCAAGTCAACCAGCGGTTTTCCTTGCTCCTATTTTTCCCAGTCTCTGTTTGTTTCTATTCCTCCTGGTTTCGATGCTTGTCTGTCCTGACTCCGAACCCGCCTGCCTGACCACTCTGCCTCTTCTGACTACCAGTCTGCCTATCCCCTTGTACTGTTTTGGACTCGGCCTGACCTCGAGACCGCCTTTTGTCTGGTACTGTTTGGACTCTGACCTGGTTTATGAACTCTCGCCTGTCCCCGACCTGCCTTTGCCTGCTCCCTTTGTTATAATAAATATCAGAGCTCTACCATCTGCCTCCTGTGTCTGCATTTGGGTCTCACCCTTGTGCCCTTTTAATGAGAGACACAGTGTGTGACGTAGAAGTCCGTCACTGGCCGCGGGCAGCATTTGGTACTTTAAAGCACGCACACATTCATCACTCCTCCCTGCTCCATTATCAGATAAGGTAACAATGTATGTCGACACATAAGCTAACTTCTGTCTTAGTACATACATATTTCACACGTATGTCAATGTTCATATTTAATATAAGCAATATGTATTATACTTATCTATGTTGTGGATGAGCGCTTTGTTTGTGTGTTTGTTCTGTTCCTCTCTATCGCTGTAGCTTCCGGGTATGCTGGATAAGGACCCAAGCTAAGGGAATTGGGCTGACTTTGTAGTGCCTGTCCCAAATGGCTCATTAATGTAAATGGACATATTAAAAGACACTGTCAATAGTGATGTAATTTTGTAAATATTGTGGAGATTTTGTGGTGATATTGTTTAATAAACATGTTGTAATTGCTTAATTAATTAGTGTTAATTGTTCTGAGGGGAGGGGCTAGCACTACAAAAGGAGCCTCTCTTTCAGTTCATGGAGAGGCCATTTTGGATTGAGCTGTGAATGGGGCAGCATTGTTTTTAGCAGACCCATAAGGTGGCAGTACTGTTGTTTTTGTTTCGGAATCACTTTGTAAATAAACACCCTTTTGCACAGAAGAACATTTGCGGCTCCGCCATCTTTTTATGTTGATAGAGGTTGGTTTTCCAGTATAGCCTTCTGGCCTACTCTACGTGACACAGTGTTTTGATGCTGCCTTTCACATGCACTGAAACCCCAAAAAGTGTTATCGCAACTTTCTCTTAAAAACACCAATATTCAGATTGAATAACCACTTTGGGTGTTTCAGAGTACTTCTATTCTGTTGTAAAACACTTTCTGTGTATAATAACACTTGCAATGGGTTTACTGTAGTGTCAAACACCCTCCAAACACCAGATTTCCGGTTACTTTCCATGGATTTATTACACAATCATGGTGTTTTAAATATGTCTATTTTTACAGTGTAGCTATACATAACTGCCCATAACAGGAGTTTGGTTATGTAATTTTTTTTGCCACCTCTCTTGCTATATACTGTATGTATTCACATAAGATTTGTCTTTGATTTGTATTCACATATAGTCTTTACTTCACAAGCATCTTTTCAAAACAAAATCAAGTTACGAGTGCAAATCGAATTCGACCCTGAGTCGAATTCCACTGGGACGAAAAATCCATTGTATATAAATCCATTGTATATAAAGCCATTGTATATTTTGTATTTTATTCTCTCCACACGACTACACTGTCAGCCTTGGTATCCAGGCTATTTAGATGCTTTTCAGATAACAGTAGGTCCTTGTACAATAAAAAATGTGATTATGAAATGTGTCAATCCGATTATTAAAGGTTCACTGTGATTGATAATTAATATTTTTTTCATAGGAAACACATGCTCTGAAAGTTTAAAAACATCTTGTTAATTACCCCCTCAGAACATCTGTCCTGCTTTATTTGCCTGTAGCTTTTTGACCGGTGGTGGACCTGCAAACATAAGTCTTCCCCCACAGGAGCATCTACTATTAGTGTGGGGGTTCATTTGTTAATAAGCTAGATGGACACGAAATAACTGCAAATAAGCTACAGTCAGTGAGCAGACCACTGAGAAGCAACCACGCATCTGCTCAAGGTTTTTAAATATAGATTTCACCCTAGAGGGTGTAACTAATAAATGTGACCTTGAATGAGTCATTAATTAGATTAATTTCTCTCCAATCATGTCCTTTGCAGACAGGACTGGCATAGGAGCAGCCCAGGAGTCAGGACTCTGCTCCGCTCGGCTGCTACACTACTTTCCTGTGGGGACAGGATGGGGGCAGTAGAAAACACTACACAGCTCATTTCAGAGAGCAGTCTTAGGCCTTGGAGGAATGACAAGTTTAAGTACAAACTAACAGTAATAATGTGATCTAATGTGTTGAGACAGATGAGATCACCACAAATCTGCTGAGATTTACTAATAGATCTTGAAGCAACAGGGGTATACGGCAATGATTAAGACGCATGAATACACAACTTCACAATGGATGTCAAAATAGTGTTTTCTAGGTTATTTTAAATGTCAATGTCATCCTTTCAGTACTGTATTCAGTGCCATCAGAAAGTATTCATACTCCTTGACTTATTCCACATTTTGTTGTTTTACAGCCTGATTTCAAAATGGACTAAATCGATTTTCTGTCACCCATCTACACACACTACCCCACAAAGAAAAATTGAAAATATGTTTAAAGAAATTCCAGCAAATGTTTTGAAATTTAAATACAGAAATATCTCATTTACATAAATATTCATACACCCGAGTCAATATATGTTAGAATCACCTTTGGTAGAATTTCAGATTTGAGTCTTTCTGGGTATGTCTCTAAGAGCTTTGCACACCTGTATTGTACAAACATCTTCCAGCTTTGGTGATCATTGCAAGACAACACATTTTAGGTCTTGCCACAGATTTTCAAGCAGATTTAAATGTTATGTCGTCTTAAGGGTCAAAAATGACCCACAGCTATGTTTAACAGCAGAGAAAACCCCCCTAAATTATTTTTTTTCCAACTTGAAATTTGATGACTTTTCCTAGAGTGACCCCAACACTAGAAAAAGTGAAACATCGCCTTTGTTCATAATTCCATGAAAGCTGTACTCCACCAGGGTGCAAATATTGTCTTAGGGTCATTTTTGACCCAGCAGTTTTAAAATCATGTATACACCACAAAAACCACAAAGACACACACACACAAACTCACAATGAGAAATGTAGATTATGTGTGCTACTGATTGAACTCAGACACAACTTTATTGTGCATGTGCAGCATCTCCCCTCCATGACTCCACACATGACTCAAAATACAAAATAAGAAACCATTTCAGTCAAAATAAACCAAATTGTAGACAAAATAAACATTTCTTGAAAGCATTGTTTCTAATGGGGAATGCAGTCAGAGGCTTTAAAGGTGCTGTAGATGTCAGTCCCCCCAGTCGTCTCTTTGCTGAAGCCATGAGTGCATGTTTTCAGATGTCCAGGAGGAGCAAGAAAACATTGATTTAGAAGAGGAGGAGGTATCTGAAGAAGAAGATTTTATTTCATTTTTAAAAATATTTTACCTTTATTTAACCAGGCAAGTCAGTTAAGAACAAATTCTTATTTTCAATGACGGCCTAGGAACAGTGGGTTAATTGCCTGTTCAGGGGCAGAACGACAGATTTGTACCTTGTCAGCTCGGGGGGTTTGAACTTGCAACCTTCCGGTTACTAGTCCAACGCTCTAACCACAAGCACTTCATCTTCATCTTCATCCCCAAGCTGAAAGAGAGACATTTTTGTCAAAGAACAGCAAAATAATATGGTCCTTGTCACCATATGACAACCAAGGCATAAGGTCATGAGTCATAAGGATGACCCCAGTGCCCACAAGACATGCAGTTGCCATGCCCAGGACATCACCTCAACATTCTACATGTTCATCACACCAGCCATCAAAAAAATCATCCTGGAGATGACAAATTTGGATGGTTTCTGTAAATATGGAGACAACTGGAAAAGGATGGATCAGATTGACCTGCGTGCCTACATAGGGCTGCTAATCTTAGTGGGTGTGTATAGGTCCTGAGGCGAGGCTACATGAAGTCTCTAGGATGCAGAGAGTGGAAGGGTGATATTCCATGCCATGATGCCACTGAAAGTCTTTCACACTTTCTCAAGAATGCTACAATTTGATAACGGTGAGTGAAGACCTGCAAGACGTGTGAGAGACAAACTGGCGGCCATGAGAGAGGTCTGGGAGAAGTGGGTGGAGCATCTGCCATTCCTCTACAACCCTGGGCCTGAAGTAACAGTGGATGAGCAACTTGTTCCATTCAGAAATACATTTGTATTTTCATATCTGTAATGTAAGTGATTTTCACCATTAATTGAATTATCTATTGCTGTAATATCATTGATTTATTTATGTGATTGTTTTCGGTGACACTGATACTAATTACTGATAGTAATCTCTTTTGTCAAAAGGTTGCTGTCCTCTCCGGCAGAATATGCCCAGCAAGTCAGCAAAGTATGGCATCAAGATATGGGTGGCCTGTGACACACAATCCAGCTACGCATGGAAGATGCAAGTCTACACAGGGAAGCCGACCAGTGGAGGCCTGGAGAAGAACCAGGGGATGCGGGTTGTGCTTGATGTGACAGATGGACTGAGGAGGCACAATGTCACATGTGACAATTGCTTCACCTATTATGAACTCAGCCAGCAGCTCCTTAAGAGGAAGATCACCATGGTTGGCACAGTTAGAAAGAACAAGCCTGAGCTCCCCTCTGCACTCCTCACAACAAGGGGGAGAGAGGCCTTCTCATCAAAGTTTGGCTCCACCCCCACCACCACTCTAGTTTATTACCTCCCAAAGAGGAACGAGAATGTGGTCCTCATGAGGACAGGAAGCCAGCCATCATCCTGGACTACAACCACAACAAAGGAGGCGTGGACAACCTGGACAAGGCGATTAGAACTTACAGCTGCAGGAGGATGACTGCCCACTGGCCCCTGGTCATCTTCCATAACATCATTGATGTGTCCTCATACAATGCCTTCGTGATATGAAACAAGATCAACTCTACCTGGATGCCTGATAAGCAGAACAAGAGGGTGTTCCTGGAGCAGCTGGGAAAGGCACTTGTAACCCCACACAATCAAAGAAGTGAGTGCCCTCCCCCACACAGCCGCCTACGCAGTGCTTGTGAAAGCTGTTCAGGGGGCTGAATCTTGTCCTGATCCACCTGAGGCTGCATCTGGAGCAGGCAAGAGGAGGACATGCCAATTCTGCCCCCCAAAGAAGGACTGTAAAATAATACATCTGCAAAGTCTATGCACACACAATTGCATACTGTCCTACATGTGCTAATTAGAGTTGATTGATTTATGTTCTTCACGTTTTGTTTTGTATCTATTATCTTATTTTATTCTTATTTATTGTCATACACCTTGTGGGTGGGGGCAATGGTTAAAAATAGGAGAAGACTAGTATTTTGTAGTTGAATTACTCATTGTACAGTATTTAAGAATATATCACTATGTTGCCAAAACGTTCAAGACTGTTATTGTTTCCCTTCAATAAAATGCATTCAAAACTTCTTTCTACACATTTCTGCTACTTTCTTAGGCTATACAAGTGCTATCTCTTGTTAAGAAAAAATGTGTTTACACCTATGCAGTACCTTTAGCAATAATAATCATAACAATAATAAACCTCTACTTTAGTAAAGAAAACAATTATGACAGGTGTGTTGTAATAAAAACGAGTGGTGACAACTGATTAAATGCAGTCTTTCTGCATTGTGAAGAGGGAAAATCCAGATGTTCACAAAGTTTGTGATGAATGACAGGTTGTTTCTTCATGCAAAATATATTTGGGGTTTAAAATTCAATTAAGCTGCTTTATTTGAGGGGTTTAGTGAAGGCGGGTAATTTTTTACCTTCAGGACAACGGGAATATACAGAATGCTAAGACTACACAAGGGTTAAGACAAAACTGTAACTCGGTCACTCAGGAACATTCGCTGTAGTCTTGGTAAGCAACTGGTCCAGTGTTTAAGGTTATTGTCCTGCAGAAAGGTGAATATGTCTCCCAGTGTGTGTTGGAAAACAGACTGAACCAGGTTTTCCTCTAGAATTTTGGCCTTTTCTTTTTATCACAAAAACCCTAGTCCTAGCCGATGACAATAATACCAATAACATGATGCAGACATCACTATACTTGAAAATATGAAGAGTTGTCACGACTCCCGCCGAAGTTGGCTCCCCCGCCTGTTCGGGTGGTGCTCGGCGGTCGTCGTCACCGGCCTGCTAGCCGCCACCGATCCCTTTTTCTTTTCGGTTAGTTTTGTCTCATTTGTTACACCTGTTCCCATTTTGTGTGTGCTTGATTTGCTTCCATATTTAGCGTGTGGAACCCGCCCCTTTGTTGTGCGGGATTATTTTGATGTTCACGTTGTGTCATTTCTAATGTTTGTGCTCTGGACCGTGTTGCCCGTTGTTTTGGGTTGGTCAGTGTTTTGCGCCCTGAGTGTTGGTGCCGCATTAAAGTGCATCTTTCCCCTAGACCTCTCTGCTCTCTGCGCCTGTTCCTCTCTACACACCTAGCCAGCCGAGCAGTACTCAGTGATGTGCTGTGTTGGATTTGTCGCAAACATAATGCTTTGTTTTCAGGACATAAAGTTAATTTCATTGCCACATTTGTTTTACAGTTTTACTTTAGTGCCTCATTGCAAACAGGATGCATGTTTTGGAATATTTTTTATTCTGTACAGGCTTCCTTCTTTTCACTCTGTCATTTAGGTTAGTATTGTTGAGTACTTTCAACAGTGTTGATCCATCCTCAGTTTTCACCTAGCTCAGTCATTAAAGTCTGTAACTGTCTTAAATTCCTTATCAGCTTCTTGGGGAAATCCCTGCAATTGAGTTAGGAAGGACTCCGGTATCTTTGTAGTGACTGGGTGTATTGATACACCATCCAAAGTGTAATGAATAACTTCACCATGTTCAAAGGGATATTCAATGTCAGTTTGTTTATTTTTTACCAATGTACCAACAGGTGCCCTTCTTTGCGAGGCATTGGAAAAAAATTCCTGGTTTTTGTGGTTGAACCTGTGTTTGAAATGTACTGCTTGACTGAGGGACCTTACAGATAATTGTATGTGTGGGGTTCAGAGATGAGGTAGTCATTCAAAAATCATGTTAAAACGTATTATTGCACACAGGGTGAGTCCATGCAACTTATTAGGTGACTTGTTATTAAGCAAATGTTTACTAGACTTATTTAGGCTTGCCATATTAAAGACGTTGAATACCTATTGACTCAGAGCATTTCAGCTTTTCGTTTTTAATACATTTGTATACATTTTGAAAAACACAATAATGACATTATGGGGTATTGTGTGTAGGGGAGTAACACAACAACATTTGGAAAAAGTCAAGGGGTGTGAATACTTTCTGAAGGCACTGTACACTCTTAAAAAAGTGCTATCTAGAACCTAGAAGGGTTCCTCGGCTGTCCCCATAGGATAACCCTTTGAAGAACGCTTTTTGATTGCAGGTAGAACCCTTTTAGGTTCTATATAGAACCTTTTGTACAGAGGGTTTTACATGGAACCCAAAAGGGTTCTACCTGGAAGCAAAAAGGTTCTCCTATGGGGACAGCCGAAGAACCATTTTTTTAAAAGAGCATAAATATAACCTTGTGTAATAATACCCATGGTCACAGGTTCTTGGTACATTATGTATCTATCCTGTTACATGATAGCCCTGTGAATGACATGACATGTCATTAAATAAGAAATAAGTGCTGTCTTGGGGTAGACATTGGGATGACACTTGGTTGTTAAATGAAAAAGAATAAACATGCAGTATTCTGTCAGATACAGTAATATAAAGCATTGCCCACAGCAGGGTAGCAACATTGCCAAAAAAACATGTTTTATTTAGCTGAAGAACAAACTATTGTCTGTTGATTGACAGCTGTCATAAGTGCTGAATATTCCAACTGGAATGTTGAAGTTTTCATGTCTTTGGTCTCCTTGGAGACGGTGTTGAAAAGTACTGTCTTCCTTGAAGGCAATTAAACAGTTGTACTTGATTTCCCATGTCACTTTACAATCTGGGGATCCAGATGTTGGGCAGAGTCTCTGTTGCAAAATCTGAAACAAAATCAATATTTACCATATATAAACCCTTGCTGCAGATGATGCCACATGTTAAAATGACTGCAGGCTGTTGCAAAGTATGGGGGTGTGGTACAGTATGCTGTATAGAACTTACCTTGACCTCGCCTGTAGACCTTATTTACAACATTGTAGATTATGTTGTTTGCACAGGCATTTACAACGTAAAGCTGTCCATTGCTTAATCAATCGTTCCAACAATGTGAGATTACATCAATTGTCTCAGCTCTGTTTATCACGCTCCCCCTCCCCCGTGTCAGCCTTCTTTTATCCTTGGCTTGATTCTTTTTATCCTCAGCCTCTGCACCTCCCAGCGGAGGTAAATCGACCATCATACAGCATGCACAGGTATAGGTTATTCCATTCATCAAAATGTCACTGCTGATGGCATGTTAAATTATCCATGCATTTTCTCCTCTGGTCCTTTTTGCTAACAAAGCTACCTCAGGTGGAAGCCAGAGTTTGTGAGGTTGACTCGATGCAGCCACCCCGATGCAGCCACCCCGATGCAGCCACCCCGATGCAGCCACCCCGGGGAGCTCATGTTGTAAGGCCTCTTGTTAATTTGTCGTTTTATCACATGACATAACTGAAACTGATACATGTGAAGTAAATGACATAGAGTTTCTTCAGAAAGTATTCATACCTCTTTAGTTATTCCACAGTTTGTTGTGTTACAGCCTGAATTAAAAATGGATTAAATATATTTTTTTCTCTCACCGATCTACACAATACCCCAGAATGACAAAGTGAAAACAAGTTTTAAAAATACAAAAATATCTAATTTGCATAAGTATTCACACACGAATCAATACTTTGTAGAAGCACCTTCGCCGGCAATTACAGCTTTGAGTCATCTCAGGTATGTTTGTATCAGCTTTGCACATCTGGATTTGGGGATTTTCTCCCATTCTTCCTTGCAGATTTTCAAAAGCTCTGTTAAATTAGATGGGGAGCGGCGGTGAACAGCAATCTTCAACTCTTTCCACATATTTTCAGGGATTCAAGTCTGGACTTTGGCTGTATGCTTGGGGTCATTGTCCTGTTGGAACATAATTATTCACCCATTTGTTTAAGGTTGTTTGCACAGTGACGCAGGGATTTGCATGTATTTGGCTTAATTAATTGTTCCCTCTATCCTTACCTGTCTTCCAGTCCCTGCTGCTGAAAAGCATCCCCATAGCATGATGCTGCCACTACAATGCTTCACGGTAGGGATGATGTTAGATGGGTGATGAGCTGTGCCTATAAGGGCACAAGGCAGGACACAGATGCAGACACACACCTGCATTGTTTGCTGTTTGGGGTTTTAGGCTGGGTTTCTGTTTTGAGATATAATGTACCAATAAATAAATTTGATTTGATTTGATTTGATTAGATCTTTATTAATCCAAAAAGGGGTAGGCAAGAGAATGGTAGTGGACAGGCAAAAGGTCAAAACCAGTTCAGAGTCCAGTAGGTACTGAAGGGCAGGCAGAATGGACAGGCAGGTGGGAATGGAGTCCAGAAAACAGGCAAAGGTCAAAACCGGGAGGACTAGCAAAAGAGAAGAGAAGAAGGAGTATGGAAAAAAACACGCTGGTTGACATGACAAACATACAAGACAAACGGTGTTGCCGTGTTGCAATCTACTGCAAAGATAGCCTGCAGAGTTCTGTCCTACTATCCAGGTCTGTACCCAAACAATTTGAACTTCTACTTTTAAAAATCCATCTCTCTAAAAACAAATCTCTCAACGTTGCCGCCTGCTATAGACCACCCTCTGCCCCCAGCTGTGCTCTGGACACCATATGTGAACTGATTGCCCCCCATCTATCTTCAGAGCTCGTGCTGCTAGGCGACCTAAACTAGAACATGCTTAACACCCCAGCCATCCTACAATCTAAGCTTGATGCCCTCAATCTCACACAAATTATCAATGAACCTACCAGGTACCTCCCCAAAGGCTTAAACACGGACACCCTCATAGATATCATCCTAACCAACCTGCCCTCTAATTACACCTCTGCTGTCTTCAACCAAGATTTCAGCGATCACTGCCTCATTGCCTGCATCCGTAATGGGTCAGCGGTCAAACAACCTCCACTCATCACTGTCAAACGCTCCCTGAAACACTTCAGCGAGCAGGCCTTTCCAATCGACCTGGCCAGGGTATCCTGGAAGGATATTGATCTCATCCCGTCAGTAGAGGATGCCTGGATGTTTTTTTTAAATGCCTTCCTAACCATCTTAAATAAGGATGCCCCATTCAAGAAATTTAGAACCAGGAACAGATATAGCCCTTGGTTCTCCCCAGACCTGACAGCCCTTAACCAACACAAAAACATCCTATGGCCTTCTGCATTAGCATCGAACAGCCCCCGTGATATGCAGCTGTTCAGGGAAGCTAGAAACCATTATACACAGGCAGTTAGAAGAGCCAAGGCTAGCTCTTTCAAGCAGAAATTTGCATCCTGCAACACTAACTCAAAAAAGTTCTGGGACACTGTCAAGTCCCAGCTGCCCACTGCACTGAAGATAGGAAACACTGTCACCACTGATAAATCCACCATATTTGAGAATTTCAATAAGCATTTTTCTACGGCTGGCCATGCTTTCCACCTGGATACTCCTACCCGGTCAACAGCACTGTACCCGCCACAGCAACTCGCCCAAGCCTTCCCCATTTCTCCTTCTCCCAAATCCGTTCAGCTGATGTTCTGAAAGAGCTGCAAAATCTGGACCCCTACAAATCAGCTGGGCTAGACAATCTGGACCCTTTCTTTTTAAAATTATCTGCCGAAATTGTTGCCACCCCCGTCTGAGATTCCCAAAGATTGGAAAGCAGCTGCGGTCATCCCCCTCTTCAAAGGGGGGGGACACTCTTGACCCAAACTGCTACAGACCTATATCTATCCTACCATGCCTTTCTAAGGTCTTCGAAAGCCAAGTCAACAAACAGATTACAGACCATTTCGAATCTCACCATACCTTCTCTGCTATGCAATCTGGTTTCAGAGCTGGTCATGGGTGCACCTCAGCCACGCTCAAGGTCCTAAACGATATCTTAACCGCCATCGATAAGAAACATTACTGTGCAGCCGTATTCATTGATCTGGCCAAATGCTTTCGACTCTGTCAATCACCACATCCTCATCGGCAGACTCGACAGCCTTGGTTTCTCAAATGATTGCCTCGCCTGGTTTCACCAACTACTTCTCTGATAGAGTTCAGTGTGTCAAATTGGAGGGTCTGCTGTCCGGACCTCTGGCAGTCTCTATGGGGGTGCCACAGGGTTCAATTCTTGGACCGACTCTCTTCTCTGTATACATCAATGATGTCACTCTTGCTGCTGGTGAGTCTCTGATCCACCTCTACGCAGACGACACCATTCTGTATACTTCTGGCCCTTCTTTGGACACTGTGTTAACAACCCTCCAGGCAAGCTTCAATGCCAACTCTCCTTCCGTGGCCACCAATTGCTCTTAAATACAAGTAAAACTAAATGCATGCTCTTCAACCGATCGCTACCTGCACCTGCCCGCCTGTCCAACATCATTACTCTGGACGGCTCTGACTTAGAATACGTGGACAACTACAAATACTTAGGTGTCTGGTTAGACTGTAAACTCTCCTTCCAGACCCATATCAAACATCTCCAATCCAAAGTTAAATCTAGAATTGGTTTCCTTTTTCGCAACAAAGCATCCTTCACTCATGCTGCCAAACATACCCTTGTAAAACTGACCATCCTACCAATCCTCGACTTCGGCGATGTCCTTTACAAAATAGCCTCCAATACCCTACTCAACAGATTGGATGCAGTCTATCACAGTGCAATCCGTTTTGTCACCAAAGCCCCATATGCTACACACCATTGCGACCTGTACGCTCTCGTTGGCTGGCCCTCGCTTCATACTCGTCACCAAACCCACCTGCTCCATGTCATCTACAAGACCCTGCTAGGTAAAGTCCCCCCTTATCTCAGCTCGCTGGTCACC
The DNA here is from genome assembly GCF_021184085.1 of Oncorhynchus gorbuscha. NCBI lineage: Eukaryota > Metazoa > Chordata > Actinopteri > Salmoniformes > Salmonidae > Oncorhynchus > Oncorhynchus gorbuscha. Next base: position 72,763,546 of record NC_060174.1, read on the forward strand.
ATAGCATCTCCCACCTGTAGCACACCCTCCAGCAGGTATATCTCTCTAGACACCCCCAGATCACAGATTACTGCACCTGTACATAGCCCACCTATAATTTAGCCCAAACAACTACCCTCTTTCCCTACTGTATTTTATTTATTTATTTTGCTCCTTTGCACCCCATTATTTTTATTTCTACTTTGCACATTCTTCCACTGCAAATCTACCATTCCAGTGTTTTACTTGCTATATTGTATTTACTTTGCCACCATGGCCTTTGTTTTGCCTTTACCTCCCTTATCTCACCTCATTTGCTCACATCGTATATATAGACTTGTTTATACTGTATTATTGACTGTATGTTTGTTTAACTCCATGTGTAACTCTGTGTCGCTGTATGTGTCGAACTGCTTTGCTTTATCTTGGCCAGGTCGCAATTGTAAATGAGAACTTGTTCTCAACTTGCCTACCTGGTTAAATAAAGGTGAAATAAATCAATAAAAATAAAACAGAGAGACAGGAAACACAGGGATAAATACACTGTGGAAAATAAGTGACACCTGGAGGGGGTGGAGACAATCACAAGGACAGGTGAAACAGATCAGGGTGTGACAGTGCCTGGTTTTTCTCCAGACATAACACTTTGCATTTAGGTTGTGGACAGGTGTATTTTATACTGATAACAAGTTCAAACAGGTGCCATTAATACAGGTAACGAGTGGAGGACAGAGGATTTGCAAATAAATGCATTAAAAATCCTACAATGTGATTTTCTGGATTTTTTTTCTAATTTTGTCTGTCATAGTTGAAGTGTACCTATGATTACAGGCCTCTCTCATCTTTTTAAGTGGGAGAAAGTGCACAATTGGTGGCTGACTAAATACTTTTTTGCCCCACTGTATATGCCTCATCACAATTATATCCCGGAGATCTACGGACAGTTCCTTCGGCTTCATTGTATAATTTCTGCTCTGACATGCACTGTCAAGTGTGGGACCATATGTAGACAAGTGTGTTTCTTTCTTAATCATGTCCAAACAATTGGCCACAGGTGGACCTGATCATCCTTTCAAGGTGTAGTGACATCTCCAGGATGATCAAAGAAAATTGGATGCACCTGAGCTCAATTTGGTGTGTCATAGCAAAGGGGTGTGCATACTTATGTAAATGAGATATTTCTGTATTTCATTTTCAATACATTTGCAAACATTTCTAAAAACATGTTTTTACTTCTTCGTTATGGGGTATTGTGTGTAGATGGGTGAGAAAAAAATTTTTTAATACATTTTGAATTCAAGTTGTAACACAACATAATCTGGAAGTCAAGGGGGTGTAAGGCACTGTATACCAGAGGCTTTGTTTGTTATACATAGGATGTGAGCTAAGTGTGTTACAACACATTATAGGGGTTATAAAAATGGCTAGAATGACTGTATCAAATCATATTTTTATTAGCACCCCCCTATGAATATCACAAAGATGAATTGATGATTAAATCAAAGCTTGAAGCTCAAAATGGGAACCTTATGTGCAAAACAAATGCTTGCAACCAGATCTGTTGCAATTTTTTTGACTTGAATCATGTAGCCTTTAAGTGGTGGAGAGTCAAAATAAACATTTCTTTTGAAGTTTAATTAAGTCAGTTCCCAGGACAAATTGACTGGATGACTGACAGGCTGGGCTACTTGGCTACAGGCAAAAGTAATTGGAGGAGAGTGGTAGAAAGAAAGCTTTTTGAATGGGTCACTCTAAATTCCTTTTAGACACAGCAACTGGATATGCACATATTTATTAGCAGATGTTGACTGTGCACTTCTAATTCAATGAATTTACAATTTTATGTACAATTTACCCTGCCACAACTTAACACCTGCAGGCACTAGACAGCATTGTACAGGTTTGCAATGTATTGCTTTGATGCATCTGGAAATCTATAGCAGCTGCGGAATTATATGTTAATATCCAATGTTGTTGTCACCATGATCATTGACAACACAATTTCACACCGTAATTTATTCAAAGCAAGTGCTATACAAGTCACTGAATGGTACGCAACACACTATGCTGATGTATCCATTATGCATGAATGTAAAGGAAGAGCCTGCCAGATATTGTAGGTGTAAAATTGTCTATGAACACCACCAGATAGACATTTATAGGTTTCATAATGGAATAATTCATTGGTCTATAAGTTAAATAACTTTATGCTAAGCATTGTAATGATACAATACTGCAGAAACATTACTAGCCTACTGCATTCAGACCAATGAAAGCTTTGATGTTGTACATGATTTTTTCATACCACAGAACGTAAAAAAAAAATACATCCAATAATATTCCTACCATTTGTATTGTATGATAAAGATTATTTAGAATAATTTAGAACAAAAAGTGTATGAATATAATATCAATATATCCAAAGATCTAAAAGATACAATATGCCTAAAATCTTGCCAGCTGGGTGATTTTACTTCATTGACATATACTTCAGAAAGTTCCGGTATATTTCTAATATTCATACCCCAGAGTTAGAGAATAGTGATTGTGTTATTCACACCCCCCTCACATGACAATCACAATATTACATAAATATAAATGCATGGTAATAACATATGTAATTATTTTGTTCTTTCCACAATATTTTCCACATAAATACATACAAATTGCAGCATGACTGTACACAACTGTACAATCATCAAGTTTGCAGATGACTCAACAGTAGTAGGCCTTATGACGAGACAGCCTACAGGGAGGTGGTAAGGGCCCTGGGAGAGTGGTGCCAGGAAAATAACCTCTCACTCAACATAAACAAAACAAAGGAGGTGATCGTGGACTTCAGGAAACAGCAGAGGGAGCACCCCCCTATCCACATCGACGGGACCGCAGTGGAGAAGGTACACTTCACTGACAAACTGAAATGGTGCACCAACACAGACAGTGTGGTGAAGAAGGCTCAACAGCACCTCTTCAACCTCAGGAGGCTGAAGAAATTTGGATTGGTCCCTAAAACCCTCACAAACCTCTCCCGTCGGGCTGTATCACCGCCTGGTACTGTAATTGCACAGCCCTCAACCACAGGGCTCTCCAGAGAGTGGTGCAGTCTGTCTAACGCATCATCGGGGGAAACTACCTGGCCTCCAGGACACCTACAGCACCTGATGTCACAGGAAGGCCAAAAAGATCATAAAGAACATCAACCACCCGAGCCACAGCCTGTTCACCCCGCTATCAACCATAAGGCAAGGTCAGCACAGGTACATCAAAGTTGGGACTGAGAGACTGAAAAACAACTTCTATGTCAAGGCCATCAGACTGTTAAATAGCCATCACTAGCCGGCTTCCACCCGGTTACGCAACCCTGCACCTTAGAGGCTGCTGCTCTATATACATAGACTGGCCACTAATAATGGAACACTAGTCACTTTAATAATGTTTAAATAATGTTTGCATACTGCTTTACTCATTTCATATGTATATAGTGTATTCTATTCTACTGTATTTTAGTCAATGCCACTCCGACATTGCTCAATTTAATATTTATATATTTATTAATTCCATTCTTTTACTTTAAGATGAGTGTGTGTTGTTGTGTATTGTAAGATATTACAGCACTGTTGGAGCTAGGAACACAAGCATTTCTTTACACCCGCAGTAACATCTGCTGATATGTGTATGAGACCAATAAAATGAGATTGGATTTATTTGAACTAGTTTGTTACATTGTAATTACTCTGGTCTAAGCCCTGTGTAATGTAGCGTGTGGCCATGTTCTTGATTCTGGTCATACATGACAATTCTTCATCTGTCTGCTCCAGCAGTGCTGTGAGCCAGCTGGAAGTGGCCAGGGACTTGGCTGAGTGCTGTGACCACATGGAGGACTGGAGTGGATTGGACTTGCCCACCTGTGTCTCTGAGGCAGCCATGTCATCTTCACTGTACAGCCAACAGATGAGACATATTGATTAAGACCTTCAAACCTTCTCATACCTCTGCCTTTTATGATTGCATTGCTGTAAGATTTCAATCTTTTAGCTCTTTCTCTTCCAAAGCAGCGATACCTTTTTGTCTACACATCATCGTGCGAGGCTGGATCTCGACATGGCAGTGGTGGACTGGAGTTGAGTGTTCTATGTTCACAGCTGTAAATTGCGACTGTGTGTGAGCAGTAGCCCACTATTACAACCGCTCATGCTGTCATTTTTTGTTACTCATGACAGATAACCAGAGGTGGTCCAATAGTCCAGGTCTCATGTTTTAAAAGGTATTTTAGGATCATTCCATCTATTTTAGAAAATGCCAAAAGCGACATCAGTATCAAAAGTGTATGTGTTGCAAGATTTATTTCAAAACTTAGATGCAATAATTTATTCTGCATTACACCTAAACAGTGTGGATACTCAAACACTATTAGATGCAGCATGTTTTGATTTAAGTTCCACACGGTGTATTTAGGCAATATGGCAAGTTTGACAACAGCATCATGTTTTTCTGTGTGCAAAATGACAACATCCCACCCAAGAAAAATATTTTGATTGAACATTTAAATGACTCATCAATGGCTTCATTGCAGGACCAATGATTGCTATAATTGGCACAACCAGATGCACATCACAGTGCCATCATTCTACTAGGAGACAGTAATAGTAAAACTAATTCCATGTTGTCAGCAAAAACACAATTGACAGGGAAATGCTGCTTGTAATACAGTCCCTGGTACCATCGCAGCAACTGTGCAACACACATACTGTTATAAGTGTTTGCTTGTGTTGTAACCAGGGGTGAAAGTAGATTTCATTTCTTACCGGTTATGGAAACCCAAATGTGCACACACATTGTTTTTATACTTCCAAAAATGACAGGGTAGCCTACTCTGCTGATCCATATAACCGGCCTACAAATAGGGGAGACACAAATACAATACGACGTCCATCTGACCTGGAGGAGAAAATGATTGTCCAAGAACAAACAAAAGTGTCACTGACCCAATGATTAAGACAATGAATATGCACACTCACCGGGGATATGGCCAATGTTCTTCAATGGTGCCGATAAGTTAGGCTACTGTTCACTCAGTTAAGTTAAGAATTTTGATAACTAACGACAGATTGGAGTCTTTTCATTTTCATCTTTTCACAGCAATAGCCATTTGCTTTCCAAACAGCTTTCCCACGATTGCATTTTTAAATATTGCAATATGCCTGGCTGGGTCTCTGCTTTTCACAGTGGCAACTCAACAATCATCTATTGGTATTTGCAGCGCGTGCAGCCCAAATTGCAGGCCCTTCCGACTGTAGGCTATGTTATTTAAAACAATATACATGTTTTTTTTTTTAAAGGAAGCTAATTATCCTCTGTGGCTAAATCATGCTTTCTGGTGTAGTAGCCTATTTTGAATGATTTTATTTATTTGTGTATAGACAGGAGTAAGCTAATTAGGCTATATAATTTTGTACATTTAATTCCATTTACTTTAGGGAAAGCTTCCCCTAGCCTTACGCACATGCCGCCTATGCCTTGTAATGTGGCATAAACACAAACGGTCATGATGTTTTCATCTGATTGTCAAACAATCACTTAACAAAGGTGCTCATGTAGGCTAGCAGAGCATTTTAGTCCACTCACAAAATAATTTCAGCATCCAAACCCCAACAGTGCACTGTGAACCTGCAATTTGATGAATGGAAAGAGAAATCTGTTACTAAACACCTACGTGTATGGTAATGACATTCTGCAATTGTCATTAGGCCTACAAATGTAGCCTGAATTGATGCATCCACTGTTGTCCACATGTGCCTTTTTCATGCAGCTGACATGCAGTATTGTTAAGTAATGGTGTAATTGCCTATATTTTTGATGGCATGTTGTATTATTAGTTGTGATAGGCTCAAGTTTTACCTGTATGGAGAATTTATTTTGCCGGGACACCATACCGGACCATACCGGGTTACTTTCTTTCACCCCTGGTTGTAACCCACAAAATTCTATAGTTCCTTGATATGTGTATAGGCTGTGGGCTCCACCATGGTCACTCCCTAGACATACCCATTGTCACTTCCTGGTTTAAAAGTGATATAGGAAATGGGTGTGTCAGGGGGCCATTTTGGCTGCATTGTTTTCGGTGATGAGGAAACTTTTGTTAGTTTGAACACCTAGTTTCTCTCATATACACATGAGACTTGTCTCATAGCATTTCAAAGAGTTTTACTTTCGGTCAACACAGTCTCAGAACATTTTGTATTACTCTGTACATAAACCCAAGACACTCCATTTAGTATCATATGTTACTTTTCGTATAGTATGTATTAGGGGAAGGGTTAGGGGAAGGGTTACCTAACATGCTAAGTAGTGGCAAATTACCTAAAAAGTACTAAATAGTTGTAAAGTTGCTGATAAGCTTAAATGCTGAAGTTGTCCGTGTTGATTTGAACTTGCAACCTTTGGGTTATTTGCCCACCCATCCACCCCGACTAACCACCCTCCTTTCATTTTTGCTTTAAGTAACCTTCCATGTTGTGTAACCATACCAAATGGAAAACCTCGGATTTAAGTACAGAATGACAAGAAATGCTCTGAGACCAGGTTGTTTTGGTGGATTATCCCACTCTGTCTAAAGGACAACATTTTGGAAGGCTATTTCTAAGGCCAACTTTACCTTTTGAGGTTTTGCTTTGTTTTTGTACTGCCAAGGCAGCAGCTACTCTTCCTGGGGTCAAGCAAATTTAAGGTATTTATACAATAAAATATATATTTTACCTCATCTTTGTAATTTCCTCCCATCTGTACTTATTGGAGTTTTTCTTATGTTTTTTTTATAGCTTACCTGGACATGAAACTGAAGTGTATTGACTTTCAATGAACAACAGACTGTATTTTTCATTGTTATTTATGAGTTTATTTTGGGATGTTCTGATTTGATTTTGCATGCCACCTACTTTATTTGTGAAATACACATCATTTCATGACATACGTGCCCTCCCTTATTCTTCTATCCGTGCCGTTGGTTTGAGTTCTTACCGACCATTATATTGTATCAAGTGGATAAACAAAAAAGCCAACTGTGCATATATTTGAATTACACCAAGTAGAGATTTAGTGGAGTCCACTATTTTAGTTATTTTCTAGTCAACGCTACTGTATGCCCTAATGTGAAGCAAATAACTCAGCTCACCCGTTAAATGAGTTCGGATGCACTTTAAATGACAATTGCGCGACTACTAAGAGGTCATCACAAATACATTTGTGCCCAAAGACCTGATCTATAACAGTGCCCCTCTCAGCTTATCCCTCTGCATGTTAGTCAAAATAAAATAATCATGTTATCATAGCCTTCCCATCCCCTGACAAACGCCTTTATAACAAAATATGTATTAATGGCTGAAAAGATCTACAGTGAGACATTTTCCGAGTTGTTAGTATTTCATTGTCTTCTGAATGTTCCTACAGAGTTCCAGCCGGTGTCTACCATCTGCATTTTGACCAGGCTGCATCCTAATGGTGGGAGGAAAAGTTACTTCCAAGTTTCCATGGAGGCGCAAACTGTACCATCCATCTGCCGGTTTTGTTGAAAGATTTTACAAAATACCCTAATTGCCACATTTCGAAATGAAAGTCTGTTGATCTTGACCGTCTCCAATCTGGTAGGGTACATCACCCTGAGAATGTATGTAAGAGAGCATGCTCCTGCTCTCTTTTGACAAATACATTGTACACAAGCAATGATTTAGATCTACAGTCAGCAGGATAAATATGTTATAAATAATTCATCTTTTTGAAAGTATGTTTGTCAATTTAAGTTTGAATAAATGAGAAAACAATCCAATAGTTCATTTCACTCTTACTCCATCAAGTTGTCTTTGGAAGAGCCATGTCTGCTTCGTTGAATGGACATCAACCGTCTGTTATCTGTCAAAAAGGCTCATGCTGTTACAAGTTCTCTGTTTCTATGGCAACTGTGTATGCACACAAGCCATCCACACATGCACCAATGTCAAAGCTAAATTCCAACTGTATCATCCCTGCTCTCCATCAGCGGGATGTCTCACCAAAGGGCTGAAAACACTAAAATTGTTATCTCACAAATGGTGACTGTTATCCCATGGTGTGATACACAAAATTCTGGAGACAAAGCTACTTCTTTATCACTACTTTTCCATCAAATGGAACAGCTTGCAACTGCAAAGCACTGGAACTGTTGAAGAAGAGGATTGTGAATTTCCCACATGTTTAGAAGAATCATGAAGTTAAGATGTGTCAGGAGAGAGAGGATGAAAGGCTATTACCAATGGAGGGATTCCAAACTGTGACACAGAGTGATATTTCTTTATATGGTTTTACTCTTTTTATAACAGCAGAAGATAGTATCTTCATCAAGGGATTACATAGCCTGATGATGCTGCATTACCCCTGTGACTGAGTAATAGAGCCGCCACGCTGAGCCAGGGCCATTATAATTATACAGCTATTGTTAAATGGTAATTAAGGTGTTTAGTTTAATTGTGTGTTTTACAAGAGATGGAGATTTGATTATTCAGCCAAGTATATGATGGCTAAGAATTGAACACTCAAACATTATTTAATTAATTGTCAATGATTAAAGTCTATTTTCCTGAAACACATTCCAGGTGTAAACAGCAGTGGTGCATTGGTTCATCTCCTTCAGTGTGGAACACATCCGACTAATAAAAAATGTGGATCTAGGACATGTGAAAGAGGTCCAGTATTCAACTCACTACAGGATCCGGAGCCTGCTGGTTTTCTGTTCAACCTGATAATGAATTGCACCCACCTGGTATCTCAGGTCTAAATCAGTCCCTGATTAGAGGGGAACATTGAAAAAACACAGTGGAACTGGCTTTGAGGCCCCGAGTTGAGTTTGAGGGGTAGAGTTTATCAGGAAATGACCGATTTGATCCTAGTTTTGATTTTCACATACCAGTAACCTCAGCCTTTTTGTTGTTGTTCGTACAAGCAATTTACAGAACACACCCATATGTTTGTTTTGTTTTATAGAATTCAATTCTCAACAAAAAAACATTGACATAATTGCGTTATTCCCATGGAGTTGCAAATCTTACTGTTGCGGCCTTACTGTTGCAGGGTTTCCTTTCTAGAGAGAAGCCATGATCCTTCTGTTGTCTTTTCACCCTTCCTTCATACATCATTGATTTATAGGTTAGCTCAGTGTAAAGGATTGGTTGTTGGACTCAGACTAGCCATGTGGGAGACGCCTCTTACTGGCTTCTACAGATACTATTGTGATACACTAAAATTGATGAGCACAGCCAAGTATTGACATTCCTCCGAGTTATATCGATATTTTCTGCAGTAAGTCCTCTGATATGTTCAACTGTGGACCACAATGTACCCAAGCCAAAGAATCTTATGTGCAGTGGGTTTAGTCTCTATGGTAACACTGTCACAGTATGGGGATATTGCCATGTCGCTAGTTTATCTGAATGATCTCAGAACATCTTCATATTCCTGACCACTTTTTAAATAGCAACATACAGGTATGCACACTTGAGATGCTATCTACATTTATGTAATATCAAATCAAATGTTATTTGTCACATGCGCCGAATACCTTACAGTGAAATGCTTACTTACAAGCCCTTAACCAACAATGCAGTTTTATGAAAAAATAAGTGTTAATTAAGTTCAAGTAAAACAATAAAAACAACAGCTGAACAATAGCTGTTCAGGAGTCTTATGGCTTGGGGTAGAAGCTATTGAGAAGTCTTTTGGATGTAGACTTGACCCTCCAGTACCGCTTGCAGTGCAGTAGCAGAGAGAACAGTCTATGAATTCGGGTGGCTTGGAGTCTTGAAGCTCTCAACCTGCTCCACTACAGCCCCGTTGATGAGAATGGGGGCGTGCTCCGTCCACCTTTTCCTGTAGTCCACCTTCATCTCCTTTGTCTTGATCACGTTGAGGGAGAGGTTGTTGTCCTTGCACCACACTGTCAGGTCTCTGACCTCCTCCCTATAGGCTGTCTCATCGTTGTTGTTGTGTCATCGGCAAACTTAATGATGGTGTTGGAGTCGTGCCTGGCCATGCAGTCATGAGTGAACAGGGAGTACAGGAAGGGACTGAGCACGCACCCCTAAGGGGCCCCCATGTTGAGGATCAGCGTGGCGAATGTGTTGTTACCTACCCATACCACCTGGGGGTGGCCCATCAGGAAGTCCAGGATCCAGTTGCAGAGGGAGGTCCCAGGGTCCTTGATGGCACAATGGTGTTGAATGCTGAGCTGTAGTCAACGAATAGCATTCTCACATAGGTGTTCCTTTTGTCCAGGTGGGAAAGGGCAGTGTGGAGTGCAATAGAGATTGCATCGTCAGTGGATCTGTTGGGGTGGTATGTAATTTGGAGTGGGTCTAGGGTTTCTGGGATGATGATGTTGATGTGAGCCATGACCAGCTCTTCAAAGCACTTCATGGCTAAAGACGTGAATGCTACGGGATGGTAGTCACTTAGGCAGGTTGCCTTTGTGTTCTTGGGCACAGGGACTATGCTGGACTGCTTGAAACATGTTGGTATTACTGACTCAGTCAGGGACATGTTGAAAATGTCAGTGAAGACAACTGCCAGTTGGTCAGCGCATGCTCGGAGTACTCCGTCTGGCCCTGCGGCCTTGTGAATGTTGACTTGTTTAAAGGTCTTACATCGGCTACGGAGAGCGTGATCACACAGTCGTCCAGAACAGCTGATGCTCTCAATCATGTTTCAGTGTTGCTTGCCTCGAAGCAAGCATAGAAGTAATTTAGCTTGTCTGGTTTGGCTCGTGTCACTGGGCAGCTCGCGGCTGTGCTTCCCTCTGTAATAGTCTGTAATAGTTTGCAAGCTCTGCCACATCCGATGAGTGTCGGAGCCGGTGTTGTACGATTCAATCTTAGTCCCGTATTGGCGCTTTGTCTTGTTTGATGGTTCGTCGAAGAGCATAGCGGGATTTCTTATCAGCTTCCGGGTTAGAAAGCGGCAGCACTACCCTTTAGCTCAGTGCCGAATTTGCCTGTAATCCATGGCTTTTGGTTGGGGTATGTACGAACAGTCACTGTGGGGACGACGTCATCGGTGCACTTATTGATGAAGCCAGTGACTGCAATGCAATGCAAAACTCCTGGAACATATTCCGGTCTGAGCTAGCAAAACAGTCCTGTAGCTTAGCATCTGCTTCATCTGACCACTTTTTTTATTGACCGAGTCAATGGTACTGTACTTTCTGCTTTTATTTTTGCTTGTAAGCAGGAATCAGGAGGATAGAAATATGGTCAGATTTTCCAAATGGAGGACCCCTCGCACAAAAAGCTTTGTGCGCATCTCTGTGTGTGGAGTAAAGGTGGTCTAGAGTTTTTTCCCCTCTGGTTGCACAATTAACATGCTGGTAGAAATGAGGTAAAACGGATTTAAGTTTCCCTGCATTAAAGTCCCGACCACTAGGAGCGCCGCCTCTGGATGTCTTCCTGTTTGCTTATGGCCGTATACAGCTCATTGAGTGCGGTCTTAGAGCCAGCATTGGTTTGTGGTGGTAAATAGACAGCTATGAAGAATATAGTTGAAAACTCTCTTTGGTAAATAGTGTGGTCCACAGCTTATCATGAGACACTCTTCCGCAGGTGAGCAAAACCTCAAGAATTCCTTAGATTTAGTGGAGACACCGCTTGTTTTACCAGAGGCTGCTGTTTTATCCTGCCAAAAAAGTGTAAAACCCGTCAGTTGTATGTTATTCATGTCATCGTTCATCCACAACTCTGTGAAACATAAGTTTTTACAGTTTTTAATTTCCCGTTGGTAGGATATACGTGCTCGTAGTTTGTCTATTTTATTATCCAGTGATTGTACGTTGGCTAATAGGATTGATAATAAAGGCAGATTACACACTCGCTGTGAGATCCTTACAAGGCATGCTGACCTACGGCCCCAATATCTCCGTCTATTTCTCCTGCGAATGACGGGGATGAGGCCCTTGTCGGATGTCTGGAGTAAATTTGCATCCGACCATTAAAATCTCTCGAGGGTATGTGGGATGCTAGCGTCCCACCTGGCCAACATCCAATGAGATTGCAGAGCGCCAAATTCAAATACAGAAATACTCATTATAAAAATTCAGAAAAGATACAACTATTTTACATAGGTTGAACTAAAGATGAACTTCTTGTGAATCCAAATACTGTGTCAGATTTCAAAAATGCTTTACGGCGAAAGCATACCTTACAATTATTTGAGAACATAGCCCATCAGACAAATCATTACAAACAGTAACCAGCCAAGTAGAAGAGTTACACAAGTCAGAAATAGAGATGAAAGGAATCACTTACCTTTGATGATCTTCATATGTTTGCACTCAGAAGACGTTAATTTATTCAATAAATGTTCCTTTTGTTCGATAAAGTCTCTCTTTATATCCGAAAACCGCGTTTTCTTCAGTTATCCACAGGCTCAAACGCAGTCACAACAAGCAGACAAAAAATCTAAATTGCATCCGTAAAGTTCATAGAAACATGTCAAACTATTTTTATATTCAAACCTCAGGTTGTTTTTAGCCTAAATAATCGATAATATTTCAACCGGACAATAACGTTGTCAATATAAAAAGGTAAACAAGAAAGGCACTCTCTCGGTCGCGCGCATGAAAAATCTCTGTGACAGGGCAGGGTCCACTCATTCAGACTGCTCTTACTCCCTTATTTTTCAGATACAAGCATGAAATAATTTCTTCTAGTGGAAGGCATAGGCACTGCAATTTGAGTCCTAAGTCAATGGATACTGTAATGGCATTGAATAGAAAACTGCCACCAACAAAAAAAATCCTGCCTGAATTAATTTTCTCAGGTTTTCGCCTGCCAAATCAGTTCTGTTATACTCACAGACATTATTTTATCAATTTTTGAAACTGTAGAGTGTTGTCTATCCACATCTACTAATTATATGCATATCCTATCTTCTGGGCCTGAGTAGAAGTCAGTTTAACTTGGGCATGCTTTTCATCCAAAATTCCAAATGCTGCCCCCTACCCTAGAGAAGTTAAAGAAAAAAAGTATTCTTCCAGTACGTGGTGAGTAATCGCCGTCCTGATATCTAGAAGCTCTTTTCGGTCATGAGAGACGGGGGCAGAAACATTATGTACAAAATAAGTTACAAAAAACACACACAATAGCACAATTGGTTAGAGGACTGTAAAACGGCAGCCATCTCTTCCGACGCCATTATTCCAGCTAGTGAGTGTTAGCCATGACCCAACCTTTAAAAATAATTTGGTGTGGAACACATCAGACTAATTAACATGTGGATCTAGGACATGTAATAGAGGTACATTTGTATTCAAAACAAAGCATATGTGTTCCCAGGCTGCACATATATATTAGGCAGTTTGGTGTGTGGGAGCTTTTGGAGTCCAGGGAGCTGTGAAACATTATGGCTGTGTTGCCATTTGAGATGGCCAAGAATACCAATGAATACAAATTAAATTATCTCCTCCTCACAAGATGTGAGAAAATCTCCTCAAAATTATACATGGTTTTCATTTACATTCTCCATGTATACTGTAATGTCGGTACAAATAACGATGTTTTCCTCTGAACCTGCTGACCACCTCTAATGACATTCTGATAGTTATTCTCCAAAATAATTCAATGACATTGTTTGTTATCATTCATAAGTATATCATGAGTCTAATTATCTTATCTGCTTGTTAGTTTGTTTGTCTTATTATTCCTCTATGACACAGGTTAGGTAAGCTACAGAGCAAAGATTTAAACATGGATTTAAGTAAAGGTTTGTTTGACAATCACACTTCAGTCAGAAACCACAAGCAGAATATCTCCTCTTTGATTTGACATTTCACGATCACTATATGGGAATATGACATGGGTGCAGGAAATTGTGGCGTTTGAAATCAAATATAGACATTCTGACAGTGCCAACCAAAAAGACTGTGAATATGTGTTCTGAAGCTGGGTAAAAATGAGCGCTCGTCAAGGGAAACATAATTAGCCTCCTCCAAAACGGAGGCAGCGTCAGGTGTGAGGGCGTCTTTGAAGACAAACAAAGAGCCTCTTCCCCTGACATTTATCAGCAGTGAAACCCCCAGGGTGTCACCAAAAATGATCTGAGTCTATACGCACCACCTCGGAATCTTATGGAGAAATGCGGAGGAAACGTGTGGGTTGGTGATGAAACGACACCCCGACTGTAACACAAAGATGAAAGATCTAAAACAGAGTTGCATACAGGGCTACAATAACATAAAAAAAGACCTGAATGGTTTGTTAACATACAGTAGCGCTCTTGTAAATTGTTTTTGAAAGAAACATGTTTAAGATGAGGTTGTCTTTGAAATATAAATGAGCTTCTTCACTCTAATAACTTAAAGGCTTCTGACACTCCTCAGCACCCAGCCGAACCGAGAGTGAAGTCTAAAGAAGATGTGAACAAATCAATGTAACCACAGTAAGTTTCAAGTTTTAATATCGTGCACAAGTACAGTGAAATGATTTTCTTGCAAGCTCCAAACCCCCAAAAATGCAGTAATCAATATCAATGTAGCACTAAAAATAACATAAGGTAGAACCAAAACAGACAAGAAATAAAAAATAAGGAATAAGAAGAACACAAGAAAGTAAGAAGCTATAGATAGGGTCAGTGTATATACTGTGTATCAGCACGTCCGGTTGTCTCAACATTGTGGGTCTGTATTACAGTCAATAAACTGTTTATTATCCTCTGTACTAACTGGACAATGTTGTCTAAACCTTTTTATCACCTGTCTGGTTGAGATAGTCTACCTTTTACTCTCTCTTTCTCTATACACACATCCCAGATGGTCCACATATCAATTATTTAGGAATCAGGGTCAGAGCACTTGTGGCTCAAAATACTTCAATCAGTGAACCACAGCAATGCAATAGCTGCTGACAAAATAGCCAGGAAAAGTCAGACAAAATGCATTCAAGAATTCGTTTGAAGGCCGTTAGAACAAATTGTGTCACCTTGCTACAACTATTTAAAAATGTTCACTGATTTCATAAAATAACCATGATGTATTCAAATAAATACCTACTGTATATAAATTATTCAAGCACAATACCTTTCAGCAGTGTAAGCCACTCACCCCATCATGATTTGCCAGTTTGAAGTATTTAATTATAACAGTTTTGCCTTAAATTGCACTTCATTTTGTGTAGGTTTTTTTGCCAGTTGTCATTCATTGGCCTATTTTGCTAGCACACAATGATTACCTCAACACAGTGGAAAGACCCCAGACTTCGGCGATTTGCCTACTTTCTAGCAGAGTAATTATCTCTGTAGAGGTGCCATGCTGGCACAATAATGAATGCTCCTGCAGCTTCATCTGATTTGAGAGGCCAGCCAATTAGGCAATCACAGTGACAGGTTGGAACAGTATTTCAGCAGGCTGTCACATCGCCTTTGCTGTGTCCAGATACAGCTGGAACTGCTGTCCTAATGAATCCTTCATCACCATGAGGAGACCAACTAGGCATTGGGATATATCTCCTATACTATCAACAACTTGTCTAATGCTGGTGTAGTTGTAAGACAATCAAGGACATGCAGAGCGTGCCAAAGTAGTGTCAAAGACGTCAATTATTATTTTTACCTCCCTAATGGTAACTTTCTAATATCAGCCACACATGATGAATATATTAACCATGTTCTACAAGTCTACCTTCCTTCAACAAGCTTTCAGTGATAATATTCTTTGCATTATAGTAATGGTATGCAATAATCTACGCTCTTATGTTTACTGACCCAGAAGTATGACGTTTACAATTGCCTACTGCATCAATTCAATTGTAGGTTTCAAGTTGCAATATTTAGCTCTGCAACTTAACATTTAGTCCAGAGTTTGTCCCTTTGAGAGACCATAAATGATGAAGTGAGCTGCCGGGGCATTCTATGTACAGTAATTGGCCTCTCTTCTCCTTAGCCAAGTCAGCAAGCCATAAAGAACACTGAAATGTTAAGGGAGGTGGGAAGGTACCTGCTTACAGGCCCACTTAAGATTATGGAATAATGACTTCACCCATTTTATATTCCCGGTCATCACATTCATGCATTTAATAGTGAGACATTTCAGAGAGTTACTAGAGCAAAACTCCAATTATTCAGGTGAAATCATCTCCCTATAATCAGACTTGATTAATGGGATTGTCATGCTGAGAAATCTGAGACGTTTGACAAACAACTCAAAGGCAAGCAGACAGGAAAATCCTATCAATTCCTCTAAGCCAGATAGAAGGTTGGAACTATTACCCTGAGTCGTCACATGATCGCTCTGTCTTCAGCAAGGATTGGTTAGAGACATTGGCCAGCAATTGAAGCGGCAAAACCTTAATATCTCCAGAGCTCGTCTGACCAAGTGGTCATGTGATCCTCTGGTCATTGAGCAGTAATTATAAGCTGACTGCACAGTCTGTACGCACTAGTGATGGTCAGAGGAGTCAGACCTCACATGGATTAGAAGTGGAAGGCTTAGCATAGTGTTGTCAGCACTTCTCAAAGTCCCCAACTGGTCAAATCACTCACCGTGCATGGCCCTACCCTTGAGAGAGTGTGAGTAAGTGCCAAAGATGTCAATGAAGTCTACATCTCTACATCATATGTGTGCACTTTTGAGTACCTATCCATTTTGGGGATGAGAACTGAAGGGGATGAGGTAATGATATCTCCCGGCCCCTTAAGAAAGTCAAGATAAAGAAAACATATTCAAAAGTAAGTATGGTAAAGATCACTGCATGACATACATTAGCTCCTACACTGAATGAACATAATAGAACACTCCAACTGATGGTTCCGGTATTGTAAGGGAATCTATGTGGTAAACTCGTAAACACCATGTACAGATGAAGGATCTTAATTTGATCACTCTTTTGTTGCTGAACATTTTCCTGCACCACAGGAAATGCAGATGAGCTTCATTACTTACATAAATGTACTGAATATTTGCACTAACACACAGTTATATTAACAGTATTGCACTTTTCATGATGCCTAATACTGGCCAGCTAATAGCCTAACCACCAATCAAGCTACATTATGGACTAAATGTTCAAATCCTGTTAGTGCAGGATTATTTTGCTGTGACACTGGTCAAATTAAGATCTGTATAGTTTATAGCTATAAAGCATTAATTCACTGAAAATGTAAATGATGAAATGTCTTGAGAGAGAAAGAGAGCTAAGAGAGAGGGAAAGAGAGAGATGAGACCGAGAGAGAGAGAGAGAGAGAGAGAGAGAGAGAGAGAGAGAGAGAGAGAGAGAGAGAGAGAGAGAGAGAGAGAGAGAGCGAGAGAGAGAGAGAGAGAGAGAGAGAGAGAGAGAGAGAGAGAGAGAGAGAGAGAGAGAAAGAGCGAGAGATGAGACATTGTGTAGCATCCATGGGCTGAGTGAGAGGAGACAATTCTCACAGGCTAGACAGGAAGAGAGCTATACAATAGCCTGAGAGGCAGAGTGGTGGTAACCATGGAAACAGCACTGAGAGTTTCAACAGCGAAGGTTGCAATATCAAAACTCCTGAGAAATAATGGCACTGCAGCGGTTCGTTAATGCCATTGCTGAATATCACACAATTGGGAAGTTAACCATTGCGGTTGATAATAGTGGCAATGTCAAGAATGTAAAAGTAAAAAGTGCAGAAATATCAGGAGATATGGAGCATAAGTGAGAATATCATTATGTGGTATTGATGTATAGGCTACAGTATATTTCTGACTCACTACACTAATAAGTTTGTGTATTATTTTTCTCAAGGATGTCAGGTTCCTACAGTTGCACCAATCAATCCTTAGCAGTTGCACCAATCATTATATTTCTATTGTGTTAAGCAATGTTGAATGGGACTGATTCAAGATCAAATCACCACCATAACAAAATGTCCAGTATTTCTGTGTTCATTTTTCAGAACAACACATGGATTCTTTAGACATTCAGAATAGTGAATAAATGCTGCTGGGGAACAATAGAGACACTCTACAAATTATTACTAACCCAGACATAGTGGGGAACAATGGGCCTTCTACGCCTTCAGAGGCGGGCTAAGGATTTATATAATAATGATTCTAATAATATTATATTATTATTTTCAATGATTTTCTGATTTAATCTCTTCAATTTCTGTTGGAAAGGAAAGGGTTTTCTTTGCTGGTCTCCGGGGAGATATATCTAGCTAGCTAAATCAGCCATTGGCTCGTCCACCAGAAGCTAGATAAAGGCATCTACCATTCAACTGTATAAGGGCAACATTTTGGAGTGACAGTGGAATCAACCAATCACATTTTGACTTAATGAGTGGGACCAAATCTTATTCAAATCTGTTCATATACAACCCCAGGAAGAATATGACATTTAAAAAAAGAAATCAGACAAGCGACCACTGAGATATGGTCATTTTCACGTTTTCCTAAATTCTTAGAATGTTTGGGAATTATGTATACTAAGGCATTTGTGAAAATCCTATAGCAATATAGAGTGGGAAATTGGCTGTGCGTTTGGACAACTAATATACTATACACTGCAGTAAATAAAACCGAATGAAAACATTTGTCTCGTCCAGGACCGGTGTCTTCACAGACCGGTGTGCAATAGCCAATCAGAGCTTCAGTAGATTTATCTAATTGGGAAAAAAAAGTTAAACTTTTTTTTAAAATAAAAAGAGCTACAGCAGACATTTATACAAACAAGTTATTTGCCACATGGGCCTGCCATCATTCACTTTGAACTAGCCACACTATGACTGACTTGTGATCATTTCCCTTGCTAGTTAGATTGTAAGTCGCTCTGGATAAGAGCGTCTGCTAAATGACTTAAATGTAAATGTAAATGTATTGACATTCCCAGCTTTCGTTACATTCCTCCGTTTTTTACATTTTTTTTTAAACATTCGTCCAAAATACTGAATCATTGAAACTGAAACAAGGCATCCCGAATGGAGGCAGAAAACAATAAATACCAGGCCGCTGTGAAGTGTTGGTGAATTATATGAATCATGCATTGAATTGCATCCATCTATTCTGCCAACAATGCCTTAGTGTACGCCATGGAACGTTGAGTCAAATAGAACCTATTTTTAAAACCTCTTATAAAGTTTGTTTTGTAGCATAAACTGTGAATGTTATATTCTGGCTAATATTACGATTTCTCTTTTTGTTTCATATCTGCAAAGTAGTTAAAACTCTGTCAGTTCTACTTTAATCTTTAGGTCATTGCATACTTTGTGTGCTAAATGTGAAATGTGTTTTTGCAATGGGGAATAATAGTAGTACATTTTGATTGGGAAATGCTTAATGGTTGTGTTTTTGTATTCTTAGGATTGGGACCAATTGGCTCATTAAGTCCAAGTTTATTTCCTATAGATTTTTCAAATTTTCACTCTCAAAATAACAGTTTTTATTAGAAAAGAAAATGTAACCTCTAAGTCCACAACAATGCTTAAACCACATCAGTCTGATTGGGTGGGCCTGTCAGGGCCTGGCTACCCAGTGGGTGGGCCTCTGACCACCCAGGTCCATCCATGTCTAAGCCCCTAGTGCAAACAAGCATGATGACAATTGGGCATCACAAATAGCCTACTAACCAACACTTCGGACTAAACCTTTTCAATACCTGGTTTGCGTACCCATTGTTGCTATAGTTGGCATTTACTGGTAGATATCATACGTTGAAACGTCTTTCCTACCCTACCGGCTACCGATGTCATTCTTCTGTGAGCTGCTCCATTCCAAACCCAGTTGAGAGCTGCACACTCTTGCTGCCTGCAGATGATATTCCACTGAAACTAGGTTGTGTGCAGCAGGCATGCAAATATATTTCACGTGCTTTGCGATTGTGTAGGCTACTTTGTTCATCATCTTTCTATTGTACTACATAATTGATAAGTCGTATACCTCCTCTACACTACTTTGATATGCATATATAGGGATAAAGAAGTGAGTATAAGCAATGCCCACTGAAAATAATTGGATATACGGTTTATACCTGCGTATACCATCCTCTACACCACAGGCCCTTTGTGTTTAACAAAAAATGCACTCTCCTACACGAGTGTGCTGAGTGTGCTGAGTGTGCTGGTATTATGGCTGTTGTACTTTCAGAATCACAGACCTGTCACACAGTGAAGGCCTATTGGTTTCTCTACTGCGCAAACATGTCTATAATACATATGAAGGCTGTTAAGATATTAACATTTCAAGAAAGGAGTGTATATAATTGGCCTGGCGAAGAGGTTTTATGCGCTGACTGAATGGATGCTGATAAATTATTTTTTACTCTGCTGGTCTCGGCTGGTCTCAGGAAGATATTTCGAGTTCTCACTGTCCGAGACAGAGTACAACTGTATCCAACACAAAGCCAAGACCTATACATTTGGCCGCAGGTTCCCAAACTGAGGTTTGTTGACCACTGGTGATTCGTGATATGTTCTCTAGAGGTCCACAGGAGACTTTGAATTAGCCTACAAAACCGAATCATATTTTTTATGATCTACAGTGATTGCATTATTACAAAGGCTGTCATAAAAGTACAAAGGTAGTGAGACAACAGAAATCTGCTTCATATCAAATAAAGGGAATTGAGGATTCTAAAAAACAGCACAGCAGGTGTTCTCCAACACATCTGTTTTCAAATAACAACATTATGATGCCAGGGTCGCTTTTAAACAGGGAGGAATTAGCCCTTTGGCCCATGGGAATGGTTCATACACCATTGGTTTCTGGGCCTCATGCCAGTCCCTGAGGTCCCTGTCTTTTTCCAAACAAAAAGCTCTCAAACGACACAATCAATTGTAGGCTATCCTTGCGTAATCAACACTCCCTGTGATGTCAACTTGAAGTGAAGTTTACCATTTTTGTGCGTACAGACATTTACTCTCTAGGCCACATCATATCTAACTCCTTACAACTCTCTCACAATACTGCTGAATATGAAGATGTTTTTGTCTGTTTCATACAGTATTTAAAAAAGTGTATTGCAGGGTTAGTTCATGAAGCATGTGTGTCATGACATTTGTAACTGTTCTGATATTGCTGAAAATAAATAAACCGATTGAAAGCGTTAGAGTTCCCACTCTCCTGGATTTTTTAAGATAGTCTTTTCCACTCTCTTTGACACATGCTGGGTGCTTCGAGCTGTAAAGCCAAAATGATTGCATCCACTGTGCTCTGTACAAAAAGCAATTGTGCGCTAGTAAAGTATTTGCTCAATGTAAGAGAAGGCATACATACCAAGTGCCTGGATATTTAAAATAAAAAGTGACTGTCTCCTGGGCTTCTGAGAGGGACCTATAGGATTTTAGTATGCATTGGGGAGCACAGTGGATCCTCACACATCTTGTTTGATAGTGTGTATTCCAGACACAAGGTGTCAGCTCTTGTTAAAGCGGGAAGGACACCAAGCACATGGAAGAGAGGCTTCTCTCTCTGTCTACCTTATGCTTACTTTTTATTAAAACAGGTTCCTTTTTTATTTGTAAATCAGTTGATCTTTCAAAGTGATGGGATGCCTTGTCAAGAGTAGGCCCAGGTAGCCCCTGGAGTTTGATAAAGGTCTGAATTATACAAACAAATCAAGGATTTCCCCCGACACTAAAGGAGTAAACTGCTAATAATTATCTTATTATCTTACTGGAAGTACACCCTGATGCAACAGAATGCACTGAGTGAAATCAAAGTTGACTGCAGGTGTCACGTGGAGCGGAACAGGTGAATCCAAGAGCAGACTCTGACGAGGAGACTGGGATGAGGTAACCAATGTATTCATTGAAACACGGGGGGGGGTGCAGGCCAGGGGAAGCTCGGGCGGGTTGCTGGAAACCAGGTGCGGAGGCTGGAGCGAGAGGTGTGGGGACAGGGTAAGCAGGTCTGGAGGGGAATCCAGGACAGAGTAGCAGGACAGACGAGAAGTCGGACTGGAGACAGGGACCAGAGTCAGAGCTGGCAGAACAATAGCGGAGAATCACATACACACAGAACAAACGGCTAGAAACATGGGCTGAGTGGGCAGAAATTACGATCTGGCAGTGTTGAATTGGCAGGACTGAATATTTGGAGAGGTCTTGATTATGGAACAGGTTACAGGTGGTGGGGATCTGCTCTGAGAGAATCACTGGGGAGAGAGAGAGAAAGAGAGAGAGGGAGGGAGAGAGCACTGGGGGAGTGGCGGCAGGTCAAGGAGACACCGGATGAGCACTAGAGGGTGTGGCAGGAGCAGATGTGACAGCAGGTCTTTATTTCAGTATTATATGAGGTTCTGAATCTGTAATCCTTAACACTCCCTAATGCTTAAAAACTCAGATACAGTTGCCAAGACTTTGCAATAATTATTGCAAATACTTGATGACGACTCACAAGAAGTCTACTGGAAGTCAATAGCTAAAATATTATTATTAAAATAATATTATTCCTATGAGTGAATCATGTAATATCTACAAAATGTAGCCTATTACTATTTTAAAATTAGGAGTTTTCTGTAATGAGAGCTTTTTGTAGATTCACAGTGGATAATGTTTTCATCCACTTCCATTAGAGCAGTGGTTCCCAAACGTTTTATAGTCCGTACCCCTTCAAACATTCAACCTCCAGCTGTTTACCCCCTGTAGCACCAGGGTCAGGGCACTCTCAAATGTTGTTTTTCGCCATCATTGTAAGCCTGCCACACACACACACACACACACACTATACAATACATTTATTAAACATAAGAATGAGTGTGAGCATTTGTCACAACCTGGCTCGTGGGAAGTGACAAAGAGCTCTTATAGGACCAGGGCACAAAAAATAATATAATAATAATCAATAATTTTGCTCTTTATTTAACCATCTTACATATAAAACCTTATTTGTTCGTCAAAAATTGTGAATAACTCACCACAGGTAAATGAGAAGGGTGTGCTTGAAAGGAGGCACATAACTCTGCAATGTTGGATGGTTTTGGAGACAGTCTTAGTCTTAAATCATTTTCCACACACAGTCTGTGCCTGTATTTAGTTATCATGCTAGTGGGGGCTGAGAATCCACTCTCACATATGTACATGGTTGCAAAAGGCATCAGTGTCTTAACAGCGCAATTTGCCAAGGCAGGATACTCTGAGCGCAGCCCAATCCAGAAACATGTCAGTGGCTTCTGATTAAATTAAATTTTCACAGAACCGCTTGTTGCAATTTCGATGAGGCTCTCTTGTTCAGATATCGGTAAGTGGACTGGAGGCAGGGCATGAAAGGGATACCTAATCCAGTTGTTTGTGTCATCCGTTTCGGGAAAGTACCTGCGTAATTGCACACCCAACTCACTCAGGTGCTTCACTATATCACATTTGCATTGTCCGTAAGCTTGAGTTAATTTGCACACAAAACAATTATACAATGATGGAAAGACTGTGTTGTCGTTGCTAATGCCAACAAAGAAGAGCTCCAACTTCTTAATCACAGCCTCAGTTTTGTCCAGAACATTGAATATAGATGCATGAGAGTCCCTGTAATCCTAGATTCAGATAATTCAGGCGAGAAAAAACATCCCCCAGATAGGCCAGTCATATGAGAAACTCATCATCATGCAAGAGGTCAGACAAGTAACAATTATGGTCAGTAAAGAAAACTTTAAGCTCGTGTCAATACTTTGCCCCTTGATAACCAGCGCACTTCTGTATGTTGTAAAAACGTTACATGGTCGCTGCCCATATCATTGCATAGTGCAGAAAATACACAAGAGTTCAGAGGCCTTGCTTTAACAAAGTCTACCATTTTCACTGTAGTGTCCAAAACATATTTCAAGCTGTCAGGCATTCGCACATGCGTTACCACTCTACTATGTCTCCCTGTCATGACTTTTGCACCATCAGTACAGATACCAACACATCGTAACCACCAAAGTCCATTTGATGTCACAAGCTGTCCAGTACTTTAAAAACATCCTCTTCTGTTGTCTTGGTTTCCAGTAGTTTGCAGAAGAGGATGTCTTCCTTAATTGGTCCCCCCATAAACGTAACGGACATATACCAGAAGCTGTGCCAGGCCCGCCACGTCTATTGACTCATCCAGCTGTAACGCATAGAACTCACTGGCTTGTATGTGAAACAGTAATTGTTTAAAAATAATCTCCTTCCATGTCACTGATGCGTCGTGAAACAGTGTTGTTCGGTATTGTCTGTATAATTTTTGGATGGTGTTTTTTTATGGTATCTGTTGCTTTTGTACATGTCTTACTACTCGAAAGTCGTCTTAATTCTCGCTCAAAAACTCCCTCTTCCTTATTTTTCAAATTGGTATGTTTTGTTTCTAAATGTCTGCGCAACAGTGAAGGTGTATTTGAGTTGTGAGATAGTACTTGTAACGGCGTTCGTCTGTTGAAAGAAGAGAGTCGAACCGAAATGCAGCGTGTTGGTTACTCATGACTTTAATGAAATGAATCGCGGTACATGAAATAACTGAAACAATACAAAAACAACAGAACGGAACGTGAAACTTATTACAGCCTATCTGGTGAATACTACACAAAGACAGGAACAATCACCCACGAAAACAAAGCGAAACTCAGGCTGCCTAAATACGGTTTCCATTCAGAGACAACGATAAGCACCTGACTCTGATTGAGAATCACCTCAGGCAGCCAAGCCTAACAACACCCCTAATCAGCCGCGATCCCAAATAATACAAACCCCAATACGAAAACAACATATAAACCCATGTCACACCCTGGCCTCCCCAAACATATAACAAAAACACAAAATACAATGACCAAGGCGTGACAGTACTTTTGCATATAACACACTGTGGCCTAGGAAAGGCACTACTTCCAATATAAGTGAACCCCAAATAAATGTAGTTCTCATCATATTTGCGCCTCTTCAATGGTCCAATGTCCCTGTCTGTTTTTCAGCGCTCACCCGGGTAAGAGGGCAGTAGGTCTTCGGCTACATCACATTCACAACTGTCAGTGTCCATGCTAGCTGGGCTAGCAACAAATGTACAATTACTGATGATAGCATTGGATGTGCTCGTGGAAGCAGAACAACTTGTGTTGTCGACAGGTGCAGGTTTAGTACTGCTGGTATGTGTCTCTATAGACACGGGCCTTACTTTTTTAAACCATTTATCAATTTTCGAGCAAACGGAATGAGCAGCAGCTATGTTTGGCTACATATGGACCGTTAGTGGAATTCCCGCGAGAGAGTAACGGTTAATGTGATTGGATGTTAATTATTTGACTAGGCTACCTGTATTTGACATTGTGTTGTTATTTCGCTGAACACTAGATGGTTTAATTTTATTTTTGGCAGTGAAACAAGGCTACTCAAGCAAGAAAAAAACCTCACCCAAATGTATAGCCCCGTTGGAAAATATAAATGGACTGTTATTATTTTTTTTAAATGTGAATCACCTATTTATTTGGTGTACCCCCGACAGCATTGCGCTTACCCCTGGGTGGGAATACCTGCATTAGAGTAATGGCATAACTGGGGAACACCACTGCTATGGAGGCGTCTCTTACTGCTACAGGTATACCTGATAAGGGAGTGGGTATTGACACAGTGTGTCACACAATTCTCACAATTTCTCTCATTACACTGTATTTACGCTGTACTTACTATGGGTTAGGTTAAGGTTAATGTTACTGGTTTCAATACAGTGTGAGTACAGTGTAATAATGAGCCATTAGAATACTTGTTACATTGTAATTACATGGTAGTTACACAGTAATAAGGGCACTGTACTGAATTGGTGACAGATAGGATTTTTTTTTAAACACATGGCAATAGTCCCAAAACTGCTGCATTGCGCAAACAGTGAATAAAATATACATTGAATTTATAGCATAGATAATGTTACTCAATATACTTTTTTAACACATTCAGATGTGCATCATATCAGCTAAATAGGACATTCTGGTTTGTGGTGTGACATCCATGTTTCTGTCAGAGTGCCAGCTAGCTGCCCACGTATTGTCTCTTTGTCAATAAGCCTGTGTCCCCAGTGATCGCACACTGATTGAATTGTTGCCTGGACTTGGCATGTGTCAGACATTCAGTGTTTAGAGAACACTCAGGTTCTGGCACCAAAGCTGACAATGCTGATCAAGCAGGGATGCCTTTATCGTGGGATAACTATGGCGATTAGAACAGATAGATGCTGGCTAGGATTTCCAGTTCCGTGTACGAGGGCAAACTGGGCAAACAAAGAGTATGCCTAGAGCTTACAGCTGATAATGCAAACAAAAAGTGCTGCCATTACTGCATATGATATGCAGTAACATTTTAACAGCAGAAGGGACAGGTCTTACACAAATAAATATGTGTATTTACATAAATGGCATATTCAATTGAATCATCGCCAGAAACAATAAAACATAGACATACAGTGCGTTCGAAAAGTATTCAGACCAGTTTTTTTTCCACACTTTGTTATGTTACAGCCTTATTCTAAAATGGATTCAAAATAAATAAATTCCCCTCATCAATCCACACAATATCCCATAGTGACAAAGCAAAAACTGTTATTTTTATTTATTTTTGAAAATGTATAAAAATTGAATTATTACATTTACACAAGTATTCAGACACTTTACTTAGTACTTTGTACCTTTGGCAGCAATTACAGCCCCGAGTCTTCTTAGGTATGACGCTACAAGCTTGGCACATCTGTATTTGAAGATCATCTCAAGTTATGTCAGATTGGATGGGGAGCATTGCTGCACAGCTATTTTCAGGTCTTTCCAGAGATGCTCGATCAGGTTCAAGTCCGGGGTCTGGCTGGAACACTCAAGGACATTCAGAGACTTCTCCCGAAGGCACTCCTGTGTTGTCTTGGCTGTGACCTTAGGGTTGTCCTGTTGGAAGGTGAACCATTGCCCCAGTCTGAGGTCCTGTGTGCTCTGGAACAGGTTTTCATCAGTCATCTCTCTGTACTTTGCTCCGTTAATCTTTCCCTCGATGCTCACCAGTCGCCAAGTCCCTGCCACTGAAAGAAATCCCCATGATGCTGCCACCACCATGCTTCACCGTAGGAATGGTGAAAGGTCTTCTCCAGATGTGACGCTTAGCATTCAGACCAAGGAGTTCAATCTTGGTTACATCAGACCAGAGCATTTTGATTCTCATTGTCTGAGAGTCCTTCAGGTGCCTTTTGGCAAACTCCAAGTGGGATATCATGTGACTTATACTGAGGAGTGGCTTCCATCTGGCCACTCTTCCATAAAGGCCTGATTGGTGGAATGCTGAAGAGATGGTTGTCTGAAAGAAGGACCTCTGGAGCTCTGTCAGAGTGGCCATCGGGTTCTTGGTCGCCTCCCTGACAAATGCCTTTCTCCCCCGATTGCTCAGTTTGGCAGGACTCTTGGAAGAGTCTTGGTGTTTCCAAACTTCTTCCATTTAAGAATGATGGATGCCACTGTGTTCTTGCGGACCTTCAATGCTGCAGATATTTCTTGGCACCCTTTCCAAAATCTGTACCTCGACACAATCCTGGCTCGTAGTGCTACGGACAATTCCTTCAACCTCATGGCTTGGTTCTCTGACATGTACTGTCAACTGTGGGACCTTATATAGACAGGTGTGTGCCTTTCCAAATCATGTTAATTCAATTGAATTTATCACAGGTGGACTCCAATCAAGTTGTAGAAACATCTCAAGGATGAACAATGCAAACAGGATGCACCTGAGCTCAATTTTGAGTCTCATAGCAAAGGGTCTGAAAACCTACAGTTGAAGTCGGAGGTTTACATACACCTTAGCCAAATACATTTTAACTCAGTTTTTTACAATTCCTGACATTTAATCCTAGTAAAAATTACCTGTTTAGGTCAGTTAGAAACACCAGCTAATTTTAAGAATGTGAAATGTCAGAATAATAATAGAGAATTATTTATTTCAGCTTTTGTTTCTTTCATCACATTCCCAGTGGGTCAGAAGGTTACATACACTTAATTAGTACTTGGTAGCATTGCCTTTGTGTAAATTGGGTCACACGTTTCGTGTAGCCTTCCACAAGCTTCCCACAATAAGTTGGGTGAATTTTGGCCCATTCCTCCTGACAGAGCTGATGTAACTGAGCTCAGGTTTGTATGCCTCCTTGCTCGCACATACTTTTTCGGTTCTGCCCACAAATTCTCTATGGGATTGAGGTCAGGGCTTTGTGATGGCCACTCCAATACCTTGACTTTGTTGTCCTCAAGCCATTTTGCCACAACTTTGGAAGTATGCTTGGGGTCATTGTCCATTTTGAAGACCCATTTGCGACCAAGCTTTAACTTCCTGACTAATGTCTTGAGATGTTGCTTCAATATATCCACATAATTTTCCTCCCTCATGTGCCATCTATTTTGTGAAGTGCACCAGTCCCTCCTGCAGCAAAGCACCCTCACAACATGATGCTTCCACCCCGTGCTTCACGGTTGAGATGGTGTTCTTTGGCTTGCAAGCCTCCCCCTTTTTCCTCCAAACACAACGGTGGTCATTATGGCTAAACAGTTCTATTTTTGCTTCATCAGACCAGAGGACATTTCTCCAAAAAGTACAATCTTTGTCCCCATGTGCAGTTGCAAACCGTAGTCTAGCCTTTTTATAGCGGTTTTGGAGCGGCTTTCCAGGTTATGTTGATATAGGACTCCTCCAACATCTTCACAAGGTCCTTTGCTGTTGTTCTGAGATTGATTTGCCCTTTTTGCACCAAAGTACATTCATCTCTAGGGGACAGAACGAGTCTCCTTCCTGAGCGGTATGACGACTGTGTGGTCCCATGGTGTTTATACTTGCAAACTATTGTTTGTACAGATGAACGTGGTTTCTTCAGGCGTTTGGAAATTGCTCCCAAGGATGAACCAGACTTGTGGAGGTCTACAATTTTTTTCTGAGGTCTTGTCTAATTTCTTTTGATTCTCCCATGATGTTAAGCAAATAGGCACTGAGTTTGAAGGTAGGTCTTGAAATTCATCCACAAGTTCAACTCCAATTGACTCAAATTATGTCAATTAGCCTATCAGAATTCTTCTAAACCCATGACATCATTTTCTGGAACTTTCCAAGCTGTTTAAAGCCACAGTCAACTTAGTGTATGTAAACTTCTGACCCACTGGAATTGTGATACAGTGAGTTATAAGTGTAATAATCTGTCTGTAAACAATTGTTGGGAAAATGACTTGTGTCATGCACAAAGTAGATGTCCTAACCAACTTGCCAAAACTATAGTTTGTTAACAAGAAATTTGTGGAGTGGTTGAAAAACGAGGTTTAATGACTCCAACCTAAGTGTATGTAAACTTCTGACTTCAACTCTATGTAAAGAAGGTATTTCTGTTTTTTATTGTTAATACATTTGCAAACATTTCTAAACACCTGTTTTCACTTCGTCATTATGGGGTATTGTGTGTAGATTGATGAGGAAATTGTTTTTATTTAATCAATGTTAGAACAAGGCTGTAATGTAACAAAATGTGGAAACCGTCAAGGGGTCTGAATACTTTCCAAATGCACTGTGTACAGTGAATATTGTAACTCACAAGGTTCCTTGTGATGTGTATTAGGATGTGGGTTCCAGTCATTCTCTAAACACAACTATAGTCACTTTCTGGTGTGAGTCAAATAGGAAGTAAGTGTGTCAGGAAGCCATCTTGAATAGGTCTGTTTTCTCACTCCATACATGTGGTAACATTCTGAAAGTCTTGTTTAAGGGATATTAAGTGATTTTTAAGAGACATTTCTTCTGTGGATGATTGCGTCTAAGGACAAAAGTTCTGAATGCTATTTCTAAGGCCTATTTACTGTATATATTTTTCAATGTAGTCTCATGGCATTTCATATAATTCTGTACAGAAATCTGTGACACTCCATTTAGTATGATATGTAACTTTACATTTGGTTACTTTATGAATGGAATAACGGTCGTACAATGGCATACAAATTGAATGATGTTATGTTGGTGGTTATGTGAACTAATGACAAAGGTTAGGATACTTTATGTGAAAGGTTAGGGGAACTAAAATGACAAAGGTTAGGTGAATTTACTTAGCAGGTTAGGTGAATGGGGTTAAGTTTAGAATAAGGATTAATGAAAGGGTTTGCTAAAACGCTATAAACGCTATAGTTGTCCCCGACACAACTCAAACACGGAACCTTTGGATTGTAGTCGCAGATTATGCCCATCCTTCCTGACCAATCTTCCTACCTTCCTACTTTTCTGTCTAAAGTATCTAGACCATTAGTAGACATCATATGTCTTGGAGGTGCTCAGAAATCTTATGTCTCTAAAGCCAGGCTGGATTGTCACGACTTTCTCCGAAGTCGCCCCCTCTCCTTGTTTGGGCGGTGTTCGGCGGTCGACGTCGCCGACCTTCTAGCCATCGCCGATCCATTTTTCATTTTCCATTGGTTTTGTCTTGTCTTCCATCACACCTGGTTCAAATCCTGTATTCCTTAAATGGTGGAACAGACTTTAGCAGGCCAGAGGTGGAGGTGTCTCCGAACTGAGGGAGTTTGTTCCACCATTGAGGGCCAGAGATGAGGTGCCCCTTATTTGGGTGTAGGGCCTGATCAGAGCCTGGAGGTACTGGGTGGATTCCTCACAGCTCCGTAGGCAAGCACCATGGTCTTGTAGCGGATGCGAGCTTCAACTGGAAGCCAGTGGAGAGAGCGGAGGAGCGGGGTCAATTACATGTTGTGTATTTAACCCTCTGTTTCCTCTCATGTCCTTGTCGGTGATTGTTGTATGTTTTGGTGCAAGTTATGTTCCGGTGTGCGACGGGGTTTTGCACCCTCTTATTTTATTTTGTATATTTAGGTTTTTCTGAGTTTTTGTATATTCCTTAAACTGCTCCGTTTATACCAAGTTCACTCTCCTGCACCTGACTTCCCTGCCACCAGCACGAACCCATCACAGGATTATTACACAGATTTACAATTGAGCTTGTGAAATCAATTTTCTTTTCATTTCTTGCAGTTGGATTATTTTAATTTTCTTGGATTTCATACTTCTTTGGAGGGACAAAAGCATTGTTGCTCAACTAAAACACTGACTTGACTTAGCATTTTCATTTGTGATTCAGTAACTGAACTTTTATACATTTTGAGTACATTTGTGTTGGATTCTTTGTGCCAGCTGATTCATTTGTGAATATACACAGTTCTTTAAATTACATTTGTTTTGTTTTTCTATTAGTGGCGTTATACTTTGCATTAGACCATTTATAGTATGTGTTCCCTCCATTGGAGGCCTTAAACTACTGTAAACAGGGTCTTCAAGAAGCTGCATGCCGTAATTTTAGTAATATGATTTGATTGTTATATGTGTAGTATTATTTCTGAGAGGCTAATGCAATGAGGGAGGTCCTCCACTGCAGTCTGCTTTGAGAGATATTCAGCCAAATATCATATCCATTAGGGGTGTACTGTTAATCACTAAGTAGGTCTAGATGCAGGGGTACAGTCAGAGAAACAGCCATCAGTAATGTTCATGCTGTGGATGTTCATGTTTTTATTTGTTGCAAATAAAATCTAATAAAGAGGCTCAAAGCAGATGAGCAGAGTTTAGCATAATTACTGTAGCAATCGTAAGGCAAAACAACTCTCCATTTCTTGGTCAGATGGCAGAGATGAATGGGAGCTAATTATTTGACCCCACGCAGTTCACCTACAGAGCCAATAGAGTCAACATGGGCCTTCACTACATCCTCCAGCACCTCGACAACCCAAGGACATATGCGAGGATATTGTTTGTGGACTTAACTGAGTCTTCAACACAATCATTCCGGACCTGCTACAGCACAAACTCAACCAGCTGAACGTACAGTACCAGTCAAAAGTTTGGACACACCTACTTATTCAAGGGTTTTTCTTTATTTTTACTATTTTCTACATTGAGAAGACATCAAAACTATGAAATAACACATATGGAATCATGTAGTAACCTAAAAAGTGTTAAACAAATATAAAAAATATGTTTTATATTTGAGTTTCTTCAAAGTAACCACCCTTTCACTTGATGACAGCTTTGCATACTCTTGTCTTGGCAATCTCTCAACCAGCTTCATGAGGTAGTCACCTGGAATGCATTTCAGTGAACAGGTGGGCCTTGTTGAAAGTGAATTTGTGGAATTTCCTTCCTTGTTAATGCGTTTCAGCCAATCAGTTGTGTTGTGACAAGGTAGGGGTGGTATCCAGAAGATAGCCCTGTTTGGTAAAAGACCAAGTCCATATTACGGCAAGAACAGCTCAAATAAGCGGAGAGGATCAACACTCCATCATTCCTTTAAGACATGAAGGTCAGTCAATGGGGAAAATGTCAAGAACTTTGAAAGTTTCTTCAAGTGCACTCGCAAAAACCATCAAGCGCTATGATGAACCTGGCTCTCATGAGGACCACCACAGAAAAGGAAGACCCAGAGTTACCTCTACTGCAGAGGATAAGTTCATTCGAAATTCAGAAATTGCAGTCCAAATAAATGCTTCACAGAGTTCAAGTAACAGACACATTTCAATATCAACTGTTCAGAGGAGACTGCATGAATCAGTCCTTCATTGGTGAATTGCTGCAAAGAAACCCTTACCAAAGGACACCAATAATAAGCAGAGACTTTCTTGGGCTAAGAAACATGAGCAAGGGACATTAGACCAGTGTAAATCTGTTCTTTGTTCTAATGAGTCCAAATTTGAGATTTTTGGTTTCAAATCCCATCTCTTTGTGAGACGCAGTTTAGGTGAGTGGATGATCTCCGCATGCGTGGTTCTCACCGTGAAGCATGGAGGAAGAAGTGTGATGGTGTGGGGTTGCTTTGCTCGTGACACTGTCTGTGATTTATTTAGAGTTCAAAACACACTTAACCAGTGTTACCACAGCCTTCTGCAACAATACACCATCCCATCTGGTTTGCGCTTAGTGGGACTACTGTATTGTTTGTTTTTCAACAGGACATTGACCCAACACACCTCCAGGCTGTGTAAGGGCTATTTGACCAAGGAGAGGGATGGAGTGCTGCATCAGAAGGCCTGGCCTCCACAGTCACCCGACCTCAAAGTTTTGTTGTCTTCAGTAGTATTATTCTACAATTTTCCAGCACGGGGGCACCTTGCAGTCATTGGTGTACTCACTTTACACCAATGACTGCACCTCCAACGACACATCTGTCAAACTACTAAAGTTTGCTCATGACACCACCCTGGTCTGTCCCATCTACGATGGCGACAATTCCAATCAGTATGGAGAGGTTGACCGCCTGGTAGCCTGGTTCAGTTGCAATAACAGTCAAAACCTTGGAGATGGTGGTTGACTTCACGAAATGCCCCCACCATATTTTCCCCTCAAGATCGACGGCTCAGCCGTAAGCAAGGTCAAGTCATTCAAATTCCTGGGGAATATCATCTCCCAAAACCTCAAGTGGATGGACAACATCACAGTTGTACTAAGTAGGATCGACAAAGCATGTAAACTCAGCAAAAAAAGAAACGTCCATTTTTCAGGACCCTGTCTTTCAAAGATAATTCGTAAAACTCCAAATAACTTCACAGATCTTCATTGTAAAGGGTTTAAACACTGTTTTCCATGCTTGTTCAATGAACCATGAACAATTGATGAACATGCACCTGTGGAACGGTCGATAAGACACTAACAGCTTACAGATGGTAGGTAATTAAGGTCACAGTTATGAAAACTTAGGACACTAAAGAGGCTTTTCTACTGACTCTGAAAAACAACAAAAGAAAGATGCCAGGGTTCCTGCTCATCTGTGTGAATGTGTCTTAGGCATGCTGCAAGGAGGCATGAGGACTGCAGATGTGGCCAGGGCAGTGAATTGCAATGTCCGTACTGTGAGACGCATAAAACAGCGCTACAGGGAGACTTGTAGGCCTGTTGTAACGCAGGTCCTCACCAGACATCACCGGCAACAACGTTGCCTATGGGCACAAACCCACCGTCGCTGAATCATGACAGGACTGGCAAAATGTGCTCTTCACTGATGAGTCGCAGTTTTGTCTCACCAGGGGTGTTGGTTGGATTTGCGTTTATCGTTGAAGGAATGAGCGTAACACCGATGCCTGTACTCTGGAGAGTGATCGATTTGGAGGTGGAGGTTCCGTCATGGTCTGGGGCGGTGTGTCACAGCATCATCAGATTGAGCTTGTTGTCATTGTAGGCAATCTCAACGCTGTGCGTTACTGGGAAGACATCCTCCTCCCTCATGTCCTACCCTTCCTGCAGGCTCATCCTGACATGACCCTCCAGCATGACAATGCCACCAGCCATACTGCTCGTTCTGTGCGTGATTTCCTGCAAGACAGGAATGTCAGTGTTCTGCCATGGCCAGAAAGAGCCAGGATCTCAAACCCATTGAGCACATCTGGGACCTGTTGGATCGGAGGGTGAGGGCTAGGGCCATTCCCACCAG
This sequence comes from Oncorhynchus gorbuscha, assembly GCF_021184085.1. Classification (NCBI taxonomy): domain Eukaryota; kingdom Metazoa; phylum Chordata; class Actinopteri; order Salmoniformes; family Salmonidae; genus Oncorhynchus; species Oncorhynchus gorbuscha. Next base: position 72,797,903 of record NC_060174.1, read on the forward strand.
AACTTACAGGAGCCTTGGTGGAAGAGTGGGGTAACATCTCACAGCAATAACTGGTGCAGAGGAGATGCGCTGCAGTACTTAATGCAACTGGTGGCCACACCAGATACTGACTGTCACTTTGATTTTTAACCCCTCTCCCCCCTTTGTTCAGGGACACATTATTCCATTTGTGTTTGTCTCATGTCTGTGGAACTTGTTCAGTTTATGTCTCCGTTGTTGAATCTTGTTACGTTCATACAAATATTTACACATGTTAAGTTGGCTGAAAATAAACGCAGTTGACAGTGAGAGGATGTTTCTTTTTTTGCTGAGTTTACTATCTGTGCCAGCTGAGGAAACTCAAACTCTCTCAGACAATTCTGGTTTGGTTCTACATGTCCATCATTGAGTCCATCCTCTCCTCTTCTGTCACATCTGGTTTGGATCTGCGTCTGCCCACTGCAACGGCAAAGTACAGTGCATCGTCCGGTCTGTGAAGAAGGTCATTGGCTGTCACCTGCCCTCCATCAAGGACCTGCACGCCTCCAGGACAAAGAAGTGTGCAGGTAAGATCATCACTGACCCTGCCCACTCCGGACACCCCATCTTTCAAAGACTCCCCTCTAGCAGACGGTTTGGGTCAATCATGACCAAAACCAACCGCCACCACCTGAATAGTTCTTCCCCCATGCTGTGACCTTTGTCATCCGGCCACCGCGCTCTTAGGGATTAAGTGACTTTGCATTGAGCCGATTGCTGCACCTTGTCATTACTGACCTCTAACACAAATCTGCACTGTACTGTACACCTCCCCACAACACTGTATATATTCACCACAGCAGCATCTGCTTATATACACTGAACAAAAATATAAACACAACATGTGAAGTGTTGTTTCTGTAGCTCAGTTGGTAGAGCATGGCGCTTGTAACGCCAGGGTAGTGGGTTCGATCCCCGGGACCACCCATACGTAGAATGTATGCACACATGACTGTAAGTCGCTTTGGATAAAAGCATCTGCTAAATGGCATATATATTGTTCCCATGTTTCATGTGCTGAAATAAAAAATCCCATATATTTTCCATATACTCAAAAAGCGTATTTCTCTGAAATGTTGTGCATAAATTTGTTTACATCCCTGTTTGTGAGTATTTCTTCTTTGCCAAGATAATCCCTCCACCTGACAGGTGTGGCATATCAAGAAGCTGATTAAACAGCATGATCATTACACAGGTGCACCTTGTGCTGGGGACAATTAAACCCCACTTTAAAATGTGCAATTATGTCACACAACACAATGCCACAAACGTCTCAAGTTTTAAGAGAGCGCGCAATTGGCATGCTAACTGCACGATTGTCCATGAGAGCTGTTGCCAGATAATTAATTAATTAATTTGTCTATCATAAATTGCCTCCAATGTCGTTTTAGAGAATTTGCAAGTATTTCAAACCGGCCTCTGCACCCTGCCCAGTCATGTGTAATCGATAGATTAGGGCCTGATGAATTTCTTTATATTGACTGATTTCTTTATATGAACTGTAACTCAGTAAAATGTTTGAAATTGTTGCACTTTGTATTTGTATTTTTGTTCAGTATACAGTGCATTCGGCAAGTATTTTGAACCCTTGACTTTTTCCACGTTTTGCTAAGTTACAGCCTTATTCTAAAATTGATTAAATATATGTTTTCCTCATCAATCTACACACAATACCCCATAATGACAAAACAAAAACAGGTTTAATTTTTATATATATATATATATATATATATATATATATATATATATATATATATATATATATATGTAAAAAATCGTAAGTATCATATTTACGTAAGTATTCAGACCCTTTACTCTGTACTTTGTTGAAGCACCTTTGGCAGCAATTACAGCCTTGAGCCTTCTTGGGTATGACGGTACAAGCTTGGCACACCTGTATTTGGGGAGTTTCTTTGAGTGTCCCGAAGCCACTCATGCGTTGTCTTGGCTGTGTGCTTAGGATGGTTGTCCTGTTAGAAGGTGAACATTCACCCCAGTCTGAGGTCCTGAGCGCTCTGGAGCAGGTTTTCATCAAGGATCTCTCTGTATTTTGCTCCGTTCATCCTTCCCTTGATCCTAACTAGTCTCCCAGTCCCTGCCACTGAAAAACATCCCCACCACCATGCTTCATCGTAGGGATGATGCCAGGTTTTCTCTGAATACTTATATAATTTTTTAATTTTTTTTAAAATTGTTAATACATTTGCAAACATTTCTAAAAAACGTTTTTTGCATTATGGGGTATTGTGTGTAGATTGATGAGGAATATGTTTTATTTAATCAATTTTAGAATAAGGATGTAACGTAATGTGGAAAAAGTCAAGGGTCTGAATACCTTCTGAATGCACTGTAGATATATCTCTCTGTTTAATCCCACTGTTATCAGCCTATAATACTCCAGAGTTTTATGTTTACCATTCTGGTATTGTATATTCTGTATGATGTCTATGTGGACTTGTGTCTGTATTCTGTTTGTATATTGTCTATTGCTGGCTGGCAGCACTTACTCACTAAGGCAAATTCTGGGTATGTGTAAATTTACTTGGGGAATAAAGGTGATTCTAATTCTGACATATCCCTGACCTCCACATCTTTTGAAATTCACCATTTACCTTATATGCATTTTAAACTGTACTATTACGACTAATTGGCATTCCCAAATCTCCAAACATTTTTACTTCTGCCATGTTAGTTTGGAGAATCAATCAAGGAAATTCCACCAGCTGAGATTAGCAGAGTTTTCCCATCCCTGTTTATTTTTTATATGTAACCTTTTATTTAACTGGGCAAAGTGTGTTTAAGAACAAATTCTTATTTACAATGACGGCCTACACCGGCCAAACCCAGACGACACTGTGTCAATTGTGCACCGCCCTATGGGACTCCCAATCACAGCCGGTTGTGATACAGCCTGGATTCGAACCAGGGTATCTGTAGTGACGCCTCTAGCACAGAGATGCAGTGCCTTAGACCACTGCACCACTCTGGTTAATCTACACAGACACAGTGATTCCTGCCTGCCCTCTCTCTGCACAGCCTCCATAGCCTGCAAATAAATAAATAAGATAGTATGAAAGACAGGGGAATAGGAAGCTGTAATGACGTTTTTGAAGCTGCACAACAGGGATGATACATTTTTGTAGCTTACATCTTTAATTAGTTTTATGGTATAAGGCACTGGGAATTGTTACCCCAGCAGAAAATCAAGTTTTCCACTCCGCTGCTTAGCCCTGTTATAGTGGCAAACAAACCTGCGTCATCAGCAGTGTTTCAACTTGTACACGAAGACATGGAGGGATCAGCTTTGGATGATTTCTCCTCTGAAATTGAATACAAGAGGTGGGCCTACGCACAAAATACTACTCTACATTGTCTCTGGGAAGGGAAAGACTAGAAGAACACAGAAAACATCCACTGACATGTACGATATACATGCCTCTTGGTAATACTCCGACATAATGCAAAGGTAATAGGATGCATCCTTTTTTATTTGAAGTTGGTTGGTTATATGCACGGGGTTATCAACAGAGTCGGTTGATTATAATCATAGGGATATCAACAGAGTTGGTTATATGCATAGGGATATCAACAGAGTTGGTTTGATATATGCATAGGGATATCTAAAAGAGTTGTTTGGTTGTATGCATAGGGATATCAACAGAGTTGGATGGTTAGATGCATAGGGATATCAACAGAGTTGGATGGTTAGATGCATAGGGATATCAACAGAGTTGATTGGTTATATGCATAGGGATATCAACAGAGTTGGTTGGTTATGTGCATAGGGATATCAATAGAGTTGGATGGTAAGATGCATAGGGATATCAATAGAGTTGATTGGTTATGTGCATAGGGATATCAACAGAGTTGGTATGGCTACTAAGCAATCCTAAAGTTAAAATTAATTCGGAGTTTCCATTCAGATAAAATACCCTTTAGAAAACAAATTGGCATTGTCTAGGACGATCTGATTCTGTTTGCCCACAGTGGTACAAAAGCAGTAAAACATGACTTTGTGGAGGAGAAAACATTCTGTCTTCTCAATATTTTATTTTTGCTCGTCATGTACTTTGAATAACCCCTGTTTTGAACCCTGCTGTAGAAATGTGATATCAATCTAGTGAATCTTTAATCCATTTACATGTACTGTGAATGTCAGCAGGTTTGTCAACAGTAGGCAGATTGACGTAAACAGCGGGACCAGAATGGATTATGGGAATTAATCCACAGAGAAACACAGATCTTTGAAACCCAAGGGCATTCTAGCAACTCAGCACTTGAGAAAGGACCCTGTATGTCGAGAAACCTACAGTAGATAGAGCTGACATTTCTTTACGTCCAGAAACCTACAGTAGATAGAGCTGACATTTCTTTACGTCCAGAAACCTACAGTAGATAGAGCTGACATTTCTTTATGTCCAGAAACCTACAGTAGATAGACCTGACATTTCTTTATGTCCAGAAACCTACAGTAGGTAGAGCTGACATTTCTTTACGTCCAGAAACCTGCAGTAGATAGAGCTGACATTTCTTTATGTCCAGAAACCTACAGTAGATAGAGCTGACATTTCTTTACATCCAGAAACCTACAGTAGGTAGAGCTGCATTTCTTTACGTCCAGAAACCTACTGTAGGTAGAACTGACATTTCTTTACGTCCAGAAATCTACAGTAGGTAGAGCAGACATTTCTTTACGTCCAGAAACCTACAGTAGGTAGAGTAGACATTTCTTTACGCCCAGAAACCGACAGTAGGTAGAGCTGCATTTCTTTACATCCAGAAACCTACAGTAGGTAGAGCTGCATTTCTTTATGTCCAGAAACCTACTGTAGGTAGAACTGACATTTCTTTACATCCAGAAACCTACAGTAGGTAGAGCTGCATTTCTTTACATCCAGAAACCTACAGTAGGTAGAACTGACATTTCTTTACATCCAGAAACCTACAGTAGGTAGAGCTGCATTTCTTTACATCCAGAAACCTACAGTAGGTAGAGCTGACATTTCTTTACATCCAGAAACATACAGTAGGTAGAGCTGCATTTCTTTACATCCAGAAACCTACAGTAGGTAGAGCTGCATTTCTTTACATCCAGAAACATACAGTAGGTAGAGCTGCATTTATTTACATCCAGAAACATACAGTAGGTAGAGCTGCATTTATTTACATCCAGAAACATACAGTAGGTAGAGCTGCATTTCTTTACATCCAGAAACATACAGTAGGTAGAGCTGACATTTCTTTACATCCAGAAACATACAGTAGGTAGAGCTGACGTTTCTTTACATCCAGAAACATACAGTAGGTAGAGCTGCATTTCTTTACATCCAGAAACATACAGTAGGTAGAGCTGACATTTATTTACATCCAGAAACCTACAGTAGGTAGAGCTTCATTTCTTTACATCCAGAAACGTACAGTAGGTACAGCTGCATTTCTGCCTATTATATCTAACATTTGTTTGCAGACAGGATGCTTTTAAATGTACATCTGGCATGAATGTTCAGCCAGTGTGGCAGCCATGTTCAGACAGTATTTCACAGAATAGCAGACCATTAATAACTAAACTCATTCCAATATTTAGGCCACTGTTTCTTTTGGAGAACGTTTGCCATCTCATTACAATACACCTATACCATGGTCTGTAAGCACCTATACCATGGCCTGTAAGCACCTATACCATGGTCTGTAAGCACCTATACCATGGCCTGTAAGCACCTATACCATGGCCTGTAAGCACCTATACCATGGCCTGTAAGCACCTATACCATGGCCTGTAAGCACCTATACCATGGCCTGTAAGTACGGCAGTAGTGTAAACAACATGCTGAATTTATACCCGTTTCAATTATTGCCCACATACTAAACGTGCCTCACATGTTATCATCGTAAAAAGGTATAATAATACTATGAATCCACCCATTACTGTTAGAGAAAACAGATTTATTTTTCATGTGTATTTTAAATATTGCAAATGCACAGGGTTATGAAATGTCGCAGGGCCCAGAGCTATGTATGTAATGGGGGGAAGTGGTATCATGTTACACAATGCATGACTAATGAATGTTGCACTTAGTTTCCACTCCTCTCCCACGCACCAGTCTCTCATGTTATCAGGCAGAAGGAATCACTGAGACGTGGAACAATGGTCCAGGGGACATGTCACCTCTGTGCTCACTGAGGTCCCCTTTTCTTCTTCCATCTAGCTATGATCAGCTGGGTCTGTTCTGTTCTCCACCTCACTACTAAATATATTATTACAGTGTGAATGGATCCAGCATGAATATGCCTCGTCTTGGGGTAGCATGTGGTATATGGAGATTTGTCATTATTGAAGTGGATAACTAGAATGTCTGTGTCTTGGTTATCAGAATAGCCTTTTGTGTAGGCATATGTGCAAGGGTCTCCAACAACTCTGAGAATATGCCATTATAGATCAAATAGCCAGGTGATTCACAAGTAGGGAAATATACTGAAAATACAATGAGTGTGACAGAATATGTGACTTGATAATTACCTAAGTAAGGTTACTCTCAAACGTGAACGTCAAGGTAACTCTGTGATGCAAATTCACCCTTGGAGATAGCATGAAATATATGCATGTTTAATTAAGTCTAATGCGTCTTCAATATCTGACACTGGCTTTCTACCCTGCTGTAAACACCATTGTCCTGTATCAGTTACTTAACCTCTACGGCATCGGTGTAAAGACAATAATAAAGACATAAAACTATGAAATAACACATGGAATCATGTAGTAACCAAAAAGGTGTTAAACAAATCAAAATATATTTTATATTTGAGATTCTTCAAAGTAGCCATCCTTTGCCTTGATGACAGCTTTGCACACTCTTGGCATTCTCTCATCCAGTTTCATGAGGTAGTCACCTGGAATGCATTTCAATTAACAGTTGTGCCTTGTTAAAAGTGAATTTGTGGATTTTCTTTCCTTTTAGCCAATCAGTTGTGTTGTGACAAGGTAGGGGGGTATACAGAAGATAGCGCTATTTGGTAAAAGACCAAGTCAATATTATGGCAAGAACAGCTCAAATAAGCAAAGAGAAACGACAGTCCATCATTACTTTAAGGTCAGTTAATGTGGAAAATGTCAGGAACTTTTCAAGTTTCTTCAAGTGCCGTTGCAGAAATCATCAAGTGCTATGATGAACCTGGCTCTCATGACGACCGGCACGGAAAAGGAAGACCCAGAGTTACCTCTGCTGCAGAGAATTTCATTCAAGTTCATTAGAGTTAACTGCACCTCAGATTGCAGCCCAAATAAATGCTTCACAGAGTTCAAGTAACAGACACATCTCAACATCAACTGTTCAGAGAAGACTGCATAAATCAGGCCTTCATGGTCAAATTGCTGCAAAGGAACCACTACTAAAGGACACCAATAATAAGAAGAGCCAAGAAACACAAGCAACTGATATTAGACCAGTGGAAATCTGTCCTTTGGTCTGATGAGTCCAAAATTTGATATTTTTGGTTCCAGCAACAGTGTCTTTGTGAGACGCAGAGTGGGTGAACGGGTGATCTCCGCGTGTGTGGTTCCCACCATGAAGCATGGAGGAGGAGGAGTGATGGTGTGGGAGTGCTATGCTGGTGACAGTCTGTGATTTATTTAGAATTCAAGGCACACTTAAACAGTATGGCTACCACAGCATTCTGCAGCGATACGCCTTCCCATCTGGTTTATGATTAGTGGGCCTATCATTTGTTTTTCAACAGGACAATGGCCCAATCTGTGTAAGGGCTATTTGAAGAAGGAGAGTGATGGAGTGCTGCATCAGATGACCTGGCCTCCACAATCACCCAGCATCAACCCAACTGAGATGGTTTGGGATGAGTTTGACTGCAGAGTGATGTCAAAGCAGTCAACAAGTGCTCAGCATATGTGGGAACTCCTTCAAGACTGTTGGAAAAGCATTCCAGGTGAAGCTGGATGAGAGAATGCCAAGAGTGTGCAAAGCTGTCATCAAGGCAAGGGGTGGCTACTTTGAAGAATCTCAAATATAAAATATATTTGGATTTGTTTAACACTTTTTTCGTTACTACATGATTCCACTTGTGTTATTTCATAGTTTTTATGTCTTCACATTTATTCTCAAATGTAGAAAATAGTCAAATAAAGAAAAAACCTTGAATGAGTAGGTGTGTCCAAACTTTTGACTGGTACTGTACATTTGTTCTTATGGAACATATAGGCTTACTCAAAGCCAAATTGAGGTGTGAGCATGCATGCTTGCACGTGTATGTGTGTGTGCAGTAGCAGCTAACTTGTCACATTTCTTTCCTGAAATTGCATAATATGTGAATAAGCAGAGCAGCCACCCATTCACACTGTCTGTCAGTTACCTTTCATTAAATGTGACACCGTACTCATTGAATGTTGACAACCTGTCTGTCTGACTGGGCTTGTCACTCTCATCTGATCCGATGCATAGCGAAAGGCTCTGACAGCTTTGACCCTGCATGAGACCCTTTCTGTAGGTAAACTCCTCTTAGCAATGACGATGCTAATAGCATCCGATCTCTTCATCCTCTGTACCTGTGGATTGGTGTTCCACTCAGTCAGGACTAACATGCAGTCAACTGTTTTACCCCACACACACACACACACACACACACACACACACACACACACACACACACACACACACACACACACACACACACACACACACACACACACACACACACACACACACACACACACACACACACACACACACACACACACACACACACACACACACACACATAATGATGGATGAACTTCACTCTAGTTTTGCTCATTGCTGATGCATCTTGGAGTGGTGATCAGGGCACTCCTGGAGGTCTTTCAGCCCCCTCTTGGAGTCCACAGCCTTCAAACCTGCTAGTTAATAAGGGTTGCACTGCAATTAGCCCACAGCATTCCCAGCTCTGCCTTGGGGAGAGATGTGTGCCATAGAAAACAAGATAAATGTCCTTGGATTTCAACATTGGGGAGCATCTCAAGGCAACTATAAGGCATGACTGTTCCTGCTAATGCCATGGTGGCCGAGGTGGCTGTGATTTCAGCCCATGCTGTCACTGATGAATGAGGGACCATGGGGACTGTCTCAAAGAAAATAGGTTCCCTGTGCAGAAGCAGGTGCACGGTACACGTGGAGATCTAAGCCCTATTCTCCTCAGCTTTAAAGCTTTGTGATAGGTGGGCTTGGTCACCCTCGACGATAAGGAAACGACATTGTCCTTTGTGCACATCTCTTGTCTCAGAGGTCTGTGGGATTGTTTGCAACTAAGTGATTGGTTTGGTTAGAGATGCTTATTTTACCTGAGTCATGTGCGGCTTGGTAGAATACATTTTGTTAGTATTCTGTTCACTCCGGATATTTTGTTTAAAAAATGCAAATAATACTTGTATCCATTTATTAGATAAGCATGTTTTGTTGGGAAACAAATGCCAAGCCAAAGAGTATCCTGATATGTTTTAATTGCTCATTTAGGTATTGAAATGAAATTACTTTTACATGCAAATGATTCCATGGTCAGTGTTAAGTATATTATAACTGATTTGAGAATTTAAATCGTTTTTTTGTGGTTTTTTTTTTCATAAAATAGGAATAAGTTAACTTCCTGCAAATGCCTGGATGATGACAGTGAATAACATCAGTAATGCATAACATTATAAGGGAGATATGTTAGGAAAGTATAAGAGCTGTAATATGCATTTGGCTCTTTATGTACAATAAGTCAGAGTTCTGAGACCAAACCCAGGGCTTTCCTTTGATTTATCTCTGTATCACTGACCTTATAGCAAAAGGTGCTCAAATTCTATGAGCTGCCATAAGGAAAAGATTCTCACAGTCATCTAGTTAAAGCACACACACAGACACACACACACACACGATTACATGCACACGATTACATACACAAGACGACACACACTCAAGTGTACATTCTCTGAAAATGTCATTCACACTTTAATTAACTATGGTTTCTATTTTTATTTGTATTATTTAATTCACACACACACACAAATACAAAACAATATGATGAAGGTTTAAAAGATAAACAACAAGAACATGCGCAGGACAGGTGAGTAAGAAACCCAGAGGGACTTGTACTGTAGGCACCTCCCCCCTTCAACAAAACAAAAACGTACAAAAAACGTCTGATTTGTAAGAGAGATAAACAAATCATTACAGATGTACATGAAGAAAAAGGACAACTGATGGTTGAATAAAAGGTATAGAAGAAACCAAATGAAAGTTCAAGTACAATGCAGAATCAAAATAAAGATCTGCTAGGCAGATACAAGTTATTGGGATGAGACAGTAAGTGGAATGTCCTCAAGACATTTGTTTTATTTTGTGTTTGAAGTAGCTAAAGCTGATGCAGTGCTTGAGGTGGTCCGGGAGACTGTCCCAAAAAACTGACCTCTGTAGAAGATAGAAAAATTGATATTTGTCTACCACCAAAAAATAATTAATAAAATGCATTCCTCCAATAATAGCTAGTCTTTGTGTGAGTGAGTGAGTGAGTGAGTGAGTGAGTGAGTGAGTGAGTGAGTGAGTGAGTGAGTGAGTGAGTGAGTGAGTGAGTGAGTGGTGAGTGAGTGAGTGAGTGAGTGAGTGAGTGAGTGAGAGAGAGAGAGAGAGAGAGAGAGAGAGAGAGAGAGAGAGAGAGAGAGAGAGAGAGAGAGAGAAAAAGAGAGAAAGAGAGAGAGAAAGACTACATAAAGACATCTTTGCCATTGCACTATGCCTATTCAAGTGAGAAATGATCCCTTTCAGAGACCCTCTGAATCCTGAGTGACATTTTTACTTCTGTCCCATCACTATTGGATTTGCATTTATTTGCAAAAAAAAAGTGCACCTTGCAATTCTCCAATTCAGATGTCTCCACTCTAGTTTGAATTGTGACCAGACATCTCCTCTATTGCTAAATGAGTCAACCTGAAGGTCAGAACTATTGTAATGCAGACAATGACCAAGAGACAATAACAGGCAGGGATATTGTGAAATATGTGTGTCATGTGATTCTGTAGCACTAGAATGCTCTTATAAAATACTGATTCATTATCTGATGGTGTTTACCCTAGAAATGTATGTGGTAACATATGCAGCTGCTAAGGCCATGTTTATTTAGTAGAAGAATCCTCACGCGAGCAGTCTTCTTTCAGCATTTCCTGATGGATAATGTCATCCTAGTATTTCAATATGTTTCAGACAATTCACGAAAACAAGACTGTTTACTTAGTGTAACAGCAGGTATTCTAAAATACACCTTGGTATAAATTATTCCATGGAGATTCCTCATTTGGAACAACTGAATACCTGCTGTTGCCTCTAGAGTGGGCTATACCGTCATGGCCAAGTGTCACTGTAATATGTTTAGGTTGGTGTTGTTGAGGTATTTGTGTTTGTTTTGCCAAAAAACAGCTACAGTAGATGGCATGGGGAATACTAAATACTCAGATTGTGTCATTTCTGACAGTTTAGCGAATTCCTCAGAGTGGTACTGTCTTTCATAAACCTCCTGCTTTCTTCATGTTAAATATCAAATGCCTTTTATGACCAATATGCTTCTGGTATAGATTGCTGTGGCTGTGCTTACAACATCCAAAGCATGCATTTGATGTTGGATTTTAAATGCCTGGATCAATGACAGTAAAAGCTATATTTCCAAGAGCTTATACTGAGCTAGTATCTGTACAAATGGTTCTCACGAGGGAGAGGGGGAGAGAAAGGAAGACATTGTTCTGATAAATACTTGATGAATCTTCCTGAATATATGTATGTGGATGCGTTAGAAAGAGCCAACGTTTCCTTGTTAGCCACAGTCCAAGCAGCTGTGGATCTGCTCCAGGGAACCCTAATGGGAAGACTTTGAGAACAATGAGTTCAGAGAGGGGAAGAGACCAGAGAGAGATATATATAGAGAGAGACAGAGAGGCAGAGAGAGACAGAGAGAGACCAGAGAGAGAGAGAGAGAGAGAGAGAGAAGGAAGGAGCGAGAGGGAGAGAGAAAGCGGGCAGAGAGAGAGAGAGAGAGTCACAAAGAGAGAGAGGCAGAAAGAAAGGCAGAGAGAGGGAGGCAGAGAGCAGAGTTGTTTCGCCTAAAGTTTTTTTGTTCCCTCTAAGGACCCTTGCACATATTGGTAAGTTTCAGAGCAACATCCTAAAAAAATGCACATACAATATCATCAAAATGCAAATTCGAGGCAAGAGAGCAGTGTTTCGTTTTACCACACTGGAAAGATTCATAAAGATTGATTGGGATAACGTTTTATAACAGATACTCTCTACAAACAAATATATTGATACATGTCTGAGGGTTAGTGCATTTAATTGTCAAAACAGTAACACAAACTATCATGAGTTTACCTTCAATAAGAAAAAGCCTACAGTAAAAACATCTAATGTGTTTTTCACGGTTGATATACAGTATGGCATTTCTACTAGGTGCTAAATCATTTCTACCATGTGCTATTTTAGATATGCAAAGGGAACCTTTTTTCCGCCATAGAATTTTGTTTCAAGCCATTGTCCATTCTATTGCATTTTTATAATCTGCCTGAAAGTAGTGCAAACAATGCCCTCCCACAGACCCCTCCATCCTCCTACCTGCCAGACAACTAGGATCAAACACCGTGGCTGCATAATTTGTTGTGCAATCAACTGCCTGAGGCTTGTTGGCAGTGAGTCTATGCACAATACTGTACAGTGTGATCGATAAATCAAAAACAATGTTTAATTCTCAGACTGTTTCAGACATACTTCACTTTTCCTCCTGTTGATCAGTGCTATTTTGGTGAGTGCATACATTTTCAGACTTTTTTTTCATACAACCTTTACCTAAATCCAATGACATGGCTCACATTTCGTTGATTTCACATTGAATTCACCTTAGTTGACAACTAAATCAGATGTAAATCAAAATTAGATGTTGAACTGATGCCTGTGTCCAGTGTCTGGTCCACCAGCTACAGGCCTGATTGATCAAATGTAAGATTAAGATAACTTTATTGGTCAATTGCACACAAGGTCTAACCTAAATTTGACTTCCTCTTTTAACCCAGCCCCTACGACAAATCCACATACACTAAGCTCCAAAAGTATTGGGACATTGACAGTTTGTTGTTGAATTGGCTTTGAAATGATACAATTGAGTAAAGTGCTGTCAGCTTCAATTTGAGGGTATTTTCGTCCATATTGGGTGAACTGTTCAGAAATTCTTACGAAGCCACTCCTTTGTTGCCCGGGCGGTGTGTTTGGGATCATTATCATGCTGAAAGACCCAGCCACGTTTCATCTTCAATGCCCTTGCTAATGGAAGGAGGTTTTCACTCAAAATCTCATGATACATGGCCCCATTCATTCTTTCCTTTACGACGGATCAGTCGTCCTGGTCCCTTTGCAGAAAAACAGCCCCAGAGCATGATGTTTCCACCCCCATGCTTCACAGTAGGTATGGTGTTCTTTGGATGCAACTCAGCATTCTTTGTCCTCCAAACACGACGAGTTGAGTTTTTACCCAAAAGTTATATTTTGGTTTCATCTGACCATATGACATTCTCCCGATCTTCTTCTGGATCATCCAAATGCTCTCTGGCAAACTTCAGACGTGCCTGGACATGTTCTGGCCTAAGCAGGGGGACACATCTGGCACTGCAGGATTTGAGTCCCTGGCGGCATAGTGTGTTACTGATGGTAGGCTTTGTTACTCTGGTCCCAGCTCTCTGCAGGTCATTCACTAGGCCCCCCCCTTGTGGTTCATGGATTTTTGCTCACCGTTCTTGTGATCATTTTGACCCCACGGGTGAGATCTTGCGTGGAGCCCCAGTTCGAGGGAAATTATCAGTGGTCTTGTATGTCTTCCATTTCCTAATAATTGCTCCCACAGTTGATTTCTTCAAACCAAGCTGCTTACCTATTGCAGATTCAGTCTTCCCAGCCTGGTGCAGGTCTACAATTTTGTTTCTGGTGTCCTTTGACAGCTCGTTGGTCTTGGCCATAGTGGAGTTTGGAGTGTGACTGTTTGAGGTTGTGGACAGGTGTCTTTTATACTGATAACAAGTTCAAACAGGTGCCATTAATACAGGTAACGAGTGGAGGACAGAGAAGCCAAAAATCTTGCTTGTTTGTAGGTGACCAAATACTTATTTTCAACCATAATTTGAAAATAAATTCATTAAAAATCCTACAATGTAATTTTCTGGATTTTCTTTCCTCATTTTGTCTGTCATAGTTGAAGTTTACCTATGATGACAATTACAGGCCTCTCTCATCTTTTTAAGTGGGAGAACATGCACAATTGGTGGCTGACTAAATACTTTTTTGCCCCACTGTTTTTCTTTCCCCCCTCCCTTTATTTAACTGGGCAAGTCAGTTAAGAACAAATTAGCATTTTCAATGACGGCCTAAGAACAGTGGGTTAAACTGCCTTTGTCATGTTTTGTCATTTATTATCATGTCTTGTCCCTGTGCTTCCCATTCTATTCGTTTCCCTCTGCTGGTCTTATTAGGTTCTTTCCCTCTTTCTATCCCTCTCTCTCCCCCTCCCTCTCTCACTCTCTCGCTCTCTCTTCTCTCTATCGTTCCGTTCCTGCTCCCAGCTGTTCCTATTCCCCTAATCATCATTTAGTCTTCCCACACCTGTTCCCGATCCTTTTCCCTGATTAGAGTCCCTATTTCACTCCTTGTTTCCCGTACCTGCCCTGTCGGATCCTCATTTATAATTCACCGTGCTGTGTCTATGTTTTGCCCTGTCGTGTCGTGTTTCCCTCAGATGCTGCGTGGTGAGCAGGTGTCTGAGTCTGCTAGGTTCAAGTGCCTTCCCGAGGCAACCTGCAGTTCTCGATCAAGTCTCCAGTCTGTTCTTGTCTTTACGTGTAGTATTATGCTTTTTGTTTTGTAAAGTTTATTCTGGATTAAATACTCTGTTTTCGCCAAGTCGCTTTTGGGTCCTCATTCACCAGCATGACAGAAGGATCCGACCGAGGAATGGACCCAGCGACTACAGACGCTCGTAACACTGCCGTCGAGATCCAAGGAGCCATGCTCGGCAGACACGAGCAGGAATTGTCTGCTGCTCGCCATGCCGTGGAGAACCTGGCCGCTCAGGTTTCCGACCTCTCTGGACAGTTCCAGAGTCTTCGTCTCGTGCCACCTGTTACTTCCTGGCCTGCCGAGCCTCCAGAACCTAGGGTTAATAACCCACCTTGCTACTCCGGGCAGCCCACTGAGTGCCGCTCCTTTCTCACCCAGTGTGAGATTGTGTTCTCTCTCCAACCCAACACATACTCTAGAGAGAGAGCTCGGGTTGCTTACGTCATTTCACTCCTTACTGGCCGGGCCCGAGAGTGGGGCACAGCTATCTGGGAGGCAAGGGCTGATTGTTCTAACAATTACCAGAACTTTAAAGAGGAGATGATTCGGGTTTTTGACCGTTCAGTTTTTGGTGGGGAGGCTTCTAGGGTCCTGGCTTCCCTATGCCAAGGTGATCGATCCATAACGGATTACTCTATAGAGTTTCGTACTCTTGCTGCCTCTAGTGACTGGAACGAGCCGGCGCTGCTCGCTCGTTTTCTGGAGGGACTCCACACAGTGGTCAAAGATGAGATTCTCTCTCGGGAGGTTCCTTCCTGTGTGGACTCTTTGATTGCTCTCGCCATCCGCATAGAACGACGGGTAGATCTTCGTCACCAGGCTCGTGGAAGAGAGCTCGCATCAACGGTGTTTCCCTGCTCCGCATCGCAACCATCTCCCTCCTCTGGCTCTGAGACTGAGCCCATGCAGCTGGGAGGGATTCGCATCTCAACTAAGGAGAGGGAACGGATGATCACCAACCGCCTGTGCCTCTATTGCGGATTTGATGGACATTTTGTTAATTCATGTCCAGTAAGAGGCCAGAGCCCATCAGTAAGCGGAGGGCTACTGGTGAGCGCTACTACTCAGGTCTCTTCATCTAGATCTTGTACTACTATGTCGGTCCATCTACGCTGGACCGGTTCGGGTGCTACATGCAGTGCCTTGATTGACTCTGGGGCTGAGGGTTGTTTCATGGACGAAGCATGGGTTCGGAAACATAACATTCCTTTCAGACAGTTAGACAAGCCTACGCCCATGTTTGCCTTAGATGGTAGTCATCTTCCCAGTATCAAATTTGAGACACTACCTTTAACTCTCACAGTATCTGGTAACCACAGTGAGACTATTTCTTTTTTGATTTTTCATTCACCTTTCACACCTGTTGTTTTGGGTCATCCCTGGCTAGTATGTCATAATCCTTCTATTAATTGGTCTTGTAATTCTATCCTATCCTGGAACGTATCTTGTCATGTGAAGTGCTTAATGTCTGCCATCCCTCCCATTTCTTCTGTCCCCACTTCTCAGGAGGAACCTGGCGATTTGACAGGAGTGCCGGAGGAATATCATGATCTGCGCACGGTCTTCAGTCGGTCCCGAGCCAACTCCCTTCCTCCTTACCGGTCGTATGATTGTAGTATTGATCTCCTTCCGGGGACCACTCCTCCTCGGGGTAGACTATACTCTCTGTCGGCTCCCGAACGTAAGGCTCTCGAGGATTATTTATCTGTGTCTCTTGACGCCGGTACCATAGTGCCTTCTTCCTCTCCGGCCGGGGCGGGGTTCTTTTTGTTAAGAAGAAGGACGGTACTCTGCGCCCCTGCGTGGATTATCGAGGGCTGAATGACATAACGGTTAAGAATCGTTATCCGCTTCCCCTTATGTCATCAGCCTTCGAGATTCTGCAGGGAGCCAGGTGCTTTACTAAGTTGGACCTTCGTAACGCTTACCATCTCGTGCGCATCAGAGAGGGGGACGAGTGGAAAACGGCGTTTAACACTCCGTTAGGGCATTTTGAGTACCGGGTTCTGCCGTTTGGTCTCGCCAATGCGCCAGCTGTTTTTCAGGCATTAGTTAATGATGTTCTGAGAGACATGCTGAACATCTTTGTTTTTGTCTATCTTGACGATATCCTGATTTTTTCACCGTCACTCGAGATTCATGTTCAGCACGTTCGACGTGTTCTACAGCGCCTTTTAGAGAATTGTCTCTACGTAAAGGCTGAGAAGTGTTCTTTTCATGTCTCCTCCGTTACTTTTCTCGGTTCCGTTATTTCCGCTGAAGGCATTCAGATGGATTCCGCTAAGGTCCAAGCTGTCAGTGATTGGCCCGTTCCAAGGTCACGTGTCGAGTTGCAGCGCTTTTTAGGTTTCGCTAATTTCTATCGGCGTTTCATTCGTAATTTCGGTCAAGTTGCTGCCCCTCTCACAGCTCTTACTTCTGTCAAGACGTGTTTTAAGTGGTCCGGTTCCGCCCAGGGAGCTTTTGATCTTCTAAAAGAACGTTTTACGTCCGCTCCTATCCTCGTTACTCCTGACGTCACTAGACAATTCATTGTCGAGGTTGACGCTTCAGAGGTAGGCGTGGGAGCCATTCTATCCCAGCGCTTCCAGTCTGACGATAAGGTTCATCCTTGCGCTTATTTTTCTCATCGCCTGTCGCCATCTGAGCGCAACTATGATGTGGGTAACCGTGAACTGCTCGCCATCCGCTTAGCCCTAGGCGAATGGCGACAGTGGTTGGAGGGGGGACCGTTCCCTTTGTCGTTTGGACAGACCATAAGAACCTTGAGTACATCCGTTCTGCCAAACGACTTAATGCCCGTCAAGCTCGTTGGGCGTTGTTTTTCGCTCGTTTCGAGTTTGTGATTTCTTACCGTCCGGGTAGCAAGAACACCAAGCCTGATGCCTTATCCCGTCTGTTTAGTTCTTCTGTGGCTTCTACTGATCCCGAGGGGATTCTTCCTTATGGGCGTGTTGTCGGGTTGACAGTCTGGGGAATTGAAAGACAGGTTAAGCAAGCACTCACGCACACTGCGTCGCCGCGCTTGTCCTAGTAACCTCCTTTTCGTTCCTGTTTCCACTCGACTGGCTGTTCTTCAGTGGGCTCACTCTGCCAAGTTAGCTGGTCATCCCGGTGTTCGAGGCACTCTTGCGTCTATTCGCCAGCGATTTTGGTGGCCGACTCAGGAGCGTGACACGCGCCGTTTCGTGGCTGCTTGTTCGGACTGCGCGCAGACTAAGTCGGGTAACTCTCCTCCTGCCGGTCGTCTCAGACCGCTCCCCATTCCTTCTCGACCATGGTCTCACATCGCCCTAGACTTCATTACCGGTCTGCCTTTGTCTGCGGGAAGACTGTGATTCTTACGGTTGTCGATAGGTTCTCTAAGGCGGCACATTTCATTCCCCTCGCTAAACTTCCTTCCGCTAAGGAGACGGCACAAATCATTATCGAGAATGTGTTCAGAATTCATGGCCTCCCGTTAGACGCCGTTTCAGACAGAGGCCCGCAATTCACGTCACAATTTTGGAGGGAGTTCTGTCGTTTGATTGGTGCGTCCGTCAGTCTCTCTTCCGGGTTTCATCCCCAGTCTAACGGTCAAGCAGAGAGGGCCAATCAGACGATTGGTCGCATACTACGCAGCCTTTCTTTCAGAAACCCTGCGTCTTGGGCAGAACAGCTCCCCTGGGCAGAATACGCTCACAACTCGCTTCCTTCGTCTGCTACCGGGTTATCTCCGTTTCAGAGTAGTCTGGGTTACCAGCCTCCTCTATTCTCTTCCCAGCTTGCCGAGTCCAGCGTTCCCTCCGCTCAAGCGTTTGTCCAACGTTGTGAGCGCACCTGGAGGAGGGTGAGGTCTGCACTTTGCCGCTACAGGGCACAGACTGTGAGAGCCGCCAATAAACGCAGGATTAAGAGTCCTAGGTATTGTTGCGGCCAGAGAGTGTGGCTTTCCACTCGCAACCTTCCTCTTACGACAGCTTCTCGTAAGTTGACTCCGCGGTTCATTGGTCCGTTCCGTGTCTCCCAGGTCGTCAATCCTGTCGCTGTGCGACTGCTTCTTCCGCGACATCTTCGTCGCGTCCATCCTGTCTTCCATGTCTCCTGTGTTAAGCCCTTTCTTCGCACCCCCGTTCGTCTTCCCTCCCCCCTCCCGTCCTTGTCGAGAGCGCACCTATTTACAAGGTACATAAGATCATGGACATGCGTTCTCGGGGACGGGGTCACCAATACTTAGTGGATTGGGAGGGTTACGGTCCTGAGGAGAGGAGTTGGGTTCCGTCTCGGGACGTGCTGGACCGTTCACTCATTGATGATTTCCTCCGTTGCCGCCAGGATTCCTCCTCGAGTGCGCCAGGAGGCGCTCGGTGAGTGGGGGGTACTGTCATGTTTTGTCATTTATTATCATGTCTTGTCCCTGTGCTTCCCATTCTATTCGTTTCCCTCTGCTGGTCTTATTAGGTTCTTTCCCTCTTTCTATCCCTCTCTCTCCCCTCCCTCTCTCACTCTCTCGCTCTCTCTTCTCTCTATCGTTCCGTTCCTGCTCCCAGCTGTTCCTATTCCCCTAATCATCATTTAGTCTTCCCACACCTGTTCCCGATCCTTTTCCCTGATTAGAGTCCCTATTTCACTCCTTGTTTCCCGTACCTGCCCTGTCGGATCCTCATTTATAATTCACCGTGCTGTGTCTATGTTTTGCCCTGTCGTGTCGTGTTTCCCTCAGATGCTGCGTGGTGAGCAGGTGTCTGAGTCTGCTAGGTTCAAGTGCCTTCCCGAGGCAACCTGCAGTTCTCGATCAAGTCTCCAGTCTGTTCTTGTCTTTACGTGTAGTATTATGCTTTTTGTTTTGTAAAGTTTATTCTGGATTAAATACTCTGTTTTCGCCAAGTCGCTTTTGGGTCCTCATTCACCAGCATGACAGCCTTGTTCAGGGGCAGAACAACATAGTTTTAACTAGTCAGCTCTGGGATTCAAACTTGCAACCTTCTGGTTACTAGTCTTATAGTCTTAATTCATTCCTACTTAGATTAGAAGCACAAGCATTTTGCTACAACTGCAATAACATATGAAAATCAAGGGTATGTGACCAATAACATTTGATTTGATTTGATTTACAGTAAAAGTGACTCCAAAATGACACAATACATTATTTACCATTCATTTCTATTGGACACAAAATAATCTGAAACACAGCCAAAACAAACAGCAAATGCATCCAACAAATGTCAAGTCACAAGCTTGACATCGTCATTGTGTGCTATGAATACTTCACTTTTCTACTTTAATACGCATATAAGAGAATTTGTCCCAAAACTTTTCAATCAAAGGGCTGAGCCAAAACCCCCCAAAATATGTCACCATCGCGGTACTTTTGGAGCTCACCGTACATACAAGTGCACTCAGACCCCTTTACCCTTTTCCACATTTTGTTACGTTACAGCCTTATTCTAACATGGATTAAATAAAACATTTTCCTCATCAATCTACACACAATACCCCATAATGACAAAGCGAAAAACAGTTTTTCTTTTGCAAATGTATTAAAAATAGCAAACAGAAATACCTTATTTACATAAGTATTCAGACCCTTTGCTATGAGACTCGAAATTGAGCTCAGGTGCATCCTGTTTTCATTGCTCATCCTTGAGATGTTTCTACAACTTGATTGGAGTCCACCTGTGGTAAATTCAATTGATTGGACATGATTTGGAAAGGCACACACCTGTTTATATAAGGTTCCACAGTTGACAGTGCATGTCAGAGCAAGAACCAAGCCATGAGATTGAAGGAATTGTCAATAGAGCTTTGAGACAGGACTGTGTCGAGGCACAATGTTTTTCAGTGGCAGGGACTGGGAGACTAGTCAGGATTGAGGCAAAGATGAACGGACCAAAGTACAGAGAGGTCATTGATGAAAACCTGCTCCAGAGCACTCATTGGCCTCAGATTGGGGTGAAGGTTCCCCTTCCAATAGGACAACGACCCTAAGCACACAGCCAAGACAACGCAGGAGTGGCTTTGGGACAAGTGGACAAGCCAGAACCCGGACTTGAACCCGATTGAACATCTCTGGAGAGACCTGAAAATGGATATGCAACAACGATCCCCATCCAGCCTGACAGAGTTTGGGAGGATTTGCAGAGAAGAATGGGAGAAACTCCCCAAATACAGGTGTGCCAAGCTTGTAGCGTCATACCCAAGACGACTCGAGGCTGTAATCGCTGCCAAAGGTGCTTCAACAAAGCACTGAGTAAAGTGTCTGAATACTTGTATAAATGTGATATTTCCGTATTTAATTGTGTGTAGATTGATGAGGGGAAAAAATAATTGAATCCATTTTAGAATAAGGCTGTAACGTATAAAAAAAGTCAAGGGGTCTGAATTCTTTCCGAAAGCACTGTACACATACAGGTTTTGGAGAGGGGTGGGGTGTGCCACACTAGGGGCCTGGGGAGCTGTTGTTTTGGGGAGTTAAGTGACATCTAGGATTTGATACCAGCAACCCTCCAATTGGCAGCTCACTTCCCAACACATTTTTCCCATCAGACCCGGAATTTGAACACGCAATTCCAGTTGCTGGCTCACCTCGCTAACCACTAGGCTACCTGCCTCATACAACAAACAAGCTAGAGTTATTAGACCTTTCCCCTCTCCCTGGTGTCAACATGCACCTCACAAGTCAACTGCTATATTGCTCTCAGTGAAAACCTCATTACCACATAATGTGTCAGTGGAAGCTGTATGCTAAAATGAACACAACTTCTCATTTGGATTCAGCTCCTGCGGCAGTGGTGACCTCTATAGGCAAACTTTCTTGGCTTGGAAATATTGGTGTATTTGGAAAGCAAATTATCTGTGCTCAGTGTTCAACAAGCCTATTTTAATTTCTCTGAGAATTATATTATTTGTTTAATTCACTCAAACCGGAAGTGGGTTTTTGCTGTGGTTGGAAAAGGGTAGCCTTTAAAATGTTTGACATTTTGTATCTGAAGTGAACCATGTCACTCAATTAATGAACGTTAGCATGCAATTCACCAGTTTGGATGAATAAACTGTAGGTATTTCTCAACATACAATTTTGGAATTAGGCTATTGTAAAATGTAAATCTAGGAAAAGTAATAATGTCACTGGTAATTCAACTGAATTGCATAGAGACAGAAAGCCATGGTACACAGAGGCATAAATTGGCAAGCTATCTTATTTGAGAAACACTGAAGAATGCCAAGACATTATTTCCAAAACAAAAAACTTGCTAATTAGAAAGCAGAGATTAAAATCATTCTCCATGAAGGTCACCTCGCTGTTTGTTCAGATTTGTTTTCACATTTCACATTCCATCCTATTCCAGGAATGCTACTGTGTAAAATCAACTTAACAAACAAATCAAGAGAATAATGACTGCATTAGACATGCTGCTCAATCAAAATAAAGGAGGAGAATGTTGTGTTATGAAATCAAATGTATGGCATCATAGTATCAGGGACAAAATACTTTTGAACATACATTGATGAAGAATTCTAAAGCTACAGTAGAAACAAGCCAGCCAAACAAAAGGCAATTATTTCAATATGTTCATATGCACCTGATTTATGTGTAAAACATACATTTCATATAATAACATTTATTTGATGGCACTTTTGTGGGGTGTTTCTTTCATTTCTAGCTTGGCAGCCACTCATCTATATTCCACGTCTATAGGTCTCTCCCTCTGAGTTTGGTTGCCTCAAGGTATTTCTATAGCCAGCCAGTACCGCTGGATTTTCTGTCCTTGGGTTTTTGTATGGTTGCTGTCCAAGGTTCTGAAACAGAAGTGAGCAGTTGACATACTGAAAAATCTGGACAAACATACAATCTTGTATAACTTTTTTATATTAACATAATGTATTTTCCATTTCTCAATAATGCTCTAGCCTTATTTTCTCCCTAACTGTGTATCTGAGTTAGGATGACGTCAAATACAATCTTTACTATGGCTGCAGGATCAGGTCCAGACAACTATTTCTATAGGCTAAACGAACATGCCTACAATCTTCTGAGAAGATTGAACCTCTAAAGTATGTCTTCCTAAGGACAGAACTTAGAAACCTCAACTCAGACAGGAGTAACTTTTAAGTTACATTGTGGACCAAAGCCAAATCGGATATAAGAAGTTGAAAAGAGCAGTTTATTAAAACAGTGTCTTACGTAATGATGCCAATAAAATATTTTATTCACAGGCAATGGTAAAGTTACTCCAGTCATTTAATGAAGATATAATTTAATGTGTGTGGCTAAGTGTTCGACAGATGGGTTTAAAAGTATACTTTTTCACAAGGTTCCATTTGAAACCCTTGCTATTTGAAACACCAATTGATTTGATTTCACGCCCTTTTCCTAATTAGCATGAAAACTGAAGTGGTTTCAATAGTTTCCCTTTTGATAACCATAGGGAAACAATGCAATGAGTAATCACTCTTTCATGTTTTATCAAATCCACTTAACAGACTCCAGTGAAGGACATGAGAGCTCTTACAGATAGATTTATACGGTCACTCACTGAGTCATGACTGACCAGCACAACGAGTTTGCACCATTGTGCCACACCATTATGATCATTATTAGTGTAAACAAACCAAAATGACAAACACTTGCGTATTAGTGGAGCACTTTAAAGTAATACAGCAGTGAATTGCAGGCTTCATCATAATAGTGCTATGTTTGGATATTTTTGGACAGCAGGTGTGTAGATTTGTATTCTGCCGGTGTCGTCTGGCTGAAGTTCAGCTTAGTAGGCTACATAAAACTGATGAAGCAATTAAAAAGGTACATCCACAATCAACAGAGTCAACATTCTGTGCTAATCAGTGAATCAGGTAGTGTATAATTTCACTTGTCTGACAAACGTGGTGTTTAGCTGTAATTGTGAGAGTGTACTGTAGCTAGGTGGGTCGTTCCTCGAAATAAGTGCCTTTGATATTTTAAGTCAAGATTGTGCAATAACATTGAATTTTAAAAGCCTTTTTTATATTAATTAAGACTTGATAAAGTCGCAAATTCATCATTTTGACATGTCCCTCTGTGAATCATCTGTAACTTATAGGAAGATTTTAACCCACTTAACCCCAACATTTAAATAAACAACCACAACCTGTCTCTCATTTTAAGGTCAACCTGAACTATCCTTTTAATAAGGTGAAACTATTCCTTTCTTTTTTTCATTTTTACATTGAACATCTAATAGTCATATCATAGTGTAAAATCAGGTGAGCTGTTCTACTGTCTTGGGTCATTTTCTGGGCATTCTGTGGTGGAAAACTGAGCGGGTCGAGTATAACTCCTCAACCCTTTTACCAATAGATACATAGGTTAGATTTTTATTTATTTTTATGAAGCTTGCGTTCAATTGCCCTTCACTGTTACACACAACAAACTTCCATTCCCCCTGTCACAAGATGATTATGGTTGATTTAGGATGAAATTGTCAACCCTGTTACTTTAATTGGCACTTAATAGGCACTTACTTAATAGTCACTTACTATAGTCATCTTAATAGGCAATTACTAGAGTTATTTTTTCTCTTAAGATGGGAAAACAAGTTTTTTATTAAGTTGAACATGTGCTCTTTATGACAGAATGTAACATTTTTGTGAAATAAAAATGTCAACAAGTTACACTCCTCAAAAGGCACCTAATTGGTGGAACGACACAGCTGTGATGTATTCTGTGGAGATGCTCTACTGTGTCAGTCTGAGTAGATGAGACGGAGGCTTTTCTACTCTAATTCAATCTCAGTGCTTCAAGTACAATAATCTCACTATATTCCCTGGCTTTCTCTTCCTAAATCTCTAGTATGGTGCCTGAGTAAATGAGCTTGAAATTGCAAATCATCTTTGTTTTCAACAAAGCTTATTGTTTAATTGTATTGTTATCATGTACAGTGTGGAGGAGAATTTGTTGTTGATGTCATGGTGAGCCATATAGTTTATTTTTGTGTTTTGCTTTTTGTTTTTCTACACAGGCTGTAGGTAACATACTGTACCCCATCCTCACTCTGAAATACTGTATACAGTATAAGGAGATGTTTAATTGGATCGGTCAACTTTTAAATACATCTATTATAAATTCATCTATTGTCTCAGTATGATGTCTCATTGAATCCTGGCCTACTGGTATCTATATCATGCAGTATTTTACTTCTACGAGGTAATGAAAATATCTCAAAAGGTTATTGTAGAGTTATGGCAGGACTCCCTATTTTACCATAAGTTTTTACTGCTCACTGATTAGGTTTGGTCTGCCTGCTAATCTGGGAATAAATAATGCATGTAAATAGTTTAATTCTCTTCTTGCCTTAGTATTCCAACAACACCAGGCAGCCTGCAGTCCTGGAGAGATTTGCTGCACGTAGGCGATTACATGTTTGGGTGGAGATGTCCTCGATTCCCTAGAGGCGTAGTTTTAGAGGAATTGTGGCGTTGGAGGATGGCCCAGGATCGTTTTTCCGCTTCATTTCCACCATGTCTCTCCTCTCAGGCTGCGCCCTGCTCCGCTCTGCTATGAGGCTGAGCCGCATGGTAGTGCAGGGAGCAGGGACAGTACTGGAGTCGCCCTGCTCGGTAACCACACGGAACCCCCTCTTCTCCCTCTCAAACAAACACAAAAAAACCTGGGTATAAATAAAAGATGCAAGCCTAGAAACAGACCAGAAACAGATATAAAAGCAGGGTTATGCTCAAAGCCTAGGGACATTGTATCTCACATTCATGCTGTTGTGTTTATTCTAATTTTCAGAATGAGCAACAACGAAATAATCATGTTTAAATGATATTATACCGGTTCTTATTTTGGCCTGCATGGTTAATATTAGCAGCAAGAGGCCAGCATTTTTATTAGTTGCTGGCAGAGCACTTTCCCCATTATACTGTAGAGCAGAATGTAGTCAACATAGAGGACAGGATGTGCTCTAGATATATGCTCATGGTGGATTTGACCTACTGTATAGTGTCAGGGCTTCCACCTTATACAACATCAGCAGCAGTGCTGCTGCCCACTGAGCATCTTTGTGAAGGTAGCTTCCTTTCAATCCTTTGACTCAGCCACACTATTGTTTTCCCTCTGCATGCTAATGTGCTGGAGAAGATGTTATTGATCACCTTAAAATCTTTAAAAACCTCCTTTTCCTCAGCAAATCGTGTTAGCGGACCATTTGTGCAAACACTGAGCAGTACAGACTCATTCTTATACTGTGGCTCCCTTGCAAGAAATTAGCCTTTTTCTTAACATGCCACATACAGTAGAGTAAAGCAGGATCAATGGACCTCCATCAACACACTGCCTTCACATGACTCCATAATGCCTACCCGAATCAGCACTGCCCACCTTAACCTCACAGAGCACTGCAACCCACTACAATTCAATCAACTGCTATTACTGTCATGTTTGTCATTTATTATCATGTCTTGTCCCTGTGCTCCCCATGCTATTCGTTTCCCTCTGCTGGTCTTATTTGGTTCTTTCCCTCCTTCTATCCCTCTCTCTCCCCCTCCCTCTCTCACTCTCTCGCTCTCTCTTCTCTCTATCGTTCCGTTCCTGCTCCCAGCTGTTCCTATTCCCCTAATCATCATTTAATCTTCCCACACCTGTTCCCGATCCTTTCCCCTGATTAGAGTCCCTATTTATTCCTTTGTGATCCGTTCCTGTCCCGTCGGTTCCTTGTATTGTATTCACCATGCTGTGATTGCGTTTCGCCCTGTCCTGTCGTGTTTTTGCTGTGATTGTGTATCGCCCTGTCCTGTCGTGTTTTTTGCCTTCATCAGATGCTGCGTGTGAGCAGGTGTCTCTGTCGACTACGGCCTGCGCCTACCCGAAGCGACCTGCAGTCTGTGGCCGCTTCTCCAGTTATTTCCCCTCTACAAGTCTAGAGGATTTCTGTTATTCCCTGTTTGGACTTAAATAAACTCTGTTTCTGTTAAGTCGCTTTTGGGTCCTCTTTCACCTGCATGACAGAAGGAACCGAACAAGGAATGGACCCAGCGACTTCAGACGCTCGTTACACTGCCGTCGAGATCCAAGGAGCCATGCTCGGCAGACACGAGCAGGAATTGTCTGCTGCTCGCCATGCCGTGGAGAACCTGGCCGCTCAGGTTTCCGACCTCTCTGGACAGTTCCAGAGTCTACGTCTCGTGCCACCTGTTACTTCCTGGCCTGCCGAGCCTCCAGAACCTAGGGTTAATAACCCACCTTGCTACTCCGGGCAGCCCACTGAGTGCCGCTCCTTTCTCACGCAGTGTGAGATTGTGTTCTCTCTCAACCCAACACATACTCTAGAGAGAGAGCTCGGGTTGCTTACGTCATTTCACTCCTTACTGGCCGGGCTCGAGAATGGGGCACAGCTATCTGGGAGGCAAGGGCTGATTGCTCTAACAAATTCCAGAACTTTAAAGAGGAGATGATTCGGGTTTTTGACCGTTCAGTTTTTGGTGGGGAGGCTTCTAGGGCCCTGGCTTCCTTATGCCAAGGTGAACGGTCCATAACGGATTATTCCATTGAGTTTCGCACTCTTGCTGCCTCTAGTGAGTGGAACGAGCCGGCGCTGCTCGCTCGTTTTCTGGAGGGACTCCACGCAGTGGTTAAGGATGAGATTCTCTCCCGGGAGGTTCCTTCAGATGTGGACTCTTTGATTGCTCTCGCCATCCGCATAGAACGACGGGTAGATCTTCGTCACCGGGCTCGTGGAAGAGAGCTCGCATCAACGGTGTTTCCCTGCTCCGCATCGCAACCATCTCCCTCCTCTGGCTTTGAGACTGAGCCCATGCAGCTGGGAGGGATTCGCATCTCGAATAAGGAGAGGGAACGGAGGATCACCAACCGCCTGTGCCTCTATTGCGGAGTTGCTGGACATTTTGTTAATTCATGTCCAGTAAAAGCCAGAGCTCATCTGTAAGCGGAGGGCTACAGGTGAGCGCAACTACTCAAGTCTCTCCATCAAGGTCCTGTACTACTTTGTCGGTCCACCTACGCTGGACCGGTTCGGGTGCTACATGTAGTGCCTTGATAGACTCTGGGGCTGAGGGTTGTTTCATGGACGAAGCATGGGTTCGGAAACATGACATTCCTTTCAGAGAGTTAGATAAGCCTACGCCCATGTTCGCCTTAGATGGTAGTCATCTTCCCAGTATCAGATTTGAGACACTACCTTTAACCCTCACAGTATCTGGTAACCACAGTGAGACTATTTCTTTTTTGATTTTCCGTTCACCGTTTACACCTGTTGTTTTGGGTCATCCCTGGCTAGTATGTCATAATCCTTCTATTAATTGGTCTAGTAATTCTATCCTATCCTGGAACGTTTCTTGTCATGTGAAGTGTTTAATGTCTGCCATCCCTCCCGTTTCTTCTGTCCCTACTTCTCAGGAGGAACCTGGCGATTTGACAGGAGTGCCGGAGGAATATCATGATCTGCGCACGGTCTTCAGTCGGTCCCGAGCCAACTCCCTTCCTCCTCACCGGTCGTATGATTGTAGTATTGATCTCCTTCCGGGGACCACTCCTCCTCGAGGTAGACTATACTCTCTGTCGGCTCCCGAACGTAAGGCTCTCGAGGATTATTTGTCTGTGTCTCTTGACGCCGGTACCATAGTGCCTTCTTCTTCTCCGGCCGGGGCGGGGTTCTTTTTGTTAAGAAGAAGGACGGTACTCTGCGCCCCTGCGTGGATTATCGAGGGCTGAATGACATAACGGTTAAGAATCGTTATCCGCTTCCCCTTATGTCATCAGCCTTCGAGATTCTGCAGGGAGCCAGGTGCTTTACTAAGTTGGACCTTCGTAACGCTTACCATCTCGTGCGCATCAGAGAGGGGGACGAGTGGAAAACGGCGTTTAACACTCCGTTAGGGCATTTTGAGTACCGGGTTCTGCCGTTCGGTCTCGCCA
Organism: Oncorhynchus gorbuscha; assembly: GCF_021184085.1. Lineage (NCBI taxonomy): Eukaryota > Metazoa > Chordata > Actinopteri > Salmoniformes > Salmonidae > Oncorhynchus > Oncorhynchus gorbuscha. Next base: position 72,826,697 of record NC_060174.1, read on the forward strand.
ATGCGCCAGCTGTTTTTCAGGCATTAGTTAATGATGTTCTGAGAGACATGCTGAACATTTTTGTTTTTGTCTATCTTGACGATATCCTGATTTTTTCTCCGTCACTCGAGATTCATGTTCAGCACGTTCGACGTGTTCTACAGCGCCTTTTAGAGAATTGTCTCTACGTAAAGGCTGAGAAGTGCTCTTTTCATGTCTCCTCCGTTACTTTTCTCGGTTCCGTTATTTCCGCTGAAGGCATTCAGATGGATTCCGCTAAGGTCCAAGCTGTCAGTGATTGGCCCGTTCCAAGGTCACGTGTCGAGTTGCAGCGCTTTTTAGGTTTCGCTAATTTCTATCGGCGTTTCATTCGTAATTTCGGTCAAGTTGCTGCCCCTCTCACAGCTCTTACTTCTGTCAAGACGTGTTTTAAGTGGTCCGGTTCCGCCCAGGGAGCTTTTGATCTTCTAAAAGAACGTTTTACGTCCGCTCCTATCCTCGTTACTCCTGACGTCACTAGACAATTCATTGTCGAGGTTGACGCTTCAGAGGTAGGCGTGGGAGCCATTCTATCCCAGCGCTTCCAGTCTGACGATAAGGTTCATCCTTGCGCTTATTTTTCTCATCGCCTGTCGCCATCTGAGCGCAACTATGATGTGGGTAACCGTGAACTGCTCGCCATCCGCTTAGCCCTAGGCGAATGGCGACAGTGGTTGGAGGGGGCGACCGTTCCTTTTGTCGTTTGGACAGACCATAAGAACCTTGAGTACATCCGTTCTGCCAAACGACTTAATGCCCGTCAAGCTCGTTGGGCGTTGTTTTTCGCTCGTTTCGAGTTTGTGATTTCTTACCGTCCGGGTAGCAAGAACACCAAGCCTGATGCCTTATCCCGTCTGTTTAGTTCTTCTGTGGCTTCTACTGATCCCGAGGGGATTCTTCCTTATGGGCGTGTTGTCGGGTTAACAGTCTGGGGAATTGAAAGACAGGTTAAGCAAGCACTCACGCACACTGCGTCGCCGCGCGCTTGTCCTAGTAACCTCCTTTTCGTTCCTGTTTCCACTCGTCTGGCTGTTCTTCAGTGGGCTCACTCTGCCAAGTTAGCTGGTCATCCCGGTGTTCGAGGCACTCTTGCGTCTATTCGCCAGCGCTTTTGGTGGCCGACTCAGGAGCGTGACACGCGCCGTTTCGTGGCTGCTTGTTCGGACTGCGCGCAGACTAAGTCGGGTAACTCTCCTCCTGCCGGTCGTCTCAGACCGCTCCCCATTCCTTCTCGACCATGGTCTCACATTGCCTTAGACTTCATTACCGGTCTGCCTTTGTCTGCGGGGAAGACTGTGATTCTGACGGTTGTCGATAGGTTCTCTAAGGCGGCACATTTCATTCCGCTCGCTAAACTTCCTTCCGCTAAGGAGACGGCACAAATCATTATTGAGAATGTATTCAGAATTCATGGCCTCCCGTTAGACGCCGTTTCAGACAGAGGCCCGCAATTCACGTCACAGTTTTGGAGGGAGTTCTGTCGTTTGATTGGTGCGTCCGTCAGTCTCTCTTCCGGGTTTCATCCCCAGTCTAACGGTCAAGCAGAGAGGGCCAATCAGACGATTGGTCGCATACTACGCAGCCTTTCTTTCAGAAACCCTGCGTCTTGGGCAGAACAGCTCCCTGGGCAGAATACGCTCACAATTCGCTTCCTTCGTCTGCTACCGGGTTATCTCCGTTTCAGAGTAGTCTGGGTTACCAGCCTCCTCTGTTCTCATCCCAGCTTGCCGAGTCCAGCGTTCCCTCCGCTCAAGCGTTTGTCCAACGTTGTGAGCGCACCTGGAGGAGGGTGAGGTCTGCACTTTGCCGTTACAGGGCACAGACGGTGAGAGCCGCCAATAAACGCAGGATTAAGAGTCCAAGGTATTGTTGCGGCCAGAGAGTGTGGCTTTCCACTCGCAACCTTCCTCTTACGACAGCTTCTCGTAAGTTGACTCCGCGGTTCATTGGTCCGTTCCGTGTCTCCCAGGTCGTCAATCCTGTCGCTGTGCGACTGCTTCTTCCGCGACATCTTCGTCGCGTCCATCCTGTCTTCCATGTCTCCTGTGTTAAGCCCTTTCTTCGCACCCCCGTTCGTCTTCCCTCCCCCCTCCCGTCCTTGTCGAGAGCGCACCTATTTACAAGGTACATAAGATCATGGACATGCGTTCTCGGGGACGGGGTCACCAATACCTAGTGGATTGGGAGGGTTACGGTCCTGAGGAGAGGAGTTGGGTTCCGTCTCGGGACGTGCTGGACCGTTCACTCATCGATGATTTCCTCCGTTGCCGCCAGGATTCCTCCTCGAGTGCGCCAGGAGGCGCTCGGTGAGTGGGGGGTACTGTCATGTTTGTCATTTATTATCATGTCTTGTCCCTGTGCTCCCCATGCTATTCGTTTCCCTCTGCTGGTCTTATTTGGTTCTTTCCCTCCTTCTATCCCTCTCTCTCCCCCTCCCTCTCTCACTCTCTCGCTCTCTCTTCTCTCTATCGTTCCGTTCCTGCTCCCAGCTGTTCCTATTCCCCTAATCATCATTTAATCTTCCCACACCTGTTCCCGATCCTTTCCCCTGATTAGAGTCCCTATTTATTCCTTTGTGATCCGTTCCTGTCCCGTCGGTTCCTTGTATTGTATTCACCATGCTGTGATTGCGTTTCGCCCTGTCCTGTCGTGTTTTTGCTGTGATTGTGTATCGCCCTGTCCTGTCGTGTTTTTTTTTGCCTTCATCAGATGCTGCGTGTGAGCAGGTGTCTCTGTCGACTACGGCCTGCGCCTACCCGAAAGCGACCTGCAGTCTGTGGCCGCTTCTCCAGTTATTTCCCCTCTACAAGTCTAGAGGATTTCTGTTATTCCCTGTTTGGACTTAAATAAACTCTGTTTCTGTTAAGTCGCTTTTGGGTCCTCTTTCACCTGCATGACAATTACACTTAAAATATCTATAATGGACCATGACTCTGAGCTGACTTGCCATGACCTACGCTTTATATTCTATCTATATTTATTTTCATGATCTTTATACTTTAAGAGTCTGGGTGGGCAAAGCGCCCTCATGGCCCTTGAGTTTTATAGTGAATATCATGCTCATGTGTGCATTCCAGTGGGGTGCAGTAAGAGGAGATAGGTTTACCCCTTTCACGGCTTGTTCCCCCTAATGCCCAGCCATCCTCATAATGACCTCTCTGTTTAATACAATTAATAGCCATTAGTGTTTTTCCAGTTTTGTTTTCAGTTGAGAAACTTTGTACAAATAAAATTGGTCAGGAGTAACTAACAGCCCTGAGTGGATTTTGTTTTATGTTCCTAGCAATGGGAATAGTACCTCAGCAGTTACAATTATATACCAGGCAATAGCACTGAAATGAAGTACCTGTTTGATGGTCTGGCACAGTGTAACAAGAGAAAAAGAAGACATCAGATATGTGGAAGACATCAAGACATGACCACAAAACAAAGCCTATTAGCATATTTATTTGTGGTTGAGATACTGTATGCAGTGTGGATTGCAGATTTGCAGCATGCACAGCTTTTTAGTTTACACTATAACTGGGTGTGTGCCGTATAATGATGTAAAAAATCAAGTATGATATAGCCACAGTTCTATGGCCTTATGAAAACAGTACAATAGCTATGATACACATTAAAGACACAGCCTTAAGTATGGGTGCCCTAGACCACCATGGAAACAGACCATGCCCCCAAACATGACATTTTGGAGAGAGAGAGAGATGCGGCAAGAGAAAATTGAAATTGTAAACACAATGTGTCCCCCCAGTATGTACACAATGCCTCTCTCCTTGCCAGTGTTTACTACTGTGGCACAGATTCATTGTTCTCATCAAATATTGTTGTGTGCGACCTTGTTAAAATCAGTAATGTTTCCTACCCATCACCAGGAAAGCACTCGGTCTCCACTCTGAATGCCATTAATGCAAGGTGCAAGAGGAAGAGGCAAGGGAGGACAATGTGGTGTGGGAAAAGGCTCCAGTTTTCCATCCCATCCAGCTGTCTTTCCATACCCCTGGGGAGAGAGAAGCATGTATTTAAGCAGGATACGACCCTAGCCTGAGGAAAACGCCTGGTGTCACAGTGGGAGAGAGAGAGAGTCAAGTTAATATGACACAGACCGCAGCCCATACAATTGAGACAATGACCTCACTCCGAAGCAGGGTAAGACTAGCGCCAGGAGAAATGTGAATGCATTTACATTTTTTTCTGTGACATTTTATAATTTTAGCAAACACTTATATCCAGAGCAATTTACAGTTAGTGCATTCATTTTAAGATAGATAGGTGAGACAACAACATGTCACAATCGTATCAAGTACATTTTCCCTCAACAAAGTATTTATCAGTTAAGTCATTGATAGTAGGAAATGACAAGTGCCATTTTTTTTTTATCACTGAGGCAGCAGTGCATTTGGAAAGTATTCAGTATTTTGTTACATTACAGCCTTATTCTAACATGGATTAAATGAATACAAAATTATCATTAATCTACACACAATACTCCATAATGATCAAGCGAAAAAATGTTTTAGAAATACCTTATTTACATAAGTATTCAGACCCTTTGCTATGAGACTAGAAATTGAGCACAGGTGCATCCTGTTTCCATTCATCATCCTTGAGATGTTTCTACAACTTGATAAGAGTCTACCTATGGTCAATTCAATTGATTGGACATTATTTGGAAAGGCACAATCCTGTCTATATAAGGTCCCACAGTTGACAGTGCATGTCAGAGAAAAAACCAAGCCATGAGGTTGAAGGAATTGTCCGTAGAGCTCCCAGACAAGATTGTGTCGAGGCACAGATCTGGGGAAGGGTACCCAAACATTTCTGCAGAATTGAAGGTCTCCAAAAACACAATGGTCTCCATCATTCTTAAATGGAAGAAGTTTGGAACCACCAAGACTCTTCCTAGAGCTGGCCGCCCGGCCAAACTGAGAAATTGGGGGGGGGGGGGAGGTGGTCAACCAAAGCTCCAGAGTTCCAGAGTTCCTCTGTTGTCCTTCTGGAAGGTTCTCCCATCTATGAAGCACTCCACCAATCAGGCCTATATGGTAGAGTGGCCAGACAGAAGCCACTCCTCAGTAAAAGGGAGTGGCTTCCATCTGGAGTATGACAAAGCCACCTAAAGACTCTTAGACTCTTAGACCATGAGAAACAAGATTCTCTGATCTGATGAAACAAAGACTGAACTGTCATGCCATCTTCACAACTGTCTTTGTGTACTTTGACCTTGTTAGTTTGTTGGTGATATGGACGCCAAGGAACTTGAAGCTCTCAACCTGCTCCACTACAGCCCCGTCAATGAGAATGGGGGCGGGCTCTGTCCTAATTTTCCAGTAGTCCAAAATCATCTCCTTTGTCTTGATCATGTTGAGAGAGAGGTTGTTGTCCTTGCACCACACTGTACTCCTCTGTATAGGCTGTCCCATCGTTGTCGATGATCAGGCCTACCACTGTTGTGTCATCTGAAAACTTAATGATGGTGGTGGAGTCGTGCCTGGCCGTGCAGTTATGAGTGAACAGGGAGTATAGGAGGGGACTGAGCACGCACCCCTGAGGGGCCCCCGTGTTGAGGATCAGCCTGGAGGATGTGTTGCTACCTACCCTTACCACCTGATGGTGGACCATCAGGAAGTCCAGGATCCAGTTTCAGAGGGAGGTGTTTAGTCACAGGGTCCTTAAATTAGTGATGAGCTTTGAGGGCACTATGGTGTTGAACGCTATGCAATGCAAATTGGAGTGGGTCTAGGGTTTCTGGGATAATGGTGTTGATGTGAGCCATGACCAGCCTTTCAAAGCATTTCATGGCTACAGACGTGAGTGCTATGGGTCGGTAGCCATTTAGACAGGTTACCTTTGTGTTCTTGGGCACAGGGGCTATGGTGGTCTGCTTGAAACATGTTGGTATTACAGACTCAGACAGGGAGAGGTTGATCAGCGCATGCTCGGAGTACACATCCTGGTAATTCGTCTGGCCCTGCAGCCTTGTGAATGTTGACCTGTTTAAAGGTCTTACTCACATTGGCTGCAGAGAGCGTGATCTCAGTCATCAGGAACAGCTGTTGCTCTCATGCATGCTTCAGTGTTATTTGCCCCGAAGCGAGCATAGAAGTTATTTAGCTCATCTGGTAAGCTCGTGTCACTGGGCAGCTCACGGCTGTGCTTCCCTTTGTAGTCTGTGATAGTTTTCAGGCCCTGCCACGTCCGACAAGCATCAGAGCCGGTGTAGTATGATTCGATCGTAGACCTGTATTGACGCTTTGCCTGTTTGATGGTTCGTCGGAGGGCATAGCGGGATTTCTTATAAGCTTCTGGGTTAGAGTCCCGCTCCTTGAAAGTGGCAGCTCTACCTTTAGCTCAGTGCGAATGTTGCAAATATTAGCTAATGTGTTATAGTTTGTTTACTCAACAAGTTCTGCTCGAAGTGATCTGAATTTGCACAAGCTTGTTGAGAAAAATTACTCATGGATGTTCCCAGTTTATATGCTTAAGGTACTCTAAATAATCAATCTTCCCTACCACAGTAGTCATTCTCAATCCATGTTGTGGGTGATTAAAAGTTCCAATTGTTGGATATCCTCAATCTGGCTAGATTCCAATAGGAATTACACATCACTTTGCAAGTCACATTTAAGGCTACAGGAATGACAGCCATTAAATACAACAACCATGTCTCTGTCGCTAACTAACTACAATTCACTCAAAAGGCAAGGCACAGTGGTAAATATAAAAATATTTTAGAAAGAATTCTCAACTTGAATTGTACTAGTTGAATTGTAGTATTCACTCAGTCAAAAGTTGAATGAACATATAATTACATTTGAGAATGTATGTTGGTTCAGCTACTGTGTATGTCCAAATGTTGAGTAAACTCACAATCCTATTGCAGCTGGTTGCCTTACAATTGTATGTTCAATCACATTTTTTTATATACAGTATATACAGTGTACTGATGTTTAGACTTTGCAGTCAAATAAGATCAATGTCCATAAGAGGCCATTATTAACAGCATTTTCTCACTTAAATCCTTCATTTGACCTTGATCTTACAGCAGCTAACATGTGACCTTTATTTTCAACCAAGAAATATAAATACATTAGATGCTGTAAAATGCTTTGGCGCTTGTATTCCATATGTATAGCTATGCATAAAGGGATCATTGCAATTACTGTATGTGCATGCAGACAGGTGAGAGCTTGACGCTATCATGTGGCCTTACGCTCTTAGTTCCCACATGGATCAGAGCACGTCATAAGGATGAGATAGATTCCCTTTGACGTAGTTCATTATAAAAACTTCATTTAGCTTAGAGTATTTCACCAGATCACTGTTACATACTGCAGCCACACACTGTATACTGCCCTGCCGCTTCCAGCCAGTATTGTTGGCTTGATTTACAACGGGTGTTGACTGTTAATTACCGGGTGACATTGAAAAGCACAGAGGATTTATGATATTCAGCGACCCCCCTTGTGGCAGCTACAGGAGATGAGCCTCACAATGGTGAACATCAATGTGTGAGAGGAAGAAAAAAGCATTTCCCAGTTTCTCACAGCAAGGCTTTAAAAGCCACAGGCCTAAACATATTAAGCCTTGTTCCAGGAAGCAAAAAGGCAAAGACCATTCCTCCCTCAGACCAATAATAATTGTTTGTCCCTCTTAATCATAGTTTTACCCTTGCACACCATACTGAATACCCACAGATAATTTAGACCCAATAAATCACATATGTACTTTGATGTGATATTAATGCATTTTCTCATTTGGGGGCTGGCTAGTGGCTCCTCGTCACAATCCTGTCAATGGAATAATACAGGATGCAATGCAAGGACATATTCCCCTCGCTTGCTATTGGGGTTGTATTTCTACCTCATGTTTCCGTGGTCATTGCAGCTGAAATACATATGAACATTAAGTGGGCTGAAGTTTCTTTTTATCAGGAGTTGCCATAATGAAAATGTAACTTAATAATGTCGTCACTCGATTTGTAGTTTCTCTGTGACTCCTCCGGTATTCACAATGGCTGCCAGTTCCATTGGCATGGTGGGTCTGTATTTTCCTTCCCAAGATGGCAGGCTTTCACAATGATACTAATTTGTCGGAAGCTATTAAGCATGCTTTTAGCTTTATTGCCTCTCATTATAACACATAATAACAAGATGTCCAGACATGACTGCCTAATTGCATTGGAGCATATTCATTATTCACTTATCCATTCAAATGAGTGCTTCTGTAGGGCACTATGAAATCCTCTTTGCCAATACTTAAATGCTACAGCACGGGTGGATGATATAGAAGGGAATCACAAGATTCAGACATGCTATGACAGGATTAATAATGTAAAGTAAGGGAGCACAACAGTATTTTTTTTTAAACCAATGTGTCTATAAGAGGTTTTAGCTGTCTCAGAAATAGCTGCTTAAAGGGCAACAAAGGGTGAGATCTGCGTGGATGCAAAGTCATGTAGGTGAAAGAAGAGCACTGTTGTCAGTTATGATGTGTTTATGTTTGCTGTTCACCAAAGTAATTATTAAGGAAGCATAAAACATCAGTCTAAGTATTTTAACACAAATATCATCATATCTGTTGTATCGGTCCCGTGCCATAACTCAAGGATTTGGTACTATAATGAAAGGGTTAATAATCAGATATCAGATTGTTATTTATTTATTTCTATTGGAAATATTTGAAAGTACATTTGAAAATATAGACCTGGGTTCAAATGCATGGGCATGTATTTGAGTATTTTCAAATAATGTATATACCAATACTTTCCAAGTATATTTCCAAATACATTCCAACATTCAAATACTTGTATTTTTCAATTAAAAGATATAAAAATAATTACTTCCAAATGTCTATAAAAGTAATTAAAATACCCTAAATAGTATTTGAACAGAGGTCTGTCATTGATGTACCACATTCAGTTACCTGACATTGCATGTTCCTGTAGATGGGGAAGGATGGCATCAGAGATGAGGCTTCTCAGCCAATGACAGATGGAGTGGTTGGCATTGAGTCCTGATTTAAAATCGGGTACCTTCTGTATTTTCTACCATACATCTGCTCACTGTTTTCAGACCTCCAACAACAATGGACGTATTCCTCCATTCTTTCGAAATTCAATGAAATGTGTTTTCATGAAAGGAGCCAGAGCTGCAAAAGGAGAACAAGACGAGAGAGCAGTGAGAGTAAACAATGATGAGCCATGAAAGGGTCAGAGTTGGGATGCCTACACAGCGTAGATGACATTTAAGACTTTATCTGCAGTTTCTGCATGGGCAAAAAAGGGACAGGGACGTGGAATATAAACCCTTTCATCTGAAGTTTGATCTTTCCCTGAATACAGTCATCTTACAAGTAGAAAGGCTGGCCAAAAGGTTTTCTTGATAGCTGAGAAAGTCAGATACTACAAATAAGGAAGTGGATTATACTTCCAGGAGAAGGGGACAGGGAAAAAAACAATTTTATTTTCTACCAAGCTGTTATAAGCTTTGATGAGAGGATGAACCCTCTCCTTGAAGCACAAATATATTCTTACAAAACCGTATCTATCAGTTACACAAGCAACTGCTAGTCCTAATTTTAGTTTTTATCAAAACCAACAAATGTCCAACGTGTCCCAGTAGTTCCCTTTGTAGATCAATACTTATTGTGCCACTGGAAATGCAAAGGCAGGCTAAAAACTACAAAAGTACTCAGGCACACCAAGGGATGAGACAAATAAACCACCCCTGCACTATAGATGTAAAAAGTAAAGCAGTATAACTGATGTCTTTACATGGGGTTTGGTTAGTTTGGTGGATGTTGTCGTAAAAAGAGTATATAGCCCCACAATGTCAAATAAAAATGAAAAATTTGTAACTGTCCCTATGTCCTTTTGATCTAATCTATGTCTATAAAGCATTACTACATAAATGATAAGGCTCCCTGTGTTAAAGATAACAGAAAGATGAGATAATCATATTAAGAAGACAGAGGTCACTTTCCAAGGACACTGATACTAAAGTAGATGCTGGTTGAATGTACGGGGAACTCACTGTCACAGTTAGATTAAAGACAAATACAGATCAGTAGCAAAGGACATGTTGGAAAATTACAGTGCCAAAATTTCGGAACAATAAGAATTTCAAAACAAACACCATCTCCAACAATTAACCTACCGTCCTTTGGGACTCATAGCTGGCGGGAATATGTTGATTTTAATGATGAAAAACCTCTCTGTGGCCCTCTGTCATAGTCCCATTGTATAAATTGTGCATTTTATTAGTAAATTGTGCATTAAATTGATGGTCAAAGATTTTTGACTGCTTCTATGTGAGAATATTGTTCTGCACCCGTTTGCTAGTAGGACCTCGATGCTCGTTAAGTAACTCACTCTCCTTGTCATAAACTTTCATTTTAATCATAGGCTTCAATGATTTAGAAAATGTCCCCCCCTCCTTTTACCATAGCAATGGATATACCATAACAATGGATATAATTTGTGCCTTAACAAAGAAGCTGAGAATTATCTACACTATGCCGGAATTAACTCCATTTCAACACCAATCGCTTTACCTGAAAATACCATGTACTCTAGAGAATGTCACTGTGCCTGCTAGATACCGCATCCAACTAAGGGACTTTAAAAATGAAACAGATATGGTTAGATATGTACAGTGCCTTCAGAAAGTATTCACACCCCTTGACTTTTTCCACATTTTGATGTGTCACAGTCTGAATTTAAAATGGGTTACATTTAGATTTTGTCTCACATTTTTACGAATGAATTAAAATGAAAAGGTCAAATGTCTTGAGTCAATAAGTATTCAACCCCTTTGTTATGGCCTAAATAAGTTCAGGAGTAAAAATGTGCTTAACAAGTCAGATAATAAGTTGCATGAACTCACTATGTGTGCAATAATAGTGTTTAACATCATTTTTGACTGACTACCTGTCACGCCCTGACCTTAGAGAGCCTTTAAATTCTCTATTTGGTAGGTCAGGGTGTGACTAGGGTGGGAAATCTATGGTTATATTTCTTTGTGGGCCGAGTATGGTTCCAATCAGAGGTAGCTGTCTATCGTTGTCTCTGATTGGGGATCATACTTAGGCAGCCCTTTTTCCTACCTTCTGTTGTGGGATCTTGTCTTTGTTTGTTGCATGGGTTGCACTCCTAAGCTTTTCGTTCATTGAGTTGTTTATTGTTTTTTTTGGTGGAACATTTCAATAAAGAAAATGTACGCCTACCACGCTGCACCTTGTAGTGTTACGACGAACGTAACACTACCTGTCACGACTTCCGCCAAAGTCGGTCCCTCTCCTTGTACGGGCGGCGTTTGGCGGTCGACGTCACTGGTCTTCTAGCCATCGCTGATCCATCTTTCATTTTCTATTGGTTTTGTCTTTATTTTCTACACACCTGGTTTTCATTATCCAATGACATGTTCATGTGTTTAACCCACTGTTTCCCCCATGTTTGTTGTGTGTGATTATTTCTATGTTCAGTTCGGTTCATTATGGCTGGTTTTTCGACGGGTGCTGTGTTCACCCGTGCTTAATATTTACAGTTAGTTTTTTGGTCAAGTGTATTTGTTTACCTTGTGCCTTTAATTTTTGAGTAAAGTACGTTGCTCACTCATTTTGTTCTCCTGTGCCTGACTTCACGCACCAGCTACACTCACCTTCTGACACTACCTCATCTCTGTACCCCACAGATACAATTATCTGTAAGGTCCCTCAGTCGAGTAGTGAATTTCAATCACAGATTAAATCACAAAGACCAGGGTAGTTTTCCAATGTCTCGTTATGGGTGAAAATAAAAACAAGCAGACATTGAATATCCCTTTGAGCATGGTTAATTACACTTTGGATGGTGTATCAATACACCCAGACACTACAGAGATAGAGGCATCCTTCCTAACTCAGTTACTGGAGAGAAAGCAAACTGCTCATGGATTTCACCATCAGGCCAATGGTGACTTTTACAACAGTTCCAGAGTTTAATGGCAGTGATAGGAGAAAACTGAGGGTGGATTAACAACATTGCAGTTACTCCACGATACTAACTTAAATGACAGAAGCCTGTACAGAATACAAATATTTTGAAACATTTATCCTGCTTAAAATATTTTTCCATTTTCTTCATTTTTTCCCCCACACCAGACGTAAACATATACATACAAACAACAGTTTAGAGACGCACATAAACAACGACTACATCTCATCTGCCTAGACCGACAGGCTCACACTCCCCATCTCTTTTGCCTGCATTATTGTTTACCACATGGCCTTAAATTGTACCAATTTGTTATTCTTGGTCACCCATGCTATTTCAAAATTGAAAAAATAAATAATTAGATTTTTCCATTGTGTTAATGATGGCGGATTGATTGATTTCCAAGTTTTTAGTATACGTTTTTTCAAGATGAGTGCTGAGAAGAGAATCGTCCAGCCCATTGGGTATCTCACTACACCCCCATATGCCATGTCTTCAAATATGCAGACAGACGGATTAAAAGTAAGTTTACATTGTAATACCTCTGACCAGTGTTGATTTTAACATTCAAATCTTGGTGGGGCAAACTCCCCATAACATTTTTAGATGCATGCCAGCAGAGCCACTACACAGCACTAAATAATACATTAATTGCACTATAACGGTGACAAACAGCACCGACAAACTGTTAGGGCCTACATAAAGCTGTTCCAACATCAGGAGTCGCAACAGCAAAACAGTTCATTCAGCCTCATTTACTGCCTTTAATACAAATATAACTGATATGGCTGACTTGCTTAAACAAATGTGTTTTCTATTGACAATTAAGATGTACAAACTATGGCATAAGGGGACGATGAGCAGATAAGAGGCAATCCGCAATTTCGATTAAGACATTGATGAGCGAGTTAGGATGAATGTAGTCAATATAACTATTTGTTCAGCACTTTTGAAAAGTACAGCTACAGAATTCAGAACATGGGCCGTTCTTACAGCATTCTCCCTGTACACCAAGTCAGAACCATAGGATAAATAAAGGGGGCATATAAGAGGAGAATGAAAGCTTTTAGAATATTCGATGATGACATTTCGCTAAAACAGGCTATAGGCTAAATGTGCACCACCAAGTCAGAACAGTGGGCTAAATTATTAGGGCGAGACACATGGGCTAATAACAGCTTGCTACACAACATACACTTAGTATTACTGTCTTAGCTACTGTATACATATCTCCGTGGCATTTTCCATAATTTATGCAGCAGCATACAAGACATTGGACTCAGCTTGTTGTGCTGTGCTCACCTGAACAGGAAGGTGGCGCAGCATACTCTAGAAAGAGGCCCGAAATCCCGACTTGGAATTCAGAGTTGGATTTTCTGTATATTCCCAGTCGGAGCTAGTTGAACTCACTGAAGCCTGAGATTTCCCAAATCCAAATTGCTCAGTTGTTTTGAATGCGGCAGAAGTCATGCTGGATTGACAGCATAGCTAATGTATCCAAACTTCTTTGGACCATGGCGTTACACTATTCTTTGTGATATCCAATTGGTTGTTACGATCTTGTCTCATCGCTGCAATTCCCCTACAGCCTCGGCAAACTGCACTGCTTTTTGATACACTGCTCACTTAAACCTGGAAGCCATCCACACCAATGTGTCGGAGGAAACATCGACTGGCCCGCCACAAGGAGTCATCAGAGCACAATGAGACAAGAACATCTCAGCCGGCCAAACCCTCCCCTAACCCAGACGAAGCTGGGCCAATTGTGCGCGATCTCATGGGTCTCCCAGTCACGGCCGGCTGGGACACAACCTGGGATCGAACCCGGGGCTCCAGTGGCGCCTTAGCACTCATTGTTGAATTTGCAATTTCCAACTTGTTTTGTAATGTTTATGTCAAATGGCCAATGAGCACCGATACGTTTTATCTATAATTTGTCTTCATATGACAAGGATTGAAAAATATTTGCCAGTAGATTGCTGACTTGATGCAGGATGATGACTGCTTGTCGAGCTTCCTAGCTAAGATTTTGAAAGTATGATGTTGACATGATCAATCCAATCAACGCTAAGGTAGATATAACGAAATTTGACATTGTTTTATCTGTGGCCAATGACTTTGAGCCTTCTTGGATGGGCACTTCTAATGTAACTCTATGGCACCACCCAAGGGGCTTGAATTTTTGAGTGACAGAACACTGAGCCAATCACGGTGCAACTAGAGAACATACGTAGCGCAGGGGGGAACCAACCCTTTTTCGCTAGCTTCCCCACCACCACAGAAACCACTTAGCAAGTGCAAGTCCTGTTAATACATTTTTTATTATTCTTTTTGATCTAAATCTCTTTTTTGGGGTGGGGGGGGGGTCGAGGTGAGGAGGAGGATTATTTAAGATACTGTTTGAAGAGGTAGGGTTTAAGGTGTTTTCGGAAGATGGGCAGGGACTCTGTTGTCCTTCAGGGGGAAGCTGGTTCCACCATTGTGGTGCCAGGACAGAGAAGAGCTTGGACTGGACTGAGCGTGAACTGCCCTACTGTAGGGGTGGGAGGGCCTAGAGACCTGAGGTGGAAGAACGGAGTGCTCGGGTTGGGGTGTAGTGTTTGAGCGTAGCTTGAAGGTAGAGATGGGCAGTTCCTCTTGCTTTTCCGTAGGTAAGCACCATGGTATTGTAGTGGATGCGAGCTTCAACTGGAAGCCAGTGGAGTGTACGGAGGAGCAGGTTTACATGAGAGAACTTGGGAAGGTTGAAAACCAGGCGGGCTGCTGTGTTCTGGATAAATTGCAGGGGTTTGATATTCCAAGCGGGGAGCCCAGCCAACAGCGAGTTGCAGTAGTCCAGACGGGAGAGGACAAGTGCCTGAATTAGGACCTGTGCCGCTTCCTGTGTGAGATAGGGTCGTACTCTATGGATGTTGTGGAGCATGAACCTGCAGGAGCCATGTCTTGAAATATGCAGATAGATGGATTTAAAGTTAATTTCCATTGTAATACTTTTGACAACAAAAATCTAACTCCACCCATAACTTTTGGACTGTATAACATTCCCAGAAGGCATGGATTATGGAAAATGAATCTGGTAATCTAATTTAATTTACTGTGGCCCTAAGATCTGTGGGTCTATTGAAGATTATTTAGCCAAATTGTTTTTATGACTACAGACAATAGACTATTATTACTATTTTCATGCATTAAATAATTTGTGTGCATGTCTATACAACATTTGGCTAAAAATAAACCATGCCATGAATTAAGAACAGATAATTTTTTGCACAATCCAAAGTGGCACATTGACAACTCAAATCGGTTTAAAGAGCCTTCTAATATTAGACAACAAATATATATACTAAAACAACTCTGGGACCACCCGCAAGATGATTTTTATTGCTGATGCAGGACTCTAGTGCGATAGGAGAGAGCCTGACTGAAACATTCACACCTCCATTAATTTACAAAAGGATAGTCTAGTAGCTTGGCTGGATGTGAAAAATCCCCCAATTTGATCCACAGTTTAGACTACCGATAGATGATACAATCAGTCAGAGTTGAGTCCTATTGTAAAGTGTAGCCTAATGGCCAAAAAAGGGCAAATTTACAATGTATTCAATGCTTAAGTACTCTAGACTGCATGCTAAAGACAATCAGAAAGAATGTGTCTTTAACCCTGCATTACAATATAACTTATTTTGAACGAAAGCCAAGAAGGAGTGAGTCACTCAAGCCATATGCTGTTCCTGCTTCCGTAGCCTATTTGAGTGTTTGTTTAATATCCTACTGATTCTGTGATCACTAGGCCTCATGCTATCGCAAAATGTTGCGGATAAAGCAATTTCACAAATCCGGCTGTTTTTAAATGTTCATATTCTGTATTAAAGGCTTTACAATTTTGTTTTCATTAGAATAGACTATCTGGTATTACTTATACTTTATTTGGTATTGTTTACACTGTTTCAAACTGGCAAATACATTTTATTGTAACCTAAGAGCACCTGTTTGTCATGCAACAATATCTCTTGACAATGATTTTACATGAAGCATAATTCACATGACATTTCTAAAATACTTATACCCACTAGGCTAATAAATAATCACATTTTTCCTTTGGATTACTTAATTAACCTATATACAGTGCCTTGCGAAAGTATTCAGCCCCCTTGAACTTTGCGACCTTTTGCCACATTTCAGGCTTCAAACATAAAGATATAAAACTGTATTTTTTTGTGAAGAATCAACAACAAGTGGGACACAATCATGAAGTGGAACGACATTTATTGGATATTTCAAACTTTTTTAACAAATAAAAAACTGAAAAATTGGGCGTGCAAAATTATTCAGCCCCTTTACTTTCAGTGCAGCACACTCTCTCCAGAAGTTCAGTGAGGATCTCTGAATGATCCAATGTTGACTAATGACTAATGATGATAAATACAATCCACCTGTGTGTAATCAAGTCTCCAGGGACAGGGAAGATGGTTAAAATTGATGGGAAGATGGATGGAGCCAAATACAGGACCATTCTGGAAGAAAACCTGATGGAGTCTGCAAAAGACCTGAGACTGGGATGGAGATTTGTCTTCCAACAAGAAAATGATCCAAAACATAAAGCAAAATCTACAATGGAATGGTTCAAAAATAAACATATCCAGGTGTTAGAATGGCCAAGTCAAAGTCCAGACCTGAATCCAATCGAGAATCTGTGGAAAGAACTGAAAACTGCTGTTCACAAATGCTCTCCATCCAACCTCATTGAGCTCGAGCTGTTTTGCAAGGAGGAATGGGAAAAAATTTCAGTCTCTCGATGTGCAAAACTGATAGAGACATACCCCAAGCGACTTACAGCTGTAATCGCAGCAAAAGGTGGCGCAACAAAGTATTAACTTAAGGGGGCTGAATAATTTTGCACGCCCAATTTTTCAGTTTTTGATTTGTTAAAAAAGTTTTAAATAGCCAATAAATGTCGTTCCACTTCATGATTGTGTCCCACTTGTTGTTGATTCTTCACAAAAAATACAGGTTTATATCTTTATGTTTGAAGCCTGAAATGTGGCAAAAGGTCGCAAAGTTCAAGGGGGCCGAATACTTTCGCAAGGCACTGTAATGTTATTTCAAGTTATCCTTTTGGAGCACATGCAAAAGCGATTTGGAGTTGTTGAACAGGAGTGATAAAATGTACTACAATTTAACTTGAATTAACTGATGAGGATGAAGAAGAAGATAGTGATTGAATTGAAAATGGTCTGTTATATTCCATTACATTCTTAAAATATATGTATTGACTGAATATATGCAAGTGATGTTTGCTAAATTAACAAGTTGATGGAATAGCCATAAAGCCTCCGCGACAAAGCACAGACCCCGCAACCCCCCCCCCCCCAAAAGAATGTGTTCTCATATTTTCAAGACCTGAGCTATTAAAGGTAGGTGTTTTATTTATTACATTTACTTGTGGAATGTTTTTAAATGTTTTAATTTAACTAGGCAAGTCAGTTAAGAACAAATTCTTATTTTCAGTGGGTTAACTGCCTTGTTCAGGGTCAGAACAACAGATTTTTACCTTGTCAGCTCGGGGATTTGATCTTGCAACCTATCAGTTACTAGTCCAACGCTCCAACCACTAGGCTACCTGCTGCCCTGTTGTTACTGGAAAGATAACAATAGAAAGAATAATCTGGTGGCATTGGTAGAGCGTCAGGCAGAGAATGGACAGCGTTTGCGCTGTACTGGAAGTACACAACAACGCTGTGGGCCAGGGGTAAATGGTTTTAGCAGCCTTTCCAATAAATTGGAATACAAAAGAAGCCATCCACCCTTGATGGGCTATCAGCAGGACAATAGACTCTTGCCGAGTTTAGGGACTTTAAATGTATTAATGGATGTTTGCGAGGCATGTCACTTAACCCATCTCTTTCCATAACCCACCACATGCACTGTTTTCTAACCACATCTGGATGGATCCATAATGAATAGCTATGGGAATAAATATCACTGAATGACAGAAATATTGGAATAAAGTAGGCTAACACAATTGAAAGCAACAAATTGTTGCTTACTGAAACACCCAACGTCATCCAATTATTATAATATGATTTGAAGCAATAACCTACCCGCATGTGTTCAACTACTTCAGCCACGTTTCGTGCTGCTTTGAGACAAGCATGGGGAATGGTCTTGATGAATCAATTATATTTTTATTTTCATGAATGTCCGTTTGGGTATTGGTTAGCCTAAAATTAGGATGTGTAAATGTTAATCACATTGTACAGCACCGTATTTTCCAGGAAAACCTGAGGCCTACATAGGCTACTGTAAAATGCATTTTTGTTTTTCTTGAAATAACATTTTAGGCTTGAACAAATCTTGTGTTTTAATTCTGACGTACAATAATACCTTTCAGAGTTTTGTCAGTTTCATCTCACCAAAAAAACACCAAACGGCCTGCGAGGAGTGCTACACGAACAAGCATAACACAGAATAACAAAGCAGAAGTTAGGAGAACCGGAAAGAGGTATCCTGCACATTTTAAAGTTAAAAGTCTCCATTCGCTGTTACTCCTCAGTTGAGTTTACTTCACATTTAGGTAGCTATTGTAATGGATTTGTTTGCCAGATAACATGAGCTGTATTATGCCTACAACAGGGAAGTTTCAGTCCGCTAGGTGTATCTGTACACAATGGGTGTATCTCTACACCATGGGCATATCTCTCGGTGACGTGGATATCCCCATCCATGCAAGCACTCAATATTGCACCATCCCATTTTCTGGACTATGTCTGAAATCATAACCAGTAGTATCTACCAGGAATAATGAATCATAGAATTATAATAGATGTTTGGTGAATATATGAATTATATATAACCACTCGAGTATTTTCGAATGTATTTAATCACTGAAAATCTTGCCAAAGCATATTCTGTAGGATGGGTTAATATGAATGTACAATAATTTGACATGATTTATATGAACATATGGACTGAAATGAACAAGGGAGAGGTTATACATAGGCTAAATCTGGAATAAGCTTATTCCCACACTTTACAATAACTCTGTTGCAGAAGTCTTAGGTAGTCTCTGTATACGCTATTCCCTCCATCACAACACTACTGCCCAGTTGAAGAGCTTTTGATCTCCATGCAGCACCACAGCACCTTGCGCCTTTGGAAAAGCACCCCTCAGCCTCAGAAGATACCCTTCTGGTAGCATGCAGCCATAGTCATACCCTAATGTATCCCTATGAGCCTACTAGTCAAATAAATGGCTGAGCATGCATGATGCGTGCTACTCATCATTCCAACATATTTGAACATCTATTCTGTCATTTGTCTGTTGTAATAGGAACTAAATTGAGAATAGAACAGTCTTATCCATTTGTTTATTGAAATCCATGTGGGTATTCAAAATTATCTACTTTCTCCAATGTTCTTTAGCCTATCTCTTTAATAATTCAATGTTTAATTTGGGGCTTTCCAAATAAAAAAATAGACCTTCGAATTGTAGGCATTATAATTTAGGCTAACGTTTTGGGTACTGGTGTCTTGAGGAAAATTTGTATAACCCTGTTTGTGTTTTATAACTGTTTTGATTATAGGACTCCCCTTAAAGAGATACCCTAGCTCACAGGCCTCCAAATATAGCTTCTAAATCAATTTTAAACAAGTTGAAGAAGCACATGCAGTGGCTGATAGGGAAAACAGTTCTGGCAATAAGAATAGGCTATAGATAGTTATAGCCAAGACTTAATCAATATTTTGTTTTGTCACATTTATTGGTATGGGTAAAGCCTCTGTGTGATGGGGTTGTGCAATGAAAATGGCAATAACACGTCTACATACAGAGTGGAATTCACTAAAACAACAGTCAAAATGCCTAATATAAGACCTACAGACCGTGCTCCCAAATACTGGAAAAAGTGTGATTCATTCGGTTACATGATCACCCCAGTAGCCCAACACGGCTATAAAAATTAATTATGCAATTATATGGTCATTAAATAACACAACAGCATGGCATATTTCAATAGTGGAATAGGCCTAGCCTAAATCATATTTACTTTCTATTTTGCAGCTCAGGTGGTTATACTTGGCTCTTCTGTGTCTTTATATTATCATTCTCACACAAGTCATTTGCTGAAGGCCCAAGCCTATACATGCCATCTACTGGTATAACGTCATTATCGAAAGCCGTTCTAAAACAAGCCCTAGACTTTGATTTTGGAAATTAAACCAGAAGCTCTAGCCTAGACTCTCAGTCTGCTGACGGAACCTCAGTCTGCTGCTCTCTCCCTCCGCTTACACTGACCATCAGATGCAGGCACCATCAGCCCAGTAAAATAAAAATAAAAAGTGAATTATTTAAATGTATGGTCACTCAGCTGTGCATCACAAGAAAAAAAAACAGATCTATTACCGGTGTGATCATATAGCCTACCTCAAATTTGTAAATATATATTTTGGAAATGTCTGAAAAACAATGCATTGGCAGGGCAATTCAAGCAAAGCCAATATGTGCTGATAATGTATTGGGCCTATAGCTTAAAGCACAAACATCATTGCTACAGTACTGTTTTTAATTGGTTAATGTTGTATAGGCTAACGTTTTTTAAGCGGTAAATCTTGCTTTTTGATTCAAAGTGATCTTGACTCAGAAAAGGTTGGTGACCACTGTTCTAGAGTTTTCACTATCAACATTTCCCTTTACTGTGGCAATTGTGAACGAATCAGCGTAATATTAACTACTTTCAATGCAACATACCGAAACAAAACAAACTACTGTATGCAAGAGATTTTGATGTAGGCAGAATGCATCGGAGTAGGATTCTACTGCATTTACACACACTACTCAGCCCATGAAACGAATGTGAAATGTCAGAATAATAGTAGAGAGAATGATTTATTTCAACTTTTGTTCCTTTCATCACATTCCCAGTGGGTCAGAAGTTTACATACACTCAATTACTATTTGGTAGCATTGCCTTTAAATTGTTTACCTTGGGTCAAACGTTTTGTGTAGCCTTCCGCAAGCTTCCCACAATAAGTTGGATGAATTTTGGCCCATTTCTCCTGACAGAGCTGGTGTAAGTGAGTCTGGTTTGTAGGCCTACTTACTCACACACACTTTTTTCGGTTCTGCCCACAAATGTTCTGTGGGATTGAGGTCATGGATTTGTGATAGCCACTCCAATACCTTGACTTTGTTGTCCTTAAGCCATTTTGCCACGACTTTGGAAGTATGCTTGGGGTGATTGTCCATTTGGAAGACCCATTTGCGACCAAGCTTTAACTTCCTGACTGATGTCTTGAGATGTTGCTTCAATATATCTACATAATTTTCCTCCCTCATGATGCCATCCATTTTGTGAAGTGTACCAGTCTCTCCTGCAGCAAAGCACCCTCACAACATGATGCTGCCAACCCATGCTTCACGGTTGGGATGGTGTTCTTCAGCTTGCAAGCCTCCCCCTTTTTCCTTCAAACATAACAATGGTCATTATGGCCAAACAGTTCTATTTTTGTTTCATCAGACCAGAGGACATTTCTCCAAAAAGTACGATCTTTGTCTCCATGTGCAGTTGCAAATCGTAGTCTGGCTTTTTTATGGCGGTCTTGGAGCAGGGGCTTCTTCTTTGCTGAGCGGCCTTTCGGGTTATGTCGATATAGGACACGTTTTACTGTAGATAAGTAAGGACCTTTGCTGTTGTTCTGGGATTGATTTGCACTTTTCGCACCAAAGTACGTTCATCTCTAGGAGACAGAATGCGTCTCCTTCCTTAGTGGTATGACGGCTGCGTGGTCCCATGGTGTTTATACTTGCATACTATTGTTTGTACAGATGAACATGGAACCTTCAGGCATTTGGAAATTGCTCCCATGGATGAACCAGACTTGTGGAGCTCTACAATTTTTGGCTGATTTGGCTGATTTCTTTTGACTTTCCTATGATGTCAAGCAAAGAGGCACTGAGTTTGAAGGTAGGCCTTCAAATAAATCCACAGGTACACCTCCAATTGACTCAAATTATGTCAATTAGCCTATCAGAAGCTTCTAAATCCATGACATCTTTTTCTGGAATTTTCCAAGCTTTTTAAAGGCACAGTGAACGTAGTCCCATAGGACTCAGTCCCATAGGACTGCACATAATTGGCCCAGTGTCGTCCGGGTTAGGCAGGAGGGCTTTATTTGGATCAAAGCGCTCTAGCAACTCCTTGTGGTGGGCTGGGTGCCTGCGGGCTGACCCGGTCACCAGTTGAACGGTGTTTCCTCCGAAACATTGGTGCGGATGGCTTCCGGGTCAAGCTGGCGGGTGCTAGGCGGGTCATGATTTGGTGGACGCATGATTCCACCTTCGCCTTTCCCAAACCAGTTGGGGGGTTGCAGTGATGAAACAAGATCGAAAAAAGGGGGTAAAATACTCCAAATAATAATAATAAAAAAATACTACAACACAGTTATGGGAAGCACAAGTAAAACAAATCCCCTGGAAAAACTGTTGCATTCCTTCACAAAAAAGTCCATAATAAATACCTTAAACTGGCTGAACAGCACCAGAACATCAAGATGAAATGCATGTTGAATTTTGTTGCAGCAATACGGTGCATTAAAACTAAAAGCAGATTTACTTTACTCAGTGGATCCTCGAATTAACCAAACCTGTAAATGGGTGAGGCAACTCAGGTGTCTATACTTCAACAGCAAAGTTACAGTAGATGGAAGCTTTTGACGTAGGGACTTGTAAACAAAAAGGGAGTAATGTAGAGATCTACGGGTCTTTTGCAAAGTCCAGCCTTTAGATACAGGATGCAGTGATGAGTGTCAAAACGGACACCTGTAACTACATTACATTTACATTTAAGTCATTTAGCAGACGCTCTTATCCAGAGCGACTTACGGGCACTACGGTAGATGGCATCCAAAGATTTAAGAGTAGTAGCAGCTGCACTTTGATAATCAAGAACAGATAAAAAGGTTGACTGAATAATTTACTTCCTACTGCTTAGAGAAAGGCACAATCTATATCTGTATGAAAAGCCAACTTAAAGTGTTAGCTTCTTAACCAGCTCATCAACATGTTTTTTAAAAGTAAAATCCATATAAATCCAATTGCCTAAGTATTTATATGTGGGAACACGGTCGATTGGAGAACCATCTAACGAGTGAACATATAATTAATCTCAAACATTCTTACAAGAGAATGTATTTTGTTTTGCCCTTATTTAGCACACATTTTAATCGCCAAGGGATTCCTGCAAGCTATAAAATCTGACTGTGGAGACAACAGTCAGGGCAATAGCATACATAATAGTATCATCTGCATGTAGATGATACGCATTTTTAACAGACTAACCAATGGTGTTTATATACAGTTGAAGTTGGACGTTTATATACACCTAGGTTGGAGTCATTAAAACTGTTTTTCAACCACTCCACAATTTTCTTGTTCACAAACTATAATTTTGGCAAATCGGCTAGAACATCTACTTTGTGTATGACACAAGTAATTTTTCCAACAATTGTTTACAGACAGATTAGTTCACTTATAATTCACTGTATCACAATTCCAGTGGGTCAGAAGTTTACATACACTAAGTTGACTTTGCCTTTAAACAGCTTGGAAAATTCCAGAAAATGATGTCATGGCTTTAGAAGATTCAGATAGGCTAATTGACATAATTTGAGTCAATTGGAGGTGTACCTGTTTATGTATTTCAAGGCCTACCTTCAAACTCAGTACCTATTTGCTTGACATCATGGGAAAATCAAAAGATGGCAGCGTCATGTTGTAGGGGTGCTTTGCTGCAGGAGGAACTGGTGCACTTCACAAAATAGATGGCATCATGAGGGAGGGAAATTATGTGGATATATTGAAGCAGCATCTCAAGACATCAGTCAGGAAGTTACAGCTTGGTCACAATTGGGTCTTCCAAATGGACAATGACCCCAAGCATACTTCAGAAGTTGTGGCAAAATGGCTTAAGGACAACAAAGTCAAGGTATTGGAGTGGCCATCACAAAGCCCTGATCTCAATCCTGTATAAAATGTGTGGGCAGAACTGAAAAAGCATGTGCGAGCAGGGAGGCATACAAACCTGACTCAGTTACACCAGCTCTGTCAGGAGGAGTGGGACAAAATTCACCCAACTTATTGTGGGAAGCTTGTGGAAGGCTACCCAAAATGTTTGACCCAAGGTAAACAATTTAAAGGCAATGCTACCAAATAGTAATTGAGTGTATGTGAACTTCTGACCCACTGGGAATGTGATGAAATAAATAAATCATTCTCTTTCCTATTGTTCTGACATTTCACATTCTTAAAATAAAGTGGTGATCCTAACTGACCTAAGACAGGGAATTTTTAGAAGGATTAAAATGTCAGGAATTGTGAAAAAACTGAGTGGAAATGTATTTGGCTAAGGTGCAAACTTCCAACTTCAACTGTAAATAGTGAAGATAGTACAGTACTAGAGGTCGACCGATTATGATTTTTCAAAACCGATACCGATTATTGGAGGACCAAAAGAAAGCAGATACCGATTCATCGGCCAACTGTATTTACTTATTTGTTGTAATAATGACAATTACAACAATACTGAATGAGAACACTTATTTTAACTTAATATCAATAAACATTAATAAAAATAAATTTAGCCTCAAATAAATAATGAAAAATTTTCAATTTGGTTTAAATAATGCAAAAACAAAGTGTTGGAGAAGAAAGTAAAAGTGCAATATGTGTCACGGCTCTCGTCAGAATGAAGATCAGACCAAAGCGCAGAGTGGTAAGTGTTCATGATATTTTATTTCTCAAAAAAACACTCAAACAAAATAACAAAGTGAAAAATTCTGTCAGGTGCAGACACTAAACAGAAACTAAACAGAAAGGCTGCCTAAGTATGATTCCCAATCAGAGACAACGATAGACAGCTGCCTCTGATTGGGAACCACACTCGGCCAAAAACAAAGAAGTAGAAAACAAAGAAATAAAGAACCTAGAATGCCCACCCTAGTCACACCCTGGCCTAACCAAAATAGAGAATAAAAGCCTCTCTATGGCCACGCACCTTTCGCAACCCACGAAAGGTGCGTGGTGCATGGACCTTCACAAGAGGAACCGGGTCGCTAATCATCGCCGGAGGAACCAGACCGCCAATCATTGCCGGAGGCTCCGGACTAGGAAACATCGCTAGAAGCCCCGGACTGGGAACCGTCGCTGCAGGCTCCGGACTGGGGACCGTCGCTGGAGGCTCCGGACTCACCAGGCTGGGGAGACACACTGCAGGCCTGGTGTGTAGAGCAGGCACATGACTCACCAGGCTGGAGAGACACACTGGAGGCCTGGTTCATGGAGCAAACACAACCTGTCCTGGCTGGATACCCACTTCAATCCAGCAAGTGCGGGGCACCAGCACAGGACGCACTGGGCTGTGAAAGCACACTGGAGGTCTGGAGCTTAGAGCTAGCACAACCCCTCCTGGCTGAATCACCACTTTAGCCCGGCACGTTCGAGGCGCTGGCACAGGACCAGGAACACATTGACAACAGCCACCCTCGAAGCAGCGTTATCCATGCAGAGCAAGGGGAACAACTACTCCAAGTCTCAGAGCGAGTGAAGTTTGAAACGCTATTAGCGCGCACCCCGCTAACTAGCTAGCCATTTCACATCGGTTACACTAGCCTAATCTCGAGAGTTGATAGGCTTGAAGTCATAAACAGCTGTCACGCCCTGACCTTAGTATTCTTTGTTTTCTTTATTATTTTGGTTAGGTCAGGGTGTGACATGGGTGATATGTTTTTTTCTTCATCTAGGGTGTTTGTATTGTCTAGTTTTTTTTGTAGATTTATGGGGTTGTTTTCATCTAGGTGTTTATGTAGGTCTATGGTTGCCTAGATTGGTTCTCAATTAGAGGCAGGTGTTTATCGTTGTCTCTGATTGGGAACCATATTTAGGCAGCCATATTCTTTGGGTATTTTGTGGGTGATTGTTTCCTGTGTAAGTGTTTGTGCCACACGGGACTGTTTAGTTTCCATTTCACTTTGTTATTTTGTATTTGTGTCATGTTCAGTCTTTTTTATTAAAACATGGACACTTAACACGCTGCACATTGGTCCTATCCTTGCTACACCACTTCAGACAAAGAGGAGGAAATTCTTTACAACAGCTCAATGCTTGAAGCATTACGAAGAGCTGCTGGTGCCTACCATCGCTCAGTCAGACTGCTCTATCAAATCATAGACCTAATTATAACATATTAACACACAGAAATACGAGCCTTTGGTCGTAGAATGGTAGAATCCGGAAACTATCATTTCGAAAACAAAGCGTTTATTCTTTCAGTGAAATACGGAACCGTTCAGTATTTTATCTAACGAATGGCATCCCTAACTCTAAATATTGCTGTTACATTGTACAACCTTCAATGCTATGTCATAATTATGTACAATTCTGGAAAATTAACTACGGCCTTTGTTAGGAATAAATGGACTTCACACAGTTCGCAATGAGCCAGGTGGCCCAAACGGCTACATATACCCTGACTGCTTGCACGGTACGCAAGAGAAATTACACAATTTCCCTAGTTATAAGAAATTCATGTTAGCAGGCAATATTAACTAAATATGCAGGTTGAAAAATATATACTTGTGTATTGATTTTAAAGAAAGGCATTGAAGTTATGGTTAGGGACATTGGTGCAACGACAGTGCTTTTTTCGCAAATGCGCTTGTTAAATCATCACCTGTTTGTCGAAGTAGGCTGTGATTCAATGAGAAATGAACAGGCACCGCATCGATTATATGCAACACAGGACACGCTAGATAAACTAGTAATATCATCAACCATGTGTAGTTAACTAGTGATTATGTTAAGATTGATTATTTTTTATAAGATAAGTTTAATGCTAGCTAGCAACTTACCTTGGCGTTTTGCTGCCCTCGCGTAAGAGGTAGTCAGCCTGCCACGCAGGCTCCTCGTGGAGTGCAATGTAAGGCAGGTGGTTAGAGCGTTGGACTAGTAACCGGAAGGTTGCAAAAGCAAATCCCCGAGCTGACAAGGTAAAAATCTGTCGTTCTGCCCCTGAACAAGGCAGTTAACCCACCGTTCCTAGGCCGTAATTGAAAATAAGAATGTGTTCTTAACTGACTTGCCTAGTTAAATAAAGGTGTAATTTTTTTTTACATTTAAAAAAAATAATCGGCAAATCGGTGTTCAAAAATACAGATTACCGATTTTTACGAAAACTTGAAATCGGACCCAATTAATCGGCCAATCCGATTAATCGGTTGACCTCTATACAGTAGGTCCCAAAATCAACCCCTGTGGTATACCTTTATGTACTTCAAGAAATTCAGACTTAACCCCATGAATCACGATGGCCTAAATTCTGTCACTTAGATAATCATGAACAGGGATCAGAGCTCAGAGCTCAGGCACATCGAGGACAATTTATTTAAAAAAAATAGCATGATAGCACATTTGATACAATAGCATAAAAGGCTTTTGACAAGTCCACAAACAAAGCAGCACATTACACTTTAGTGTCTAAAGTGTTGACAAGAGCATTAACAACTAAATTGGATGCTTTAATAGTGCTATGCCCAGGCCTAAACCCTGATTGGTTTACATTCAAAATTAATTTATCAGATAAAAAAGAGCAAGGTTGTTCATTTACCTAAGATTCAGGAATCTTATCTAGATAAGAAAGCCTTTAAATTGGGCGATAATTGTTAAGATCACTACTAACCACACCCTTATTGAGTGGCAGCACAAAAGCTGATTCCCATACTTTTGGAATATTTCCAGATAACAATGTTAAATAAAAATGTTTTTTTTTTGACCCAACAATGATGGTGGGCCCCTGTGGATTTCTTGTTGTCTTTTGCTAGCAAAGCATCCCATACTTATTTTTCAGTAAATACCCTAAAAGAACAACTTTGACTATGTGAGGCGGTTTGTTTTGAAAACATGCATGTTTACAGTAGCCTACTTTGCCCTTGAGCGAAGCATTGTGTGATCCAGTCAGTACTAGTTTGAATGTCCAATGCTGACCAGAGCAAGACGTGGGCAGTTGTAATTTGAACTATGAGATATAGGCCTATCATTTGGCCCGTGTTTCTATTGTCTAGATGAGTGAGCTAAAGGCTGTCTGAGCACCCTCTGATTGACCTCACAGTGTCCAGTCTGATCCATTGAAATTGAATTACTTTCTGTAATGTAGTACACCGCCCTTCGATAGCTGTATCTCTTTAACCAAAGAGATCTTTGTGTATTCCACATGTAATGCTGGTGTTATGAGATGAACATTATCAATGTACTATTTGATTTGACATTAGTCTTTCATTTTGGCATGGAGACATGGGCTGTAGTTAAAATGCCATCTAGTGCTGTCAGAGTGACCCAGTACTGTGTTTGTAGAATGATAGATAGGCTGATCCATTCCTCTGTGAGATAAATGAACAAGCTGCTATGCATCGGGATTAGTAGTCCTTCCACAGACTCCCAGATCAAAGCCTGCGTAAGCTCACTCTCTTGGCTGGAACTGCAACAAAAGTGTTGAAAGCTGTCTGAGAAAGAGAGATGCAGCAAAATATTACATGTCTCCCTTGGCTTAAATAAGTATGTAAAGATTTCAGTCTCAGTGGCTGGCTGCTGGTTTCTCTTTAAGCTACCCAGCCACTATGTGTCGGATGCAATTGTGATATGTCCTCTGACACAAGGACAAATAAAATGTCATCTAAAAGTACTTCTTTGTCTGTGTGTTCCAAAGAAAGGCCTTGGCATTTATAACCACAGACTAAGCCTACTCCCTACTGGGCAATGACGTCAGATCAACATCCAATTTTGATTGGATTGTCAACAAACATGGATTTGGTTTTGAATTGACCAAACCCTTGAAACCCTGTTGTTGATTTTTGTTTGAAGATGTGGTTCAGTTGAGAATAAAACTTTGTAAATTGATGACTTTGTAAATTGATGTTAATTGTTTAAAAAAACTACTTTTATACATTGATAAGGTATGGTGAAAGTTTAAACAACGTTTCACATGTATTTTTGATTGATGGGTTGATAGCTACAGAACTTGAATGAGCCTTCGGTCAACCATCCTGGCCAGACCAACGAAATCCTGCTTATTTTCCTGTTTCCATTAGTCTATTTTTGTATTGAAGCACTAACTGTGGGTGTCTAGTATTGAAAAGGAGCTGCACAAAATTTGATTTCCCATCAAAACAGTGTTAAAAATGCACTCACCGAGAGATTATTTCTCATGTTCCCTGGGGATGGCCGTATGAAAGCTATAATTTATTTTTCTCACTCTGATCTTCTAGATGTTGCCTGTTTCCCTGCAAGATGATAATAAGACAAGATTAAAAAAAATGTTTTTTAAAAATGAAAACAAAAGATTATCATTACATGGGACCCTCACAATGTGAAAGCTTTGAACAGCGTTTTATGTTAAGAAAGGTTTCATTTTCATTTATATTTCAGATGTTTTAATAGGTTGCACCATTTCCTTACAAAAGTCACGATACTCACAAAGAGGAAATCCTTGAATGATTCTGAAACCTACTGTGTCATCTGTGCAGCTCATTAGTCTGCACTAGATTAATCAGAATAGACACTGACTGCAAGTTCAGCCTGCTACATGACATCATCTCACCCCTCTGCCAAAACATAGTGAAAGTAATCTATCATCTATCACTATACTGTGGCTTGACTGGTCAATCCCCTCTACTGTACTGTAGTGGGCCATCATAGTGGTTTGACTCATGAATAGAGCCCACTCATTTCCAGTGGCTAATGGCAAACTATGGTGTTAAGGAGATCTTCAGTGAATGTACAGCAACTATACATTACATACAGTATAATTTGCTTGAACAGCATTCAACTTAAAGGGGCCACATGCCCTCAGTTGTAATGGGTGTACGCCTCTGCTGATGAGCATGTGCTTTGTCTGTACGTTTGCTTTAGCCTATATTTATTGTTTTAATGTCATAACACAGGAACTCTTTCTTACACCATTGAAATTAGTCCTTGATAAAGCCCAATGACTGGGTGAGGCGGTAGGTATTTAAATCTTCTGTATTGATTAATCTTTTTGCCTTGGTGCACAGCAGAAGCAGAGCTGTGGCCTCCCAGAGTTTATAAGACTCAGTCCTTGGTTCCCTCTGGCAGCAGCCTCGCGCAAACAGATTGCAATTCAAATTAGCCATGATAAGCTAGCAACCTTGAATACTAATGGAAGAAAGCAGCCAGTTCACAGGCAGGGATTGCACTCAACTCACCTCCCTATTTGGATCTGTCTACATCCATTATTGTCCCTGTTGCATGTTGTCTACCATAACATAGCTGTTGAAGAAAATGGCTTGTGAAAAATAAAGCACCACCAACTGGTGATGGACTCTGAAAAGTGACGTGCCGGTTCAGATAAGGGATGGTTGAAAGGTACAATGACGAACAGGACACACACTCAATTTGAACATTTTATTATGCTTCAGACACACACAGCTTTATGGTGATTTAATTATTATTTCTTCACAACACACCAGGGAGTTCCGATTTTGTAATCCAGTTCTTGTAGGAATGAGTCCATGGAAAAAGTCGAGCTCTTTGTGATGTAATCCTTTCTCTGGAAAAGTGAGACTGCCCTGACCCCGGCTTGGGTCGGCTGACCCCTTATATATCCGTCCCGGCCTAATGTTCTGATATGCCCAGGCCAGGGTCAGGGGTGATGATTGGCGGGTCAAAGGTCCCATGAGAGATCAGAGGTGTGTCATGTAAACAGATACTTCACACCTCCGAGGAGAGGTTGGAGCACCCCCCCCCCTCCCCTGCAGCAGACCTGAATCCAAAACAAGACAGAATCTGGAGGAAGTGAAGTCTTCTACAGCTTGAGCTAACAGTTGGGCAATACACAAACAGAGGGACACATTATTTTAATTGTAGTATGTTGCCATACAACACAATAATAACATTTAAGTAGACACTCTTATCCAGTGAGGGCATACAACTTCATACTGGTTATCCATGGGAATCAAACCCACAACCCTGGCGTTGCAAGCACCATGTTCTACTAACTGAGATACACGGGACCAACAATAACAATAGTAATACTACATTATTAAAGCCATGTTTCACCTCCAAAAATATTTTTTTTAAATGCATTATTAAATAAATAATAATAATAAAATAATAAATACAAAAATATTATATATAAAATGAGAAGTACATATGATTTGATATGTCACTTTGTTTTTCAATCGGACATTGTAAATTGGTGAGACACTAAATACAAAAGTATGTGGACACTCCTTCAAATTAGTGGATTCGGCTATTCATGCAATCACCATAGACAGACATTGGCAGTATAATAGCCTTACTGAAGACCTCAGTGACTTTCAATGTTTAAAAGGTCTAAAATAAAGTCTCATGTCCAGAGTGAATACATTTTCATATGTGTATGTTATACAGGTATCTCAAATAAAACATACACTGAGTATATAAAACATTAAGAACACCTGCTCTTTCCACAGACTGACCAGGTGAATCCAGGTGAAAGCTATAACTCCTTATTGATGTCACTTGTTAAATCCACTTCAATCAGTGTAGATGAAGGGGAGGAGACCAATTAAAGAAGGATTTTTATACCTTGAGACAATTGAGACATGGATTGTGCCATTCAGAGGGTGAATAGGGAAGACAAAAGATTTAAGTGTCTTTGAACGGGGTATGGTAGTAGGTGCCAGGCTCACCGGTTTGTGTTAAGAACGGACACGCTGCTGGGTTGTTTCCCGTGTGTATCAGTTTCTCATGTGTATCAAGAATGGTCCACCCCCCAAATGACATCCAGCCAACTTGACAGAACTGTGGGATCCTTTGGAGTCAACATGGGCCAGCATTCCCGTGGAATGCTTTCGACACTTTGTAGAGTCCATACCCCGATGAATTGAGTCTGTTCTTAGGGCAAAATGGGGGGGATTCAACTCAATATTTGGAAGGAGTTGCTAATGTTTGTTATACTCGGTGTGTATCCCAGACAAGATTAAAGAATCGGACAGAGTGAATATGTCAGTGCTCACATCTGTAGAGGTTTGCATGAATTTGAGTGGTTACATACAATAGATGTTGACAGAATGGCTGTGAGACAGAAAGAGAATGTGGCTGTACTACAAGGAAGTTTGAAGAAGATGTGTCACCATCCAGTCCATGTCACAGCATGCAGTGGCCTGATAGGGAGATGACAATAAATGCATTATGCCTCTTTCATCACCAAAGCCATGTTCACTGCACGTGTTGCGGAACATTTCAACCCTTTTGTTAGTGTCATTGATACTGTGCATTCGGAAAGTATTCAGACCCCTTTACATTTTCCACATTTTGTTATGTTACAGCCTTATCCTAAAACATTTTTTTTTTAAATTAAAAAATCTACACACAATACTACATAACGACAAAGCGAAAACAGGTTTCTAGAATTTTTGCAAATGTATAAAAATAAAAAACAGAAATACCTTATTTACATAGGTATTCAGACCCTTTGCTATGAGACTGGAAATTGAGCTCAGGAGCATCCTGTTTCCATTGATCATCCTTGATATGTTTCTACAACTTGATGGGAGTCCACCTGTGTTAAATTCAATTGATTGGACATGATTTGGAAAGGAACACACCTGTCTACATAAGGTTCCACAGATGACAGTGCATGTCAGAACAAAAACCAAGCCACGAGGTCGAAAGAATTGTCTGTAGAGCTCCGAGAGAGGATTGTGTCGAGGCCCAGATCTGGGGATGGGTACTCAAACATTTCTGCAGCATTGAAGGTCCCCAAGAACACAGTGGCCTCCATCATTCTTAAATGTAAGAAGTTTGGAAACACCAAGACTCTTCCTAGAGCTGGCCGCCCGGCCAAACTGAGCAATCAGGGGAGAAGGGCTTTGGTCAGGGTGGTGACCATGAACTTGATGGTCACTCTGGGAGAATCTTCCAGAAGGACAAGCATCTCTGCAGCACTCCACCAATCAGGCTTGCAGACCGGCCAGGGAAGCCACTCCTCAGTAAAAGAGCACATAACAGCCCACTTGGAGTTTGCCAAAAGGCACCTAAAGGACTCTCAGACCATGAGAAACAAGATTATCTGATCTGATGAAACCAAGATTGAACTCTTTAGCCTGAATGCCAAGCGTCATGTCTGGAGGTAACCTGGAACCATGCCTACAGTGAAGCATGGTGGTGGCAGCATCATGCAGTGGGGATGTTTTTCAGTGGCAGGGACTGGGAGACTAGTCAGGATCGAGGGAAAGATGAACAGAGCAAAGTACAGAGAGATTCTTGATGAAAGCCCGCTCCAGAGTGCTCAGGACTGAGCGCAAAGTTTCACTTTCCAACAGGACAACCACCCTAAGCACACAGCCAAGACAACACGGGAGTGGCTTCGGTACAGGTCTCTGAATGTCCTTGAGTGGCCCAGCCAGAGGCCGGACCTGAACCCGATCGAACATCTCTGGAAAGACCTGAAAATAGCTGTGTAACAATGCTCCCCATCCAACCTGACAGAGCTTGAGTGAATCTGCAGAGAAGAATAGGAGAAACTCCCCAAATATAAGTATGCCAAGTTAGTTGTGTCATACCCAAGAAGAATCAAGGCTGTAATCACTGCCAAAGGTGCTTCAACAAAGTACTGAGTTAAGGGTCTGAATACGTATGTAAATGTGATATTTCAGTTTTTATTTTTAATACATTTGCTAAAATTTCTTCAAATGTGTTTTTGCTTTGTCATTATGCGGTATTGTGTGTAGATTTATGAGGTACAAAAACAATACAATCCATTTTAAGAGTAAGGCTTTAACATAACCAAGTCAAGGTGTCTGAATACTTTCCGAATACACTGTATATGGAAATACACATACAAATATTAGGATCATAAGCAGTGACTGTAATACCTCTAGTGTCCTGTGGTGAAAGACTGCTGTGCAAGGTATTGGGCAACAGCTTTCTTCCCCGGCCCGTATTCACAAAGTGTCTTCAGAGTAGAAATACTGATCGAGGACTAGCGCCCCCTTGTCAATGTAATCATTCATTGTGATATAAAAGTCAAAACTGATCCTAAATCAGTACTCCTTCTCTGAGATGCTTTGTGAATACGGGTCCTGGTCTGTCTGGATGCTGCTTTTCTAGTGAGCTAACTCCCTCTTTGCCCGAAATTAAATATCACCAAAAACATTAATACGAATTAGCCTAGTCAGTCAGTAACTTTGTTAACTAATGAAACACTAATTTAAACTTACACAAGCCTATTGGGCCTAATTATACCAAAACAACACAGCCATTTGCTGTGAAATCAAGAGGGTATTTTTCTTGATAACTTTTTCAGTCACCAGTGCATCAATAAAAAGAAGGGGAACAAAAAAGTGTTCACAATACTCAGTATTATAGCTAGCAAATATATAGTTCTTAATTTCTACAAATCTAGCTATAGGCCACTTAGCTAAGGTGGTGAACTCAGACTGGTGGTGGGAGTTCGATAACGTTAAATTTCCTCCAGCAGTTTCAGTCTAGCTAGCTAGCTAGCTAATGGCATTTTTATCAACTGTATCAATCACATGGATAGCTTAGCAAATATAGCTATTCATTTTCCCCTCTCATGTAAATTTGCCTGATACAGCCTGCCAGTTGCTATTAAGTATGAATAAATCATAAGCCAGCTAGCAATGCCAAGCTCATGCCTTTTACCCAGGATTGAATGTAGATTTAATTTCTTACTGGTATGGGAAACCCAAGTGCTCTCATGCATTTTTTAAATTCTACAAAAATGACAGGGTAGCCTACTTTGCTGATCCATATAACCGGCCTACAAATAGGGGAGACACAAATACAATACGACGTCCATCTGACCTGGAGGAGAAAATGATTGTCCAAGAACAAACAAAAGTGTCACTGACCCAATGATTAAGACAATGAATATGCACACTCACCGGGGATATGGCCAATGTTCTTCAATGGTGCCAATAAGTTAGGCTACTGTTCACTCAATTATGTTAAGAATTTTGATAACTAACGACAGATTGGAGTCTTTTCATTTTCATTTCTTTACAGCAATAGCCATTTGCTTTCCAAAAAGTTTTCCGCGATTCCCGACTGTAGGCTATGCAATTTAAAACAATCCACAGCTTTAAAAAAAGAAGCTAATTATCCTCTGTGGGTAAATCATGCTTTCTGGTGTAGTAGCCTATTTTGAAGGATTTTATTTATTTGTGTATAGACAGGAGTAAGCTAATTAAGCTATATAATTTTGGCAATTTAATTCAATTTACTTTAGGGAAAGCTTAGCTTCCCTAGACTAATGGACACGCCGCCTATGCCTTTTAATGTGGCATAAACACAACCAGTAATGATGTTTTCATCTGATTATCAAACAATCACTTAACAAAGTTGCTCATGTAGGCTACCAGTGCATAATTGTCCACTCACAAAATAATTTCAGCATCCAAACCCCAACAGAGCACTGTGAACCCGCAATTTGATGAGTGGAAAGCGACATCTGTTACTAAACACCTACGTGTATTGTAATGACATTCAGTAATTGTCATTAGGCCTACAAATGCAGCCTGAATTGATGCATCCACTGTTGTCAATGCGCCCAGCAGTGGAAAAAGTACCCAATTGTCATACTTGAGTAGAAGTATAGATACCTTAAAAGAAAATGACTCAATTAAAAGTCACCCAGTAAAATATTACTTGAGTAAAAGTCTAAAAGTATTTGGTTTTAAATATACTTAAGTATCAGACGTAAATGTAATTACAAAAATATACGTAAGTATCAAAAGAAAAAGTATAAATAATTTCAAATTCTCTTGATAATTGTGTGAATTTCTGTCCTGCTAAGCATTCAAAATGTAATGAGTACTTTTGGGTGTCAGGGAAAATGTAAGGAGTAAAATGTACATGATTTTCTTTAGGAATGTAGTGGAGGAAAACTAAAAGTTGTAAAAACATAAATAATAAAGTAAAGTACAGATATCCACAAAAAACTACTGAAGTAGTACTTTAAAGTATTTTTACTTATTAAGTACAATACACCCCCGCTCGCGGCTCGGTCTTGGCCACTCATCTCCGGCTTGACAAAATGTAAGGGTTCTGGCTCAAACCACAATGCAATTTGGAACATATACCACCTGGTTTCTAGTCAATTCACACATTTTTCATGCGGCTGACATGCAGTAATGTTAAATAATGGTGTAATTAAAAAAAAAGAATAATATTTTTTTTGCGCATGTTGTTTTAATTGTGATAGGTTGTGTTACGTTTTAAAAGTACGGCGTACCCCCGCTATTTATTTTGCCGGGATGCAGTACCTGGTCGTACCACCTAACTTTCACCCCTGCTTTTACCAACAAAAATCATCTACACTTATAAAAGAGACAATTACCTTCAAGCAAATCATTTGTATTTTATTCAAGGACTTCAGGCCGAGGAGTAATAGCTACTTGTTTGTAGAACCGGCATCTTCACTTGAACAAATGTCACAGGCAAAATTACAGGCTACGTCCGGCACTCGAGGGGGCGTTGCTTACCAAGGCAGGTGCTTCACCATTTTTTTTCTTTAGATATCCCCCAAAATAAACTTTTTTTGTGTTGCTATTTACAAAGGGGTGTATATTCTATTTATATTGGCAAATTTAACTTGCAACATGGCCTTTAATAGCCTACAAATAACAACAACCATAATAATAGTAAAGGTCATGATTATCATCATCATTAATTGGACAATTACACATCGTTTAAAAGCTTGTTTTTGCATAACACTACACAAGCTTACCATTATAAGGGAGGGATAACTACCTATGCAATGTTCAACAATATCTCTTCAAGCTGAAACACTCATTTTGTTCCAATTTTAAGCACCTTGTCCCCCAACTAAATGAACTGCCAATAAGCCAACATTCCATTCAAACAACACAGTCAATCCACAGTCATACAGTATACTTACTGAAATCAGTAGACCAGAGGACTAAAACAAGTTCTAAATGGAACAAGTACTGAAATTAGCTTTAAAACAGCAACATTTTCTCTCAGCCTCATGGCAAAATGTGTAGAATTGTAGGATTGCGTAGCATTGTTAAACCCCAGAAAAGAGGGCTCTTGCTCAGACCTTGCGGACGCCCCGCGGAATTGCGGTACGCCACTGACCTTACCTCGTCAGGCTGGCTGTGTTGGATGGTGAAATTATTGCTCACCGGTGCCACACCCCCTTCTTCTCTGTCGTGTATGGTATATTCCAGTGATGCTGAGTTGGTGATTGTGTCCACCAGGGAAGATTTTTTTAAAGATGAACAGTTGAATCATAACCATTAGAAAAAAGCAAATCACACGCGTTCCGCTCTACATATCAAACGCTGTCTTGCCATTCTCTTCGACACATTCACCGGAGCATCATAGCCTATTCAACTGAAGCCAGCGTAGCTCAACCGTCATCATTGCGTTATTTGCCAAGGATACACGAGGATACAGCATATAATAATGTGAACAGTCTTCTTCTTCTTTCTCATGAAGTGAAACTATGGCATGGGAATAAGCCTCGGGTATGGTCACATCACGAAAAGGTGAGCCATTTGTCTACTAGCTACTGCTTTCAGCCTGTGTTTATCGCAGGATTGTTACGTGGCGCGCTATATCCTACTGTATCGCTCCTGAATCGTGGTATCCTCAGGTGCAAAAACATTCGAGAAAGGGATTGTAGGCTATAGTGAGTGCAGTGATAGCCCCGTATCAATACACAAGGTGCCGGCTAGGCTATGGGATATTCCCATTCGGCGGGCCCGTGGTGCTAATGGACATTATCTTTATGTTCCTAGTTGGTGATACCAACTCTGAGGAAAGGACATTCTGTGGTAGCCTACCTAAACATGACCATTTTGCTAAGGCTACAGACTACACCTGTCCCGTAAACTTTACAAACAGCAAGGTAATTGGAGTTGCCATGTTGGTCAGCAATGAACCAGTGCATTACAATACATTTATTAGGCTTACATTGTGTACATTAAGGTTAGGCTATAACGTAGCTTAACTTGTGTATCGTATTGTTAGTAGTATGTAGCCTAGTATTAGTAGTAGTATTATACATTCAGTAATGTCGGCAGTTCTGCGAATATAGCCGGATCAGTCGATCAGCTTTCTCCAGTAAAGATGTAGACAAATAGCCCATGTAAAATGTTATACTAATGCACTTGGCTTGATGACATGACCAGAAACAAAATATATTTTACAACTTCCAAAGATGAAACAAACATAAAATAAAATCATTTTTATAATAATATCTCAATTGTATCTATGACAGGTTGTACAATTGCTGCTATCTGTTGACAACCTTGTGCAATGTGCAAGACAGACCCGTCTGAAACTGGCAACTGACATATTTCTT
Source organism: Oncorhynchus gorbuscha (assembly GCF_021184085.1). NCBI lineage: Eukaryota > Metazoa > Chordata > Actinopteri > Salmoniformes > Salmonidae > Oncorhynchus > Oncorhynchus gorbuscha. Next base: position 72,865,085 of record NC_060174.1, read on the forward strand.
ACTCAGGGGTGTCCAGTAATAGCTTTAATAACATGTGTTTAATTGAAAACAACTATTACATATTATTACATATATGTTACCTGCAATTATGATTTTGTTTTTTATATGATAATGCCACTGAGTATGATGGTATTTATTGGCATTAATTTGCTCTCAGGAGCCACCTGAAACACACAGGCTCTGGGCTATTATAGTCAGAGGCAATGCTGAGCTTCCATTACTGCATTTTTGGAAAATGTTAATTATATTAATCTGCATTGAGTAGGAGAGATGAAACTACTGCAGACTGCAGATGTGCTATGCGAAAGCCATATTCATGTACCGTTATGTAAGCCTACCTCATGTAGTGTAAAGGATGATAATTCTTGATATTCTTATCAAATGCTATGAACCTCTTGAATAGATTAATCCGAATATCATCCAAATAAAACACAGCTCTAAAATCCAAATACCAGTAGGCCTATCGGATTGATAAACAGTGTGACAACAGTTCATTTTCTCGATAAAAATACACAGTCATTTTTATTTATTTTTAGAGTTATTGAGTTTAAAATCTACACAAGCAAGTCTCAGTGTGTTTTGAGAAGTAATGTACTGTACACTGAATTCAGAGTGGTTTACATTGTACATCATCAAGCAGCCAATCCCCTTGCCTTATTTCTCACTCATTTTAATTTTATCACTGGGTTTTGCTGTAGAAAAATTTAATTTTACCTTTATTTTACTAGGCAAGTCAGTTAAGAACAAATTCTTATTTTCAATGACGGCCTAGGAACAGTGGGTTAACTGCCTGTTCAGGGGCAGAACGACAGATTTGTACCTTGTCAGCTCGGGGATTCGAACTTGCAACCTTTCGCAATTTTATTTTGGATGATATATCAATACTTAGACTTTTTGTTGTTGTTGCTAGGTAGCGTTAGCTAACGCTAGTCTGCTGTACCAGTGCCAAAACTACAGTATTTTTCATCCTATAGCTTGTTATCCATATTCTTTTGAAATAGTGAGCCAATATGTTTTCAGCACTTTTATTTCCAAGACTGATCAAAACACATTTTCTCGTGCTATCTCCTGTCTCTCTGCAGCAGACATAAAGTGAGCAATATGTTTGGAACATCAAATCACAATAAAATCGCAGCGACAAATCGCAATACATATAGAATCATGAGAATTGGGAGAATTGAAATACATATCATACCGGCACCTGCTTCATTCCGCCAATTAGGTTCCTTTTAAGTAGTGTAACTTGGTGCAAAAAAATATTCTGTCATAAAGTACACATGTTCAACTTCATCAAAAACATGTTTTCCCATCTCAAGAAGTTAAATAAAAAAACACTATAGTAAGTGCCTATTAAGTGTCAAATAACAGGGTTGATGACTTCATCACAAATCAGACATAAATCCCCTTTTGACTAGGGGAATGGAAGCTTGTTGTGTGAAACAGGGAGTGGCAATTGATTGCAAGCTTGCCATTTTTTAAATTGTTAAAACATTTCTAGCCTGTCTATCTATGTGCCATCAAACCCCTGCAGCATGTCCAGAATGCTGCAGTCTACCTGGTGTTTAACCGTCCCAAGTTCTCCCATGTCACCCCGCTCCTCCGCACACTCCACTGGCTTCCAGTCAAAGCTCACATCCACTACAAGACCATGGTACTTGCCTACGGAAAAGCAAGAGGATCTGCCCCTCCCAACCTTCAGGCTATGCTCAAACCCTACACCCTAACCCGAGCACTCTGTTCTGCCACCTCTGGTCTTTTGGCCCTCCCACCACTACGGGAGGGCAGCTCCTGCTCAGTCCAGTCCAAACTCTTCTCTGTCCAGGCACCCTAATGGTGAAACCACCTTTCCACTGGGGCTAGGACAGCAGAGCCCCTGCCAATCTTCCAAAAACATCTGAAACCCTACCTCTTCAAAGAGTATCTTAAATAATCCCCTTTACTAGCTCTGACTTTGCTGACAGTTACTTTATTGAAGAGAAATGTACTTTCTATGCCTGTGATATGTGGTTGTCCCACCTATCTATCTGAAGATGAATGCACTCACTTTAAGTCACTCTGAATAAGAGTGTATACTAAATGACAAACATTTTAATGTAACGGGGTTGACCTTTTATACTCAACCTGCTTAGTTTCACACCACAACACTAGAGGTCGACCGATTATGATTTTTCAACGCCGATACCGATTATTGGTGGACCAAAAAAAGCAGATACCAATTAATCGGACAATTTATTTTATTTTAATTTGTAATAATGACAATCACAACAATACTGAATGAACACTTATTTTAACTTAATATAATACATCAATAAAATCAATTTAGCCTCAAATAAATAATGAAACATGTTCAATTTGGTTTAAATAATGCAAAAACAAAGTGTTGAAGAAGAAAGTAAAAGTGCAATATGTGCCATGTAAAAAAGCTAACGTTTAAGTTCCTTTGCTCAGAACATGAGAACATATGAAAGCTGGTGGTTCCTTTTAACATGAGTCTTCAATATTCCCAGGTAAGATGTTTTAGGTTGTAGTTATTATAGGAATTATAGGACTATTTCTCTCTATACCATTTGTATTTCATATACCTTTGACTACCTTGGATGTTCTTATAGGCACTTTAGTATTGCCAGTGTAACAGTATAGCTTTCGTCCCTCTCCTCGCCCCTACCTGGGCTCGAACCAGGAACACATCGACAACAGCCACCCTCGAAGCATCGTTAGCCATCGCTCCACAAAAGCCGTGGCCCTTGCAGAGCAAGGGGAACAACTACTCCAAGTCTCAGAGCGAGTGACGTCACCGATTGAAACGCTATTATCGCGCACCCCGCTAACTAGCTAGCCATTTCACATCGGTTACACCAGCCTAATCTCGGGAGTTGATAGGCTTGAAGTAATAAAGAGCTCAATGCTTGAAGCATTGCGAAGAGCTGCTGGCAAAATGCACAAAAGTGCTGTTTGAATGAATGCGTACGAGCCTGCTGCTGCCTTCCATCGCTCAGTCAGACTGCTCTATCAAATATCAAATCATAGACTCAATTATAACATAATAACACAGAGAAATACGAGCCTTTGGTCATCAATATGGTCGAATCCTGAAACTATCATTTCGAAAACAAAACGTTTATTCTTTCAGTGAAATACGGAAGCGTTCCGTATTTTATCTAATGGATGGCATTCTTAACTTTAAATATTGCTGTTACATTGTACAACCTTCAATGTTATGTCATAATTACTTAAAATTCTGGCAAATTAGTTCGCAACGAGCCAGGCGGCCCAAACTGTTGCATATACCCTGACTCTGCGTGCAATGAACGCAGGAGAAGTGACACAATATCACCTGGTTAATATTGCCTGCTAACCTCGATTTCTTTGAGCTAAATTTGCAGGTTTAAAAATATATACTTCTGTGTATTGATTTTAAGAAAGGCATTGATGTTTATGGCTAGGTACAGTCGTGCAACGATTGCGCTTTTTTCGCAAATGCGCTTTTGTTAAATCATCCCCGTTTGGGGAAGTTGGCTGTCTTTGTTAGGATGAAATAGTCTTCACACAGTTTGCAACAAGCCAGGCGGCCCAAACTGCTGCATATACCTTGACTCTGTTGCAAGAGAAGTGACACAATTTCCCTAGTTAGAAGAAATTCATGTTGGTAGGCAATATTAACTAAATATGCAGGTTTAAAAATATATACTTGTGTATTGATTTTAAGAAAGGCATTGATGTTTATGGTTAGGTACACATTGGAGCAACAACAGTCCTTTTTTGCAAGAGCGCACCACATCGATTCTATGCAAGGCAGGACACTAGATAAACTAGTAATATCATCAACCATGTGTAGTTAACTGGTGATTATGATTGATTGATTGATTGTTTTTTATAAGATAAGTTTAATGATAGCTAGCAACTTACCTGAGCTTCTTACTGCATTCGCGTAACAGGCAGGCTCCTTGTGGGGTGCAATGTAAGGCAGGTGGTTAGAGCATTGGACTAGTTAATAGTAAGGTTGCAAGATTGAATCCCCCGAGCCGACAAGGTAAAAATCTGTCGGTCTGCCCCTGAACAAGGCAGTTAACCCACTGTTCCTAGGCCATCATTGAAACTAAGACTGTGTTCTTAACTGACTTGCCTAGTGTCATTCTTTTAAATCGGCCAAATCGGTGTCCAAAAATACAGATTTACGATTGTTATGAAAACGTGAAATCGGCCCTAATTAATCGGCCATTCCGATTAATCGGTAGACACCAGAAAATGTCCAAAAAGAGTACAACCAGCTCACCTGCTTTTACACTATGATTTGACCGTTCGATGTACAATGTTTCTTTTGAAAAAAATATTTTGAAAGGAATAGTTTCACCATATTTAAATGAGAGTTTTGTGTCCATAACAGGGTTGACCTTAAAATGAGGGACAGGGTTTTTGTTAAACTTAAAATTAATCACTAATCACATTAAATAAACAATAATCTTCAGAAATTACTTTGTCAAAGCAACAAAATAACAAGGGCTTTACAATGATCCTGAAAATGGGATTTTGGCACTTTAGCAAGTCCTTATTCATATAAAAAATTTCTAACTTTTAAAATTAAATATTTGTGCCCAATTTATACCTAATTAAAATATCAAAGGGATGCAATAGACACTCTTTTCGTGGAATGTCCCACCTAAGTACAGTGATAATATCGTATTTTGATGTCTCTGGCAATTTCCAGCCCTAGAGTAACGCACAAATGCAAGTTTCGAAATGATTAGGACATAAATAGCTTGCTTATGTTATTCTGCATTTATTGCTAAGCACATCAGCTAAGATTCAGAATAGGTCTTACAGATTGTAGAAACACAGTTTGATTTGCATGATTCTAAAGCAAGACCTGCCAATCTTACATATCAAAACAAGTCATTGTCGTTGGTTAGTCTTCTGCATAATCTATCTTTAATATATATTTAATAACACCCACAGTGCTTTTTTTAATAGACCTTCATTTCACAAAAGAAACCTTCAGTTATTATACTGAACAAAAATATAAATGCAACATAAAACAATTTTAAAGATTTTACTGAGTTACAGTTCATATAAGGAACTCATAAGGAATTCATTTAGCCCTAATCTATGGATTTCACATGACTGGGAATACAGATATGCATCTGTTGGTCAAAGATACCTTAAAATAAAAGGTATGGGTGTAGATCAGAATACCAGTCAGTGTCTGGTGTGACCACCATTTGCTTCATGCAGCGTGACACATCTCCTTCACATAGAGTTGATCAGGCTGTTGATTGTGGCATAGAGTTAATCAGGCTGTTGTTTGTGGCCTGTCGAATGTTGTCCCACTCCTCTTCAATTGCTGTGCAAAGTTGCTGGATATTGTCAGGAACTAGAACATGCTGTTGTACACATTGATCCAGAGCATCCCATACATGCTCAATGTCTGGTGAGTATTCAGGCCATGGAAGAACTGGGACATTTTCAGCTTCCAGGAATTGTGTACAGATTGTTGTGACATGGGGCCGTGCATTATAATGCTTAAACTTGAGGTGATAGCGGCGGATGAATGGCACGACAATGGGCCTCAGGATCTTGTCAGAATATCTCTGTGCATTCAAATTGCCATGGATAAAATGCATTTGTGTTCGTTGTCCGTAGCGTATGCCTACCTATAACATAACCCTATCGCCACCATGGCGCACTCTGTTCACAACGTTGTCATCAACAAACCGCTCGCCCACATGACGCCATACACGTGGTCTGCGGTTGTTAGGACAAATTCTCTAAAACGACATTGGAGTCGGCTTATAGTATATATATTAACATTCAATTCTCTAGCAACAGCTCTGGAGGACATTCCTGCAGTCAGCTTGTCAATAGCACACTCCTTCAAGACTGTTTGAAAAACATTTCAGGTGAAGCTTGTTGAGAGAATGTCAGAGTGTGCAAAAGCTCTCATCAAGGCAAAGAAAGGGTGGCTACTTTGAAGAATCTCAAATATAAAATATATTTTGATTTGTTTAACACTTTTTTGGTTACTACATGATTCCATATGTGTTATTTCATATTTTTGATGTCTTCACTATTATTCCGCAGTGTAGAACATAGTCAAAATAAATAAAAACCATTGAATGAGTAGGTGTGTCCAAACTTTAGACTGGTACTGTATAGTCCCATGGGGTCCCGTGCATCTCAGTTGGTATAGCATGGAGCTTGCAACGCCAGGGTTGTGGGTTAGATTCCCATGCAGAACCAGTACGAAAAAGTATGAAAAATGTATGGACTTACTACTGTAAGTTTCTCTGGATAAGACCGTCTGCTAAATTAATAAAATGTAAAACATATTTAACTAATGGGAGATGCCGTTGGGTTATTCTTTCTTTTAATGTCCAAAGAAATATAGAAACATATTGGTGGGACATTTGATGTCTGAAGGTGGTGAAAACAAGAGTATTAGTATGCATATTTGCAATTCCTAAATGAAAGTAATTTGATGTTGACTTCCTCAATGACCACCCCTAGGCATATCTTCTCAATGTATGAGACACAAGACTACTGTATGTGCCATTGTCTAGTATGCCCTGCTTTTTTTTAGCAGAAAAGTACAAGGTGACACTTTATTTAAAGGTCTGGTTATGAATTCCTAATACATTATCACATAGTTTCAGAACCATTAAATTAAGTAAATACATATGGCCTGTTGTTCACTTGCCCTGGTAATATATGGTTTAGTGTCAGTCTTGGTGGTGGTTGTGGTGAAGGTGGTACTGCTGGTAGCGCTGGTATTTGTAGTTATATCACTACTTACTAGTTGCATTAAAAATGAACTCTGCCTCTCTCCCATTGGCATTGAAACAACCAATTGTTTTCATGTCTGCCTAACCTTATTCTCAGTTATTTATGTTCACTTTGTATTCAACTGGTAATAAAAAAAAAACTGAATTTGAATTGGAAGTTTTTTAGTAATATTTCCCATAGCTTATAATATTTTGTTTTCTCCCCGTATCATGTGGTTGTATAAGAAGGATTATATTTTCCCAAATAGCCTTTTCTGCCCAACGTCAACTGCCTATTTTCTATTCAATTATTTGTCTCCACCTCTTCCACCTATGCTCGTCTGTTGATCGCTGTAGATTTTTCTTCTCAAATTATGCCATTGGCATACCCTGTAGTCAAAAGGATTGTAGTCTTTACAGCAAAGGTAATAATTTCACTGACCCCCTACCATCCTCTCCATAGCCTCCCACTTCAGCGGTGGCTTTCTCTACCTACAGTACCTTTCCACACAGTAACCATCCTATACAACTACTGTATTATGCCTCTCATCTTTCCTAATTTTATGGTCTGATGGATGAAAATATATTTGTTTAAATCTGTATTGTACATGGTGTTATGTCCCCATATTATATAATTTGGGTCATGTTAGTCTGGCTTCATGCAGCTCTACATTTAGTTTTTATCAGGAAGGTACTGATATAGTAGTTGAGACTAAACAATGACTGTTTTTTGAGTCTCTAAATGGTATTGATATAAAAGCAAATTACACTGAAATTAAATATAAACGCAACATGTAAAGTATTGGTCCTGTGTTTCATTAGCTGAAATAAAAGATACCAGAAATTTTCCATGCAAACAAAAAGCTTATTTCTCTCCAATTTTGTGCACAAATTTGTTCACGTCTCTGTTAGGGAGCATTTATTCTTTTCCAAGATAATCCATCAACCTGACAGGTGTGGCATATCAAAAAGATGATTAAACAGCATGATCATTACACAGGTGCACCTTGTGCTGTGGACAATAAAAGGCCACTCTAAAATGCGCAGTTTTGTCACAGATGTGTTGACTGCAGGCATGCTACCAGAGCTGATGCCAGAGAATTGAATGTTAATTTCTCTAGCATAAACCGCTTCCAACGTCATTTAAGAGAATTTGGCAGTATGTCCTACCGGCCTCACAACCGCAGACCACATGGTACACACCAGCCCAGGACTTGCACATCCGTCAAGTCTCTCTCGACTGGAGATGATATAGTCATAAAGTGAATATTAGTACTGCACCATAACTTGTATCATGCCGTACAGTAGAGTGACACACTACATCTCTTATGGGTGGCAGGTAGCCTAGGTTGCCTAGTTGGGCCAGTAACTGAAAGGTCGCTGGTTCGAATCCCTGAGTCAACTTGGTGAAAAACATATGCCCTTGAGCAAGGCACTTAACCCTAATTGCTCCGGTAAGTTGCTCTGGATAAGAGTGTCAGTTAAATTACTATATGAAAATTATATACAGTACTTGGCTTAGGCAGGAGCTACTTTCTTCATTCAAGGAACCATTGAACCATGATTTACTGTACTTTGAAAAAGCACCTGTGTTGAATACAGCAACATGTGTAGGCTAGAGGTTAAAAGAGATTTTGAAGAGCTCTTGATACCAGAGATATCTTTGAGTTCTGCGTATGGAAAACCCAATGTCGTATTTGTTTGCATTTGTATAACCTATCCAAAAAGTGTTTGCTCAAATATATTAATTGGACTCTAGGGAGAAACTTGATCAGCTCCTGTTGTTCTCTTTAAATGCTAATGAGGAGGAATTAAACTTTTCCTTTAAATAATTTTGCTTACCTTTCCCATTCGATCTACATTATGTATAAACTGAGACTAATGACTCTAGGTTTGAATAAAGTGGAGCTGGTATCAGACAAAACAAAATAGTGTTTGTTTTGAACAACTGAAGATTTTCAAAGTTTACCTCACCACTAGAGACCAATGAACAAAGGGAGTGCATCTGGTCCACTGGAGTCTTACAACAGCAGAGCTACAGTAACAACAGCTACAAATATTGACTCACAAAAGAACTCAGTGATATCTATTAAGATCTCTGGTTCTTATCATAGAGGGATCAGAACAAAGGACCAGACAAGATGCTTTCCGATGATTAGATGATTCAGAAGAACATGCAAGGACAAGGAAGCTCTGCTGTGGAGATTATTCAAGTAACGCACAAAAGTGAAATAAACGAATGATGATGACGAAGACAAAATTACAGTCGTATGTGTTTTCAAATGAGTTTTGACTGGTATGTGATTTAGTGTGTTCAGTACATGGCACATATATTCCATGTCTAGCACGGATGATTGGTTTGAGGGACAGGCTTTGGGAGGGACGGGCTTTGGAAGGGCCGGCCGAGCAGAGTGGATGGAAGACTGGGAGCAGCCAGCTGCGATGCATGGGGGAACGCACAGTAGAGAGAGGGGCTTGACAGACGTGCCGGTAAGGATAGTGAATGTGTTGCATCTAAGGGCTTGTCCATGAGGGAAGGATGGAGCCAAAGTTCAATATCAAATGGTAGACTGTTGAGAGATGACTAAAGCGTGAGTGTCATACAGACATTTGACATTGGAAGATTCTGAGTGACACCTTCTTACACTCTAAATGGCCGATTTCCACCTGCAGCACAATGCAATGAGGACCCTGAAAGTGGAAGCTGTGGGTCATGCAATAAATTGTTAGCTGGTGCCTGGCAAACGTGCACGTGTCAGAGTAATGCCTCTGTCCATTCCTCCATTTGATACATGGCTTGGGAATAAAGTGGATGTATGCCTTTTATAGGAGCGATCTATTCATCCTTACAATAAGATGCCATTCTCATAAGAGATCCCTCTACTTTACTGATAACCCTGGTGCCCCAAACTAGGCTTGTAATGTGAGCGAGCATCAAGAAAAACATTAGTGCTCCTGTTGTAATCCATCTTGAGATCCATGTTGCGTGTGTTGGCCAATTACTCAAAAAGCTTTTATGTGAAAATGCACATGCACACGACTCATTTCACTGGTACCATGCAACCATGTGTTCTTTCTTTTTTTCATCTGTCATACCATTTGATTATTTGACATGCAGTATTTCCATACAGGTTTTACTCTCTCAATGATTTGTATTTAAACATTGAAACAGTGTTGTCAAGAGTGATCATGTCCTCTGATATAAACAGCAGTACCACCCACAGACTCCAGCAAGAACTCTCCAGGTGTTTTCAAATCATAGTTCCAGTGCTTTCAGTTCAAGTCCATTATGTTTCAATGTCTACTGGCAGTTTAGAGCATAAGAACAGAGATTGCTTGTGTAATTTGCTCTGAACTTCAGGACCAGAAATGGTGGGGAGCACCCTTAAAACCAAGTTGTACCATTCGTCAAACTGCAAATTAAACCAGCCAATAAAAGGCTTGTACTAGTTTCCATAAACCACCAAACATTTCTGCATAGGGTGATACATGCCAGGTTCCTAGCCTAGCACACTGAATTTCATGTTGAACTAGAACTGCCCACATTCTGGGTGGGTTGCTATGGGGCTTGCTGATAAAAAGGTTACTGTCAGGTTGCTTAACGAATCACACCATTAGATGTTTGTATAAGGGAGGAGCTCCCCTGAGTTAGAGGCTGCCTACAAGGAGCAGAAGAAATCAATTGCTACTACTCAGATTACAGGAAATATTAGGGTGTCATCTCATTCATAACAGATAATTGTAACAGACATTGTTCCGTAAATAGGTACGGTAGACAGCTGGTGGACAAGACTATTGTATCGCCCATGGTTATCCTCGGTAATATTGAGTTATCATTGAATTATGCATACATACCACTTTCATTTGTGTTTTTTGTAGTTATTGTCTAATACACTGTATTGTATATATTTTAACTCCTACCAATACATCTTTGTAGAGTATTTGGATTCCCTAAAATTATAAACCTGTCTTCTATGAACAGCAGGCTGATGAATTGGGCCTATTTGAGCCCCAGAAACAAACATGTATCTTTAAAGGAGATAAATCAATGCCTTCAGCACTTAATTTGATAGCCTCATGTAGCTAACAGTCCATTAGGCGCTGTGACAACCCAGAGCACCCTGTGAATGTTTACGATCCGTAGGTGTCAAAGCACAATGGGAAAGTCACAGTGAAACATGCTGCCTGTCAGGTCGTAACCTCAAATATTCTGCAAAGCTGCAAAAGTTGAACCTGTGTCAATGGATTACTTTCTCATGAGATGCTGCTTGTGCTAGATTCTGAAAATTGTTATTGCATTAGGAAGAGTCACCTTTCATTTGCGCATAACAGTATAGGAAAGAGAAGATTTCAGTGCCTCCCCTTACCTCCTCCATTCCTGGGCCTGCTTCATTAGCACTGGCGTTTGGGTGGGGAGAGAGAGTGATATCTTCACAGTCCACAGGCCTGCCTGCCCTGTGACAAGGTGAAAGATGATGATAGAGTATGAGACCCCAGAGTTGTAGAAGAGCAAAGGACGAGGCTACAGTCAAGTGCAGTGGGTCCCGGCATCCAAAACAGTGCTGTAGGTGTACGTGTGTCTCTTGTTGTAGACGTCCATTAGATGTTGGCTGTAAATGATTACTTGGAGAACAGTGCTACATTTGATGAGAGAGTAACAGTAACTACACGTTTTTTATAGTAAAAACAAGAATTGACAGTTGACCAATCAGCAACAGAGCATGTAAAAAGTAATTTACTGATGTGTGGGTCCAGTTCATCGCTCTGAAGGCCGTACTATACAATTCCATTTCACCAATTCACCTTCTGTATGCAACAGCAGTCAAAGAGGAGAGGAGAAGAACCATATAGTTGTATGCTGTGAATGTACCACAGTGTGATGTGAAGAGTCTAGCAAGCAAGAGACATCGAGAGTGAACGAGAAGTCTACTCTACGTGTTATTAAGCTGTAATCCGTTATTATAGTACATCCAGTCCCCCACTCTGCTCTGCTCTGCAAGCTGTGACAACTCCGTGTGAAGGGACAGGTGTCACTCAGGGTCAAAACAATCCTAGCACTCTCACTTAATTGGACTCCTGTCTTCCCTGGTGGAATGGACAGAGCAGAGCTGGTGTACTGGGTATAACCTAGTATTGGATCGTCTCTATACTATAGTTCACGCTTCCTGGGTTTCCATACAAAAAAATGGATGAACAAAAAAAATGGATAGTCCCGTACACCTTCAAACATTCAACCTCTAGCTGCGTACCCCCTCTCGCACCAGGGTCAGCGCACTCTCAAATGTTGTTTTTTGCCATCATTATAAGCCTGCCACACACACACACTATACAATACATTTATTAAACATAAGAATGAGTGAGTTTTTGTCACAAACTGGCTCGTGGGAAGTGACAAAGAGCTCTTATAGGACCAGGGCACAAATAATAATATAATAATAATCAATAATTTTGCTCTTTATTTAGCCATCTTACAAATAAAACCTTATTTGTTCATCAAAAATTGTGAATAACTCACTGATTTTGATGAGGCTCTCTTGTTCAGATATCGGTAAGTGGACTGGAGGCAGGGCATGAAAGGGATAACAAATCCAGTTTTTGTGTCGTCCGTTTTGGGACAGTACCTGCATAATTGCTCACCCAGCTTAGGTGCTTCGCTATATCACATTTGACATTGTCCATAAGCTTGAGTTTATTTGCACACAGAAAATCATACAATGTGTCACGTTCTGACCTTAGTTATTTTATTTAGGTCTTTGTTTTAGTATGGTCAGGCCGTGAGTTGGGTGGGTTGTCTACGTTCGTTTTTTCTATAATTTGGGGTTTCTGTGTTTGGCCTAGTATGGTTCTCAATCAGAGGCAGCTGTCAATCGTTGTGGTTTCACTTTTGAGTTGTGGGTGTTTGTCTTCCATGTCAGTGCTTTATTCACGTTTATTGTTTTGTTCCAGTGTTCTGTTGTGTTTTGATGAAACATTATGGACACTTACCACGCTGCGCATTGGTCCTCCGGCCTATTAGCTACCATCGATTCCCTTTCCGTTTGTTTTGGGTTATTGGGTAATTGGGTACACCTGTTTTGTATTAGGGTTTGTTTGTAGGGTATTTAAGGGCACTAGGCCCGCTGGGTATTTGTGCGGGCTTGTTTGTGTTACTCTGTGTTTGATGGTGTGAGTTATTCGTATATTTATTCTCCGGACTATTTTGTCCTGTTGTTTGGACTGGCAACTTATATACGCCCTGTGTGTTGGCGTGACTGTTTTGTTGCGCTGGGGAATACATTTGAAAGAAAGACTGAACCCTGCTCTCTGCGCCTGATTCCACCCACCACTCCTAGTTGATCGTAACAATTATACAGAAGAACTTTAAGCTCGTCTCTCAATAAAAACAAATACATGTCAATACTTTGCCCCTTGATAACCAGCACACTTCTGTATTCTGTAAAAGCGTTACATGGTCGCTGCCCATTTCATTGTATAATGCGAAAATACACTAGAGTTCAGGGGCCTTGCTTTAACAAAATTAACCATTTTCACTGTAGTGTCCAAAATGTCTTTCAAGCTGACAGGCATTCCCTTGGCAGCAAGAGCCTCTTGGTGGATATGGAGTGTACCCAAGTGGCATCTGGAGCATCTGCTTGCACGTGCATTACCAACCCACTATGTCTCCCTGTCATGGCTTTTGCACCATCAGTAAAGATACCAACATATCTTGACCACCAAAGTCCATTTGATGTCACAAAGCTGTCCACTACTTAAAAAATATCCTCACCTGTTGTCCTGGTTTCCAGAAGAGGATGTCTTCCTTAATTGACCCCGAATAAACGTAACGGACATATACCAAGCTGTGCCAGGCCCGCCATGTCTGTTGACTCATCCAGCTGTAATGCATAGAATTCACTGGCTGGTATACAAAGAATCACAACTGTCAGTGTCTATGCTATCTGGGCTAGCAACAAATGTAGAATTACTGATGATAGCATTGGATGTGCTCGTGGAAGCAGAACAACTTGTGTCGTCGACAGGTGCAGGTGTAGTACTGCTGGTAGAACCAGTAGAGCTTGTATGTGTCTTTATGGACGCGGGCCTTACGTTTTTTTTTAACCATTTATCAATTTTTGAGCAAATGGAATGAGCACTAATTTTGTTTGTCTATATACGGACTGTTAGTGGAATTTCCGCGAGAGAGTAATGGTTAATGTGATTGGATGTTAATTATTTGACTAGCCTCTATTTGACATTTTGTTGTTATTTCACTGAACACTAGATGGTTTCATTTGATTTTTGGCAGTGATAGGAGGCTACTCAGGTGAGATAAAAACCTCACCCAAATGTATAGCCTTGTTGGACAATCTAAATGGACTGTTTGAAAATGTGAATCCCATTTTATTTGGCGTGCCCCCGACGGCATTGCGCGTACCCCCCCAGTTTGGGAATAGCCATTCTAGAATATTCGACTGTCCGCTGGTAGATGGGTTTCTTACCTTACATATGACCCAGGCAAAAACAATGTCTCTGTCTCTTACTTCTTTTTGTATCTGCTACTTGAATGAAGCCACATCCACCTGCAGAGCTGCATTGGTGAGACATTTATGAGATGTGCTGAAGGCATCCATAAATCTATCAGAATGAGCTGGGGGGCCCTTACGGCTCTTCGGACATGTAAGTATGAATTGGCCTTTAGTTAGCGATGGGTCGTGGTGAGGCCGTGTTTGATTAGTGTTGTCACATGGTTGAAATGCAGTAATGGACCGAGTGGGGCTGCTGCTGTTGCTTGTCACTGTATCCAGACACTGCTTATGACTCACTGTTGTTTTATAGCCCCAGAGGATTGCCACTTAAAATATATATCTTGTTTTCACTATTTAAATGTTCTACTTTTTATTCATGAGTGCTGTTTTTTCCACAAGGAAAAAATATAGAGTATTGGACTTTGAAAAACATGAGTCTGTTCACTTGAAACAAGGAAACCCCTTAAATACAATAGTAATTTCTATAAGCACAGGATAATATAATGCATAAAATTGCAAATATATTCAAGGCTTATTCTTTAAGCTTATTAATTATTTATGGGAATATATCTTCTATTGCACATTTGATGTCCCACAAATGTGCCAATTTCTGAATAAGCTTACAGTATATTAATGATTTATGATAATAACTCTTTTATGTTGGAAAAAAATGCTATTAGACATTTAAATTAGTGGTGGTGATTTTGCCTCTGGAGAGAAATGAAGCATGGCAACCTTGGGTAGGACTTGCCAGAATTGGGTCAACAATTTATTTGTGTGTGTGTGTGTGTATGTGTGGGTGTGTATGCATAGTTGTTTGTGTCTGGCTGTGCGTGTTTACGTGTGTGCATGTGTGTTCTTATCAACAGTACCAGTCAAAAGTTTGGACACACCTACTCATTCAAGGGTTTTTCTTTATTTGTACTTTTTTCTACATTGTAGAATAATGGTGAAGACATCAAAACTATGAAATAACACATATGTACTCATGTAGTAACCAAACAAATTAAAATATATTTTATATTTGAGATTCTTCAAAATAGCCACCCTTTGCCTTGATAACAGCTTTGCACACTCTTGGCATTCTCTCAACCAGCTTCATGAGGTAGTCACCTGGAATGCATTTCAATGAACAGGCGTGCCTTGTTAAAAGTTAATTTGTGGAATTTCTTTCCTTCTTAATGCGTTTGAGCCAATCACTTGTGTTGTGACCAGTGGTGGAAAAAGTACCCAATTGTCATAACTTAATAAAAAAATACTCAAGTAAAAGTGAAAGTCACCAAGTAATATTCTACTTGAGTAAAAGTCTAAGTATTTGGTTTGAAATATAATTAAGTATCTGTCACGAATATTACAGAAGGTGACTCCCCTTCTTGTTCGGGTGGCGCTCGGGGGTCGTCGTCGCCGGTCTACTAGCTATCGCCGATCCGTTGTTCTGTGTTCGTTTAGTTTTGTCTAATTGGTAGCACCTGTTTCTAGTTTGGTTGTTAGGATAGGGTTATACATAGTCTGTTTAGCCCGATTCTGTTTCGTGCAGGCTTGTTCGTCTGTTTTGTTGTTTGAGTGTATTTTTGTTGGCATTTGGGTTTCACGCTGTCCGTTTATATTTCTGTTCATTTGTGTTTTCACTTTTGTACATGTTATGTTTCCGGGACATTAAAGCGTGTTGTTTTTCCCACATCTTTTGCTCTCTGCGCCTGACTCCACACCTCTTCACTCATTATCGTAACAGTATCAAAGTAAATATTTTGATAAAATATACTTAAGTATCAAAAGTAAAAGTAAAAGTATAAATAATTTAAAATGCCCTTATATTAAGAAAACCAGACGGCACCATTTTCTTGTTTTTTTTATTTTACGGATATCTAGGGGCATGCTCCAGCACTCAGACATCATTTACAAACGAAGCATGTGCTTAGTTAGTCTGCCAGATCAGTGTTACGGCTCTCGTTTGTGGAATGACCGGACCAAGGTGCAGCGTTGGTCCGGTCAATCATTACTTTTCGACATGAAGGTCAGTCAATAATACGGAACATTTCAAGAACTTTGAAAGTTTTTCAAGTACATTCACAAAATCTATCAGGCGCTTTGGTCCATGCACACCACAACAGTCGTGAAGAGAGCACGACAAAACCTCAGGAGACTGAAAAGATTTGTCATGGGTCCTCAGATCCTCAAAAGGTTCTACAGCTGCACCATCGAGAGCTGGTTGCATCACTGCCTGGTATGGCAACTGCTCAGCCTTCGACCGCAAGGATCTACAGAGGGTAGTGGGAATGGCCCAGTACATCACTGGGGCCAAGCTTCCTGCCATCCAGGACCTCTATATCAGACGGTGTCAGAGGAAGACCCTAGAAATGGTCAAAGACTCCAGCCACCCTAGTCATAGACTGTTCTCTCTTCCACCGCACGGCAAGCGGTACCAGAGCGCCAAGTCTCGGTCCAAGAGGCTTCTTAACAGCTTCTACCTCAAGCCATAAGACTCCTGAAAACCTAATCAAATGGCTACCCTGACTATTCGCATTGCCCCCCTCTCTCTCTCTTTTACACCGCTACTGCTCTCTGTTGTTATCATCTATGCATAGTCACTTTAATAACTCTAGCTACATGTACATATTACCTCAACTAACCCGTGCCCCCGCACATTGACTCTGTACCGGTACCCCCCGTATATAGTCTCGCTATTGTTATTTTACTGTTGCTCTTTAATTACTTGTAACTTTTATTTCTTATTCTTATCAGTATTTTTTAAAACTGCATTGTTGGTTAGGGGCTCGTAAGTAAGCATTTCACTGTAAGGTCTACCTACACCTGTTGTATTCGGCGCATGTGACTAATACAATTTGATTTGATTTGATTAAACTGGCTCTCATGAGATGGAAGGAAAGGAAGACCCAGAGTTACCTCAGAGTTACCTGCAGAGGATAAGTTCATTAGTTAACTTCACCTCAGATTGCAGCCTAAATAAAGGCTTCACAGAGTTCAAGTAACAGTCACATCTCAACATCAACTCTTCAGAGGAGACTACGTGAATCAGGCCTTCATGGTTGAATTTCTGCAAAGAAATCAATACCAAAGGACATCAATAACAAGAAGATACTTGCTTGGGCCAAGAAGCACGAGCAATGGAAATCTGTCCTTTGGTCCAAATTTGAGATTTTTTTCTGCAACCGCCGTGTCTTTGTGAGACGCAGAGTAGGTGAACGGATGATCTCCGCATGTGTTGTTCCCACCGTGAAGCATGGAGGAGGAGGTGTGATGGTAACCAGTATGGCAACCACAGCATTCTTCAGTGATACGCCATCCCATCTGGTTTGCGCTTAGTGGGACTATCATTTGTTTTTCAACAGGACAATGACCCAAAACACACCCCCAGGCGGTGTAAGGGCTATTTGACCAAGAAAGAGAGTGATTGAGTACTGCATCAGATGATCTGGCCTCCATAATCACTTGACCTTAACCCAACTGAGATGGTTTGGGGTGAATTGAGTTAAAGAAAAGCAGCCAACAAGTGCTCAGCATATGTGGGAACTCCTTCAAGTTTGTTGGAAAAACATTTGGCATGAAGCTGGTTGAGAGAATGCCAAGAGTGTGCAGTGCTCTCATCAAGGCAACAAAAATGTAAGCTACTTTATTAACCGGAGTTGATAAAGAGCGAGAGGAGGGAGGGAGTGAGAGGTGCCACTCTAGTCGGCGGGGGGAGGGGCTATTCTGTGGGCAAGTGATACAGGGAGCAGGGAGGAGGGAGGGAGAGAAGAGAGACCACAACCAACCAAACTGACTTGCGCAATAGTAGACTAATAGCTGCCATAGCTAGGTTATTTATCATCAAATATGATTACGCAGAACCTGTCTTGACTGCATCAAACCGGGATAAGCTAGTTAAGCTAGCTAATGTTAATGCAGTGCATGCGCTTTCCCATCCTACAGTTACAAATAACAACAACTCCATTCAGAATATTAAGCAGCAATCTACGTGTTGGCTCTTGGTTGTTATTGCCTATCCTTCTCCTTCAACTTTTAATTCCATCATTTTAATTCCATCTTCCATTGATCAGATATCTCCTAACTTTTTCTACACACAATGGCTCTAATACTGTATCCTATTGCCACTTTGATGACTTATGATTGGCCAACAACAACAACAAGCTACACGCACCACTCTCCACTCTCGTGAAAAGCAAGAGCAGCAGCATAAATTATAGAATTGCTCTCCCTAGTGCAGGAGTCACATTCGGATCTGTAGGGGTCCTTCCGAACAAGTCAGTTAAAATTACACATACCCGAGACCTGTGACAATCATCTCAGATCTGACCCAGACCCGTGGGTATTCGGGTACAGGTGGATCCGTGACCTCTACGCTCAACCTAAAATTCATAGTTTAGTGAACATACAATTAAACTTGAGAATGTATGTTGTTTCAGCAGCTATGCCCAAATGTTGAGCAAACTAGAAATCCTACTGTAGCTGTTTGCCTTGATATTTTAAAGGTCGACTTTGGGCACAAAAAACTGTCAATTTTTAAATTTGAAAACAGAAATGGGGTGTGCCTTTAGTAGTTTATCGATGACAATAAGTTGCACCCACTCGCCAGAAAAAGTAACTGTATTAGTTGACACCTGAGGTTTCCTATCGTAGCTAGTTCATTAGCTAAGATAGCCAGTGTAGCTAGCCAGTTAGCTAACGTAACCTAGCTGAAAGCTAGTAGCTAGATCTACAAGATGAGGTTACCGTAGCTGATTCCACTGCTCTAGTATCTCGGCGGAGAGGGAGACAGTCAGATTCAGGTCTCCCTCTTTTCTTTTTTTCAATTTTTTTTCTTTCTTTTTTTTGGTGAATTTTACCCCCTTTTTCTCCCCAATTTCGTAGTATCCAATTATTATTAGTTACTATCTTGTCTCATCGCTACAACTCCCGTACGGGAGTCATGCGCCTTCGAAACACAACCCAACCAAACCGCACTGCTTCTTAACACAGCGCGCATCCAACCCGGAAGCCAGCTGCACCAATGTGTCGGAGGAAACACCGTGCACCTGGCGACCTTGATTAGCGAGCACTGCGCCCGGCCATAGGAGTCGCTGGTGCGCGATGAGACAAGGATATCCCTACCGGCCAAACCCTCCCTAACCCGGACGACGCTAGGCCAATTGTGCATCACCCCACGGACCTCCCAGTCGCGGCCGGCTGCCACCAGAGTCTCTGGTGGCACAGCTAGCGCTGCGATGCAGTGTGGTCTCCCTCTTTTCAAGGTCTACTGCACACACTCTTCCAGTATCTGTTGATTTCATTTCAGAGGATTTATATTTGGTAGTAAAGATCACAAAGAAATGGCACTTTTATTGCCAATATCTTAAGCATTATTTAATATCTTAAGCATTATTTAAGCATTATTTAAGCAATTATTTTTTTAAGCAACATTATTTTGTATGCATTATTTTAAGCAAACATGGTATGATGGTTCAATTGATCAGTTATACAGTTTACAATATACATTTTTAGCCCAAAGTTGAACTTTTTTTTTTACGGTGCATTAAAATCAAGTAGGATTAGCTCTCACCACACTATCAGAACCAGTTATTTATTTCCAACCTGGTGTCAGTCATGTATCCACATAATGACATAGATAGGAGGAGTTGGGGCACACAACCTGCTAAAGTTATTCTATCATGTATACATTTTCTCTAAATCATATTTTAATGAGGTGTGGTGTTGTTTTGCTGTGCTTCATGGAGACCATCGTCGTTACATTTACATACACTACATTACCAAAAAATATGTGGACACCTGCTCGTCGAACATCTCATTCTAAAATCATGGGCATTAATATGGAGTTGGTTCCACTCCCTTGCTGCTATAACAGCCTACACTCTTTTGAGAAGGTGTTCCACTAGATGTTGGAACATTGCTCAGGGTGACTTGCTTCCATTCAGCCACAAGAGCATCAGTGAGGTCAGGCACTGATGTTGGACGATTATGCCTGGCTCGCAGTCGGTATTCCAATTTATCCCAAAGGTGTTCGATAGGGTTGAGGTCAGGGCTCTATGCAGGCCAGTCAAGTTCTTCCACTCCGATCTCGACAAGCCATTTCTGTATGGACCTCGCTTTGTGCACTGGGGCATTGTCATGCTGAAACAGAAAAGGGCCTTTCCAAACTGTTGCCACAAAGTTGGAAGCACAGAATCATCTAGAATGTCATTGTATGATGTATGATGTATGATGTATTTAAGATTTCCCTTCACTGGAACTAAGGGGCCTAGCCCGAACCATGAAAAACAAACTTCATCTATGCATTGCACTATGCATTGGGGCGGGTTGCCTTCTCCTGGCATCCACCAAACCCAGATTAGTCCGTCAAACTGCCAGATGGTGAAGCGTGATTCATGACTCCAGAGAACGCGTTTCCAATGCTTCAGAATCTAATGGAGCTTTACACCACTCAAGCCGATGCCTGGCATTGAGCATGGTGATCTTAGGCTTGTGTGTGGCTGCTCTGCCATGGAAACCCATTTCATGAAGCTCCCGATGAACAGTTCTTGTGCTGAAGTTGCTTCCAGGACCGAAATTTGACGAAATTGCCAAATCCTTTAATTTCAAGGGGTGTCCACATACTTTTGTATATATATTGTATGAATATAATAAAGTAGATATACCGTATGTTTAAGCACTGACAACATTTTTGGAAATTATGGGCTGGACACTACCTCTACCAGGAAAAATGTTTTGTATAACTTGTTGTTAATTAATGTTATAAAAGTGTATCCACTAGTTATTGTACAGTGCATTCGTAAAGTATTCAGACCCCTTCACTTTTTCCACATTTTGTACCCAAGTGTACCCAAGTCTTCTTGGGTACACCTGTATTTGGAGAGTTTCTCCCATTCTTCTCTGCAGATCCTCTCAAGCTCTGTCAGGTTGGATGGGGAGCGTTGGTTGCACAGCTATTTTTAGGTTCTCTCCAGAGATGTTCGATCGGGTTCAAGGCTCTGGATTTGCCACTCAAGGACATTCAGAGTCTTGTTCAGAAGCCACTCCCGCTTTGTCTTGGGTGTGTGGCTAGGGTCATTGTCCTTCTGGAAGGCGAACCTTCACCTCAGGTACTGAGCAGGTTTTCGTCAAGGATCTCTCTGTACTTTGCTGTACGTTGCTCTGGTCATCTTTCTCTCGATCCTGACTAGTCTCCCAGTCCCTGCCACTAAAAACATCCCCTCAGCATGATGCTGCCACCACCATGCTTCACCGTAGGGATGGTGCCAGGTTTCCTCCAGACGCGACGCTTGAAATTCAGGCTAAAGAGTTACATTTTGGTTTCATCAGACCAGAGAATCTTCATTCTCATGGTTCGAGAGTCCTTTAAGTGCCTTTTGGCAAACTCTAAACAGGCTGTAATGTGCCTTTTACTGAGTGGCTTCCGTCTGGCCACTCTACCATAAAGGCCTGATTGTTGGAATGCTGCAGAGATGGTTGTCCTTCTGGAAGGCTCTCTCATCTCCACAGAGGAACTCTGCAGCTTTTTCAGAGTGACTTCCAGGTTCTTGGTCAGCTCCCTGACCAAGGCCCTTCTCCCCCGATTGCTCAGTTTGCCGGGCGACCAGAGTCTTGGTGGTTCCAAACTTCCATTTAAGAATGATGGAGGCCACTGTGTTCTTGGGGACCTTCAATGCTGCAGAAATGTTTGGGTACCCTTCCCCCAATCTGTGCCTCTACACAATCCAGTCTCGGAGCTCCACAGACAATTTCTTCGACCTCATGGCTAGGTTTTTGCGCTGACATGCACTGTCAACTATGGGACCGTATATAGACAGGTGTGTGCCTCTCCAAATCATGTCATTTGAATTTACCACAGGTGGACTCCAATCAAGTTGTAGAAACATCTCAAGGATGATCAATGGAAACAGGATGCACCTGAGCTCAATTTCAAGTCTCATAGCAAAGGGTCTAAATACTTATGTAAATAAGATATTTAATTTTTTAATAAATTAGCTAACATAAAAAAAACGTTTTGCTTCGTATTCATGGGATATTGTGTGTAGATTGATGATGAAAATGTTTTATTACACCAATTTTAGAATAAGGCTGTAATGTAGCAAAATATGGAAAAATTGAAGGGGTCTGAATATTTTCCGAATCCACTGTATGTATCCATGTAGAATTCATAAGCAATGTTTTTAAAGATGTTGGGGTGATCACAACACAACAGTAGTTGATGCAATGCCATAGACACACACAGAGGTGCCCACTACAAACCAACACTGTTTGTGGGACTTGTAGCATCTCCTAGGTTTATATTCAGTAATTTCAAAAGCACCAATGTGAATTTGAATGTGTTTTTCATCAGGTGCATACCTGTGCACAGTATGGTGTGTTTTTTAGATGTTCCTGGCAGAGTTTATATAATTGCGCTTGGTGCGGTCACCAATGAGGCTGGTAATACTCTTTAATCATAATTGATTATTGTATATGCCCAATTGACAGACCAAAACATAAAAATAAATAGCTAAACAACAGAGACCGTTTGAGAGAATCTGTCATATTGCCCCTGGTCATGGTGGCACTTCACTAGAGGCTGATGCGGAAAACTACTTTGATGTGCACAGTTCAGAGAAGATTAAAGACATGGAATTATGGTAATAATTTGGTAGCCTGTAGGTTCTTTACAGTGTGTCCAAAATCATTGGAAAAAACTTTGATCATCCCGGCTAACAAGGTAAGGATTCCCTCTTTGGAACACAGTCAGTGAGTAGTAATTGTTTTTTTAGAAGGCAGAACTCTGCAGTCATGGAGCTATAGGTTGCTACTAATATTCTTGGGGAGGCAGTGATATTGCTGGTGCTGTTACCTAAAGCAGGGTTTCCCAAACTTGGTCCCGGGGCCCCCCTGGTGCACGTTTTGTTTTTTTGCCCTAGCATTACACAGCTGATTCAAATAATCAGTTGATTCAAATAAGCTTGATGATGAGTTGATTATTTTAATCAGCTGTGTAGTGCTAGGGAAAAAAACTAAATGTGCACCCAAGCTTGGCCTGTGACCGAGTTTGGGAAACCATGATCTATGGAAGGGTGTGTATTGTAAGTCAAAAACACTGACAGTAAATGTGAAGGTATTTGACAGTCCTGCTTTTGGAGATATGTGAACAGAACAGATTTGCTTCATAATGAATAATCCAACATGTCTTCCTGTTTTAGATTATTGTCCTGCTGAAAAGTTGAATTAATCGCAGTATCTGGTGGAAAGCAGACTTAACCAGGTTTTTGCCTGTGCCTAGCTCCATTCCATTATTTTTTTTATCCTGAATAACTCCCCTGTCCTTAACGATTACAAGCATACCCATAACATGATGCAGCCACCACAATGCTTGACTATATGGAGAGTGGTACTCAGTAATGTGTTTTATTGGATTTGCCCCAAACAACACTTTGTATTCAGGACAAAAATGTAATGGCTTTGCCACATTTTTTGCAGTATTACTAAAGTGCCTTGTTGTAAACAGGATGCATGTTTTGGAATATGTTTTATTCTGTACAGGCTTCCTTCTTGTCACGGCTGTTGAAAGGAGAGGACCAAGGTGCAGCGTGGTGAGCGTACATGTTCTTTAATTAAGAAAAGACGCCGACCAAAACAATACACACTACAAAACAAAACTGTGAAGCTTAAGGCTAAGTGCCATAAAGAAAGTCAACTTCCCACAAACACAGGTGGGAAAAAGGGTACCTAAGTATGGTTCCCAATCAGAGACAACGATAGACAGCTGTCCCTGATTGAGAACCATACCCGGCCAAAACATTAGAAATAAAAAATCATAGAAACACAAAACATAGAATGCCCACCCCAACTCACGCCCTGAACAAACCAAAATAGAGACATAAAAAGGATCTCTAAGGTCAGGGCGTGACACTTCTATTCACTCTCTCAGTTAGGTTAGTATTGTGGAGTAACTACAGTGTTGTTGATCCATCTTCAGTTTTCTCGTAATCACAGCCATTCAATTCTGTAATTGTTTTAAAGTCACCATTGGCCTCATGGTGAAATCCCTGAGCAGTTTCCTTCCATTCCAGCAACTGCGTTCTGCGTTAAGAAGGTTTCCTGTATCTTTGTAGTGACTGGGTGTAATGAATAACTTCACCATGGTCAAATGGATATTCAATGTCTATTTTGATTTTTTTGCCAATGTACCAATAGGTGCCCTTCTTTGCAAGGCATTGGAAAACCTCCTTTGTCTTTGTGGTTGACTCTGTGTTTTAAATTCACTGCTCGACTGAGGGACCTTACAGATGTTGTATGTGTACTGTATGTGTACTGTAGAAGATGGGGCCGAAGATCATGTCTGACGTTTTACATTCTCCCAACCAATTGTGCAATTTTGTAATTTTTAAAAACTTATTGTTTACATAATGTTGCTGCTCCTCATTATTGTTATTCTTATTGAATTACTTTTTATTATTACTTTTTATTTTAGCCTAGATGGTAAATATTTTCTTCTTGAACTGCTATGTTGGTTAAGAGCTTGTAAGTAAGAATGTCATGGTAAAGTCTACACTGTTGGTTAAGAGCTTGTAAGTAAGAATGTCATGGTAAAGTCTACACTGTTGGTTAAGAGCTTGTAAGTAAGAATGTCATGGTAAAGTCTACACTGTTGGTTAAGAGCTTGTAAGTAAGAATGTCATGGTAAAGTCTACACTGTTGGTTAAGAGCTTGTAAGTAAGAATGTCATGGTAAAGTCTACACTGTTGGTTAAGAGCTTGTAAGTAAGAATGTCATGGTAAAGTCTACACTGTTGGTTAAGTGCTTGTAAGTAAGAATGTCATGGTAAAGTCTACACTGTTGGTTAAGAGCTTGTAAGTAAGAATGTCATGGTAAAGTCTACACTGTTGGTTAAGAGCTTGTAAGTAAGAATGTCATGGTAATGTCTACACTGTTGGTTAAGAGCTTGTAAGTAAGAATGTCATGGTAAAGTCTACACTGTTGGTTAAGAGCTTGTAAGTAAGAATGTCATGGTAAAGTCTACACTGTTGGTTAAGAGCTTGTAAGTAAGAATGTCATAGTAAAGTCTACACTGTTGGTTAAGAGCTTGTAAGTAAGAATGTCATGGTAAAGTCTACACTGTTGGTTAAGAGCTTGTAAGTAAGAATGTCATGGTAAAGTCTACACTGTTGGTTAAGAGCTTGTCAGTAAGAATGTCATGGTAAAGTCTACACTGTTGGTTAAGAGCTTGTAAGTAAGAATGTCATGGTAAAGTCTACACTGTTGGTTAAGAGCTTGTAAGTAAGAATGTCATGGTAATGTCTACACTGTTGGTTAAGAGCTTGTAAGTAAGAATGTCATGGTAAAGTCTACACTGTTGGTTAAGAGCTTGTAAGTAAGAATGTCATGGTAATGTCTACACTGTTGGTTAAGAGCTTGTAAGTAAGAATGTCATGGTAATGTCTACACTGTTGGTTAAGAGCTTGTAAGTCAGCATTTCACGGTAAAGTCGACCTTTGTTGTATTCGGCGCATGTGGCAAATACAGTTTGATTTGAGGTGTTGGGTACAGAGATGAGTTAGTCATTCAAAAATCATGTTAAACACTATTATTGCACACACAAACAAAAAACAACATAATTCTACTTTGACATTATGGGGTATTGTGTGTAGGACAGTGACAAAGGATCTCAATTGAATCCATTTTAAATGTAGGCTGCATACATACATAAAATAACAATGTGCAGTTGAGGAAAACAACGTGTCATTTCTGCATTGATAATTAAAGGCTTCGAAAAAGAATGATTTAACCTCACTACTTAAACATGCAAGAACAAACATCCAATGATAAAAACAGAAGAAACATGCCGTAAAATGTATTTATTTCAGTGCAGATAAATCACCACAGACTGCATCATAGTGAACCTATAAAAGGGTTATAGTGAACCCATCCAACCTGAGGCTGTCTATTAAAAACATGAGCATTTTCATTTTTAGTGAAGGGCAGGTTTTCAGATCTCATGTCAAAGAGAAACATCAAGCCACCAAATGGGCTTGGTGCAGATGGACAAGAATGAGCAGATCTACACAACTTGGCCTGGAAAACCAAAGGGAGAGTGTTGTGAAGAACAGTCAGGAAAGAGAGGAATCACAACATTCGTTTGTAAATAACACAGCCTCTGTACACTCTTAGAAAGAAAAGTGCTATCTAGAACCAAAAAGGTAAATTGGCTGTCCCCATAGGAGAAGCCTTTGAATAACATTTACATTACATTTAAGTCATTTAGCAGACGCTCTTATCCAGAGCGACTTACAGGTAGAACCCTTTTGGGTTCCATGTAGAACCCTTTCCACAGAGGGTTCTACATGGAACCCAAAAGAGTTTTACCTGGAACCAAAAAGGGTTATCCTATGGGGACAGCCACAGGACCCTTTTGGAACCCTTTTTTCTAAGAGTGTAGAGTGTGTAATGTTCCCAATGCAGTGTGTGATGTTACGGTTTGCCCTTATAGTTCCAATTAGAGTATTTATTAGAAAACTGAAACCACAGCTGTTTATTTCATCACTTTGAATCTGAAATGCAAAATAGTGAACTAATTGGAGAAATAGATAGCTCCCAGGCAGCATCTTGGTGAAGCATGCTTAGAGTAGTTGGCATTAGACTGGGCCTTAGGAAATACACAATGCCTAAGGAAATACTTGCAACTGTTTTGAAGCAGAGAACAGTTGATGAATAAATATGTGAGTATTTGTTTCAGACCTAGATAATGTGGTGCATTATTTAGGGCCCTATAAAATCAGTTTTTATTATTTGTGTGATACCGATTTGTTTTTTCAAATAATAGAAAAACAACAAAATTGTATTTCACAGCAATGCTTAAACCACAGCAGGAGACCACATTAAGGTCTGGGAAAGATCTAAGATATTTTCATTTTTGGTGTAGATACTAATTCAAGTGTGCACCAGCCAGAGACTTGTTTGGTTAGCAGTGTTTTTACAGCGCACATGAGATTGCAGAGTTTGCTAAACAAATTGCCACTGGATTAATGCTATCATTAATGATAGCATATTATGATATCATTCTGCCAGGTAGGAATAGACTACTTTTTAGTGAAGATTTAATTGAGAAGGTTTTTGGGAAAGTCTTTCCATCTACCAGAAGACGGTTGTCATTGGTAACGGCTACACAAAGTGGTAAATAAACACGCACAGACAGGGGCATTCCTGTGCCATTGCCACTTTAAACATTTGAAGGGAAATATGAATCACTGATGCATTTTGTACATGTCTTATGATAGATAATTTTGGGCAAATTAATTAATTTTCTAATAAGTTCAATACATTTAGTTGATTTTCTACTAAGTTAAAACATTTTTTGAATATTGTTGAATTCAATGTCTGTATTCTGTGATTCCGTCCACGTTCTCTGAATTGCGGATTTTTTAATGCCCTAATTAATTGAAAAGTCCCAAAATGTGAAACATTATGCCAGATTTGTTAAAAATTGGAGTACCATCGAGCATGGAAAGCAATATACAAGTAGTTACATTTCCTCACCTCATTCCCTGAGGCTGTGTTTTGCTCTCTGGCCCGGCTGTCATATCCTTTGCATGATATCACATACAAATTCTACTGCTTGTTGCAAGTTAAAAAGATAGATTTTGAGGCACTTGCTCTGCAGCACAATGGAAAATTGCCAAGAGCAAAGAGGTATTCTTAGTTGACCCCGAGCGTGGCTTTTATGTTTACTGGTATTTACTGCTTCACTCTCTCTCTGTGTGTCTGTGTGTCTCTCTGTGTGTGTGTGTGTGTGTGTGTGTGTGTGTGTGTGTGTGTGTGTGTGTGTGTGTGTGTGTGTGTGTGTGTGTGTGTGTGTGTGTGTGTGTGTGTGTGTGTGTGTGTGTGTGTGTGTGTGTGTGTGTGTGTGTGTGTGTGTGTGTGTGTGTGTGTGTATGTGTGTGAGTGTGTGTTTGTGTTATTGCCAGGGGATTTTCTCTGCCATCATGTTTTTCCTGTAGTGTGATCCTTTTAATGGATGTTTGGAACTGCCCAAAGCATGCTCAGAATATCTGCTCCTCAGATGGCTGGCTTTCCAGTTTCATCTATGAATTAACACTAGAAGAGCACAGTGAGTCATTTTGAGTCAAATGTCTGCCATTTTTAAAGTCATGCTCCCTCTGTCCTTAGCCATGTGTTGGCAAAAATATATGTCCATGTCAAGCTTACCAGCAGCCAGCGACACTTGCCATACTGGGAGCGGGCGCTTGCCATACTGGGAGCGGGTGCTTGCCATACTGGGAGCGGGTGCTTGCCATACTGGGAGCCTATTTGCGGGTGTTTTTTTAAGCCTATTTCAGATACAGTGAGTGTAATTTGTTCAATATTAGGAGTTGAGAAATAAAGTTCACATCATTAGAAATAAGATAGTCTCTTCTTTTATAGAGTTGATTCCAGCGATATTCATAATATACAATAGAAAATGCGATATATATTTCCACGGACCCCCTGCAATACCCCCAATTGAATAACCCTGATCTCTACCTCTTGACCTCCCCAATGGAAAACAAATGCATTTTCATATGCTGCATATTGTTTAGATGACAAAGCCACTACTACAACAATGAATATCCTTATTCTCCCTTTCGTAAGCCTTGGTACAGTTCAGAAAGACAAGCCATAGACAATAATGGTTCTTAAATGTTCTCAACTGTAAGAATAGGCTAAAACACATATTGAAACCTCTGCAAACAACTGAAGATTGGCTTCCTCTCCGACTCATACTGTATTGGTAATCAATATGTATAACAACTCAGACCAGACTATCACTATGTTGTTGGGGTGATGGCCAAACACAACACCTCATCTCAGACTTCTAGGTTTAGTACTCAGATATACAACAATGCCTTACAGGGAGAAAAATCATATTATTACCTGCATGCTACGCTGTCCTCCTAAAAGTGCTTATAACACAAATTCTGTTTGTGATCAAAGTTCTTATAGCATACGTATGTTAAAACCTGTTATGGCTGTGATCCGCGTACAGGGATCAACATCAGGGGACATTTCAGAGTGACAACTAAAAATACAACTTCGTAACATTAAACATTCTTGAAAATACAAGTGTCTTTACACCCTTCAAAAGATTAGAATCTTGGTAATCGAACTACGTTTTCCAATTTAAAATAGCTATTACAGAGAACTAATCCCATGCTTTTGTTTGAGAAGAGCAATCAACAACAGAAACATTTTCCGCCATGACAGTTTTTACACATTCACTTCGTTTAAAGGTCCAATGCATCTGTTTTTATCTCAATATCAAATCATTTCTGGGTAACAATTAAGTACCTTACTACTGTGATTGTTTTCAATTAAAATGGTAAAACAGAAAAACAAATAGCTTCTTAGCAAAGAGCAATTTCTCAAAAAAATATTTAGCTTGTACTGTCTGGGAGTGGTCTGAGTGGGGAGGGGAAACTGGAAAATTAGCTGATTTTGGCAGAGAGGTCTGTAACTTTCTTTCTTATTGGTCTATTAGCTCATTTACCGCATGGTGATATCACCATGGAAGGCCAAAACTCCATCCCACCAAAAGAGGTTGAAATTTCAGATGGTCTTTTCAAACAACTCTTACACTAAAAGGGCATTATCACCATTTTCACAATTTCACAATTTTCACAAGTTTATTCCAAACTCATAGTGTGGAAACATATATAAAACACATGAAAATCACATTTTTGACTGCACTGGGCCTTTAACCAGCTAAACTGCTGCACTTATCAAAAATGTGTTTAGAGTTTCTAGCTAATAGGCTATGTTAGAGTTTACACTTCCTCTTCCAATTATAACGTGGGAAGGTCAAAATAATGAAAAACTTTCTACCAAATCTATTAATTTTAAAATGTTGATTACTTCACCTTGCCAATACTATTCACCTGATGATAAGACAGGACACGTGAAGCATTATTTTTGATGACATATGATGGGGTCTCTGGATCACTGGTTTGCCTGGGAGGGTGTCCTTGGGCATGAAAGTTTGAAGACCCCTGGTATACTAGATGATCACATTAGTCAGGATCATTCTCTGTGGTCAATGCCAAGCTCTGTGAACATATTTTAGTGGTTAAATCAGTTGTTTCTATTTAGAGGCACAGGGGAAGAGAGTTTAGTCTGAACCTCATTGCCATTTCAGTCAGAGCTCTGCTTTTGTTTTCTGTGTGTGATCAGCTAGTCTTACCAAGGCCCACTATTACAGTAAGTGTTTTCAGTTGTCATATGACTCCACGAAAGGTACAGGATATGACATTTCATAAATAAATATCTATGAATAATTTAAATGGTTTACATTTTAGTGGGATTACTGCCAGTAACACAGATACACTGTGGAAGACCTTTTTTTGGTAGATTTGTCAGTCATCTATGACTAAACTTTTAAATGGAAAGCATTGCTTTTTAAGTTACTTTTTACAGTCGGCTGTCACTAAGTGTCACTGGCTTGGGGCGGTGGATGGATGGGGTGGACCATGGCAGCCTGTGCTTCCCCAGAAGAGTGTGTCTAAGTGGGCCATGTAAAGTGGAATGGAGGTAGCTAGCCATAAGGTCTGTAGTTAATTCTGGGCCTGTCTGTCACCTGCTGGAGGTACATTTTGAATAATGATATTACTCTGCTGATTTTCCTCTCATCACTGAGCTGGGGGAGAAAATCAATGATCTTGGATCATTACCTTGCAGTATGACAGATAGCAGCAGGCAAAGGGAGGATATTTGACCATCCTATACAGATAAATAAATAACTGTTTTTTAATGTATTTTATTGTGCTACACAAACTTGGAAGGAAAATGTTAATATCAAAAACCTTATGATGCACCAGTTTTGATATGTACATTTTTGTACATATAAAAAAAGAAACATCCCTTTTTCAGCATCCTGTATTTCAAAGATAATTAGTAAAAATCCTTGTAACTTCACAGACCTTCATTGTAAAGGGTTTAACACTGTTTCCCATGCTTGTTCAATGAACCATAAACAATTAATGAACATGCACCTGTGGAACGGCCGTTAAGACACTAACAGCTGTAGGCTGTTAGGCAATTAAGGTCACAGTTATGAAAACTTAGGACACTAAAGAGGCCTTTCTACTGGCTCTGAAAAACACGAAAAGAAAGATGCCCATGGTCCCTGCTCTTCTGCGTGAACGTGCCTTAGGCATGCTGCTAGGAGGCATGAGGACTGCAGATGTGGACAGGGCAATAAATTGCAATGTCCGTACTGTGAGACGCCAAAGAAGGCGCCACAGGGAGACAGGACGGACAGCTGATCGTCCTCGCAGTGGCAGACCACGTGTAACAACACCTGCACAGGATCGGTACATCCGAACATCACACCTGCGGGACAAGTACAAGATGGCAACAACAATTACCCCAGTTACTCCAGGAACACACAATCCCTCCATCAGTGCTCAGACTGTCCACAATAGGCTGAGAGAGGCTGGACTGAGAGCTTGTAGGCCTGTTGTAAGGCAGGTCTTCACCAGACATCACTGGTAACAATGTCGCCTATGGGCACAAACCTACCGTCGCTGGACCAGACAGGACAGGCAAAAAGTGCTCTTCACTGACGAGCCTGTCTCACGTCTCACCAGGGGTGATGGTCGGATTCACGTTTATCGTCAAAGGAATGAGCGTTACACCGAGGCCTGTATTCTAGAGCGGGATCGATTTGGAGGTGGAGGGTCCGTCATGGTCTGGGGCGGTGTGTCACAGCTAGAGGTCGACCGTTTATGATTTTTCAACGCCGATACCGATTATTGGAGTACCAAAAACCCCGATACCGATTAATCAATAGCTCAGTTGGTAGAGCATGGCGCTTGTAACGCCAGGGTAGTGGGTTCAATCCCCGGGACCACCCATACGTAGAATGTATGCACACATGACTGTAAGTCGCTTTGGATAAAAGCGTCTGCTAAATGACATATATTATTATATATTATAAAAAATATAAAGTATTTTTAATAATGACAATTACAACAATACTGAATTAACACTTATTTTAACTTAATATAATACATCAATAAAGTCAATTAAGCCTCAAGTAGATAATGAAACAGGTTCAATTTGGTTTAAATAATGCAAAAACAAAGTGTTGGAGAAGAACGTAAAAGTGTAATATGTAATATGTAAGAGCACTAACGTTTCAGTTCCTTGCTCAGAACATGAGAACATATGAAAGCTGGTGGTTCCTTTTAACATGAGTCTTCAATATTCCCAGGTAAGAAGTTTTAGGTTGTAGTTATTATAGGACTATTTCCCTCTATACCATTTGTATTTCATTAACCTTTGACTATTGGATGTTCTTATAGGCAATTTAGAATTGCCAATGTAACAGTACAGCTTCCGTCCCTCTCCTCGCTCCTCCCTGGGCTCGAACCAGCAACACATCGACAACAGCCAACACATCAAAGCGTTACCCTTGCCGGGCAAGGGAAACCACCACCCCAAGGCTCAGAGCGAGTGAAGTTTGAAACACTATTAGCGCGCGCTAACTAGCCAGCCATTTCACTTCGGTCACACCACCCTCATCTCATCTTGGGAGCTGATAGGTTTGAAGTCATAAACAACGCAATGCTTGACGCACAACGAAGAGCTGCTGGCAAAAAGCACGAAAGTGCTGTTTGAATGAATGTTTACGTGCCTGCTTCTGCCTACCACCGCTCAGTCAGATACTTAGGTACTTGTATGCTTGTATGCTCAGTCAGATTATATGCAACACAGGACACGCTAGGTAATATCTAGTAATATCATCAACCATGTGTAGTTAACTAGTGATTATGATTGATTGTTTTTTATAAGATAAGTTTAATGCTAGCTAGCAACTTACCTTGGCTTACTGCATTTGCGTAACAGGCAGTCAGTCTCCTTGTGGAGTGCAATGAGAGAGAGGCAGGTCGTTATTGCGTTGGACTAGTTAACTGTAAGATTGCAAGATTGGATCCCCCGAGCTGACAAGGTCAAAACCTGTCTTTCTGCCCCTAAACGAGGCATTAAAAATAAGAATGTGTTCTTAACTGACTTTCCTAGTTAAATAAAGATTAAATAAAGGTGTAAAAAAAATAATTCGGCAAATCGGCGCCCAAAAATACAGATTTCCGATTGCTATGAAAACGTGAAATCGGCCACAATTAATCGGCCATTCCGATTAATCGGTCGACCTCTAGTCACAGCATCATCGGACTGAGCTTGTCGTCATTGCAGGAAATCTCAATGCTGTGAGTTACAGGGAAGACATCCTTCCTGCAGGCTCATCCTGACATGACACTCCAGCATGACAATGCCACCAGCCATACTGCTCGTTCTGTGTGTGATTTATAGCAAGACAGGAATTTTAGTGTTCTTCCATGGTTAGCGAAGAGCCCGGATCTCAATCCCATTGAGCACGTCTGAGACCTGTTGGATCGGAGGGTGAGGGCTAAGGCCAATGTCTGGGAACATGCAGGAGCCCTGGAGGAAGAGTGGGGTAACATATTACAGCAAGAACTGGCAAATCTGGTGCAGTCCATGAGGAGAAGATGCAGTACTTAATGCATCTGGTGGCCACACCAGATACTGACTGTTATTTTTTATTTTGACCCCCCCCTTTATTCAGGGACACATTATTCCATTTATGTTTGTCACAAGTCTGTGGAACTTGTTCAGTTTATGTCTCATTTGTTGAATCTTGTTATGTTCATACAAATATTTACACATGTTAAGTTTGCTGAAAATAAACACATTTGACAGTGAGAGGGCGTTTCTTTTTTTTTCTGAGTTTATGTAATAATAGTGACATGAGGAATAAATAGACAGTGAATAACAATAATGAGTAAAAATAACATGGCTATATACAGGGAGTACCAGTACCAAGTCAGTGTGCAGGGGTACGAGGTAATAACATGGCTATATACAGTCAAAAGTTATGAGAATGACACAAATATTAATTTTCACAAAGTCTGCTGCCTCAGTTTGAATGATGGCAATTTGCATATACTCCAGAATGTTATGAAGAGTGATCAGATGAATTGCAATTAATTGCAACATCCCTATTTGCCATGCAAATGAACTGAATCCCCAAGAAACTTTTCCACTGCATTTCAGCCCTGCCACAAATGGACCAGCTGACATCATCTCAGTGATTCTCTCGTTAACACAGGTGTGAGTGTTGACGAGGACAAGGCTGGAGATCACTCTGTCATGCTGATTGAGTTTGAATAACAGACTGGAAGCTTCAAAAGGAGGGTGGTGCTTGGAATAATTCTTCTTCTTCTGTCATCCATGGTTACCTGCAAGTAAACACGTGTCTTCATTATTGCATTGCACAAAAAAGGCTTCACAGGCAAGGATTGCTGCCAGTAAGATTGCACCTAAATCAAACATTTATCGGATCATCAAGAACTTCAAGGAGAGCGGTTCAATTGTTGTGAAGAAGGCTTCAGGGAGCCCAATGAAGTCCAGCAAGCGCCAGGACCGTCTCCTAAAGTTGATTCAGCTGCAGGATCGGTGGACTACCAGTACAGAGCTTTCTCAGGAATGCCAGCAGGCAGGTGTGAGTGCATCTGCACTCACAGTGAGGCTTTTGGAGGATGGCCTTGTGTCAGGGGCAGCAAAGAAGCCACTTCTCTCCAGGAAAAACATTGGGGACAGACTGATATTCTGCAAAAGGTACAGGGATTGGACTGCTGAGGACTGGGGTAAAGTGATTTCCTCTGATGACTCCTCTTTCTGATTGTTTGGGGCATCTGGAAAAAAGCTTGTCCGGAGAAGACATGGTGAGCCCTAGCATCCGTCCTGTGTCATGTCAACAGCATCCCGAGACCATTCATGTGTGGGGTTGCTTCTCAGCCAAGGGAGTGGGCTCACTCAAGAACACAGACATGAATAAAGAATGGTACCAACACATCCTCCGAGAGCAACTTCTCCCAAACATCCAGAAACAGTTTGGTGACGAACAATGCCTTTTCAAGCATGATGGAGCACCTTGCCATAAGGCAAAAGTGAGAACTAAGTGGCTCGGGGAACAAAACATCGATATTTTGGGTCCATGGCCAGGAAACTCCCCAGACCTTAATCCCATTGAGAACTCGTGGTCAATCCTCAAGAGGCAGGTGGACAAGCAAAAACCCACAAATTCTGACAAACTCCAAGCATTGATTATGCAAGAATGGGCTGCCATCAGTCAGGATGTGGCCCAGAAGTTAATTGATAGCATGCCGGGGTAGATTGCAGAGGTCTTGATAAAGAATGATCGACACTGCAAATATTGACTCTTTGCATCAACTTCATGTAATTGTCAATAAAAGCCTTTGACCCTTATGAAATGCTTGTAATTATACTTCAGTATTCCATAGAGGCATCTGACACAAATATCTAAAGACACTGAGGCAGCAGACTTTGTGAAACTTAATATTTGTGTCATTCTCAAAACTTTGGGCCACGACTACAGGGAGTACCAGTACCAAGTCAATGTGCAGGGGTACGAGGTAATAACATGGTTATATACAGGGAGTACCAGTACTGTGTCAATGTGCAGGGTTACGAGGTAATTGAGGTAGCTATGTACATATAGGTAGGGGTAAAGGGATAGGCAACAGGATAGATAATAGATAGTAGCAGCATATGTGGTGTGAGTGTGTTGCGTCAGTATGCATGTGTGCGTGTGTTATGTGGGCGAATATAGTGTGTGTGTGTGTGTGTGTGTGTGTGTGTGTGTGTGTGTGTGTGTGTGTGTGTGTGTGTGTGTGTGTGTGTGTGTGTGTGTGTGTGTGTGTGTGTGTGTGTGTGTGTGTGTGTGTGTGTGTGTGTGTGTGTGTGTGTGTGTGTGTGTGTGTGTGTGTGTGTGTGTGTGTGTGTGTGTTGCGTGTCAGTGTAAATATGTGTAAGTGTGTGGGTAGTGTGTGTGCATAGAGTTACTGCAGGTAGTCCACAACAATGTTTAAACCACAACAGGAGACCACTCTTGGAAAAATAGAAGAAATGTGTAAGTGCCTGCGCAGAGAGACCTTTGATTGGTCAGTGATGTTTCTGTAGCGCTCATGTGTTTGCAGAGTTTGCAAAACAAATGGCCAGTGGATTGATGCAAATAATTGTGCAATCATTCTGCCAGTACCTAGGATTAGGGCCTTGTCCGGAGTAAGCAGGATGTCCAGAGCTGCAGACTCGTTGATGTAGAAATGCTAATCCATCGCTGTTCTGGTGGCCAGAAGCTGTTTTCGGTCATAGGAAATGATGGCGAAGACATTATGTACAAAATAAATTAGATCAGGGGGAAAAAAACAAAATAGCAGAAATGGTCAGGACCCCGTAAGACTGTTGCTATCCACTGCAGCTGAGCTGCCACTGTTGTGGGGTTTACTGTTTACTTCCTACTAACAATGTTGTGGGGTTTACTTCCTACTAAAAGTGTTGTGTGGTTTACTGTTTACTGTTTACTTTACTGTTTACTTTTACGCCGGTATCAGCGTTGAAAAATCATAATCGGTCGACCTCTAGTACAGATACCCCAAAAAAATTATGTAGTACTTTAAAGTATTTTTTTACTAAAGCTACTTTACACCACTGGTGAGTGGTGGGGTCAATAAACCAGAATTGGAAGATCCTCCATCATCGTTTAAACTTCCAGTTTGGGAAAATGTTGGCTTCCCAGTAAATGACAACGGCATTAACAGTATGATGCTACGCTCAACGAGAATAGCCTATGCAGCTGTCAACACCTCAAATATGTTGACAATTTTACACTGATATCACTCCTGTATACCGGAGCAAGACGGAAACAACACAACATCGTCTCCCCTCTGCAGTCAAGCAGCCCTTGGGATCTGATTCAGAAAGAAATTACAAAAGTGATAGGTAGGCTATGTTTAAATTTCTTACAGTCTTTGGTTTATACCTGTGGAGATGCACCCATTCACGGTGGTTGAGAAATGGGGGTTTCAGTAGTGGTTTTACCACCTCGTGGAAGTGCTCAAGCCACGTTACAAACTTCCCTCTTGCACCCATTTTAGAAATCTGTAATCTCTCTATATAAGCAAACCAAAGCCAAAGTTTTGAAATGAATTTTCCAATGCACCCTGTGTTGCCCTTACTTAACAGTGACAGCCCATCACATTACCCCAGAGTGGGATATTTACCATGCTACAAACACACATCTGGCAGTGAAGGAGGCAGTGTCATGGTGCGTTCATAACCAAGTGGGAATTTATCACATACAACTGGGAAAAATCCACTTGAACAGCCCTCAAACTGATAATTACTAGTGGGAAACTCGTCTATCATTCTGAAAACCTACTTCTCGCACATTATGACCTCAGACGTCACCTACTAAGGAAATGGCCTCTGTAACAACAGCATTTTTGGCAGTTAAATGCAACAGCAAAACATTATTTATAAAATATATCTATTAATGTAGTTTTTGAAATCTGTAATTTGTTTGCAAGCATGATAGCTTTACTTGTAGTTTATGGTTGACACAGCTTTCTCAACGAGTTCAAGTCACATGAATGCATCCAACTGGTATTTATGACTTCACAACTGGTAAATTCCCACCTCGCACATGGTTACAAATGCAGCATCGGAGTGGAAACTTGAGAGGCCCAACATAACAATCCGATCACAACAGACAATGCAAGAAACGTTGTGAATGCTGAACATTGTGAATGACATTTCATTTTCTCACTGTACCGAAACCGATCCGAACTGTGACCACAAAACCGCAATACGTACCGAACCGTGGGTTTGGTGTACCATTAGCTATTGTGCCTTCAGATATCCCCCCCATTTTGTTGTGTTAGAACCTGAATAAAAAAAATATTAAATTGAGATTTTTGTCACTGGCTTACACACAATACCCCATAACATCAAATTAATACAAAATAATTTCAAACACAGATTCAAGAACAAAGACCAGGGAGCTTTTCCAATGCCTCGCAAAGGGCACCTATTGGTAGATGTGTAAAAACATATATTTAAAAAATACATTGAATATCCCTTTGAGCATGGTGAAGTTACTAATTATACTTTGGATGGTATATCAATATACCTATCACGTTTTAGGGAAGATCCAGATGCAGTCAGTGTCGAAGTAACACAAGTTTATTACTAAAACAGGGGTCAGGCAAAACGACAGGTCAAGGGCAGGCAGAGGTCGGTAATCCAGTCCAAAAGGTACAGAACGGCAGGCAGTCTCACACGGAACCCAAACCGGCTGTGTGCGTGCGCTATCATGCATACATTTATTTTGTCCCCCTACACCAAAAGTGATCACGACACGCATGAAATATCAAAACAAACTCTGAACCAATTACATTCATTTGGGGACAGGTCGAAAAGCATTAAACATGTATGGCAATTTAGCTAGTTAGCTTGCACTTGCTAGCTAATTTGTCCTATTTAGCTAGCTTGCTGTTGCTAGCTAATTTGTCCTGGGATATAAACATTGAGTTGTTATTTTACCTGAAATTCACAAGGTCTTCTACTCCGACAATTAATACACACATAAAACGGCCAACTGAATCATTTCTAGTCATCTTTCCTCCTTCCAGGCTTTTTCATCTTTGAATTTATATGGTGATTGGCATCTACACTTTTACCACGACAACCGGCAAAACATTTAGTCTTTCAATCACCCACGTGGGTATAACCAATGAGGAAATGCCACGTGGGTATCTGCTTCTATAAACCAATGAGGAGATGGGAGAGGCAGGATTTTCAGCGCGATCTGCATCAGAAATAGAAAGGAGTTCTATTTTAGCCCTTGGCAACGCAGACGCTCATTGGCACGCGCGAGCAGTGTGTGTGAAATAATTGAATAATATGCATTTCTACATTTATTTTGCGACGCTTGCGCACATGCAACGTGTCCGGTCTGGTCAGCATGTCATGGTCAAGGCAGGCAGAGGTCAATAATCCAGTGTGGTGTGACAAGGTACAGAACGGCAGGCAGGCTCAGGGTCAGGGCAGGCTGAATGGTCAAAACTGGGAAAACTAGAAAACAGGAACTAGAAACAGATAGGAGCAGGGGGAAAAGCACTGGTAGTGTAATGATATTCGTCTGCTGTTTGAAGTGAGTCAGACCGAAATGCAGCGTGTAGGTTACTCATGACTTTTAATGAAGAAAATGCTGTACATGAAATAACTGAGAATACAAAACAACAAACGAGTGAAACTACTTACAGCCTATCTGGTGACTAACACAAAGACAGGTACAATCGCCCACGAAATACAACGCGCACTCAGGCTGCCTAAATATGGTTCCCAATCCGAGACAACGAGAATCAGCTGACTCCAATTAGGAATCGCCTCAGGCAGCCAAGCCTAACTAGACACACCCCTACTAATACACACTCCTAATTAATACAAACCCCAATACGAAATACAACATATAAACCCATGTCACACCCTGGCCTACCCAAACATATAACAAAAACACAAGATACAATGACCAAGGCGTGACAGAACCCCCCTAAGGTGCGGACTCCGGGACGCACCTCAAGAGCATAGGGAGGGTCCGGGTGGGCGTCTGTCCATGGTGGCGGTTCTGGCTCGGGACGTGGA
This sequence comes from Oncorhynchus gorbuscha, assembly GCF_021184085.1. Lineage (NCBI taxonomy): Eukaryota > Metazoa > Chordata > Actinopteri > Salmoniformes > Salmonidae > Oncorhynchus > Oncorhynchus gorbuscha. The sequence continues at coordinate 72,904,881 of NC_060174.1, forward strand.
CCCCACTCCATAAATGTCCTAGTTCCTCCCCTTCGCATCCTAGGATAATCCACCTTCTCCACCGACCATGGCCTAATAGTCCTCACCCTGATCCCCACATAACTGAGGGGCAGCTCGGGACAGAGGGGCAGCTCGGGACAGAGGGGCAGCTCGGGACAGAGGGGCAACTCGGGACAGAGGGGCAACTCGGGACAGAGGGGCAACTCGGGACAGAGGGGCAACTCGGGACAGAGGGGCAACTCAGGATAGAGGGGCAACTCAGGATAGAGGGGCAACTCAGGACAGCGGGGCAGCCCGGGACAGAGGGGCAGCCCGGGACCGAGGGGAAGCCCGGAGGGGAAGCCCGGTACTGAGGGGAAGCCCGGTACTGAGGGGAAGCCCGGTACTGAGGGGAAGCCCGGTACTGAGGGGAAGCCCGGTACTGAGAGGAAGCTCGGTACTGAGAGGAAGCTCGGTACAGAGAGGGAGCCCAGTACAGAGAGGGAGCCTAGTACTGAGAGGAAGCTCAGTACTGAGAGGAAGCTCAGGCAGGTAGTAGGCTCCGGTAAATCCTGGCTGGCTGGTGGACCTGGATGATTAAGGTTGTCTGGCCGATCTAGAAGATCTTGGTAGACTGGCACTTCTGGCGGATCCTGGCAGACTGGCACTTCTGGCGGATCCTGGCAGACTGGTGACGCTGGGCCGACTGGCGGCGCTGGGCAGACAGGAGACTCCGGCAGCGCAGGAGAGGAGAAAGGCTTTGGCTGAGCTGAACAGGCGAGGCGCACTGGACGCGCTGGGCCGACTGGTAGCACTGGTGGCGCTGGACAGACAGGAGACTCCGGCAGCGCAAGAGAGGAGAAAGGCTCTGGCTGCGCTAAACAGGCGGGAGACTCCGATAGCGCAGGAGAAGAGAACAGCTCTGGTTGCGCTAAACAAGCGGGAGACTCCGGCAGCGCAGGAGGGGAGAAAAGCACTGGCTGCGCTGAACAGGCGAGGCGCACTGGAGGCCTGGTGCGTGGTGCTGGAACTGGTGGTACTGGCGCGAGGACACGCACAGGAAGCCTCGTGCGGGGAGCTGCTACCGGAGGACTGGTGTGTAGAGGTGGCTCTGGATAGACCGGACCGTGCAGGCGCACTGGAGCTCTTGAGCACCGAGCCTGCCCAAGCTTACCTGGCTCGATGCCCACTCTAGCCCGGCCAATAGGAAGGGCTGGTATGAGTCGCAGCTGGCTCTGCACCCGCACTGGAAACACTGTGCGCTCCATAGCATAACACGGTGCCTGCCCGGTCTCTCTAGCCCAACGGTGAGCACAGGGAGTATGCGCAGGTTTCCTACCTGGCATAACTATTCTCCCTTTTAGCCCCCCCCAATAAATTTTTTGGGGTGACTTTCCGGTTTCCAACCGCGTCGCAGTGCTGCCTCCTCATACTCACGCCTCTCCGCTTTAGCTACTTCTATTTCCTCCTTGGGACGGCGATATTCTCCCGGCTGCGCCCAGGGTCCTTTTCCGTCTAATATCATCTCCCAAGACCAGAAATCCTCATATTGCTGCTCCTCACAATTAACAGGGAGAGTAGGCTCAGGTCTGACTCCTGACTCTGCCACTCTCTCTCTGCGCTTTCCCCCGTTACCTACGGTTTTCGTTCTGTATAGCCATGCTCTCCTTTTCGATTCCATCCGTGTATAGCCCTCCTCGCATTGCTGTAGGGAATCCCAGGCGGGCTCCTGCACTCGCACTGGGTCGGCCGTCCACCTGTCGATTTCTTCCCACGTAGTATAATCCATATCGTCCTCCTTCAGATCCTGCCAGTTCACACGCTGCTCGGTCTGTGAATCGTGGTGGGTGATTCTGTAATGATATTCGTCTGCTGTTTGAAGTGAGTCAGACCGAAATGCAGCGTGTAGGTTACTCATGACTTTTAATGAAGAAAATGCTGTACATGAAATAACTGAGAATACAAAACAACAAACGAGTGAAACTACTTACAGCCTATCTGGTGACTAACACAAAGACAGGTACAATCGCCCACGAAATACAACGCGCACTCAGGCTGCCTAAATACGGTTCCCAATCCAAGACAACGAGAATCAGCTGACTACAATTAGGAATCGCCTCAGGCAGCCAAGCCTAACTAGACACACCCCTACTAATACACACTCCTAATTAATACAAACCCCAATACGAAATACAACATATAAACCCATGTCACACCCTGGCCTACCCAAACATATAACAAAAACACAAGATACAATGACCAAGGCGTGACAGGTAGGCTTGACGAACAAAACAAACTGGCAACAGACAAACAGAGAACACAGGTATTAATACACTGGGGATAATGGGGAAGATGGGCGACACCTAGAGGTTGGTGGAGACAAGCACAAAGACAGGTGAAACAGATCAGGGTGTGACAACAGCCAGTCACTACAAAGATCCTTCCTAACTCCGTTGCTGGAGAGGAAGGAACCCGCTCAGGGAGTTCACCATGAGGCCAGTGGGGACTTTAAAACAGTTCCAGAGTTTAATAGCTGTGATCGGAGAAAACTGAGGATGTATCAACAACATTGTAGTTACTCCACAATACTAACCTACATGACAGAGTGAAAAGAAGGAAGCCTGTACAGAATACAAATATTCAAAAACATGCATCCTATTGCAACAAGGCACTAAAGTAATACTGCCCAAACAATTGGCTAAAATGTTTGAGGCAAATCCAATACAACACATTACTGAGTACCACTCTACATATTTTCAAGCAGAAGTGGTGGCTGCATCAATCGTTAAGGACTGGGTGTTTTTCTCGATAAAAAATAAATGGAATGGAGCTAAGCACAGGCAAAATCCTAGAGGGAAGCCTGGTTCAGTCTGCCTTCCACCAGACACTGGGAGATGAATTCAGCTTTCAGCAGGAAAATAACCTAAAGCACAAGGCCAAATCTACACTGGAGTTGTTTACCAAGAAGAAAATGAATGTGGCGGAGTTACAGTTCAGACTTAAATCTACTTGAAAATCAAGACCTGAAAATGGTTGTCTAGTAATGATCAACAACCAATTTAACAAAGCTGGAAGAATTCTGAAAAGATAAATGGGCAATTGTTGCACAATCCAGGTGTGGAAAGCTCTTAGATACTTACCCAGAAAGGCTCACTTCATTTTAAATACATTTGAAAAAATGTCTAAAAACATGTTATCACTTTGCCATTATGGGGTCTTGTGTGTAGGTAGGTGAGAAAAAATGATTTAATCAATTTTTAATAATACACTTTCGGAAGGCACTATGAAGACATCTTCAGTTCACACAAGAATCAGTTACATCACACAGTCTAAGTTATCTGTTTTTGTGCTCGAGGCACTTAAGCTGATCCCTTTGGGTACATTCTCACCCTGACCTAGGAACAGTGCTTATGTGAGGGATTGAATGAGCTGGGGTGAAAATACAGTCGGGTAGAAAACACTATATGTATACTATAGAGAAATGACAATGACAGATCTCTCAGTAGGAGGAAGAGGAATAGCTCCAGAGAAGTGGAGCTCCGTGACAGAGATGGAGGCAGGGAGTGCCTGCGGCATGCCTGTAGCGTTGTAATGAAGTTTGTGGCTCATGTGCCCATGCTGGGCCGTTGGGCCAGACTCTCCCAGACTCGACGGGGGACATTCATCTGAATATTCTTTCCCCACATGTAGCTACCCAATTAACACCAAGCACTTTACCCTGCCGAGTCCCAGGAAGGCTCAGCCAGCATCATGGAGCTTGGCGAACTGGCACCAAACAGCCTTTGATTTATGGACTTAATACTGTAGTGTACTACACCAAGGCAGGGTATTGTATTTCATACCGAAAAGATCAGAAATCTAATATTTTCCTCTTTCTTTCTCCTAAAAGTATTTTTCTATGGTTGTACAGACTATTTTGTCATGCAGCTTTGGAAGGTTAAGAGTGTTCCGGAATGCTGCTGGCTTTTCATTCAAAGGTCCAGTGGCAATTTTAACATGTAAATCTTGGTGAGGCAAAAAAGAAAATGTAGGATGCATGTCAGCAAAGCCACTACATGATATAACACTAAACAATACATTAATTGCACTATAACGGTAACAAACGGTGCCCAAAAACTGTTAGGGCCTACATAACTCTGTCCCAACAGCAGTCCCAACACCTTAGCACTGTTACACCTGGCTTTCAGCGGAGCCTTGTCTGGCAGCGAAACAGTTCATTCAGCCTCATTTACTGCCTTTAAAAAAACATAGCTGATATGGCTGACTTGCTTAAACTGATAATTGAGATGTAAAAACAATGGCATAAGGGGACGACAAGCGGATAAGAGGCAATCCGTAATTTGGATGAAGACATAAATGAGCAAGCGACGACGGACATAGTCAATATAACTAACTACATGTTCAGCACTTTTGAAATGTACAGCGACATAATTCTGAACAGTGTACTCCCTGTACACGTCAGAACCGTAGGATACATAAATGGGGCATATAAGCAGAAAATGAAAGCTCTTACAATATTCGATGATTACATTTCTCTAAAACAGATTATATGCTATTTGTGCACCACCAAGTTAGAACAGTAGGGGAAATTAAGAGGTGAAAATAGACCAAATTATTAGGGAGAGGCACATGGGCTGCTAACAGCTTACTACACAACATACACTTAGTATTACTTTCTTAGCTACAATATACATATCTCCCTGGCATATTACATCATTTATGCAGCAGCATACAATACATTTTTGGACTCACCTTGTGAAGGAGGCACAGCGGTCCTTTGTGGGAAAAAAACACAGCCACTCCATTGAGTAGTAGTCTAATGTTAGTAGTTTCTTTACAATGCTTGCAGTTAGCCACTGATTCCTTCCAAACGACTCATTGTTAAATTATTGTGTAATCTTTTTGTACAAGGGCCGATGAGCACCGATATGTTATAACTATAATTTCTCTTCATTGTTTCATTATTTTAAAAAGGATTTGCCAGTAGAATGTCGACTTGATGACAACTGATGATGTCTGCTAGCTAAGACTTTGAAAGTCCATTCAAAGCTACTGTAGATATAACGTGATTTGATGTCATTCTATCTGTGGCCAATGATCTTGAGCCTTCTTGGATGAGCACTTCTAATATAACTCTATAGCAGAACCCAAGGGGGCTAACATTTTCGAGCTCTAACCTTAGAATTGGGGATGACGTACTGTCCCATGAGTGACAGAAAACTGATTCATTCATGACAGAAAACATAGTCAGTCTGGGTCAATGCTTTGTATTTTTTGCTAGCTAGCCCCACTACCACAGAAAGCACTGAATTAGGCTGAAACACCTGCATTTTGGAGCTGCCTTACTCATCAATAAAGCAAAAAAGAGACCATGTTTGTATGCAGCTTTATTAAGTCAATTACATTTTTTTTGTTACATTGTTTACAAACTGATGCGTGACACGTATTAATCCGAAAATAAAAAGCACAACAGACAAGCCCCCCCCCCAAAAAAACATGTTTTTTATATTTTTTATTATATACTTTTTTTGTAACCTAAAAGTGTGGTGCTCAAAACGGGTGGGGCTCTGGACCACGGAAAGATGTACAGCAACATTCATCCTGTTAAAGCCCATGGATTACGAGCAAATGACCGTGTGTTGTGCTGGCTGGTGTTACTCTGAATGATTCGTGTGTCCACTAGGCAGTTTATTTACAAACACCGTAATCATCTCATTAAAAGCAACTTGGTGCTCATCAGAAGACACTGTCTTAGCCCCAATGTGCTCCCATTAAACCTCTGCATTCAAAACATATTTTGCTAAGCATCAGAGTGGTAGAACTAAGCCGTTTTAACCAAGCAGACAAATGGTATACTGTAGTTTGCATTTATGGTGCAACTATAACCCAATATCATTTAGGAGCTTTAGGAGGAAAATGATATTTACTGTAACAGAAATAAGACTGATCGTATCCCAAATGGAACATGACTAACATTCATAAAATGGAAGGGTTGTATAATATTAACACAAGGTTATTTTAGGAATGCGTAGTTAAATTGCAACTTGCTCAGAGGAAAGATAAAATGTTAAATTTTCCCAGTGCTACATTATGCATGTGCCCTTTTAGAGATGGGGAAATGTATATATTCTATTTCTTCCTATTTTATTACGTTAATGACATTTACAGAGTAATATTAGTTTTTGAGTAGGGAAAATAAGTTATGAATATCAACCTTATTGATTGGATTTGTTGTGCCTTATGAACATTTCACTGGCTATTGGCTATTAGAGTCATTTTAATACATTTAACTCTGAGATGTAAGATGTTTGTGTTATTGATCATACTGAGAACACTGTCAATCTCACTATGAAGATGTTCTTGGGATTTTCTAGCTGCATATTCTGTAGCTACAGTGTATTACTCTATCCCCTAAGTATTTTATATATGTTTAAACAAATACATATCAACGTTAAGAAGGTACAACAATAAATTATTACATGTGGTAGCCACTATTCATTCGTTTTTGCATCAGAAGAAGTGGTAATTCAATTAGGTTTTGCAACAGAGGAAGTGGTACATGAGAGTACCTCTTTTAAGACAGTGTGTACACAATAACCTCATGATAGAGAACCCGGCGGCCTAATTAGTTTGTGTGGAGCCGGAGTCAGAGGATCAGGTAAAAATATTGGTGGTACAGTAGGCCTATTAAATTAGTAGTAGAAGACTGGTGGTAGAACTGGTAGAAGACTGGATCTAGATATGTATTATGAAAATATAGAAATGGTGAAAAATAATGAAAATAGTTCATGAAAAAAAATACTTAACTATTACCTCAACTGAAGGACAAAGCCAAAAGTGATTCAAACAGGCTAAACACCCATAAACTCATGCATCTGAGTATGGCATAGCTAAAGTAACAGCATGTTACCAAGACAATGATCTATACCTGAATGATGAGAAAGTGACTAAATGGTAGGTCTATTACAACAACGGACAGAAGTTACTTTTAGTAGCAGGTTAGGAGAACTTTCTCACGACGCGAATAAAACATGCAACTTTTTTACAATAGCTTTACACCATCTAGCCACAATGATGCTAAAAGGACATGCCCTAACATATTATTAGCATTTCTGAAAAACAATGAAAACACCCCCACAGCAGGAGAAACCAAACACAGACGCAGGTGGACAACGTGTGTCTGTTGCTGCGTTCATAACATTTAGCAAATTCGTTAATACCAGCATACCACTGGGGAAAACGTGTTGCTCCCAGTTTACAAGTAGTATTTTCTGAGTTCCCCACTTGTAATGAACGGAGCATGAAGCCCTGAACCGACCTGGGTGTGCTCCCCTTTTTTAATTTTTTTTTATTTCACCTTTATTTAACCAGGTAGGCAAGTTGAGAACAAGTTCTCATTTACAATTGCGACCTGGCCAAGATAAAGCAAAGCAGTTTGACACATACAACGACACAGAGTTACACATGGAGTAAAACAAACATACAGTCAATAATACAGTATAAACAAGTCTATATACGATGTGAGCAAATGAGGTGAGATAAGGGAGGTAAAGGTAGAAAAAGGCGATGGTGGCAAAGTAAATACAAAATAGCAAGTTAAACACTCGAATGGTAGATTTGCAATGGAAGAATGTGCAATGTAGAAATAAAAATAATGGGGTGCAAAGGAGCAAAATAAATAAATAAATAAAATACAGTAGGGAAAGAGGTAGTTGTTTGAGCTAAATTATAGGTGGGCTATGTACAGGTGCAGTAATCTGTGAGCTGCTCTGACAGTTGGTGATTAAAGCTAGTGAGGAAGATAAGTGTTTCCAGTTTCCCTTGGAGCCAGTTCAACACAGCAATGGTGCGTAGAACATGTTGGCGATTGGAACAAAGAAATTAAAACATTTCAACAACAATTAAAGGTTGTGTATGTAACCAGATTCTGCTGTTTATACATACTGTTGGAAAGGAACTAGTGATAGTATAGTTAGGGAAATGTCCATGTGACAATAGCTCTCAGACACAAATCCCATACTACCTACCTACATGTCAAATAGAATAAAATAACATTTTATTGGTCACATACACATTTAGCAGATGTTATTGCACGTGTAGCGAAATGCTTGTGTTTCTAGCTCCAAAAGTGCAGTAATATCTAACAAGTAGTATCTAACAATTTCACAACATTACACACATTTAAAGTATGTTAAAAGGGTACAAAAATCGACAAAAAGGAACCACTCATGTATATTCATGAGCTAGCTACTCATATGTTTTTGTACTGAGAGTACTGAGAGCACCTCTTGTAGACAGTGTGGACTGTGTATGCTAAAATAGGTGCCTTACCTAGGCTCCCTGCCTCAGAGTTTATACAGTAACCTCACCAAAAACAGCCTTGTTTCAACTAGTGGTGTTGACTCCCCACTCATCATTTTCCGCCACACCTACCCTGAGTAATTACCTTTACATGCACAGAACAGCCTCGTCCAGCCAGGGGGCTGGCTGCGGCACAGAATACAAATGGCCCATTAAAAATGCCTTCAACTGCCAATTAGTCAAGCAAGATATGTACTGAGCTTGCTATTAATAACCTATTACCACAAGCCGGACAACGATGGCACAGCCTAATGAGCATTTGATTGTCATATTTGTCTTGAATGCTGTTAAAGATTACACATGTCAGAGGGCAAACATTGTCAGGAGCCTCTTCTGATTTCTTGCTGAAGTTTGTATTATGGGGAGTCCCTCCCCCCCCCCTCCGTTCCCAAAGTATAGAAGTACAGTGGGGTGTGAAGGCAATCCTCTCTGCTACAGGGTCGAGTGTTTGGGTCAAGGCCATGGCCAAGGTTTAGTGGCTGTCAGGCGGCAATGATAGAAAGGTCAGCCCAAGCAGAGCTCAGGGCAGAATAGACGGGTTCATATCAAGGTTATAGTGTGCTTTACGCTACACAGCAAAACACTACTGGGCTGTGATGAACTGCAGCCTTATACTAGGACACAGATGCAAAATAACTGTATTCATCATTGTGCTACTGTTACTACTGAGTAATGCTAATGGTAAATAAAAAAATAACTGCCTCTCTAGCTCTGGGGATAAAATACATTGTTCGCCACATGATTTCTATCATTGTGTTTCATAGCAGTCCATCAGATTCTGCTGTAAATTAAAGTTATCTCTCAGTCTGTTCATATAAGGGCTCCTCCTCCCCTGTGTCTATAAAGCAACTCAATCTTCTAACACCACCACCCAGCAGCAACCCCTTAGAACAAGGACACGCTGATTAAAGACACTAATATCCAAATAATTACTTTTTACTTGATTTATATATTTTTCGCACAATACTGGGACACAACATTAGCAATGTGTGAGGTAAATGCATTGTTCTAAGTCTTTATTCTCCACTTCCTCCAGATTGGTCTTGCATTTTGGATCCAATGACTGAATGAGCTTGGTTCAGTTTTGCCAGGCATGGAGCAGATGGATTGTAAGCCTTACCAGTCGTTGTCCAAGGCCCGGAATGAGATGGAGCTCGCCTACACCAGCTCCTCAGACGAAAGCGAGGACGGCAGGAACGTTTGCAAATCCTACACATCCCGAGAGACCCTGCCCGACTACGGCCAGGAGATGAGATTCAACTACAACAGCCACAGAGCCAAGCGGAAAACAGTGGAGGAACACACTGGAGGTACGCTATAACCACACACCACAAACTAGTTTAGCCAGTCACAATGAGATTGTTAAATAGTAATTAAATTGAAATAGCAATTAGTTTTGATTGGTATCTGTGCTGGGGGCATTTATACGGTAAAGGCCCGTTCCATTTTGTAGTTATTGATAAATGCACAGGTTCCAGGTTAATCAGTTTTCCTTGCACAGGTTATGGTCAGTTATGATGTCAAAATGGCAGAGAGGTTGCAGGGGAGACAGGCAAATGCAGTGTGATTGTATGCATGGTAAGACTTATCATGACATTGCAGCTAGCCAAATTAATTTTATAATCTCATGTCCCCATATCCACATATCCCCTGGTAAATGTATGAAAACTCTACTCTGCTGCTACCTGCAGTGACTATGGAAGGATTGCATGCTAATGTGGAAGGTAGACTCGGTTGAATGTTATTGTGAAAAATGTGAATTACAGAGGTAATGCAGTTATTCCATAACTTGTTTTCTAGTCTAGCTAGTCACACATAGGAGCTTTTTAACACCTTAGGGCTGTGTTGGGGTTTGGGGGGTGGGGTGGGATAGGGATGGGGGGGAGTGTATAATTATGTTTGAATTGACTTTTTCTCTGTACAATATAACACAATCACACCTCTATTCTAACCACTCTAAACAATGATTGTTAGGAAATGAGAATAGGAAATGAGTGTTACAGGGAAAACACAAAACTCACTTATCGAATTATGAATGGTTTTAGTGGTGATGTTTCTACTCAGTTTTTCATTGCACAGTCTATATTGTTATCTACCTTATTCACTGAACACATAGTGCAGTATGCCATCACTGTCTCTTGAAGGTTCCTCATAGAAAAATGTCACACTATCTGGTCTGCTTCAGGAAGACATAAAATACCACTATGGAGGTTATTTCAGGTCCCATCTAAACCACTGGTTGACTATTTACCTTTCACAATATACAGTTGAAGTCGGACGTTTACATACACTTAGTCATTAAAACTCGTCATTAAAGTTATTAAAACTCGTTTTCAACCACTCTACAAATTTCTTGTTAACAAACTATAGTTTTGGCAAGTCGGTTAGGACATCTACTTTGTGCATGACACAAGTCATTTTTCCAACAATTGTTTACAGACAGATTATTTCACTTATAATTCACTGTATCACAATTCCAGTGGGTCAGAAGTTTACATGCACTAAGTTGACTGTGCCTTTAAACAGCTTGGAAAATTCCAGAAAATGATGTCATGGCTTTAGAAGCTTCTGCTAGGCTAATTGACATAATTTTAGTCAATTGGGGGTGTACCTGTGGATTTATTTCAAACTCAGTGCCTCTTTGCTTGACATCATGGGAAAGTCAATAGAAATCAGCCAAATCAGCCAAAAATTGTAGAGCTCCACAAGTCTGGTTCATCCTTGGGAGCAATTTCCAAACGCCTGAAGGTGCCACGTTCATCTGTACAAACAATAGTACGCAAGTATAAACATCATGGGACCACGCAGCCGTCACACCGCTCAGGAAGGAGACGCATTCTGTCTCCTAGAGATTAACCTACTTTGGTGTGGAAAATGAAAATCAATCCCAGAACAACAGCAAAGGAACTTGTGAAGATGCTGGAGGAAACAGGTACAAAAGTATCTATATCCACAGTAAAACGTGTCCCAAATCGACTTAACCTGAAAGGCCGCTCAGCAAGGAAGAAGCCCCTGCTCCAAAACCGCCATAAAAAAGCCAGACTACGGTTTGCAACTGCACATGGGGATAAAGATTGTACTTTTTGGAGAAATGTCCTCTGGTCTGATGAAACAAAAATAGAACTGTTTGGCCATAATGATCATTGTTATGTTTGGAGGAAAAAGGGGGAGGCTTGCAAGCTGAAGAACACCATTCCAACCGTGAAGCACAGGGGTGGCAGCATCATGTTGTGGGGGTGCTTTACTGCAAGAGGAACTGGTGCACTTCACAAAATAGATGGCATCATGATGGAGGAAAATTATGTGGCTATATTGAAGCAACATCTCAAGACACCAGTCAGGAAGTTAAAGCTTGGTCGCAAATGGGTCTTCCAAATGGACAATGACCAAATGGACAATGACCCCAAGCATACTTGGGCAAAATGGCTTAAGGACAATGGAGTCAAGGTATTGGAGTGGCCATCACAAAGCCCTGACCTCAATCCCATAGAGAATTTGTGGGCAGAACTGAAACACAGTGTGCGAGCATGGAGGCCTACAAACCAGACTCAGTTACACCAGCTCTGTCAGGAGGAATGTGCCAAAATTCACCCAACTTATTGTGGGAAGCTTGTGGAAGACTACCCGAAATGTTTGACCCAGGTTAAACAATTTGAAGGCATTGCTACCAAATAGTAATTGACTGAATGTAAACTTCTGACCCACTGGGAATGTGATGAAAGAAATAAAAGCTGAAATAAAACATTCTCTCTCCTATTATTCTGACATTTCACATTCTTAAAATATAGTGGGGATCCTAACTAACCTATGACAGGGAATTTGTATTATCTTAATAGTGACATTATCTTAATAGTGATAGTACATCTGTAACGCAGTAGTTCAACTTTGATCAGTGTTGCTGTTTTCGTTGTTTCACATGGAAATTCTTCTAACCATATTCTGTCTCTTTATGCAGTTCTGAAATATAGTTGACATGACATATTCCTTGATCATTGTACGTTAATTTGAGTCATTTGAAGGTAAGACTTGAAGAACAAAGTCATGCTGAAAATGTCTTCAGTATTATGACTATAATTTCTATAATAACAATTTATATGAGGATAATTTGTTATAATGCCTATGAGTAATTGATCATCTGATGATTAGAGTCGGCATTTCTCAGTCAAATGATGATTTAAGATATATGATTTAAGATATAACACTTAACATTTATTTCACATATAGTATACTGTATTTGAAGGCAAAATGTGCATATGAATAACACCTGAACAGCATCTCCCTCACATTGATTTGATTAACAGTGCTCTATTTCTAATCACATGATCATTTCTATACCATAGTATCTTATTTTCCTTAGATTTACCTTAAAACGTATGCGAATGATGGAAGATACATATACTCGTCTTAACTGCAAATGTGAGCTTAAATCGGCTTTCAGCTCCCATGTATTACGGTATTCAAATGGTACACCGAACAAAACATTTGGTTCTGGTTACCTTGGAAACTGCATAAAATGAACAAATGACATTTGCTTGGAGCAGCATCTATTTCAACCTGAACAGATTGATTGCAAAACAGTATGCACATGATTTCATCCCCTATCATGGAGAGGACAACATTATCAGGAGTGATTGGGGGAAAAAATCGATACAGTTACATATCGCAATATTTAGGATGATATTATATTGATACTTTGACACCAAGTATCGATTTGTAAAAAAAAACTAAAGATACATAGTGTATACAGTGAGCTCAATGTATTGGGACTGACATTTATTTTTTTATTTTTTTGGGGGGGGGGTTCTGTGCTCCAGCACTTTGGATTTGAAATTATACAATGAGTATGAGGCTAAAATGAATATTGTCAGTTGAATTTGAGGGTAGCATCCACATTGATGTAGAACTGTTTAGAAACATATTATTATTATTTTTGTATTTTAAACCCTTTTCCTTCCCAATTACGATCTTGTCTCATGTCTGCAACTCCCCAACGTGCTCGGAGAGGTGAAGGTTGAGTCATGCATCCTCCGAAATATGACCCGCCAAACCTCACACCCACCCGCTTAACCCAGAAGCCACCCGCACCAACCTCAACTGATGACCGAAGTCAGTCTGCAGGCGCCCGGCCCACCACAAGGAGTCGCTAGCGCCCGAGGAGCCCCCGGCCAAACCCTCCCATAACCCGGACAACTGTGCGCCGCCCTATGTCTTACTTCAATTAGCCACAAAACCCCTAGTTTGAAAGCGAATGTTTTCTAGAAGCTGTGCGGTGCCATTTCCTTTGAATTTACCCATACATGAGCTAGCTGCCTAGCAGAGTTTCAGCCAATGAGATTCAGCCCCTCGCCATTTGAGTGACAGCTGGCAAGACACACACACACACACACACACACAGTAGAGCGAGAGAGAGAGCAATGACGTGGTTCACATCTGCACATTTGTGACATAGTACGCAATTTTCAAGGACCACTTCTGGCTTGTGGACACTACCTTCCGAACTACTGGTGAAAAAGTATACAAACGTACCAGAGAATATCTTTAAATAGTGAGTCAACATGTTTTCATCACTTTTATTTCCATGACTGATCAAAACCTGGTTTTATTATGGCTCTCTTGTAACGACGTTCGTCTGTTGAAGAAAGAGAGTCGGACCGAAATGCAGCGTGTTGGTTACTCATGACTTTAATGAAAGTAACGCGGTACATGAAATAACTGATACTAAATACAAAAACAACAAAACGGAACGTGAAACTTATTACAGCCTATCTGGTGACCACAACACAGAGACAGGAACAATCACCCACGAAATACAAAGCGAAACTCAGGCTGCCTAAATACGGTTCCCAAACAGAGACAACGAGAATCACCTGACTCTGATTGAGAATCGCCTCAGGCAGCCAAGCCTATACAACACCCCTAATCAGCCGCGATCCCAAATACTACAAACCCCAATACGAAAAACAACATATAAACCCATGTCACACCCTGGCCTACCCAAACATATAACAAAAACACAAAATACAATGACCACGGCGTGACAGAACCCCCTCCCTAAGGTGCGGACTCCTGGACGCACCTCAAAACCATAGGGAGGGTCCGGGTGGGCGTCTGTCCATGGTGGTGGCTCCGGCTCGGGACGTGGACCCCACTCCATTAATGTCCCGGTTCCTCCCCTTCGCGTCCTGGGATAATCCACCCTCTCCGCCGACCATGGCCTAATAGTCCTCACCCAGATCCCCACTGGACTGAGGGGCAGCTCGGGACAGAGGGGCAGCTCGGGACAGAAGCAGCCAAGTACTGAGAGGAAGCCCAGTACTGAGAGGAAGCCCAGTACTGAGAAGAAGCCCAGTACTGAGATGAAGCTCAGGCAGGTAGTAGGCTCCGGTAAATCCTGGCTGGCTGGCGGAACTGGAAGATTCAGGTTGACTAGCAGATCTGGAAGATTCTGGTTGACTGGCAGATCTGGAAGAGACTGGTTGACTGGCAGATCTGGAAGAGACTGGTTGTCTGGCAGATCTGGAAGAGACTGGTTGTCTGGCAGATCTGGAAGAGACTGGTTGTCTGGCAGATCTGGAAGAGACTGGTTGTCTGGCAGATCTAGAAGATCATGGCTGACTGGCGGATCTAGCTGCTCTATGCAGACTGACAGCTCTGGCTGCTTCTTACAGACTGATAGCTCTGGCTGCTTCATGCAGACTGACAGCTCTGGCTGCTTCATGCAGACTGACAGCTCTGACTGCTCCATGCAGGCTGACAGCTCTCTGCAGACTGGCAGATCCTGGCTGACTGGCACTTCTGGCGGGTCCTGGCAGACTGGCGGCGCTGGGCAGACTGGCGACGCTGGGCAGACTGGCGACGCTGGGCAGACTGGCGACGCTAGGCAGACTGGCGGCGCTGGGCAGACTGGGAGCACTGGCGGCGCTGGGCAGACTGGGAGCACTGGCGGCGCTGGGCAGACTGACGACGCTGGGCAGACTGGAGACGCTGGGCAGACTGGCGGCGCTGGGCAGACTTGGAGCACTGGCAGCGCTGGGCAGACTGGGAGCACTGGCGGCGCTGGGCAGACTGGCGGCACTGGCGACGCTGGGCAGACTGACGACGCTGGGCAGACTGGAGGCGCTGGGCAGACTGGCGGCGCTGGGCAGACTGGGAGCACTGGCGGCGCTGGGAAGACTGGAAGCGCTGGCGGCGCTGGGCAGACTGGGAGCACTGGCTGCGCTAAACAGGCGGGAGACTCCGGCAGCGCAGGAGATGAGAAAAGCGCTGGCTGCGCTGAACAGGCGAGGCGCACTGAAGGCCTGGTGCATGGTGCTGGAACTGGTGGTACTGGATTGAGGACACGCACAGGAAGCCTGGTGCGGGAAGCTACCACCGGAGGACTGGAGTGTGGAGGTGGCACAGGATGGGCTAGACCGTGAAGGCGTACTGGAGATCTTGAGAGCAGTGTAGGCACAGGACGTGCAAGGCTAGGGATGTGCACAGGAGGCCTGGTGCGTGAGGCTGGCACCAACTTCACCAGCCGACTAACACGCACCTCAGGTTGAGTATAGAGCGCTAACTCAGGTGCTATCAAATCCCCGACACGATCCGTCGGACGAATATTGTATCTATAGCACCAAGCTAGCAGCTCCCTCATTACTCTCCACTCCACTTTCCCCATTAACTCCTTCACAGTCTCTGCTTCGCTCACCTCTAACACTGGCTCTGGTTCTGGTCTCCTCCTTGGCTCCTCACGATAAACAAGGAGAGTTGGCTCAGGTCTATCTCCTGACTCAGCCATACTGTCCCTGAACCTCCCCCCAATACATTTTTTGGGGTGACTTTCGGTTTTCGCTCTGCACCGCCTTCTCTTTTTTATTGACTCCATTCGCCTATAGCCCTCTTCGCATTGCTGCAGCGAATCCCAGGCGGGCGCCTGCACTCTCTCTGGGTCGGCCGGCCCACCTGTCGATTTCTTCCCACGTCGTATAATCCATGCCTCTACCGTCCATAACGTCCTCCTTTCGCTCCTGCCAGTTTACACGCTGCTCGGTCCGTGAGTGGTGGGTGATTCTGTAACGACGTTCGTCTGTTGAAGAAAGAGAGTCGGACCGAAATGCAGCGTGTTGGTTACTCATGACTTTAATGAAAGAAACGCGGTACATGAAATAACTGATACTAAATACAAAAACAACAAAACGGAACGTGAAACTTATTACAGCCTATCTGGTGACCACAACTGAGACAGGAACAATCACCCATGAAATACAAAGCGAAACTCAGGCTGCCTAAATACAGTTCCCAATCAGAGACAACGAGAATCACCTGACTCTGATTGAGAATCGCCTCAGGCAGCCAAGCCTATACAACACCCCTAATCAGCCGCGATCCCAAATACTACAAACCCCAATACGAAAAACAACATATAAACCCATGTCACACCCTGGCCTACCCAAACATATAACAAAAACACAAAATACAATGACCAAGGCGTGACATCTCTCTTGTCTCTCTGAAGCAGACATATAGTGAGCAATATGTTTTGAACATCTAATCGCAATACATATAGAATGGTAAGAATCACAATAATATTGTATCGGCACCTAAGTATCGTGATAATATTGTAACACGAGGTCCCTGGCAATTCCCATCCCTAATTTTCAATGCTCATTTGTGTCCATTTTTCACTGTTGCCTCCATTTCGCGGCTGTGATTTTAAGGGGCAGGAGGTCGTAGAGAGATATTCACTGACAAGAAATTGGTCAAGGACATGGGTTCCTGACTGGCGTAATTAGTGTCGAGATTATTACTTGAGAGTGAGGTCAGGCAAGTCACCTTGGTGAGGGATTCTCAAGAGCAGTTTAAAGAAAGACGACCCCTCTCCATATGCAAGCCGCACCGCAGTGTTGAGTACAGACCATGGCCACAGACTGATATTAGTCTAGTCACACAGGATTTTGATCTATGCCAGATTATTGTGCAGCCCAGACAAACCCATTGAAACTGTTGCTAAAACAATTTAAACTAAAATGTGTTTTTTTATGATCAATAAATTAATGAAATACTTAATGAAAAAAATAACTATACAGTATAACAGGCCTCGGTAATCTGCAATCATTTACTCTCAGTTCTCAGTTTATTAGGTACACCCACCTAGTACCAAGTCAGACCCCCTTTTCCTCAATAAACGGAAATGTTTCTCAGTTGGTGTCAAGACACCTAAAGTGTGTCTGGATAGTTCCGCACACCATTATACCACCACCATCAGCCTGTACCGTTCAGACCAGGCAGGTTGGGGCCATGGACTGCTGCTTACGCCAAATCCTGACTCAGCATGACACAACAGGATCCGGGATTCGTCGGACCATTTTTTTCGACTGCTCAATTGTCCTGTGTTGGTGATTGCGTGCCCACTGGAGCCGATTCTTCTTGTTTTTAGCTGATAGGAGTGGAACCCTATTGGTCGTCTGCTGCAATAGCCCATCTGTGACCAGGACTGACGAGTTGTGCATTCTGAGATGCCGTTCTGCACACCACTGTTGTACCGTGCCGTTATTTGCCTGTTTGTGGCCCGCCTGGTAGCTTGAACGATTCTTGCCATTCTCCTTCGACCTCTCATCAACAAGCTGTTTTCGCCCATAGGACTGAAGCTGACTGGATGTTTTTTTTGTTTACCAGTCTTTGTATACCCTACACACTGTCGTGCATGAAAAGCGCAGGACGCCGGCCATTTCTGATCATACCATGCTCAAAGTCGCTTAGGTCACTCGTTTTTCCCATTCTAACGTTTAATCGAACGGTAACTGGATGCCTGTCTGCCTGCTTTATATAGCAAGTCATGACCAAGTGACTGTCACGCCCTGGCCATAGAGAGGCTTTTATTCTCTATTTTGGTTAGGCCAGGGTGTGACTAGGGTGGTCATTCTAGTTTCTTTATTTCTATGTTTTGGCCGGGTATGGTTCTCAATCAGGGACTGCTGTCTATCGTTGTCTCTGATTGGGAATCATACTTAGGCAGCCTTTTTCCCACCTGTGTTTTGTGGGTAGTTGTTTTCTGTATAGTTTATGCACCTTACAGAACTGTTTCGGTTTTCCCTCGTGTTTATTTTGTTTGAGTGTTTAGTGATCAAATAAAATCATGAACACGTACAACGCTGCACTTTGGTCCGATCCTCATTACGAAGAGAGCCGTGACAGTGACTCACTGTCTGTAGGAACAAACTATTTTCATTAATGGGCTGGTGTATCTAAAAAACTGTCCACTGAGTGTATGTCACACTTTTATCTAGTTTTGATAAGATGTACAGTTAATGTCTGTGTGTAAGGGTAAAGTGACGGTACTCTGTTACATTTCATTATTTTAAAGTTATGTGACCCAGTCTTTATCATAAATATCTCTAAGGTGAAGTCAATTCGCTCTCAGCAGTGTAAATGTGGATAAAGATTGATCCGCTACTGTTGGAAGTTATGATTTGACCAAACTGTGCAGAACAGATTAGGAATAAAATAGGCTGCGTCATCCTCTTTGGTGTAAGTGAATGTATTGTTGAAAAGGATGCACATAGACACTTTTCACAGCTGGTATGTAGGTGCAAAACCGGATGTGGGAGAAGTGTATCTAATTTTCCCAGGTAAGTGCTTCATTAAATATTTTTGCTGCTCTTTCAAGTGAAAACAAAACTCGCCTAATTGTGTCCCTCCAACAATGACCTAGAAATCTGAACGTGTTTTTAGTTTCCGCGCTTGCGAGTTAAGATTAGTATTCTTAGTTCTGAATTATTTGAAGGATATCGTATTGTTTTCCGTCTTGAAAGGTAACTGGCGGAATCACTGTTCAGCCATCCCTGAACGGGAGGTGGTGAAAACAGATGGTGCTCCCAACGCCTCATTCTGTGAGAATACTCACAGCATCCACACACTTCCACAATGCCTCTCCAGTTTCTGAACATCCAATGGAGAGAAAAAGAGATGTTAGTTTTTCTTCTATACTGAGTGGGTCTATACTTATGAACTCTTGCTTAGACTTAAACTTTTCCCGAAAATGCAATGTTAGCTTTTCCCCTGAGATTACATGGCACACATAGCCCTATGCTAACATGACCAGCATGATTATTTCCTGTAACAAATTCCACAACAGCCAAATAAAAAGGTTCACTGTCATGTTCTGACCTTAGTTATTTTATTATGTCTTTGTTTTAGTATGGTCAGGGCGTGAGTTGGGTGGGTTGTCTATGTTCCTTTTTCTATGTTTTGGGATTTCTGTGTTTGGCCTGGTATGGTTCTCAATCAGAGGCAGCTGTTTATCGTTGTCCCTGATTGAGAACCATATTTAGGTAGCCTGGTTTCACTTTTGAGTTGTGGGTGAATATTTTCCGTGTTAGTGTTTGTGCCACACGGGACTGTTTCGTTTGTTTCACTTTGTTATTTTGTATTTTGTAGTGTTCAGTTTGACTTATTAAAATGGACACTTACCACGCTGCAAATTGGTCCGACCTCTCTTACTCCTCATCAGAGGAAGACGACGAACATTACATTCACGTATTTGGATGTGATCAAACACTTTTTCATGAAATTGTTGTTAACAGATGTCAAAGAAACACGTTCTGCTAATCAAAGTTACTAAAATCACATGTTTGATTGACTGGTCAAATTGCTCTCAGTGTAGTGAGCCTAGCACCTGACAATTTTTGTAGCTTGCAGTAAGTGTTCGAATCACAGATTAGATGTTTTTTCTTCTTCTTTGTAATGTAGAATTACATTTATTGTGTTACTTTGTTAAGAATACATTAAATGAGGAGCTGCGTATTTCTTCAGCCTTGTAGACAAACACACTGCTAATAATCATGTATTACATATATTGCATGTATATGTACATTTAACTGCACAACATTGTTCATGCATTATTCAAATGATCTGTAGCTCAGTTGGTAGAGTATGGCACTTGTAACGCCAGGGTAGTGGGTTCGATCCCCGGGGCCACCCATACGTAGAATGTATGCACACATGACTGTAAGTCACTTTGGATAAAAGCGTCTGCTAAATGGCATATATTATTATATTATTATTATTATTATTATATTATATTATCTACTTTGTCACATATGTGTTAATTGAATCGAGGACCAGCAGGAGGAAGTTTTTTCTATAAATAAAAAAATGTCACATAGGGGACTTGATCCTCTACAAAAAGTTTCAAAGCACACCGCATGCCACCTGGCAATGATAACAAATTACAGTACATTACTGCTGTCTAACAATACAATGAGCCTATCTGAATTAGGTTTGATGAGGTTCTATAAACATCCTATATCTTTTTTTCCACATAAAAGCACATGGATGTGTGTGAAATAGATAAGCAAAAACGTGGAGTTTTGTCATATATGAGAAAACGTTACTTTAGAATTTTGTCTAACGTTAGTAGCCTAGTCAAGGATGCATCATGTCGGCTTGGGCGGTATTCACATTTTCATACCTTTGTAACATCCTTGTGCCATCCCGGGGTACACAGTATTACCAGCATTGAACATAATGGGTGCTATTTTCAAATGCAGAATACTCCACTGTAATCTGAAGGTTAGCAATGCCTGTAAATTCCCATAGCGGATGCTAGCTAAATGCTAACAAGTGCATGCAAAAATTGTATACGGTCTCGGACAAACTATTTGCAGGACAGACAGCTCACAAAGTTATACAAATAACAAACAAACCAAAATGTTACTCACAGTTTTCTGCACACATAAACCATTAGACAGAATTGTCTTAATCCAGGGTGGAATTCTCAGCTGTTACCAAGATAAGCTTGATTTTGCAAGAAGCTAACCACTTTGATAACTAGCGACTAATACCCTTTACAGAACCCAATTCATACAGTCCCATTTTTACCACATTCTTGCCAGGATAAGCATTTTATATCTCCCATGCACTTATAGGCAAGTTAAGGAGCAGAGTTAGATGTGGGCCGATGTGGTTAGACGTCTATTTGAATAAATCCATTGAATATAAACCATCACAAAGTAATATTTGTAAATTTTATTTTAGGCAGGTCCTAAGAAACATTGCAAGACTAAAGTTATTTTCAAAATAATATGGCATATTTTGAGTTTAATGATGTTACTGGTCTGGACAGCCTAAAGGCTACATGGGTGCGCCATGCACATGAAATCATTAGATATTTTGTTAATTAAACAGACAAAACACTTAGACTACCCTGATCACAGTCAACACACATATTTTATAGTAGGCTAGGAATGTAATGACATATAACAATATAAATTGCGTCATGGCAACGTGTGGAACCGCAAAATAATAGGCCTACACTTGATTTAGGCTACATTATTGCATGCAAAATGTTTCTAATCAGTGATAGATGAGCTATACAATCTCCACTTAGTTGCCCAGCCAGAGAAGTCGCAAATAGACAGATGAAGATTCAGTAAAACAAAATTGATTGATTAAGACAAGTCGCAAGCTTTTGGTTGGCCTAGGCTACTAAGCGAGTGCGAGTGAACAGCAAAATAATCCACTTGTTTGGCCTAAACTACAGTGTATTCGGAAAGTATTCAGACCCCTTGACTTTTTCCACATTTTGTTACCGTTGCAGCGGTAACAAAATGATGGATTATATATATTTTTTTTAATTACTCATAAATCTGCACACAATACCCCATAATGACAAAGGGAAAATAGGTTTTTAGAAATTTTAGCAGATGTATAAAACAAATGAAATACCTTATTTACATAAGTATTCAGACCCTTTGCTATGAGACACGAAATTGAGCTCAGGTGCATCCTGTCTCTACAACTTGAGTCCACCTGTGGTAAATTCAATTGATTGGACATGATTTGGAAAGGCAGACACCTGTCTATATAAGGTCCCACAATTGACAGTGCATGTCAGAGAAAAAAAACAAGTCATGAGTTCAAAGGAATTGTCCGTAGGACCCTGAGGCAGGACTGTGTCGAGGCAAAGATGTGTCGAGGCAAAGCCCCCAAGGACACAGTGGCCTCTATCATTCTTAAATGGAAGAAGTTTGGAACCACCAAGACTTTTCCAAGAGCTGGCCTCCCTGCCAAACTGAGCAATCGGGGGAGAAGGGCCTTAGTCAGGGAGGTGACCAAAAACCTGATGGTCACTCTGACAGAGCTCCAGAGTTCCTTTGTGGAGATGGGAGAACCTTCCAGAAGAATAACCGTCTCTGCAGCACTCCACCAATCAGGCCTTTATGGTAGAGTGGCCAGACAGAAACCACTCCTCAGTAAATGGCATATGACAGCCATCTTTGAGTTTTCCAAAAGGCACCTAAAGACTCTCAGACCATGAGAAACAAGATTCTCTGGTCTGATGAAACAAAGATTGAACTCTTTGGCCTTAATGTCAAGCATCATGTCTGGAGTAATTCAGGAGGGATGTATTAAAAATGTGCAAAAATGTCAAATGTTTTGTCATTATGGGGTATTATGTGTAGATTGATGAGGGAAAAAAATATGTTTAATCTATTTTAGAATAAGTCTGTAATTTAACAAATGCAAATGCACTCTACATACACTAACATGCTGGCAAAATGTTCTGATTGTCCTAATAAATGAGCAAACTAGACAAGATTATCATGAGCAGCACTCACCTCAATTTAGCTAACATTTCCACAGCCTAATTGTAGCCTAACCAATACCCAAACAGAGATTTATTAAGAAAAAAAATCTGTCTTTGATTGATTTATCAAGACGAGTCCCCACGAAACGGTGCGGAAATAGTTGAAAGTTGACCACACGCAGGTAGGCTATTGCTTCAATTGTATTATAACAATTTGATCCCTTCAGTTTCGTTAGCCTACTTTAGTAAAAATGTTCGCTATTCAGTGATGTTTATTCCCACAGTAATTCTCTATGGATCCATCCAGTCGCAGTTAAGAAAACAGTGCATGTGGTGGGCTATGCAAAGAGATCGGTGAAGTGACATGCCTCGCAAAGTTCAGAACTGCCAGGAGGATAGTGGTGATGGGCACTGCTTAGCAACCATCAAGAGCTTGATTAAGAGCGTAATGCATGCTATTGCCGCCTCAGCATTATGGCTACATTTCATACTAAGGCAGAACTTTGCGGCAATCATTACTAGGGTCGGTTGGCGGAAATAAAAGTATCGACTTTGTCACCAGCAATACCTTTAATGTATAAAAAAGAATAGTCAAGAAGTTGGCTGGATGCTGAAGTTGACGGAAAAAGGTATTGGTTTAAAAAGTATATAAGTTAGCAAACCAAATTCACAAGTGCAGAGTATTTAGCACGTTTTAGTCAGTTAACTTAATAGTTATTCTAAGGTACAGTATATAGCAGACAAATATGTAGTTGTGTGATACTAGATTTCCTGGTGCGTGCTGAAAAACACTGAGAGTGTGCACTTGTTAATAACGTTGCATTTTCGGAAAAAAAGTTGACGTTTAAGCAAGAGATCAATAAGTTTAGGAAAGAAGAAATAGTGCCAGCAAAGTTCAGGAGAGGATATGCCAGCAAAGTTCACTGAACTAATGTAAATATTGCTACAGAAAATGGAAGACAGAATGTTCCGGATTTAGCCTGGTCCCAGATCTGTTTGAGCATTTGCCTACTCCATTGTCATTGTCAAGCCAAACATAATTGTTATTGATACGTTTGGCATGACAATTCCATAAGGAGTTGGCAAGAAAGAAGGAAAACAGACTCACCCAGGCTATTCCAGATTATCCTGAAGTAAGGGATATGAAGACACAGTGTAGGTCAATATACAGTACAACCCAGTATACTGATAAATGTACAGTACCATTCATAAGTTTGGACACACCTACTCATTCAAGGGTTTTTATTTATTTTTACTATTTTCTAGATTGTAGAATAATAGTGAAGACATCAAAACTATGAAATAACATATATTGAATCATGTAGTAACAAAACAAGTGTTAAACAGATTCTTCAAAGTAGACAGCTTTGCACACTCTTGGCATTCTCTCAACCAAATTCATGAGGTAGTCACCTGCAATGCGTTTCAATTAACAGTTGTGCCTTGTTAAAAGTTAATTTGTGGAATTTCTTTCTTAATGCGTTTGAGCTAATCACTTATAGGGTGGTATATAGAAGATAGCACTATTTGGTCAAATGCCATATTATAGCAAGAACAGCTCAAACAAACAAAGATAAATGACAGTCCATCATTCTTCAAGTGCAGTCGCAAAAACCATCAAGCACTATGATAAAACTGGCTCTCATGAGGACCGCCACAGGAAAGGAAGACCCAGAGTTACCTCTGCTGAAGAGGATAAGTTCATTAGAGTTACCAGCCTCAGAAATTGCAGCCCAAATAAATGCTTCACAGAGTTCAAGTAACAGACACATCTCAACATCAACTGTTCAGAGGAGACTGTGTGAATCAGGCCTTCATGGTTGAAATGCTGCAAAGAAAGTAGTAAAGGACAACAATGAGAAGAAGTGACTTGTTTGGGGCAAGAATCATGAGCAATGGACATTAGACCAGTGGAAATCAGTCCTTTGGTCTGGTGAGTCCAAATTTGAGATTTGTGGTTCTAACCCCCTTGTCTTTGTGAGACTGAATGGATAACCTTCGCATGTGTACATCCAACCATGAAGCATGGAGGAGGAGGTGTGATGGTGTGGGGGTGCTTTGCTGGTGACACTGTCAGTGATTTATTTAGAATTCAAGGCACACTTAACCACCATTGCTACCACAGCATTCTGTAGCAATACGCTATCCCATCTGGCTTGCGCTTAGTGGGACTATCATTTGTTTTTCAACAGGACAATGACCCAACACACCTTCAGGCTGTGTAAGGGCTTTTTCACCAAGAACGAGAGTGATGGAGTGCTGCATCAGATGACCTGGCCTCCACAATCACCCAACCTCAACCCAATTGAAATGGTTTGGGATGAGATGGACCTCAGAGTGAAGGAAAAGTAGCCAACAAGGGCTCGGCATATGTGGGAACTCCTTCAAGACTGTTGGAAAAGCATTCCAATCGAAGCTTGGTGAGAGAATTCTAAGAGTGTACAAAGCTGTCATCGAGGCAAGGGGTGACTACTTTGAAGAATCTCAAATTTAAAATGTATTTTTATGGTTACTACATGATTCCATTTGTGTTATTTCATAGTTTTGATATATTCACTATTATTCTGCAATGTAGAGAATAGTAAAAAATAAAGAAAAACCCTTGTCCAAACTTTTGACTGGTACTGTAGGTAGCAACGTGCAGTAGTAAAAGATCTCTATTCTAAAATAGCTCTTTTCCCCAAGATCTTTATGTAATCGTTACATTTCTCAGGAAAATAAGGACCTAACATTGTTTCGAAAATGATGCACTGATGTGCACTGACAACAATATGACATGTTGCACTCCAGAACAGCCTTTGCAGATTTGCTTTCAATGCTACCAGCTGCCTTTGAATTGATAGAGTGTGACAACATGGGGAATACTGTAATACCTATAGAGT
Organism: Oncorhynchus gorbuscha; assembly: GCF_021184085.1. Lineage (NCBI taxonomy): Eukaryota > Metazoa > Chordata > Actinopteri > Salmoniformes > Salmonidae > Oncorhynchus > Oncorhynchus gorbuscha. The sequence continues at coordinate 72,930,672 of NC_060174.1, forward strand.
GTATTCTTTGAAAAAAAATCGGACTCTTAGAAACAATTTTTGTGTTGTGAGCACTTCCCCATGTGATATGTAAGTGAGCACCAAAAATATATCTTTCCGCTGCCTTATTTTGGAGATCTTAGCACGAGAAAAACTCACTTTACTTCACAGCATGTCCTCCCTGAAACCATGTGTCACTATGAATTATCTGATGGTTTTATTAGAATTGAAACAGTCTTTGTTTCTTATTTAGTTGGAATGTTCTTCAGATGGTTGTTCAAAGATTGATGTTTAAAGTTGAGCCATTTAGAGGTCTTTTGTGAATTTTAATGAATAGCCGAATGGTTGAAATAAAGACAAAAAGTACTACATTCCAAAGTATTATCTATTCTACTATTTGTATCATTCCACCAGTTATACAAGGTACTGTAGCTTACAAAGTAGTTTTCTCTTGGCTCTTGCTGTGCCTGCTTATTTAAAATGTTATGAGTTTAGTGTAGTGTATAATACTGTAGTGTATAATAGTTTGTTTTGATACATGATCTTATGTAACACCATAAAACACTCACAGTGATGTGAAAATAAATAAGTAAATATAGCTATTACAGTATGTGACTTGATTTTTTTTTCTTCATCTGTCCTAGACCTGGACCAGCTAGCACGGCCCAGTTACCAGGCGGAACTGCGCTCTGCCCCCCAGCACGGCTACCCGCTGGGCATGGGCTCTGATGTGGAAACAGAGACGGAGGGTGGGCCCTCGCCCGACCACGCCCTCAGACTGTGGATGCAGGAGATCAAATCAGAGCACAGCTCCTGTCTGTCCAGCAGAGCCAACTCTGTCCTGTCGCTCACCGACACTGAGCAGGAGAGGAAGTCAGATGGAGAGAACGGTAAGACCACCCGGTCTGGGGAATGCAACAACAAGGTTATACATCACCTACCTGCATATGCCACTGTCTGTGTGTTCTTACCATTTAATCAAAATGTCTTAGACAAGTAGCTCATTTTTTTTTTAATGACCAGTTCTATGCTGTACTGTACATAGTATTGAGCTTTGCTCAATAGGTACCTATAAATCAGACTAATTTCCATCACTTTGCCATGAAAATAATGAAAATGGTTCCAGCTGAAGTAAAGCTAAACACTTTCAGCCAAATGGTATGTTGTCTACCAAATCTGTCCATGATGCCAACCCAAGAACTCCATAGTGACCACTATTGCAGGTGTTAGGTGTAACCTTTTGCAAGGACCTTAAGGCATTGGGATCTACACTACTACAGTTTGACAGTGTGTACTGCAGTCTGTGCTTTATTCACATCATCACAGAAAAGGTTGTTATTCTGAGAAAACATTATTACTCCAGATCATTGCATGCCCCTTGGCAACAAGAGGAATATAATGATTTTGGGGGTATGTATTTATCTAGGAGACCCAGGGATTCATTCAGTGGGTAATAAAAGCAAGCAAAGAGCAGGCTCAGTCTATTGATCGTCAAGAGAAGTGATATTTGTATCAGGGATGTCACGCTCTTAATTCAGTATGCACACTCTTCAGTGAGAGGCATACAGTTAGTGTGAAATTAAGCTTGTTGTTTGTGTGAGGCACCTTTTCCAGGGTCAAGTCTAATGAGAGAAAAAGGGGTGAGTCTGTAGCAGCCTCGTTTTTCTTGTTGAGGTCTATTCAGAATACCAAATGAGACAGCAGCGTTAGTTACCCATTTCAGGGCTTCAATATCTGTGAAAACTAAATCTACCTATTTGGATGAGAGCACACATCAATTTAATGATATGATTTCTATCATCTTGTTATGTTGAAGGTTTGTCTAAAATTGCTCTTGTATGAGATTCGTGCAGTATGTCATTTTGTGGGAACATTTGAAGAAATAGAGCATCACCAGAGAACATTATTAAAAAGCTGGTGCAGATTTTTTATGTTTGAGGGTGCGAGCTTTGGACGGGAGGGGACTGTCCCCTGTGATGCAATGTTACTGCCATTCATATTTACTCCTCAGCCTTCATATTAACCATTTATCCTGCTAGAAATGTGCATTTGTGAATATTATATATCTGTTGGGAGGCATGACCACATTAATCTCAGAGGTCGTTTGGAGACAATGTTGTCATTGTTGTTGCCTTATTATATTTATCTGTGGAAGAATGTCCCTCAGCATTTATTTATTCTCTGCCAGAAGGATTAACACTCTGGGGAATACAATTGCTGTGAGATGGCTGTGTTTGTAGCGGGAAAATGGTGGGCCTTGTCTCTCTCTTACCGTCCCTGTCTCCTGCTGATCTGTTAAGACTGACAGTCCAATGGAAAGGAAGAGCAGGCTGGTGTTTTGAACTGGCATGGCGCTGATGAGGGATGTGATCTGCAATTTTAATGAGCATCAGCGCAGAGGGAAGTTCAGAAGCAGTTTTACCTCCCTCCCTCCCTCAGTAAATATCTTAGCTCCTCACTATTAAAATATCTTATGCTATTCCTCCCCCATGTAGAAAAAAACATTATCACTATTTCTTAATGTAGTATTTATCAGTTTACTCTGAACTGAACTGACCACAATACTCCCTTGGAAGAAACCAATTGCTCTTGTTATATTTTGGCTACTTGCTGTCACAGTACTCTGTTCTCTCCTGGTATTTCACAGTTTATGTAAAAACTACTATTGTTCTCTAAAGGATTACCATGGATGTAAAACCACTGTGGATGAGTGTAGAAATTGATGCTACAGTATGTACCATAATATATGCCATTTAGCAGACGCTTTTATCCAAGCATGAAGGCTAAGGATGAATGTTATCGCGACTGAATGACAAGGCTTCTTGTTTTCTTTGATTTGGGATGGAGTGAATTAATATAGGGAGGCATTTTGGTTGTGTAGAAAGTCCTAAATAATTATGGAACATCTCCACTATACAGTACAGGTCGTAAACGTGTCATTCTATAACCGCATGTTCATATGGCCTCACATAAAGGTCTGTCAATTAGATTATTGTTACATGAAATATGCCCCTAGTGTTTATTTGATAGTAGTGCTTTGCCCAGTTCCTTCAGGGTTTGGAAGTGAGATTTGAAAATCTGCTATGGTCAGGCTACACGATGTATTTGCATATTCCGGTCATGTATCATGCAGCACCTTTGGTTGATTGCCATAAAACCTCCCCTTCGTTCTAGGCTTCTGTTCCCCTTCAGAAAAAAACCCAAAACAATATCTAACGTCAGCCATTGATGGATGAGGCCACATTGTGGCTGTCACATGCCTGTGTGAGGTTGTCCTCTCCTTATGTTGAGGTTATACCCTGGAGAACATGGCCAGCAGTGTTAGAAATCAGAACATACCTTAGTAATGGAGAAGTAGTAGTACATTGACACTTTCATGTTATGAACAGAATGACTCTGATGGATGGCTAACTACATGACAGGCAGACCCTATGAAATATTGAGAATGTGAAGCAACGAAAATAGCTGTACAAAAAGTCCATCTTGAGTCATATTCACTGCGTATCTATTACCTTGCATGAACCCAGATTTCCACAGATGTCAGTCATAGCAGTCATACCAATCTATATGTTCTCCCTGTCCCATGAACTACCATAGTGTTTAGTATTTTTTAAATTTCTGGAAAATTCAGAGCTGAAGCCAAAACTCTGTGCAAACAGAATTAGTGAAAGAAAAGGTTCCCATCCGATCAATATCTCCTTGTTTGGAAAGTGAGACTTTTTGACAGATTACACGTTAATGCATCTCCTGGATTCAGCTCCCAGTAGCAAAACTCACTCAGTCATTCATGGATTGAAAAGGAATGATTTTCCAACAACAATTTTACTCCATGTTTCAAAAGTTCAAGTTTTATACTGTGGCCTTATATGTATATTTTTGTACTTATCTATTCATTTATTCCTCTTTTATCAATACAGTTCATGCATTATAACTACTTATGTTTATTCATGTTCACTGAATGTTTCGATGTGATTGGTTAAATAGCTGGAGGGTAACAGACAGTATAAATATTGTAAAACCATCACCCGTTAAAGGATGATGCACATGTACAGTTGAAGTCGGAGGTTTACATACACCTTAGCCAAATACATTTTTTCACAATTCCTGACATTTAATCCTAGTAAAAATTCCCTGTCTTAGGTCAGTTAGGATCACCACTTTATTTTAAGAATGTGAAATGTCAGAATAATAGTAGAGTGATTTTTTTCAGCTTTTATTTCTTTCATCACATTCCCAGTGGGTCAGAAGTTTACATACACTCAATTAGTATTTGGTAGCATTGTCAAACGTTTCGGGTAGCCTTCCACAAGCTTCCCACAATAAGTTGGGGGAATTTTAGCCCATTCCTACCTGACAGAGCTGGTGTAACTGAGTCAGGTTTGTAGGCCTCCTTGCTCGCACACGCTTTTTCAGTTCTGCCCACAAATTCTCTATAGGATTGAGGTCAGGGCTTTGTGAAGGCCACTCCAATACCCTGATTTTGTTGTCCTTAAGCCATTTTGCCACAACTTTGGAAGTATGCTTGGGGTCATTGTCCATTTGGAATACCGATTTGCGACCAAGTTTTAACTTCCTGACTGATGTCTTGAGATGTAGCTTCAATATCTCCACGTAATTTTCCTCCCTCATGGCGCCATCTATTTTGTGAAGTGCACCAGTCCTCCTGCAGCAAAGCACCCCCACAACATGATGCTGCCACCCCCTTGCTTCACGGTTGGGATTATGTTCCACAACTTGCAAGCCTCCCCCTTTTTCCTCCAAACATAACGATGGTCATTATGGCCAAACAGTTCTATTTTTGTTTCATCAGACCAGAGGACATTTCTCCAAAAAGTACCATCTTTGTCCCCATGTGCAGTTGCAAACCGTAGTCTGGCTTTTTTATGGCGGTTTTGGAGCAGTGGCTTCTTACTTGCTGAGCGGCCTTTCAGGTTTTGTCAATATAGGACTTGTTTTACTGTGGATATAGATACTTTTCTACCTGTTTCCTCCAGCATCTTCACAAGGTCCTTTGCTGTTGTTCTGGGATTGATTTTCACTTTTCCGCACCAAAGTATGTTCATCTCTAGGAGACAGAACGCGTCTCTTTCCTGAGCGGTATGACGGCTTCGCGGTCCCATGGTGTTTATACACTGCTCAAAAAAATAAAGGGAACACTTAAACAACACAATGTAACTCCAAGTCAATCACACTTCTGTGAAATCAAACTGCCCACTTAGGAAGCAACACTGATTGACAATACATTTCACATGCTGTTGTGCAAATGGAATAGACAATAGGTGGAAATTATAGGCAATTAGCAAGACACCCCCAATAAAGGAGTGGTTCTGCAGGTTGGGACCACAGACCACTTCTCAGTTCCTTTGCTTCCTGGCTGATGTTTTGGTCACTTTTGAATGCTGGTAGCATGAGACGGAGTCTACAACCCACACAACTGGCTCAGGTAGAGCAGCTCATCCAGGATGGAACATCAATGCGAGATGTGGCAAGAAGGTTTGCCTTGTCTGTCAGCGTAGTGTCCAGAGCATGGAGGCGCTACCAGGAGACAGGCCAGTATATCAGGAGACGTGGAGGAGGCCGTAGGAGGGCAACAACCCAGCAGCAGGACCGCTACCTCCGCCTTTGTGCAAGGAGGAGCACTACCAGAGCCCTGCAAAATGACCTCCAGCAGGCCACAAATGTGCATGTGTCTGCTCAAACGGTCAGAAACAGACTCCATGAGAGTGGTATGAGGGCCCGACGTCCACAGGTGGGGGTTGTGCTTACAGCCCAACACCGTGCAGGACGTTTGGCATTTGCCAGAGAACACGATGATTGGCAAATTCGCCACTGGCGCCCTGTGCTCTTCACAGATAAAAGCAGGTTCACACTGAGCACATGTGACAGACGTAACAGTCTGGAGACGCCGTGGAGAACGTTCTGCTGCCTGCAACATCCTCCAGCATGACCGGTTTGGCGGTGTGTCAGTCATGGTGTGGGGTGGCATTTCTTTGGGGGGCTGCACAGCCCTCCATGTGCTCGCCAGAGGTAGCCTGACTGCCATTAGGTACCGAGATGAGATCCTCAGACCCCTTGTGAGACCATATGCTGGTGTGGTTGGCCCTGGATTCCTCCTAATGCAAGACAATGCTAGACCTCATGTGGCTGGAGTGTGTCAGCAGTTCCTGCAAGAGGAAGGCATTGATGCTATGGACTGGCCCGCCCGTTCCCCAGACCTGAATCCAATTGAGCTCATCTGGGACATCATATCTCGCTCCAACCACAGACTGTCCAGGAGTTGGCGGATGCTTTAGTCCAGGTCTGGGAGGAGATCCCTCAGGAGACCATCTGCCACCTCATCAGGAGCATGCCAGGCGTTGTAGGGAGGTCATACACACTACTGAGCCTCATTTTGACTTGTTTTAAGGACATTACATCAAAGTTGGATCAGCCTGTAGTGTGGTTTTCCACTTTAATTTTGAGTGTGACTCCAAATCCAGATCTCCAGATCATGGGTTGATAAATTTGATTTCCATTGATAATTTTTGTGTGATTTTGTTGTCAGCACATTCATGCAAAGAAAAAAGTATTTAACACGAATATTTCATTCATTCAGATCTAGGATGTGTTATTTTAGTGTTCCCTTTATTTTTTGAGCAGTGTACTTGTGTACTATTGTTTGTACAGATAAATGTGGTACCTTCAGGCATTTGGAAATTGCTCCCAAGGATGAACCAGACTTGTGGACGTCTACAATATTTCTTCCCGAGGTCTTGGCTGATTTCTGTTGATTTTCCCATGATGTCAAGCAAAGAGGCACTGAGTTTAATGGTAGGCCTTGAAATGAATCCACTGGTATACCCCCAATTGACTCAAATTATGTCAATTAGCCTAGCAGAAGCTTCTAATGCCATGATATCATCTGGAATTTTCCAAGCTGTTTAAATGCACAGTCTACTTAGTGTATGTAAACTTCTGACCCACTGGAATTGTGATACAGTGAATTATAAGTGAAATAATCTGTCTGTAAACAATTGTTGTAAAAATGACTTAAGTAGATGTCCTAACCGACTTGCCAAAACTATAGTTTGTTAACAAGAATTTTGTGGAGTGGTTGAAAAACGAGTTTTAATGACTTGTTTAATTACATACACAACCTAAGTTTATGGAAACTTCTGACTTCAACTGTATACTTAATTTGCTGGATGAGGCCTATAGATGTTGGCGGTAGGTGGAGCAATATTCTTTACAAGACAAAATGTTGTAGAGTTGATCGATATCATAAATGTCTTATGTTGAGGAAACTTGGCTCTATTCCAATCCAAGTAATGCAGTATATTGTATTTATCTTACACCGATACTGCAAATGTAGCTCAGAGCTGTTTTGCCATTTAAAGTTGGAATAATTGTATTGACTTTATGTTTTATTTAGTGAAATACTTTATCAGAACTGGAGCAATTGTAACCATATATGTGTGTGTGTATATAATCAAATATACCTGGGTGCTTATCCAGAAATGAATATGCAACATTATTTTCAGAGACAAATGTATTACTGCTAAATCGTTATTCTTTTCAATAATTCAGCAATCCCAAGGTATCTCATGTAAACAATTGAATACAACTGCATTTGAATACAACCACTCAGAACTAAACCTATGGCCATAGGAAACTAAACCCCCTCAAACAAATGCCTATCTAAGTGGTACCACTTTGTGCACAATGTCTGATTCTTCGCTAATCACGTGAGGACTTCCTTGTAGCAACAGAAATGGCGAACGATGTGCAGGTGTCCACAATTCACCTATTAACAGTTCCATTTGACTAAAACAGTAGCTCCAAACACAGTCACAAAACATCGCACAGGAATTATTCTGTGAGTAATACAGGACACGTCTGGATAGAGCAGCAGCTATTGAATAACAAGGCAACATTAAACATGTCGTCCCCCATGAATGATGTGGGGACAGATAAGAGACAGTTATACAAAGGAGTCTCGCTAGACTATACTGATAGTAACATAATGGTTGATGTCAATGAATTGACTGTGAAATATTCAGATCAGTCCACTGTTGTCTATAAATTACATGTATGCAAACAGTAAGATGCTACTAGGGCATTTGAAATGATTTCACTGTTTGAGTACTCACCTTAAATGATTATCAAGTACTCGCACAAAACACTACACTATATATACAAAGTATGTGGACACCACCTCAAAAAGGTGGATTTGGCTATTTCATCCACCCCCGTTGCTGATTGGTGTATAAAATCGAGCACAGAGCCATGGAATCTCCATAGACAGACATTGGCAGTAGAATGGCCTTACTGAAGAGCTCAGTGACTTTCAACGTGGCACCGTCATAGGATGTCACCTTACCAACAAGTCAGTTTGTCACATTTCTGAACTAGGAGCAACAATGGCTCAGCCGCAAAGTGGTAGGCCACACAAGCTCACAGAACAGGACAGCCGAGTACTGAAGTGCATAGCGTGTAAAAATCGCTTGTCCTCGGTTGCAACACTCACTACCGAGTTCCAAACTGCCTCTGGAAGCAACACAATCTGTTTGTCGGCAGCTTCATGAAATGAGTTTCCATGGCCTAGAAGCCTCACACAAGCCTAAGATAAACATGTGAAATGCCAAGTGTCGGTAAAATCCGCCATTGGACTCAGTGGAAACGCGTTCTCTGGAGTGATGAATTACGCTTCACCATCTGGCAGTACGACGGACGAATCTGGGTTTGGTGGATGCTAGGAACCCACTATCTGCCCCAATGCATAGTGCCAACTGTAAAGTTTGGTGGAGAAGGGATACGGGTCTGGGGCTGTCTTTATCTAATCGCCCATCATCAGTGCCCAACTTCACCAAAGCTCTTGTGGCTGAATGGAAGTCCCCACAGCAATGTTCCAACATCTTGTGGAAAGCCATGAAAGAAGAGTGGAGGCTGTTGTAGCAGCGAGCAGGGAGACCAACTCCAAATTAATGCCCATGATTTTGGAATGAGATGTTCGACGAGCAGGTGTCCATATAATTTTTGTCATGTAGCTTAACTTGAGAATATCTAATGCCTGCCCATTTATGTTAATTTGCCTCATGCTAGCCATTACATCGGTCAGTCTTTTTAACCATTAACCAAGGTTTCTGAGTCAACAATGAAAAGAAGTGTGATTTGAAATCAAAGATGCACTCTGGGATCCAAATTCGTAACTTATTGCACAAATTGGATTTGTTACATATCACATTAATTTCAAATTTTGTATGATAACATACAAATTGCAAAATACAAGTTGCAAAACATATCACCTGAAATGGATCACATAGTACAAAATTGGATGAAGTAGTACACATAAAACAGGTACCAACTTTGGTTCATGAGCACCACATTCAAAACTACTGGCTGATATTATACAAAAGTTCGAGAATGCGTATTTAATTCATTGAAAATAAGCTATTCTTGTTCAAACTTTGTTGGCAGAAAAAAAGTTTATTTTGCTGAAAATTGGATGTGCAGAGCTTATAGGTCCTTGCTCATGAGCGGCTGCATGTATAGTACCAGTCAAAAGTGTGGACACACCTACTCATTCAAGGGTTTGTCTTTATTTAGACTATTTTCTGCATTGTAGAATAATAGTGAAGACATCAAAACAATGAAACAACACATATGGAATCATGTAGTAACCAAAAAAGTGTTAAACAAATCAAAATATATTTTATATTTGGGACTCTTCAAAGTAGCCACCCTTTGCCTTGATGACAGCTTTGCACACTCTTGGCATTCTCTCGACCAGCTTCACGAAGAATGCTTTTCCAACCATCTTGAAGAAGCCCACATACGCTGAGCACTTGTTGGCTGCTTTTCCATCACGTCCAACTCATCTCAAACCATCTCATTTGGGTTGAGGTCGGGTGATTGTGGAGGCCAGGTCATCTGATGCAGCACTCCATCACTCTCCTTCATCAAATATCCCTTAAACAGCCTGGAGGTGTGTTCTGGGTCATTGTCCTGTTGAAAAACAAATGATAGTCCCACTAAGCGCAAACCAGATGGGATGGCGTATCGTTGCAGAATTCTAAATAAATCACTGACAGTGTCACCAGCATAGCATCATCACACCATCATCTATTCACCTACTCTACGTCTCACAAAGACACAACGGTTGGGACCAGAAGTCTCAAATTTGGACTCGTCAGACCAAAAGACAGATTTCCACTGGTCTAATGTCCATTTTTCGTGTTTCTTGACCCAAGCAAGTCTCTTCTTATTATTGGTGTCCTTTAGTAGTGGTTTCTTTGCAGCAATTCGACCATGAAGGCCTGATTCACGCAGTTTCCTCTGAACAGTTGATGTTGAGATGTGTCTGTTTCTTGAACTCTGTGAAGCGTTTATTTGGGCTGTAATCTGAGGTGCAGTTAACTCTGATGAACTTACATGTATCCTCTGCAGCAGAGGTAACTCTGGGTCTTCCTTTCCTGTGGCGGTCCTCCTCATAGCGCTTGATGGTTTTTGCGACTGCATTTGAAACTTTCTAAGTTCTTGAAATTTTCTGCATTGACTGACCTTCATGTCTTAAAGTAATGATGGAGTGTCGTTTCTCTTTACTTATTTGAGGTGTTTTTTTTTGTCATAATATGGACTTGGTCTTTTACCAAATAGGTCTATCTTCTGTATACGACCCAACCTTGTCACAACACAACTGATTGGCTGAGACGCATTAAGAAGGAAAGAAATTCCACAAATGAGCTTTTAACAAAGCACACCTGTTAATTGAAATGCATTCCAGGTGACTACCTTATGAAGCTGGTTGAGAGAATGCCAAGAGTGGGCAAACTTGTCATCAAGGGAAAGGGTGGCTATTTTGAAGAATCTCAAATATATATAGATTTGTTTAACACTTGTTTGATTAGTACATGATTCCATATGTTTATTTTTCATAGTTTTGTTTTCTTCGCTATTATTCTACAGTGTTGAAAATAGTCAAATTAAAGAAAATCTCTTGAGTGAGTAGGTGTGTCCAAACTTTTGACTGGTACTGTATGTACAAAATGTAATTGCTGTAGCTCGAATGAGACAGGAGTAATGCTTGTTTGAAGTTACTTTAGTGCCCCTCAGGCCAATTTGTGTTTTTTAAAACATTTTGGATCTACATGGCAAGACGCTTCATTCACCCAAATTTCGTCAAAATCGGGTCTGTGGTGTCTGAGATGTCATGTGTGACTAACGTACGTACAAATGGAGGGAGACCGCTCCATAATGGGGCAGCGCACAATTTTACTATAGTGCTTTAGTGGTATTATCAACTCCACTATGATGTACACAAATAATGCAGGGTTACACAATCTCTTGCTCCCCTGTTTTGATACACATTGTTGCAAAATCTATTTCTTTAATTCATGTACACGTTGTTCATGCCAATGTGTACAGAGTAAGTACTATACTGCACACGACCAATAAAGTTTGTTTCCTCTCTTAGTCGAATGCCACATAACAAACAGGTGTGGATCCGTTCCAGGAGTGGTCTTGGGGGATTTGATGTGAGATTAGGCCGTGTACTGCGGTCCCCTGGATGTCTTTTGGCTTTTAGCTCTTGAAGTCCAGCCTCTGGTGAATTATCGACCATTTCATTCGTCACCTCAGAGGGTCTTTAGCTGATCTGGTACTACAACATGTCCCTAGGCAATTCAATAGAAATATAAGGCAGCGATCAGGACCACATTTGTCTGTGTGTCTGCAGGGCTCCAGAAACAGCCATAAGTAGTCATGTGCTGGTTACTATGTTTTCCCTGTGCAAAAGAAAGTAAATACAGGGACTCTTTGCATGTTTCAAATGTGACTTTAACTGCCTTATATAATATTATTATTTACACTTGGATCAGATTTCCGGGAGCATACAAATATGGCCATACGTCTTTCTTCTAAAGCATAATAAAGAATCCACACACGTCTGGGTTTCATCCCACTGCACTGTCAAAGATATCTCATTTATATGAATTATGCTCTATAAAATGTGTATTCAAGCTGTGGTGATAAAAAAGTTATCTCCCAAACTTTCCATCATGTAATTTAATATAAGTATAATAGGTGACAAGCCTTAATCTAAAATTCATAGCAAAAAGGTATTATTTGTTCAATTTGTTTTCCCCCCCTTCCATTTCATGCCGGGAAATTGGCAGGAGTGAAAATGAGAAAATTATAACCTGAGCTCTGCAGTGGTTCAATAACATGATTCTATTAATTATTTATATTTTAAGGCACCCCATATGCCAGGAATGATATTGTGTGATGGATTCACATCTTTGAATTAATTTCATCAGTTTAATTTAAAGTGTCGACATCAGAGCCATCCTCCTCTCCCTCTGCCTACTCCGAGACAAGATGATTGGGGGCTGTGAGACACACAAACCCTCGGAGGACGGACATATCAAATACCCTACTAACGATGGACTGAGACTCCTTTATTGAAACGTACGAGCCATATCAGTCGAAATAAAGCAGACGAGCTTGAATCATTTCACCAGGAAAACATCAAAGGGAAGGATTAATCCAAACTATTAAATATGAGAGGAATTAAGAGCATTACACATATTCCTCTTAGGTTGCTAGCTTGTTGTTGATCATTAGATATTAGCTTGTGTTCTTTTACTTTTCCTTAATGTTTTTTTTGCCCATAATAATGATGGTTTTAATGATCAGTGAAGATACCCACTGTCACGACAGGGCTGGCTGAATATGTAGTCTGATGATAGGGGTCATTATTTGAAGAGACAACGTTGTCTAGCTCTCTGACAGATGTGGGCTTTGATGTTTTGGGGCGTACGTCTGTATTTAGAGTACACAGTATATCTGATTGGGCTATGCTCAAGTCAACACTGTCTGTCTGCCTGCCTGCATCAAAGTGACATCCTTCTTATGCATTGTGGACCTTATCATCTGGATTTAGGATATTTCCGGTTGTGGTTTGAATTGTATTATTGCAATTTTTATATATTTTTCCAGCGGAACGGGTTCTTTGACTGATTCCCTCTCATTGTTTTCTCTTTGGCATCCGAATCCCTTCTGCCTTCAACCCCCCGTGCAGAAATGAAACAAATGGTTTATTATTCTGCAGAATTACCATGTCATTCTTGTTGAATCAGACCCGACTTTGTTCGCCCCAGATTAGAGACATCAGAGCAGGCAGCTCCAGTGATGGTGAGTCTGATGAATGCTAAAGGTAACAACAAAGAGATCCCTCATCTGCCTCTGCTGTCTGACTGCTGGAACAGCCTGCATGTCAAAGCTGAGGTTTCTACGTCTGCCGCCTGACGTTTCCACTGTGACCTAGAGCAGCCGGTCTGTCCTGACTATGACTGATACACTGTTGAGTGCAATTGATCTGTAGATCCAATTTATCCTGAATATCCTTCATTGGGGAGAAAAGACAGATGGATAGATAAAAATAGATGATGAATGGATGAAAATGTGTCAATTTTATAGTGCCCTTTTGCTATTTTATTATTGTAAAACATCATTTGCCTACTCCTTTTTAATTAATTCTTAATACAGTCCAGTATTAATATTTCATTTTCAATATCTAAACCCTAATCCAAATAAGCCAGAGAACAGGAAATGAGGGTCTATTTAAGATAAGTGCCATCATTACAACATCTGCCTTAAAATTGGAGGAAATGGTTCAAATGAAAAAAAATGGGCGAAATGTGCTAACTAGTGCAGTTTTCCAACCGCAAAGGCCCAGCTCTAACAGTAGCTAGTGTGTTTGTTTGCTGAAAATTGACATGTGTGCTGACTGCGGCACTATCAGTGTCCTGCTGAACAGACATGAGGAGGTCATCCGCCTGCCAGTACAGGCCAACAGGCTGGGGAGAGAGGATGAAGTCCTTTACTACAGTGTTCTACGTTGATCCTCATAGAGACACATTGTGCACGCTGGATTTATCTCCAACTGAGTATCAATTAGACACTCATTAGTACATCTGATTGGCTCAGGCCAACCAATTAGCTGGAATCGCAGACATTGATATAGTGTACATATTCCCGGGTTTTCATTACACCACCCTGGGTTGGTCAATGTTATTCATTTGAGCAAATGACTTGGGATTGAGCGTTGTGAGCCTTGAGGAAATACATTTTTTTCTCCCATTTATGCAATGGTTGGTTGTCTGAAGAACATGCTAAAGCCATGTGTAGGAGCTGCTATGGTTTTCCTTCATTTTAAGAATATACTGGAATATGGTCTTGTATTGCAAGTTTGAACTAAAAGGCAGTCTTCCCACTCAATGCCAAGCTGAGAAATGACAGTTGGCTTTTCCTGCTCACTTATATGGCCCTCTTCCTGCTGAAACTGCTCTTTTTTTAGCATTTCACTCTGAAATCGTCTTCCTCTTTTGAAGAGTCACCCATCACAACTGTGCCCTTTCTACCCCTCCAAATGTCCTTCTCTCCAACACTATGAACATCCTAACATGGCTGAGCCTCATATGAAACAACTGTCTTTCCTGTAGTTTTTTGTCTTGCCAAGATAGTGGTGCCATAAACCATGTGGCACTGATGGGGGGGGGGGGGGTCACATCCTTACTTGGTTGTGAGGATTCTCAATACCATGCTGTCTTGCGTGTGGTGCCAGAATAACAACCTATCCCTCAATGTAGCCAAGACTAAGGAGATGATTGTGGACTACAGGAAAAGGAGGACCGAGCACGCCCCCATCCTCATCGACGGGCTGTAGTGGAGCAGGTTGAGAGTTTCAAGTTTCTCGGTGTCCACATCAACAACAAACTAGAATGGTCCAAACACACCAAGACAGTCGTGAAGAGGGCAGGACAAAGCCTATTCCTCCTCAGGAGACTAAAACGATTTGGCATGGGTCCTGAGATCCTCAACAGGTTCTACAGCTGCAACAACGGCAATTGCTCAGCCTTTAACCACAAGTCACTACAGAGGGTAGTGCGTACGGCCCAGTACATCACTGGGGCAAAGCTGCCTGCCATCCAGGACCTCTACACCAGGTGGTGTCAGAGGAAGGCCCTAAAAATGGTCAAAGACCCCAGCCACCCCAGTCATAGACTGTTCTCTCTACTACCGCATGGCAAGCGGTACCAGAGTGCCAAGTCTAGGACAAAAAGGCTTCTCAACGGTTTTTACCCCCAAGCCATAAGACTCCTGAACAGGTAATCAAATGGCTACCCGGACTATTTGCATTGTGTGCCCCCCCACCACCTACCAACCCCTCTTTTACGCTACTGCTACTCTCTGTTCATCATATATGCATAGTCACTTTAACCATATCTACATGTACATACTACCTCAATCAGCCTGATTAACCGGTGTCTGTATGTAGCCTCTCTACTTTCATAGCCTCACTACTGTATATAGCCTGTCTTTTTACTGTTGTTTTACTTCTTTACTTACCTATTGTACTAACACCTTTTTCGCACCATTGGTTGGAGCCTGTAAGTAAGCATTTCACTGTAAGATTGTTGTATTCGGCGCACGTGACAAATAAGCTTTGATTTGATTTGATTTGAAGAGGCGGACCCTCTGCTGCTCTCTCCCTTCCTCTGCTGAGACAGATGCAGGTACCATCAGTCCAGTAAAATAAAAAAGCAAATTATTTGCAAATGATTTCCATTTATGCATCGTAAGTCATACACCAACTGATCTATTTTCTTATCAAAACTGTTTTTATTAGGTTCATGTTAAATGTTTTAAGTATTTTTATTTATTTATCTGAGCGTTAGGTTTTTGGCTTGCTTTTTGACTGCAAAAGTGATCTTGACTCAGAAAAGGTCGGTGACCACTGCCATACAGAGTTGAAATATCTAGCCAATACATTTTGAATTGAATAACATTGCTTGTAAACTTCAGAGATTTAATGATTTGTCACTGGCTTTGGTTAAAGGCAAGTACAAACGCATACTAGTAATAGTCATTGAGTCTACATATTCTGGGTGACATGAAACAACGTCAACATGTCACTGGCTTCTTCTCTGGTGATCTCTCATTGGCTATTGCTGATCACCGTTCTCAAAACGTGTTGTTGCACATATTACACTACAAGAACATTGCATATTTTGTGCGGATAAAATCAAACACGTTTGAAATTATCGGGACATCTGGGACGGCTCAAATACGGGATTGGGAGCCCCTAGATTGCCTCTTGAACCCGCTCATGTTAAATGAGTATCAGTGACGGCCGGTTGAATAAGCAACAAAATAGGGATTTTGTCTTCGAAATCAAAAACTTGTTGGGGACAGCTAAATCGGGGCCAAAATGGTGTGGTGTACGCCCGGCTTAAGCAGGAAACAGCTTGCAGACAGACACAATGGAAGAGATCCAGACCAACATATCAAGCTGCAACTTAGAGCTCCCAATCTTGTCCATATCATTCTCCTCCACAGAAAGCTCCTCCATCTGCAATCTGTCACTGGGTGTGCTTGTTAACAATGCCTGCCCTGCCTGTGTCTTTTCACTCAGAAATTCCCTCTTGCCACTTCTTTGCCATCATTACTCCTAGATGATGACTCTTTCCAACCCCCACACTCCCCACATTCCTGGCAGTCATGGACTTATTCTTATTACTCCTCTTTCATCAGTCATCCACCGCTCCAAACATGCTCACCCTTCCCCAGTAAATCTCATGCTCACCCTTCCCCAGTAAATCTCATGCTCACCCTTCCCCAGTAAATCTCATACTGACCCTCCCCTCCTGGACCCCCCTCTCACCATTTCTTCCTCCCTTCTCATCCCTCTGTTCTTTTCTCAAGAGCTGTTCTTTTTGGCTTAAAGCCACCTCGATCTATATTCCACTCCCTCTCACACTATGAAATATGAAAAGGACTCAAAAGGAACATAAATTAGTGATGATCAGACCAAGTTAACAGACCTCATATGGCTCTTAGAGCAGTTACACGTCGAAGCAGGGTTTTTCATTCAGGAGTTGGAACTCAAATTGGAAAGTCAGCTTAATGACCATAATAAGCAATAGCCTATTCTCTTTTTCTGGGTCATCCATACAACATGAAAATGGCAGCTCTATTGACCCTCATTAAATAGACATGGTTGGTATTTTCTGACTCCCTAGCTTGCACAGTGCTTTTCAAAATGTAATTATGAAATGTATAATATTTTTCATCTCAATCCGACACCACCAAGATCTACTTTTATGAGCTGCACCAACTTTATATTCATAGATCTTTCCAGGGGTGTCAGCCCCACCAAATCATAATGATCATTGTTTTGATTCTCATCATACAGTACTCAGGAAATACAGTGAGACAAATAAATTAAGTGTGAAGTTTTTAAACTAAGTTTTGGGGTGAAAATGAACCTTTCACAAAAACTCCTACCCTCTTCAGTTGCAATCCTATTGAAGAGGATTTGCTACACTATTATGTCTCTTCCAGCTTCTCTCTGCTCATTTGTTGGACTGAGGTCGTCTTCTCCTGGGTTCTCTTAGAATAGATAGATTTATAATCATTATTTATAGTCAGAGTTATAATCAATCATCACAATGACTTTTTGTTCCGTGCATAGCTGCATCTGTGGCAGTAGTTTATCTTCAGCTTGGTTGACAGGCTTTATGCCTTCCTCCCTCCTACTCATAAGGCTAGATGAGGATGCTGCTGCCGCACAGAGCCACAGCACAACTCTCCCAGTAAGCGTCTGCAAGAGCGGGCAATAATGTGGCTCGCTTTAGGAAGAAAGCATAAGGCTTTAGACACATTGTAAATGGAGGCATCACTCCAGGGAACGGACATCTTTTCTAAAAGACTGACACATCTGTCTCTCCCGGCTCCACAGGAGACTTTCATTTTGCTGCTTGTTTGTGTAATTAGTGAGGTTAACTTTCAACACTCAAACAGTCTCAGGAGCAGCAAAAATCTCCTCCAGAAACACAGAAAATGGATTCAACATATTTCATGTTTTAAATGGTTTATTTAAATTGCGTATTAGATCCATGCCACTCTCCTCTACTGGTTCCATTGCAGTCGGGGGGGAAAGCATAACGGATAGACACTCAAAATGATCAGCTTTTGTTTGCTGCCACTTAGAACTAGGTCTGTCTAGGAGATTTCTTTGTACTTCAATGAGAACCTTGACAACAGTGATAGATACATTGTGTGTGTGTGTGTGTGTGTGTGTGTGTGTGTGTGTGTGTGTGTGTGTGTGTGTGTGTGTGTGTGTGTGTGTGTGTGTGTGTGTGTGTGTGTGTGTGTGTGTGTGTGTGTGTGTGTGTGTGTGTGTGTGTGTGTGTGTGTGTGTGTGTGTGTGTGTGTGTGTGTGGCCCAAATTCTGAAAATGTTCCCCTCCCCTGCAGATGTTCATTGATATGGTCTGCCCTGGAAAACACAGAACAACACCTGTTTCATTTGTTTGGTCAATAGCCCTTTGATAACTTTTTCTTATGGATATTTCTGCCTTAATCCGCCAAAGTCAAACATCTATTTGCAATGTCCCCAAATTCCATCATGATTTCAGTAACAGAATGGCAGCGGTGGGCTTTTATCTGTTTGAAAAAGTCAGGAATGATAATGGATTGACCTCTGACAGAATGTGTAATGCTGGGAAACTGAGCCTGGCTCTTGCTGTTTTCACACACCACACACATACACATTATACACACACACACACACATCTCTATATATATATATATATATATATATATGTACAGTGGGGCAAAAAAGTATTTAGTCATCCACCAATTGTGCAAGTTCTCCCACTTAAAAAGATGAGAGAGGCCTGTAATTGTCATCATAGGTACACTTCAACTATGACAGACGAAATGAGAAAAAAATATCCAGAAAATCACATTGTAGGATTTTTATTGACTTTATTTGCAAATTATGGTGGAAAATAAGTATTTGGTCACCTACCAACAAGCAAGATTTCTGGCTCACACAGTCCTGTAACTTATTCTTTAAGAGGCTCCTCTGTCCTCCACTCGTTACCTGTATTAATGGCACCTGTTTGAACTTGTTATCAGTATAAAAGACACCTGTCCACAACCTCAAACAGTCACACTCCAAACTCCACTATGGCCAAGACCAAAGAGCTGTCAAAGGACACCAGAAACAAAATTGTAGACCTGCACCGGGCGGGGAAGACTGAATCTGCAATTGGTAAACAGCTTGGTTTGAATAAATCAACTGTGGGAGCAATTATTAGAAAATGGAAGACATACAAGACCACTGATAATCTCCCTTGATCTGGTGCTCCACGCAAGATCTCACCCCGTGGGGTCAAAATGAAGAACGGTGAGCAAAAATCCCAGAACCACACGGGGGGACCTAGTGAATGACCTGCAGAGAGCTGGGACCAAAGTAACAAAGCCTACCATCAGTAACACACTACGCCGCCAGGGACTCAAATCCTGCAGTGCCAGACGTGTCCCCCTGCTTAAGCCAGTACATGTCCAGGCCCGTCTGAAGTTTGCTAGAGAGCATTTGGATGATCCAGAAGAAGATTGGGAGAATGTCATATGGTCAGATGAAACCAAAATATAACTTTTTTGTAAAAACTCAACTCGTCGTGTTTGGAGGACAAAGAATGCTGAGTTGCATCCAAAGAACACCATACCTACTGTGAAGCATGAGGGTGGAAACATCATGCCTTGGGGCTGTTTGTTTGCAAAGGGACCAGGACGACTGATCCTTGTAAAGGAAAGAATGAATGGGGCCATGTATCGTGAGATTTTGAGTGAAAATTCTCCTTCCATCAGCAAGGGCATTGAAGATGAAACGTGGCTGGGTCTTTCAGCATGACAAGGATTCCAAACACACTGCCCGGGCAACGAAGGAGTGGCTTCGTAAGAAGCATTTCAAGGTCCTGGAGTGGCCTAGCCAGTCTCCAGATCTCAACCCCATAGAAAAGCTTTGGAGGGAGTTGAAAGTCTGTGTTGCCCAGCAACAGCCCCAAAACATCACTGCTCTAGAGGAGATCTGCATGGAGGAATGGGCCAAAATACCAGCAACAGTGTGTGAAAACCTTGTGAAGACTTACAGAAAACGTTTAACCTCTGTCATTGCCAACAAAGGGTAGAACTTTTGTTATATAACTTGTTATTGACCAAATACTTATTTTCCACCATAATTTGCAAATAAATTCATTAAAAATCCTACAATGTGATTTTCTGGATTTTTTTCTTCTCATTTTGTCTGTCATAGTTGAAGTGCATCTATGATGAAAATGACAGGCCTCTCATCTTTTTAAGTGGGAGAACTTGCACAATTGGTGGCTGACTAAATACTTTTTGCCCCACTTTATATGTATATATACACACACACATACACACATACCAGTCTTATGCCTGCATTGTCTCTCCTCTATAGCTGTGCAAAGCATGGGGGATTTGAGCTTCTATGGCTCTCTAAATGCAAATTACATGTGCCATGTGATAGAAAATGATAATAACAGGTTTGGTAGAAACGGCCTTAAACAGTTCATACAATGTTAATTATCAGTCATTTGTAGTCGGCTGATTGCGGAATTTAATTGAAAAATGAATCGGTTGAATCACCTCTAGCCCTCTTATGAAATATATGCTCGGTTATTTGTTTGTGCTCGCTCTTGTTATGTGTCCGTGGGTGCACATATTCAGTGTTTTGGTGTAATGACTTCATGAATGGCATGGTGGTGGTATTAAACAGCATCTGATTCAGACAGGAACATCTGTACCGGTCCCCTGGGATGTAGAGCCAAGCGGATGGAATGCGAAGACCACAGAAAGCTAATACATATAACACTGGATCCCTTTGGTATTCATCCTGCGTACGTGAATGCAGTGTCCAGGTCCATGTTGATGTTTGTTTTATGGAAACGTAAACGCACTATCCTATAATCGTAGACCCAGACCTTCGATAAAAACGCCTCAAATTAAACAGAGGAAGCACGTGTTTAGTCGCTGTTCATGGATTTGTATGGCTTTATACAGTAGCAGGATTGCAACTGCTGTGTCATAACTGTGCCATTCAAATTGAATTAAACATTACAGTAACTAAATCTACATGAACATACAGTGGAGCTCCAAAAGCATTGGGACTGTGACAAATGTTTGAGGTCTGTACTCTAGCACGTTGGATTTCAAATGATACAATGACTATGATGTTTAAATGCTTTAATTTGAGGTTATTTCATCATAGATTTTCATCCATGTCAGGTGAACCGTTTAGAAATGACAGCAATTTTTGTACATAGTCCACCCATTTTAGGGGACCAAAAGTAGCAGGATGGCGACTGTAATTCACTAATGTGTATCAAAGTAGTCAAAGGTTTAGTATTTTGTCCCGTATTCCTAGCATGCAATGACTCTACAAACTTGTTAGATGCATTTGCTGTTTGTTTTGGTTTGGTTGTGTTTCATAACAGTTCAGGTTAATGGTGATCGTCGTAACATGCAGACGCAACATGGTCATCTCCGGTCCTCCCCTATTAGATTCCAATGTCAGTACTCATAATCATTTGACACGATGAGATTTCACCTGCTGAACGTTTACATACGCTAATCACACTGATAAGCTGATATCCTCTTTGATACTTCATGAAATGTTTGATATGCGCATATCTGAAAAAGGTTGAGGGGAAACGTGTGGCTCCATATTCATGTTAATTGACATAAACCCTCACCGCAGGCCTACTAATTGTCTTAATTGATTGAACTCATGATTAATTGATTATGTTAACGATTTTCTGACAGAACGAGCCCTCTGGCTATCATGGCTTTCTCCAGTTGATGGCGGTAGGTTTTCAGAGCTTCTCTTGAGACCCAGAAAAAGGAATGCATCATTGGTGTTATCATTAGGCTGGTAAAACTCTCAGGTTTGCAGAAGAGGAATGCACATTTTTTTATATTTTCCTAATACCTTGTCCAAACACATTTTCGAAAAACACATTTGCAATGTCTGAGATAGCAGTAATCACTGCTGTGGTTACTCAAAAACCCTCGCTGACCTGAAAGAGCATTCCAAGTAGTAGAAGATTCCAAGAGTGTCCTCACTCAGACAATTCAGTCCATTCCTATACCGTATGTGTCTGTTACATGAAATAAAACATTGGAATGGCACAGGAGCAACATCTGAAATATTGACACTAGCAGAGACCTTTCCACCTTTCATGCAGGCCCCCAGAAAGGGATATGTGTCGCTGCTCTGAGCAAACACACAGCCGTGTCACAGGCAGCAGGCAGTTCTGAGGAGTTGAATTGAAAATCCACATAATGGGTGCTTTTACCTTTGCTGCGAGTAAAGCTTATTGCAGAGTGCACACTAAACACCCTGGGAATTAGCCTTTCTCACCCACTATTGTGTCAGGAATACGAATGATGACCCATCTAAATAAAGATGGTCTCTGTCGCCATGATGTATGCTTATGGCTAAATGTACTTCTCTTGAAGCGATATGATTGGGCACAGGTGTGTCTAAAAAGTCGAACAGTGCCCTCTTTGGGTGGGAGTGTGTGCAGTCATAACTAAACCCTTGAACAAAATCAGACTGGTTTTTCCTATCTCTATTTATTTGAACCATTTCCACAATTGTTTTGTAAAACAAAATCTGTTTACATACTATTTTATAGACCGAGAGTCATTTTCACGTGTTTTTCTTTTCATTTCCATGTCAAGCAGCTCTGAATTGCGAATTATTTTGTATAGAGCATTTTAAATGGCCTACTTCTACAGTACAGAGATTAAACTTCAAAAACAACAACAGCTCCGATTAGGGCATCCCCTCCGATCAGAGCCAGAGCTGCCTGGTAAACTGTGAAGAGAGATTGCATGATGTGGGTAATCTTGTTATGGAGCCCTTAATGAGAATGGGAGTCAGGGCAGCAGGTGTTATAATAATCAGCGCTCTGAGCTGAGCCCCAAACCTGCTGCGGATTTACACACCATGTTGCGCGTCCTCCCATAATCCAGCCAGTGCACACCAATCACAACATATACCAGGATCTGAGTTGACTGTGAGATCCAAGTGTGTTGTTTTATATTGACTTTTTTAAATACAGGAGTTGAATCACAAATACCTTTAGTGGCCTTTCGCAACAGAAGTGTCTAGTGGTAGAAAAAGTTTAAATGATAAATTCCATCTTGATGTATGGGCCCGGTCGGACTACAAGATCCATGATTCTACCGTCCTGATCAATTTAGCTTCCGTAGTGTAATTCTGTTGGCTGTCATTGCAAACATCTAGCAGTACTGATACAGATTGAGTGGTTCCTTGACATAGCTCTCTTTACATTATCCTCTCCCTGCCTGTATTCTCCTCCCCTTTCCCACCAGGCAAAGACATAAAGAATGATCAACATCCAGTTTCGTTAGATTTTTTGATTGAGCTGTCAACAAACATTAATTAGAGTCAAATCTAGCAACCATGAAACCTTGTCTATTTTTGGATTGAATTGAGAGAGAAATTGTAAACATGAAAAGGTGTGGAGAAATAACAATGAAACAATGTTGACTCAACCCATTGTACCCCATTTGGTATTTCATCAGATTAGTATTTACATAAGCACGACAACCTAAAAAAAGTATTACTTTCTAATATCCTTGATTAGATATTTTGTATCACTGTATTTCCAGTGTGACGTCATAGTAAACAGATGATTATTTTGAAGAAAAACACTTTTTGTGCTGTTATACCTTAATGTACTTCTAGATTTAGGGTGACGGTGCTACAGGAGTTTAATTGGTATACTGACTGCATCTCAAACGTTTACATAGCACACATGGTGTTTGCTGAGAGGGATGCTGTCATAGTTGTTGGTTCTTAAACTGCAGTCACTGAGACAAAGTGCAGTCGCAGAAACCACTGTGGTTTCACACTATGATGAGAGCAATAGTCTTCATCCTAGATTACCATAACCCATTTCCCCATGTAGAATGGATGTTACCATCAAGTGGTGTAAGACTTTAAAATCAAAGTAAACATTTGGGGGACTTGAGCGCGAGCGCGGTCATCTCATGAAAATCCAATCGACTGCTGTGAAGAGTGTGACTGTGAGGCGAGTACACACTAATGCGTTTTCGCCCCAGCCCAAGGACTCCTAGGAGCTTTGTAAAAGCTTAGCACAGCGGGGCTCGGGGACTGGGGGGCTCCCTCGACTGACGGATGTGAGATTTGCTTATTACCCTGCGCCGTGACGAAGCCATGACTCCCAGTCCATTAATCCTGCCCCAGCACACGGCTTCCTGACCAGGGGTACAGCCCAGCCTTCCTCCCCGCAAAGAGGAATCGCTCCCAGCAATTAGGCCTGATAGGTAGGGGCCTCCGGATGACCTCCTGGGGGGGCATGATAGATCTCTTCTTTTAGACTTAATCTATGAACCTGTTCCTCTCTGTCTTCTGCATCCAAAGGGTTCTCTCCTGTCTCCACTCAAGGTTGGGTCCACCATTCTCTGTGTTCTAACCAGGAACTTCATTTTCACTCTGTTTCTTAAGTCGTTCTAAAGGTCACCAACCGCTCTTCTAATTTGATGTATAGGATGTTAGAGAGTGGAGGTCACATCAGAATTCACATATGCATACCATGTAGTGTGTCTGAAGGTGGAATGCAGCCCATTGAGTCTTGGTGTTGTGTCCTCATGGTCTGCTGTGTTTCACGCTCTGACTACAAATGATGCTGTTTGCTATTCTGTCACTTCCATCCAGACGTTATTTTATCGAGTGGAATTGCGCTTATATTAAATCTCTTCTTCTATATGTATAACAAGACATCCACATTATATCTTATACATTTTTCTCATATAGTGAAAATGTAGGTAGGTCTTCCTCTATGTGATTTATTGAATACTGTGAAGACAACAGTGTCTCCAGCTATTACTGCATAGACAAAATATTATTTTGTGTGGAAGTAAATATAGCTTTGAAAATGGCATGAGATATGGAGAAATGTTTTCGTCTCTTGTTTCTACTCTGTCTACCACTGATTTCTGAGACTTTAATACTGGAAAGGTTATCCAAATTGGGATACGTTTGATGCGTTTCTTTAAGACACAGACACACCCAGGGGTACAGGGGCACGTGCCCCCTCAGTTTTATTTATTTTATTTTATTTATACTTAAAATTATAAATGCAACAGTTTCAAGATTTTACTGAGTTACAGTTCATAAGGAAATCAGTCAATTGAAATTCATTAGACCCTTAACCTATGGATTTCACATGACTGGGTAGGGGCGCAGCCCACTGGGAGCCAAGCCCAGCCAATCAGTATGAGTTTTTCCCCACAAAAGGGCTTTATTACAGACAGAAATACTCCTCCGTTTCATCAGCTGTCCGGGTGGCTTGTCTCAGACGATCCCTCAGGTGAAGAAGTCGGGTTGTGGAGGTCCTGGGCTGACGTACTGCCAAACTCTCTAAAACGGCGTTGGAGGCAGCTTATTGTAGAGAATTGAACATTCAATTCTCTGGCAACAGCTCTGGTGGACATTCCTGCAGTCAACATGCCAATTGCACACTCCCTCAACTTGAGATATCTGTGGCATTATTGTGTTGTGTGACATAACTGCACATTTTATAGTGGCATTTTATTGTCCCCGGCACAAGGTGCACATGTGTAATGATCATTCTGTTTAATCAACTTCTTCATATGCCACACCTGTCAGGTGGATGGATTATCTTGGAAAAGTAGAAATGCTCACTAACAGAGATGTAAACACATTTGTGAACACATTTGAAGAGAAATAAGCTTTTTGTGCATATGGGAACGTTTCTGGGATCTCTTATTTCAGCTCATGAAATATAGGACCAACACTTTACATGTTGCGTTTACATTTTTGTTCAGTATAAAATGTTTTGTTGTTGTTTCTCTGTAATACTACTAGCCACTTATCTGTTTGATGAAGTTGACTTTAGCTAGCCCAGATAGGTTCCCAGTCTCCCAACCTCATAACTAGCAACCAAGTTAGAGTATCTGTCTTGTCCAACTATCTTAGCTGGCATGCCTACTGGTAAGGTTGGTAGACTTTAGAAAAGCAAGTAATAACTAAATGTGCTGAATAAGACTCAGTTAGGACTGGATCACTCCATCAAACTCAGCAAAAAACACATTTTTGAAATAGTCAGGAAAAAATACTGTTGGGTTATTCTGAAGCACAATGAACCAAAGCAGTGTCTGGAACACCTGCATAGATTTAATTCAGCAGAGCATACAATATTTAGAATAAACTGTCATGGACATAATACCACAGATGACCTGCTATTGTTCAATTGATCAGTTCTCCTGTCCAGTACATGGATAAGGCTCACACCCACATGCTCTAATGACTGGTGTAAGCTACTGCACAACAATAGTTAGCTGACTTGCTGCGTCACTTCCAACTCGTTGTCCTCTGGCTACCAGTGTTCTACTACCATCCACATTCTGCATTCATTATCTCTAATAAATTGCCACATTGAGAATCACAAGGTTTGCATTGTTTACTGCTCAAAATGTGCTCGCACAGTACGATGTGGAAAAATCTGCTTCCAGAATCCATCTTCTACATGGCATGAAAAGGTGTTGCTGGTCTCTGAAGGTATCAGCAGAACAACTCCCTTGTGTCATGTCAAAAATATGTATTTAGCACATGCTGTGGAATCGCTCAGTGCTTGTCCCGATAACTTTCCTGTCTTATGTGACACATTTGATATTGAAGGGAAAAGAAGTTCTGCACAACTTGATGCCTTCTTCAGTGGGATACCAACACAGTTGCTAAACCGCGGCCCCATGGGGACATCATTTCAGATAAGACGGATTTGGGTAGACAGGAAATGTAGCTCAGCAACACTAGAAAGCTGCAGGTTAAAAGGAAGTATGGAAACCAGAGATAGGTTTGATATGTTCAAGCATTTTCAAAAAAGGCCACTGAATGTTTCAGGGAATTGTTTCTCAAATTGAGATGTTTGTTTATTGTATTAAGTTTATTGTTTGATACTTCATATTCAGATATGGCAGGGCCAATTGTAAATTGAGCAATGAATCTGGAAGGAAAAAAATATTTCCTCTCTTTTAATATTTTCCTACTGATGGCCAACAATTGTTTTCAGAGAGTTTTGTTTCGATGTTAGTTTAATGTAAACTGTATTGGTGTTTCATGGAAACACTCCCTATTATTTTGCGAAAATCCCACCTTACTGGTGTAACTCTCATAGAGGACCTTGAGTTCAGATTTGTGCTCATGAGGGGAGATTAGGATTAAAATTAATTGATTGGTGTTCAAAATACCAGCCAATCAAAACATAGGAAAATGCACTTCTTTAACTGAATCGATCGAATCAAGGAAACGTTGATATGTATTGCAAAGGCCACAATAGAATGAGCAGCATGAGTATTTAACTGTCATGATCTCTCTGGCATTACAGATATCTCTGGCTACCTTACCCAAACCAAATCCAACTGATAGAAACAAAGGCACACACTTTTTCATGGAATTACTTGAACTTTTTCATGGACTCTTGAACTGAAAAACGGACAAATTCTGCCAACTCTAAATGGAGCTCTTTAATCATCTGAATAAGTGTGTATTTGGAATAGAACTTCACAGGTGAGGTGAGCAGATATTTCTAGTCTGAAGAGGCCCCTTATTGTCTTCCATATTTCTCTCTAGTGGCCATCACTGCAGCTACCCTTGCTGGAATTCTAAGGGAAACTGTCCCAGATTGTTCCATGGTTGTGTCTCCATTCTCAACAGAGCATCACCAGAAGAAAACACTTAGCACTCTGTGTCAGTAAGGTCCCTGGGTGACAGCCCCGACCGATCGCTCGGTGGCTCTCTGATCCAGAATGTGTTAAAACAGACAACACAGTGCATTGTCTCAATCAATCAAACAACCTGTTACATTTGTGTTGCACTTCTTGCAGTTTGTTTGTCACCAAGCACTTTAATCTAAGACTTTAAAAAAAACTGAGACATGTTCCCAGTAGGGAACTTATAAGAGGAAAGCTTTCTATTCTAGATGACAACAAGCGGAATGCAGTTCAGCCGCAAATTGTTTTGAAATGCACTTTCAGATAATTGCTCACCATGAAAATGACAGGAAGTAAGCCTTGTTTTTGAATTGTGTTTTTCACAATTGTCTTTCATAAGGCTCTTTACATAATTATCATCAGTCTCTTTCATTTGATTGTTGACATCTGTAGAGATTCAGTTAATGTACATTATTGGGAAACTGTTTATTGAAAAGATTGTGCAACAACCATCTCCTGGCAACACACACTATTTTAAACCAGCAAATCACAGGTGACGTGGGTAGACTGAGTATGTAAATGTACCGGCTGAACTGTGCTGGTCATTTGTTAGTATTGTGATAATGAATGCATGCGGGCACATGCAGATTCTCAATCTTGTAACATCCCCATTATTATGTCACCTCATTTTGATGAAACTGGACCCCACCATAAGGCTTATACAATACCCCAGGTTCATATATTGGGACCTAGATCATGTGTAGCCAGTCTAACAGCTGTTCTACGATCCTCATGCACCCTTAAACTGTGCTTACACTGGGGATGGCCTCCCTGTCGCATGGTGTCATGCCAGGAAGCATGTGTCCATTGGGAGTCTGACTCATTATCCTCTGCTACATATCTGTCCTGCTGTCTATTCCCCTTCGAAAAGCATGCATGATCCCTACTACTGTATATATCCTATCTGTTCTGCTGTCCACTCTCCTTTAAGAAGCATGGAGGGCCATAAGCCCTAAGAGAGATGTGGCATAGTTTCAGCTGCTGACAGCTCTGCCCTTCAACAGCAAGGTTGTCATCTCTCGCCATGGATGGCTGTCACTTCTGTAGGGGCCTCGTGGGAAGTCAGTTAAGTTCTCTCTTTTAATGGAGGGTGAATAATGGTTTGATAAAGTAATATATGGTGTCAACTTCTGTCAGGCGTGCCATGAGGCCTGCCAATCCCATCGGACAGAGAGGAGACCAATTGAGTCTGCCCTGTCAGGGACACTTGGTACATGCACAGTTAGGCAGACCACTACAGGGCAGGCAACACCGATCAATACCGCTTTTAATTGCCTGAATCACAGGCTCTTTTATTTTCTTGTTATCTCTCCTTGTTTTTTGAAGATACATCAAGGATGTGACGAAGAAGAAGTTCTATTTTTGTCCTACTGTACACGCTACCCCATGGGCAGACCAAAGCTACTGATGGACAATGGACCACGTATTTTGGTTGCTTTCTCACAACGTTTTCCTATTCCCACAGAGCAAAGGGATAGTAGAGTGTGTCCCCGTTCTACACATGAGGCTATTCAGAAACCTTCTGAATACACAGAGAAGAAAATGTATGAGCTGATTATATGAAGTCCAATAAACTGAGGAAATAAATAGGTGTTGAGATGACAGACCCTGTGGAAACAACAGCTGTGTACATGTTGGTAACAGCCAGAAACTGTCAGAAGCTGCTGTATTGCCGGGGGGGGTTGAAGCTCTCTAGTGCAGTGTTTCTTCTTGAATTAACGATGAGGCTAAGGTATGGAGAAAATTGAATTAATTACCAGGCTGTGGTGTAGTTTGTACGGTGCACTTTCTCTCTATTGTACTCCTTCTACAAATAAAGCCGCAGCCACCCGTGTGGACACATAACCTTCAGACTCTTCCTGACTGGCATTTGAGAGATAGGAGCCATGAGTGTCTAATCAAAATCTCAAATGCTAATCTGGGATGCAAGCTTGTGGAGCGTGCACTTCTGTCTCGAAACAGTATCTATCTCAAGTCATTCCTTCCCAAGTGAGTCCTTTAATTAGCTGCATGGCTAGCTCGCTAACCTCAAAAGTAACCAAATGTAAGACTGGTAATGTGTTTGTATCTTGAATATCTCATTAGGTGTAAGAACCACAATAACATTCTCCTGGCAAGCACTTTGCATTTTTAACTATCTTAGCGATAGAGAGAGAGAGAGAGACTGACATTTGTTGATAGTTCAATGAAGTATTTCCTTCCATTTCTTCTCCATCCATTTTGCAAATGCTCATGTTCGTTAATGACATTGGATCTAGTAGTCAAGGTTAACCTGGCTGTTTCACCCAAATGCTCCTCAGAAGAGATGTATGGATCAATCTTATGACATTTGAATGATTCCTGTTGATTACTCAGATTGGTCTTTGATAGAGTTTGATAGGGTTTGTTCGGGTTTGTTAGGATTTGATAGGGTTTGATAGGGTTTGTTCGGGTTTGATAGGGTTTGATATGGTTTGATAGAGGTTGATTAGGTTTTATAGGGTTTGATCGAGGTTGATAGGGTTTGTTAGGGTTTGATAAAGTTTGTTTGGGTTTGTTCGGTTTGATAGAGTTTGTTAGGGTTTGATAGGATTTGATAGAGGTTGATAGGGTTTGTTAGAGTTTGATAGTGTTTGATAGAGTTTGATATGGTTTGTTAGGATTTGATAGGGTTTGATAGGGTTTGTTAGGGTTTGATAGGATTTGATAGAGGTTGATAGGGTTTGTTAGAGTTTGATAGGGTTTGATAGAGTTTGATATGGTTTGTTAGGATTTGATAGGGTTTGATAGAGTTTGATATGGTTTGTTAGGATTTGATAGGGTTTGATAGAGTTTGTTAGGGTTTGATAGGATTTGATAGAGGTTGATAGGGTTTGTTAGTGTTTGATAGAGTTTGATATGGTTTGTTAGGATTTGATAGGGTTTGATAGGGTTTGATAGAGGTTGATAGGGTTTGTTAGGGTTTGATAGAGTTTGATATGGTTTGTTAGGATTTGATAGGGTTTGATAGAGTTTGATAGTGTTTGATAGAGTTTGATATGGTTTGTTAGGATTTGATAGGGTTTGATAGGGTTTGTTAGGGTTTGATAGGATTTGATAGAGGTTGATAGGGTTTGATAGAGTTTGATATGGTTTGTTAGGATTTGATAGGGTTTGTTAGGGTTTGTTAGGATTTGATAGAGTTTGATAGGGTTTTATAGGATTTGATAGGGTTTGTTAGGATTTGATAGGGTTTGTTAGGGTTTGTTAGGATTTGATAGGGTTTGATAGGATTTGATAGGATTTGATAGGGTTTGGTAGGGTTTGATATGGTTTGTTAGGGTTTGTGTCATTGCAGTTGACTGATTTTAGGATCCCTCCTAGTCGTGCTTTTCTTTAACGTGTAAAAAGTGCAGGGTTCGTGCGTGTGTACCGCCCAGATAAGCTGGCTCAGTAAGTAATGCATGTCAGATCAGATAAGTATACAGAAAGGGTTGCCCATAAAACGAGGCTATGAATCTAAGAAAGGAGAATTTACTGGCCACACAACAACATGGTACACCAATTCATGTCAAATGGGCTTCCACACAATGGCCTCTGTGTCTGCCAATCTATCCGTGCTAAGGGTAAATGGATAGACTTCCTCTGACCTTTGTATATCGTTTTATAAAAGAGGATCAATACCCGAGCCGCCAGCGTTGACACTTTATCACCATTGCACCATCTGGTACGAAACACATTTTTCTCACCTGAATTATTACAACCGTGTCTACAATCGGATCCATAGACAATAACCGGGGACTATTTCAACGTTGGCTCTGTTCTGTATTGCCTTTATTGCATTAGGAATAAGTCCCTGATGTAAAGAGATTATGTGAGCCACGATGAAGCTGAATGACGGCCTCCTGGTTGTAAAAGATCTGATGTTAGTTTGCTGTAAGATTTATGGGTATGTGCTGGGTCCTATCATTCACAATCACAGACAATCTGTGAATATCCCTGTCATAGCTCCAAATAGAATCACAGTGTGCGTCTGGTCAGTGAACTAGCCAGATATCGTGGCATACTCATTTGAAAAAGCTACTATATGTGAAACATGATGATTTAAGTAATTATTGTCCATTTCCCTCCAATAACAGGTTATCTTTTGACATGTTGCACCATAAAGCAATAAACCATGTCATGGTGCCCACAGGCCTTCAGCAAATCACTACTGGTCCTCAGTGGTGTACGCTTAAAACAAACAGTCAGGTTTTAAATTCAAATAAATACTTATTTAATCAGAATGAAAATATGACTTTTCTACAACTGCATTTCTTCCGATATGAATTGCATTGGACACAGTGCTTTCAGTGATTCCATGTGATAGCCCCATATTGTTGAGTGAAGTCATGGTTCAGAATGATTCAAATATCACAAAACATCCTTTTTGGAGTTCAGCCCCAGAATGTTAAGTTGCCATGTTGTCTCGTTAGATTGAAGTGCCCGAGGTTGATTCAAGAAGATGGGTCATCTGTTTAATCTCATGGAATGCCATTACCCTTGTGTAGCGTGTAAAATTATGTAGCGCTTTCTACAATGGGACCATATTAAAGCGCTTAAAGATTCCATTCACGCACCAGGCTACAACAAATGCATTTTCAAGCCCAAGCTAGAAGAGACAAGGTCAAATTGGGGGAATAAAATAGTATTTGCCTCTCTTCCTCTTGTGTATTATCCACCATGAATAACTATGCCAGAGAATAAATATATTTATGCCTGAAGTGGATAGTCCTATTTTCTTGGCAGAG
This sequence comes from Oncorhynchus gorbuscha, assembly GCF_021184085.1. Classification (NCBI taxonomy): domain Eukaryota; kingdom Metazoa; phylum Chordata; class Actinopteri; order Salmoniformes; family Salmonidae; genus Oncorhynchus; species Oncorhynchus gorbuscha. The sequence continues at coordinate 72,963,094 of NC_060174.1, forward strand.
GTGCTTGAGAGTGTCATATAAGGACCCTGTTGGCAAATACGTGCTGTCAACTGAGAGATTACACAAGTATGTGGACCAACATTTCAGTTATTTTATGTATAAAACAGGCCAACTGTGCTCTTGTCAATCTGTTGCTCAGTTTAAACATACTGTACAAACCTGCCCAGTCTGTAAAATACAGAAGGTCTTTTCCTTTCCCATGTCTTGTGTCTCACCCAGGCTAGGCATGAGTTACACCTCCAATCCACAGTCAACAATCTGAGTGGTAAGACTCCCCTTTACCATATGGTTCCCATACAATGCATACAAGTCCTCATCCACAGTGTCTATACGGTGGTTCATCATATCTCGGAGTGGAAGTTTAGGTTTATGAGCTGTGAAGGGCAGCTGCTGAATACGTCACAGTGTACCCTTCAGCTGCATTCCGCTTGTTTTCTGAAGGGAGCCGAGCCATGGGGAAGGACCGTGCAGAAGAAAATGTTCCTCACAAGCATTAATGATGAACGTTGTCATTGTGCAAGGGGTACTGTATGGTACAACTGTTGCCGGAAGCAAAAATAGTTGATGTGTGAGATGAATAGTTTACTCCAAATTCTCCACCTTTGGAAGTAATTGCGGTAGTACTTTATACATGGGATTTTATTTTCAGAGATTATTGCAGTAGCCTCTGAGGGGTAGGGGAATGGGAGCCGCTCTTCTAGAGTGCCTGAGTGCTGTGTGTGTTTAGCCTCGGCGGTGTTACTCAACACCAGGCATTTTCATTGTGGCTGGCTGATATACCTTTCTATATGCTGAGAGCAATTTCAATAATAGAAGGTCCTGCTGTGAAAGAAATTGTGTTAAAGCCTTTGGCATTAAGAGCTTTCTCATGTGTTTTGCAAAGTCCCAGTCTGATACCGTATATGTGCTAGCTGAACATCCCTTAAGCTCCAGTGTTACGTTTATGTGGCTGGTGCCAGCAGGTTTGTTGTGCACCATTGTTTAATCACTTCAATTCACATTTTTACTTAACGCTCTATTTTTACAAGTGTTTCGGCAGCTAAAACCCCCCGGAAAAGATAACTGTTGTCAATAATGACTGTAGCTATCGTAAAGCCATAACAGAGACTTACAATGTGTCGGGTGAGGAGACGGGTAAAAAGACCACATTTATGTTGTTTCGCAATAAAACTACGTTTTTTTATATTCAATTGAATTACGTTTGGCTTTTCTATCAACTTTTTCTTGATACTGCTATGATCTTTTTAGAACGGTGCCTTTTTGACTGGTGTCACATAAGCATCAACATCAAACGAAAGGTGATGAATGAAATCTACAGTATTATCCTCCTAGATTGTGGATGATACTACAGTACTCATCTGTAGCCATGCAAAACCAGGACACACTAAATTGAATCTTCAAATTGCCCAAAGTCGGTGCTTGCTTTATGTAGGGAGATGACATGAAATACACCACGGAAATGAACACTCTCTCTCTAGCTCCAGCTGGCTAGTCCAGTTTTTGCACTCCACATAATCCATTTTCATTTAAGGCCTTTCTCTGAATCTAAAAACTTTCTGATCAGTCATGTGTTTAGAGGCATTTCTATGAAATGTCAGGTGCACTGCCAAACCTCACACACGCCGACCCTCACACCAACACGCTCAGACAGAGAGGAATGATTTACCAGCATTACTTGCGCTTATATACTGTAGCTCCATTCCCATCTCTCTCCATATGCAAAAGGAATGTGAGTTTCAAAGTAGAAATGTCAATAGTACTGAAGACATGCATAATGCACCATGTCCAGCACTTGAAAGCAGCGGGGTGAGGGGGACTGCAGGGCCAGCCCCTTTGTTCTGTACTCTCCCATGTCTAGTGAGACACTGAGCCATGCTCTCTCCCCTCTCCAGGTGAAGCTAATGTGCTTCCCCTCTCAACTCAGGCTCCCTTTTAGAAATAGAATGGATATAACACAGTCAGGGCTCTTTGCACGCATTTTCCATTTTTTGAAATCAGAAGCATTTGTGTTGTTAAAAATAAACAGTGATCCATTGACATTGCGAGTCGACGTGATCATGTTTTGTTTTGACAAAATGAAAGGGAAAAGAGTTCCCATTGGCTTTTGTGTGTGTTTGTGCATCTCATTGCTGTGAGAGGAATCAGGCTGGCAATAACACTTGTAGACACATGCTCTGGAGCCAAGGTCATCAATAAACTGCTCCATTGCCTGGACCAAGGCCTAAGTGGGTCAGCCTCACACCTCAGTGTCCCTGACACCGCAGACAAGATGCATCTCCACTCAGATCTGTTGCCCAACGTCCTGCTGGCCTGATTTAATCTAACCTGATGTAGTGTTTTAATGCAGCGATCTTGTTCATGCAGCCAGTTCGTTCATCTTCAGTCTGGCACTCTTAACTGCACATAGTTGTTATTCAATCTAAACCATCCATAAACGGTTCAACTATATTATTTGACTGACATGAAAGATGTTTATGCTGCTGTGTGAATCCTGCAGTGTGGTTGTGATTGAATGTTCCCTCTTTTCAAGACACTGCAGCGGCTTCTTTATGGTACCGTAATGTTGTAAAGTATTACGTTGTCCCACCTCTTCTCTGAATCGACAGCCTGTCATGGGGTTATCATGAACAACTTATAAGGAAGGGCGTCTGTAAAAAGTCAAACTATGTCAACTTCCAAGCAGGCTGTCGGAGTCAAAGGAGCAGAAGGGTATTTCTAATGTGCCTCTTTTTGTGTTGTATTGTTGTCAGACTCTGAGTGGCTGCAGTCAGGCAGCACTTATAGCAGCTAGCTTATCTACAGTATATTTACATTTGTCAAGGATAAAGCATGTCTGCAGGAGGTCAGGTGTACTTTTAAGACAGTTTCAATCCCGCCAGGGGTTTTGTCTTGAAAGCATGTGCTCTGAAGGAAATTCCTGGAAATGGAGTTTAAGCCACTTGTGGTAAATTGAGGCCATGTTATGACCTGGCTTTGGAACATACTGGATGATTAGAGAGCAATCTCAAAATGAAGGCTTTTTCTGAAGAACCTTTCAAAAAGTGTACGTACTGTTCCTCTGAGTACTCGAAGGCTCATGTTTACACCTCAAAGGCTTGGTTTTCTGTAACAAGCGTGAAAAGAACAAGTAAGTGGTAACGCCAAACAAGAGACATTGAACATAATGCTTTGGAAACATGTGCATGGGGTTTTTAGGGTAACGTTGGAATCAAATATTGTATTTCAAACTATTTTCTATTTGTTTGAGTCTGTTTAGATTTTGGCATACATTCTGGAAACTATGATGTTCTCCATGTTAGCCCCTTACAGGGTTAGAAGCATAGATGTGGTTCTTAATCTTCTCATAGCATTCAGTCATATTTTTTCCTGGTCATGTGCGTGGTCTACAAAGCATTCTTCAGATCATAGATCACAACATACACTGCTCAAAAAAATAAAGGGAACACTTAAACAACACAATGTAACTCCAAGTCGTCTGCTAAATGACTTAAATGTAATGTAAATGTAAATCACACTTCTGTGAAATCAAACTGTCCACTTAGGAAGCAACACTGATTGACAATACATTTCACATGCTGTTGTGCAAATGGAATAGACAAAAGGTGGAAATTATAGGCAATTAGCAAGACACCCCCAATAAAGAAGTGGTTCTGCAGGTGGTGACCAGACCACTTCTCAGTTCCTATGCTTCCTGGCTGATTTTTTGGTCACTTTTGAATGCTGGCGGTGCTTTCACTCTAGTGGTAGCATGAGACGGAGTCTACAACCCACACAACTGGCTCAGGTAGTGCAGCTCATCCAGGATGGCACATCAATGCGAGCTGTGGCAAGAAGGTTTGCTGTGTCTGTCATCGTAGTGTCCAGAGCATGGAGGCGCTACCAGGAGACAGGCCAGTACATCAGGAGACGTGGATGAGGCCGTAGGAGGGCAACAACCCAGCAGCAGGACCGCTACCTCCACCTTTGTGCAAGGTGGAGCAGGAGGAGCGCTGCCAGAGCCCTGCAAAATGACCTCCAGCAGGCCACAAATGTGCATGTGTCTGCTCAAACGGTCAGAAACAGACTCCAAGAGGGTGGTATGAGGGCCCGACGTCCACAGGTGGGGGTTGTGCTTACAGCCCAACACCGTGCAGGGCGTTTGGCATTTGCCAGAGAACACCAAGATTGGGAAATTCGCCACTGGCGCCCTGTGCTCTTCACAGATGAAAGCAGGTTCACACTGAGCACATGTGACAGATGTGACAATCTGGAGACGCTGTGGAGAACGTTCTGCTGCCTGCAACATCCTCCAGCATGACCGGTGTGGCGGTGGGTCAGTCATGGTGTGGGGTGGCATTTCTTTGGGGGGCCGCACAGCCCTCCATGTGCTCGCCAGAGGTAGCCTGACTGCCATTAGGTACCGAGATGAGCTCCTCAGACCCCTTGTGAGACCATATGCTGGTGCGGTTGGTCCTGGGTTCCTCTTAAATGCAAGACAATGCTAGACCTCATGTGGCTGGAGTGTGTCAGCAGTTCCTGCAAGAGGAAGGCATTGATGCTATGAACCACCAATGCCACGTTGCAGCACAGACTGTCCAGGAGTTGGCGGATGCTTTAGTCCAGGTCTGGGAGGAGATCCCTCATGAGACCATCCGCCACCTCATCAGGAGCATGCCCAGGCGTTGTAGGGAGGTCATACAGGCACGTGGAGGCCACACACACTACTGAGCCTCATTTTGACTTGTTTTAAGGACATTACATCAAAGTTGGATCAGCCTGTAGTGTGGTTTTCCACTTTAATTTTGAGTGTGACTCAAATTTGATTTCCATTGATAATTGTTGTGTGATTTTGTTGTCAGCACATTCAACTATGTAAAGAAAAAAATATTTAATAAAAGTATTTAATTCATTCAGATCTAGGAGGTGTTATTTTAGTGTTCCCTTTATTTTTTTGAGCAGTGTATTATGTTTTATGATTAAGATTGATCAAATGTTATTTGATCTTTTTAATAATTAGCCATTTGAGCCTTGTATTCTTTAGTGGGAAAACTTCCCTCCCAAACAATGTACCCTTCATACATCTACAATAATCATTTCCCCTTATCTGATGGAGTTCAACCTGCAGAATTATGTTAGATGTTACCTGGTAAATATCAATACTCTGAAAAGGGAAATGATGGAAGAATTGAACAATTAAACTGAATGAATGGCCATTAGATCAATGGAGAGGAGTGCTCTTATCAGATTACTGCAGGTCCAGACTCCAATCTGCATTATTCTATAATGCTTTAGAAGTGATCCTTGGCATCTAAACGCTGATGTATAATAAGCAGGAGTAAAACGTATCACACAGACAAACAAAATCAATACAATTCAATTCAACCTCTTAGGCCAAACGCAGGACTCTGTCATTAGTCTCTTCGTACACAACTGAGAAGAGTTAATGCAGACTTGTCTCTCTAATTGGGGGGAAACTCAATCATGATAACAAAGTTGGTAACACTTATGAATACACTCTGCAAAGGTACCCTCTACATAGACACTAATAACTACTCACATAACTATAGAGTAGAGCAGGGTTTCCCTAACTCAGTCCTGGAGCCCACCCAGATGCAACTTTTGGTTTCCCCTGTTCACTACACAGCGGCTTCAAATAAACAAACGTTGATGATGAGTTGGTTATTTGAATCAGCTGTGCAGTGCTAGGGCATTGTAAACAGGCTCTATAATGCCATATGAAGCGAGGTGTGAAGTTCTTGTGTTACCATGAAGTGTAGTTATACAGGAATAGGTCTGGATGGTTTTGTAACTCACTTTAAAACATTACAATTATATTTTATGGCATTAAATATCATTTTTGAAACATTTTGTCATTTAATCCATCTAAATATATTTTACCTCGTTTGTTTTATCAAATGATTCAATACATTTTTGATAGTATAGTATGGATCCATTGATTCTAGTTTGACTTTGAAACCACTCCAGACATCATGAGAAGGATAGCCATGCATCTTCTAATCTAGAACAAGTCCTGATGAGACACCTGCATCCTCCAAGATTTGGAAATTCTGTTACTTTGGACATTTTTACTAAAACCGTTCCATCACACAAGCAATAGTGGGGAAAGCATTTCATTGGCTTTAGAAATGTATATTGATTTAATGCAATCGTGGCTCTCTTTTAATTTCATTAAGAAAGCTTTGATTTGATTTTGGTACTCCTTGTATATAGATTTATTCTTGTATTCTTGATTTGATTTTATGTTTATTGGTTGATCTTATTGCAAAATTAGATTTTTTTCAAAATTGTACTTTGGAATGATAACCTTGTTACATGTGCTAATTAAACTGAAAAAATCCCCCAGGCTCTCTCCAAATTGATGAAAAGTGAACGTTAAGTGCTTTCGGAATGTCACAAAACTCTCAGACACTTATCAAGCCACTCAGAAAAGACTCAACTCTCTCTCGCTTTCTCTCTCACTTTCTCTCATGCTTTTTCTCAAGCTTTCTCTCTCCTTTTCTCCCCACAGAGCTCCCCAGCAGTCCACCAGCTCAGTTTACCTTCAGACCCCTCCCCCCACCTCCACCCCCTCCCCACGCGTGCACATGTGCCCGCCCAGCCCCTCATGCTCACGTTTCTGAGGCACTGCAGAGGAACACCCTGCCGGCTCGGAGCCAGGCGATGGACGGAGATCCCACTCAGCCGGCCGACAGAGACAGAGGCCAGCTCCACAACAGCTGGGCCCTCAACAGCAACATCCCCCTGGAGACCAGGTAGGCCTCGGCACCACCACTCTCACCTGCCTAGTAATGAGGTCAGTGCAGTGTGGCAGACACCATAACAGCTCTGTGGCCATACTTTCCCCGGTATTGAGTCATGCAGGTCTCTTGGTCTCTTTCCCTCTGTGTTCTTAATCACCGTGACACTGCAGTACCAGTAACTTGGATCCACAAAATAGCGCTAGCTTTGAGAAAAGTCGATTGAATGGATATGTTGTTGGCCTGAGTTAAGTGTTACAGAGAAGACCCCTGTGACTTCAGTCACAGACCTCTCAGACTTCTTTAATGATTCACACTTGTTAGAGATGAATCATGGTGTACATTTATAATGAGGCGTTGGTGGTGCATAACTAAATCACATTGCTTTGATGAGATTCAGGGCTAATGCTTTTGAGAAGTGAAGGGGTGCACAAATCCAAATAACATAAATAGATGCATTGTTAACTGAACATATTCAAGATCAAGGCCTTTCCAATCCTTTTCACAGCAAAAGCCTTTAAAGAAATGTATCAGATGTAAATATAAAACTGCCGTAGTTGTAAAAGAAAGGTTGTCTACAACTGACTAGGTGTTTGCATAGCCACACGTGACAATTTATGAAACAACTTTTTTGGAAGTGTATCCATTCATCCCAAATAGGGTTTTTAATTTTTAAACGGACATCCAAAGAGAAAACCACTTCAAGCGGTCACCCTTTATGAACGGGCTTGTCTTCTTGTGATCACTTCCCCAGAATTTTAACCTGTGCCTGTCTCTGCCGAGCTAGATCATTTGTGTGAATTCCAAGCTTCCAAAATGTGACCTTTATCCCTTTTAGGGTAAGAATTATCTTTGTCCTTCATTAAAAGTAGAGGGAAGAGACAAGATGAGGTGGCAAGATCAGGTGGGAACATTCTAGCCAATGAGAGGGCAGATACGCACTTGAACAAGCCAGAGAGATGGATCGAGGACTGGTTTTTGTGTCTGTGCCATTATAGCATCTGTGACGGCATTGGCAGCGCCGTTGGGGCTATTTCCATTTAAAAGTAGGTAATTTTCTTCTTCTTCATTGGCTAATTGCTTCCAACTCATAGGAATCCCCACCCAATTGAGTACTTTAAAATGGTGGAAGCCCTCAATGGTAATGTCCAGGGGTAAAACAAGCTATATCCATGATGAGTCCTCTATCTATCTCTATGACCACAGGCAGAACGCTGATATAAAGTCGTTGACGAAATTCTACATACGCACTTATATCAGTGGATTCGTAACAACCTAACCATTATGAAACTTCTATTTGATCAAATAAGCCTCGCATAGCAGTTAGCAATGACATTTTTTGATGACCAAATTTGACCCTCTCATTGACCTCCATACAAAAATTCCTCACTTTGTGGCCTTATTTTCTTGAGCTGAGTAAAACCTCTCGCTTCGCCTCTTCTTCTCTGGCTACACTCCTAATTGATAGGAAGAAACGATGGCTACCAACAGCTGTCAGATCAAAGGTGAAAATACAGAAATGCAACATTTCAATCCATTAGATTTACTGTAATGGAGAAAGTCATTGTGGGTAGTTCAGAGGTTGAAAAACTCTATTATTAAGTTAAAATGAGTTGAGCTCTCTATACGCTTCTTTCATTTTCATGCTTAGGAAATGGCAAATTCAATTACTGTACACCACAAGCAACCAGGTAAATCTTCCCCTCTTCATTTGATGTGGAACACAAAACCAATCAAAGAATTTCCCGCTTGTTATTAATGACAAGCTTTGTTTGGCTTTGTATGGAGGAAAGGGTTTTAACATGCAAAGAGAGACCACTATGACAGGAAAACTATGAAAAAGTAAATTAATCATATGAAGTAGAGAGCCTTTGTCAAGATTGACAATTATGCTGTCTGCTTTTTGAGATTGTTTTTTATTTAAAGGGGTTGTCTGTGAAATGTGAAATGAGTCGCTGGCCTATTTTTCTATTTCCCATTTGTTTGGTAAACCCAACAGTGCTTGGTGGTTCATAAATGTCTTGTAAATTGAAAATAAGCAATCCTATCAGAGGTAAACAACTCCTTTCTGTTGACTAAAATAAGTTGACATGTCGTCTTGAGAAAAAGAATGAAGCATGCGGTAGCAGCATCAGTAGGGGGAACACTACATCATAGAGCTACCTGAATTCACAAGTTCAAGGATTTGATGTTTGGGGTATGTTTTCCAAAAACAAATGAAATCACCAAAAAGGTGTAACATGTTATTTACATAAAACAATATATTTAATTGAGTTTCCCAGCCATTGTGGGTAGATTCAGTGGACTGAAGCAATCAAATGAATGGATGCAGGAGCTCCATGGTTGATAATACCTCCTCAAGGAAGCCATTACTCAGTTGGCATGAGAGGGTGTTAGTAAGAGACTAGAAAACAAGGGCCTACCTTAGGCATGTTTTCTCCCCCACGCTTTGTGTTCAAAACATCCATAACGTCTGATAGGTGTATGTAATGTACAACAGTGACAATAATTACAAATGAACACAATTAGGTTTGCAGGAGGGGTAGTGGTACTTGAACATCTTAAATTTGATGGAGTAGGTAGATCCTCCCTCCCTTATGGTAGATCACATTGACTGTGCTCATTTAGGCCCCAAAATTATGTAGAGGTCACCCACTCTGCATAGAAGACGAGAAAGTCACCATGCCTGATGTGGCTATGTGCTGACTTTCTGTTCTCACCTAAATGAAACTCGTTGATTAACCTGTGGTCGATATTCAACCTAATACAATGCCAGCATTCATGTAGATCAGCAGATTGCTATCCAATACCTCCTCTTGGCCTTGTTTATCTCATCATTGTCAATTGTAATGAGATTGAAAGTTTGATGTGATGGCCAGATATCAATAACACCACCACATTTGATATTTTGCCTTTTACATTTAGAAAACTGTAACAACTGGTATTACTGCACATTCGCTCTACAGGCTGGGTGATGTGCTGTTGACATAGTTGTAACACTTTGCTCTTGCCTTCACCCAAATAAACCCAAATACTGAATATTTATCATATTTTTTGTTGATTTCAGATTTCTGTGTTGTCAATTCTCACCGGCAGACGTTACCAATTATGCATAGCTGCCTTCCAATTAACACGGTATACTGTAGCATCAAGTGTTTTTCAGACTGCTAAAATGACTAGAAATGAGGTGCTCTGTATCACCCACCTCCACAAACACCTTCAGATTGATACGATGAAGAAACGCTCCCTGTGACATCTGGCCAACGCACATAGAAACATACTGTACCTTCACAAAATGGCAGTTTAACATAAGATTCTACCTCATCAATAGAAAATACAGACAACAGAAGAAAAGTCATCGATTGTAAAGATCAGTGATCAATAGTGATCCTCAGATCATCATCACAGACGTCTTGAGGGGGAAACAAGTATTTTAATGATCCAATTTCTTAGTTCCTCCTCCCGAACACCTTCCTCAAAGCATCAAAAAGTATGGGATGAAAGCAGCTAATTTCGTTTGTCTAAATGACATCAGCCGAGTCGATGCACTGTTGAGAACACAACGACAATGACGATATGGCACTGACACAACATCAATGCAATTCCAGATTTCTGTCACATCAGCATAATGACCATATTCAAGACCACAAGCATATTCTTCCTAATTTCTTTCAATTACACAAAGACAGGAATTTATTGCTCCTCTATAGACTGTTTTTTTGCTCTTAATAATGCATTTTTCAAGTGTCAGCTACAGCACTACAACATAACAGTATCCCAGACAGTCTTGAGCTCAGTGCTGTCCTGATCCAAACTGGATGTCCGCTGTCCATGACTGAACGATACAATTCAGTCCGTTTTCATGAGTGTTTCCGCAGACCGTGAGGAGGATTACCCAACACCACGGGATGCTGCGTTTACAGTGGCTTGGACAACAAAAACAAACATGTCTCAGATAACTTTATCCCTTTGTGAACCATACTTAAACTTAATTACACTGTCTACGAAAATTGGCCCAGCAATTAAGCCCTGTGATATAATCTTCTATAAGACTGACCTTTGTACTCTCCCATCTTTAATTGGACACATTAAAGATAGCGGCTAATGGTATTAAAACCTTTTCTAATTAAGGACCTGAGCAATGAGGGTTATTTTCTCCCCCTTGTGTTCTTCTGTTCCGCTGGTTGGTCTATTCCCCCCTAAACACTGCCGCCTACAGCTTGTTAGATAAAGGCAGTGGTTCCAAGGTCAAGTTCACAGTGAGGAGGAATTGGCCACCCTTCAGCATTAGCATAAATCAATGTAAGCACAGTATTTAGCATCACTGTCAGCTGTAAGAATTTAATAATAAATGTCTTAGACTCTCTCTCTCTCTCTCTCCCTCCCTCTCTCTTTGCTCTATCTGTCCATCCCTCTCTTCTCTCTCTCTCTCTCTCTCTCTCTCTCTCTCTCTCTCTCTCTCTCTCTCTCTCTCTCTCTCTCTCTCTCTGTCCTCTCTCTTTCTCTCTCTCTCTCTCTCTCCTCTCTCTCTCTCTTGCTCTATCTGTCCATCCCTCTTCTCTCTCTCTCTCTCTCTCTCTCTCTCTCTCTCTCTCTCTCTCTCTCTCTCTCTCTCTCTCTCTCTCTCTCTCTCTTGCTCTCTCTCTCTCTCTCTCTCTCTCTCTCTCTTTCTCTCTCTCTCTCTCTCTCTCCCTCTCTCTTGCTCTATCTGTCCATCCCTCTCTTCTCTCTCTCTCTCTCTCTCTCTCTCTCTCTCTCTCTCTCTCTCTCTCTCTCTCTCTCTCTCTCTCTCTCTCTCTCTCTCTCTCTCTCTCTCTCTCTCTCTCTCTCTCGTTCTCTCTCTCTCTCTCTCTCTAAGGAGTGTACACGTTAAGGCAGTTTGCCTGTTGGGAGCATTCATTAATTAGATTTAGGATGTATATCATTTGGCCAGGGAGGGAAATGGGATTGCATTTTGAGATTTGATTTTAATGATGTGCATTTCTAGCAGTTTACCAATAACTTAGAAGTACACAAGTAACTAACAGAAGTATTTTCTGGTTTGTATTCTATTTAAGTACTACGCAGATGGAAAGGGTATTAATCTATGCATTTATTCATGTCATATCTACACCATTTTTTATTGGTGCACAAAGGTGTAAATGTTCACACATAAGTGTTTAACAATGAAATAGTAATGTATGCTAATGTGCTATGTTGTGTATATTCTCATTAATGTCAACCTCTTCTGTTGGTGTGTTGCAGGCATTTCCTGTTCAAACATGGCTCAGGCTCCTCTGCCCTGTTCAGCGCTGCCAGTCAGAACTACCCTCTGACATCTAACACAGTGTACTCCCCACCCCCACGGCCCCTACCCAGGAGCACCTTCTCCAGACCCATGTTCACCTTCAACAAGCCCTACAAGTGCTGCAACTGGAAATGCACTGCCTTAAGCGCCACCGCTATCACCGTAACCCTCGCTCTTTTGCTCACATACGTCATTGGTAAGTCGGGTATTTCTCCCTATCTATATTATCTATATTTATTGAACAATTCAGTATAGTACAAAAGCATAACATTTCCATATGGAGTGATTTCAGTGCCAACAGAAACTGTAATATTTTTGAATATGTATTTTAGATTTTGAATTCAATATTTTGGAGTGTGTAATGCACAAATGTAATATTTGAATTAGTAAATTGAACTTGTATTTCATCATTTGAAACTTAATTCAATTAATATTGCATTCAGTTTTTAAATTAAATGTAAATTTAAGTGAATATTCAAATTCAATATTTATTTAATCAGTTTAAATATGGTGCATATTGCATTAATTGTCTGTGTATCAAGTTTACAAACTATAATTTAAAGTTGACCAAAGTTTCATATATTTAACTTCTCAAATGCATTCAGATTCAGTTTTAAAATTCAGTTCTCTAAATTCAGATTAAAAACCAGAGACATCCTGGTACTTTTCAGCAAGGAATGGTAGAAGAGAACGTTCTTTTATTTAACTAGGCAAGTCAGTTAAGAACAACTTCTTATTTACAATTGACGGCCTACCCCGTTGTCCAAACCTGGACAACGCTGGGCCAGTTGTGCGATGCCCTACGGGACTTCCAAACGTGATGATGATCCAGATGTGATGCAGCCTGGATTCAAACCAGGCACTGTAGTGACGCCTCTTGCACCGAGATGCAGTGCCTTAGACTGCTGCGCCACACGGGAGCCGAGAGAACAGATATAATCAAATACCCAATGTGTTAATCAGGTTTCTGGCGGTTTCTGAAGCCAATGTGGCATGTTGAATTTACTTTCTTCTCATGAATTTGGCTGTTGCATTTGAACCGTTTGAGCTATTATGACCCCATTCCCAAAAGCTAAGACCCTCTGGAACATGGTCATGCTTTCTGTTCCCCTCTCTGATGCTCACAGGACGCACAGGAGACCTGAAGATGTGTTAGTTTGACATGTTTTGGTTTGTGTTAGACATGTATTAGTTTCAAGCCTCCTGCAAGGGTTCTCATTATAAGGGTGACTGACTGGGTTAAGACATTGTTAGCTTCTGAGCTAAAGCCTAAGTTCTGTTACTTGATTGGGTCTTGAGGAGGAGGTCAAAGTTGGGTGAGGTGTAACACAGGTGGTTAGGGGAACACGCTTACAGTACATGATGAGTAACTTGTCCAGAGACTTGAAAAGTGACATTGTCTAGTGCACTGGAGGCCTGGTTAGAACCCGATCAGTCAAAATAACACGTCTTCAGGTCTCAGGCAAGGTCACATGTATGAGGTCAAAAGGGGGTGAAATATAACTAAGGTCCACGCTCTTTTGATGAGTAACCTTGCTGGAGACTTGAAGACTTCTGTTAGATTCCTGAACTCATCCCTATGGGCTTCAGCTAAGTGGGTTCTAATACAGTCTTGTAACATGCAATAAATCCGGTTCAAACCCAGTCAGTCATAAGAGAAAGATTAAATAGGGAGTGGAAAAGCTATCCTTGGAAGGGCTATGACAGGGCTATTTAACTATATTCTTATGGGGGCCAAATTGTGTTTTTTGTCACACTCCCTTCTAATGTGTAATGTTCCAGAGAGTCTTAGCTTTCAGGAATGGGGTCATAATAGCTTAGAGCCCAAACGGTTCAAACGCAAAACTTCATAGGAAGAAAATGAATTCTACATGCCACATTGGTTTCAGAAACCGGCAGAAACCTGATTAACATGGAGAGCGTTTGAATCTATCTGTTCTCCTCTACCATTCCTTGCTGGCAAAGTACCTGGATTTTGTCTCTGGTTTTGAATCTGAATTTAGAGAACCACATTTGAAAACTGAATCTGAATACATCTGAGAAGTTGAATATATGAAACTTTGGTGAACTTGAAATTGTCATTTGTAAACAAAGACAATGAATGCAATATCTGCCATATTGACAATGAGTAAATAAATATAGAATATTAATTAAATTTAAATTGAATTTTAGAACATGTGATTCAATTTGACCATTACAAATGCCAAAATATAGAATTTAAATTCAATATCTTAATACAAATTCAAAAATATTGAATGCATGTACAGATACTGTTGGCACTGAAATCGCTCTATATTTCCACATGTATCTACTTTCTTTATTGTCTCATTCTCCAACTATTTCCCAGTGTCATTCTTATTTTATTTCATGCACTAGGATGAATGGATAGTTTCGTTGAAAATCCATCCAAAAGCTGTTTGTGAGTCTGTAAGATACAGGAAGCAAACATGCCTTAAGTTCAATCTGAGGGTAATTATTTCCACGGTTTTTAAACCCATTGAACATGTACTGGTCGTTGGATTTGTATCACCATGTCATTTTGGTATTGTAACTGTCATATTGGTTGTGTTCTTGTCCTTTATAACGGTACACAACAGTATTTGGACAAGAGACATACAGAAAAGGACAGGTAGACTGTTGCATAACAGGCTACATTAGGTAGCTACAGTTCAGCCTTTATTCTACAGTATGAAAGGATGTCACGTAGCAGGTAGGTGCTCCAGTAGAGACAGTTATTTATACTTCCCACTGTTTCCTAGAAGAAGAAAATAGAAAATCAGGTCTGTGCCAAAGTGGTAATGTAAGTAGGTATACTCTATAACTACATGGACTAGTGTACATTAAGTACATATGATACTGTACATATGATATTACACTGGTAGTTCATCTATATGGTCTTTATAATGTCAATGTAGATACATATTGAACGTTTTTAATTCAGAGAAAGTGTTACTTTGTTGCAACCTTGTTTTCATCACTATCCATTTTAGATTCAGATATCAATGAGGTCATATTGCCTACTATTTTCACAAAGATTATCAATAAACCTAGTGATCAGAGAGCAACAACAGATTGATCGTTTAAGGTCCGTAGCCATGAGTATGATGTCTAAGGCATTGTCTTTCAGTCTGGCATAGCGTTGTCTCTAGGACTGACTGATACTAATATGAGAGCATTGTAACCTTCATGTGCCATGGCTATGGATGGCTCTGACCCAGAGACGTCTGTGTGTTTTTCCTAATTGAGATGATGCCCTTAAGCTTCCAACACTAGATCGATAAAGATCTTAGGAAATGCAACACAGAGCAAGATGGAAGACTTCAGACCTCCAATTTTGATCCTCAGACCTGCAATTTACTAAACTGCATGACCGTGCATGAACACCCCTTTAATAAGGCCATTTCAAAGGTAGCCATCAGCCCATTGTGTGCAGGCGAGGGATAGGGATTGTAAATCCTCCGCTGTCTAACAAACGTTGACTGCATCTTTTAACAGCTCTCTGCTTTATTATTCATTTGTCTACTATAAATGCTACATTACCAATTTTGAATTGACCAAAAAATCTATATGGCTACGGTAGTAGGCTACATGAATAAAATGCTGATTACATTCCTGAGTTTGAAATACAGTTGCAAACAGCTTTGAAATTAGCAGCTAAATGTTAATTCCATCTAGTTATTAGGCACTCAGGCCAAATCGTAAATGAACAGATGTACTGTCATCACAAATAATGTTGGTATTGTAAATAAAAATGTCAAATAAATAACACAGGTGGAAAATCTATTACCCACAAGTCTCTCCTCAGGGGTGACACATCACAAATCTCAATGAACATGGAAGGAAGCAGTCATCACAAATCACAGATTTGTGTCAAGGCTTTCTCTGTGCCTTGACACAGGCCTTTATGGCTTTGCTTGATGTCACCATTGGTGTGATCAACCCTGCTATTTATGTATCTACTGTATTTACTCTTATCTGTTCTGGTTCATGCTAGTCTGGACCCCAGAATAGACATTGCCATGGCATTTGTTTACTGTAGTTGCAGCAGGACCGCAGGGCCTGGGCTGGAGCAGCTAGTTGTAACATTTGCATTGCAGCGATTTGCTGTGCATGCATCCATTTCTTCAAACATGTTTTAAATGGACAGTATTTGTCTTCGTAAGACTCCATCAAAAGCACATGTATGCACATTTAGCCAGATCAGAAGTAGAATGTATCATACTGTGTAACTGATTTGCAAATCGTTGTGATGTGTTCCAATTGTAGCACAACAACAAAGGAAACACGCTGGTGCATGGGAAGGGCACGTTCCATTTTATTCTCCACTTGCGGAAGTTCTCTTTCAAATAACTAAACAAACTTTTCTGATGAGAATGCATTGCTGTTTGTGTAGAGCATCCTTGAAACTCCAGGAGGTGGTGGGGCCAGTGAAAGGTTAAGATGTAAGGACAATCTACGTTTGACACTTTGTAGACCCCCCACCATAAAGCTATTTTGACTCCACACAACACAAGAAGAGAAATGCCTCAAAGACAACGGTGACATGTCATTGTGTCATACTTAGAGGAGGCGCACAAGCCCCAGGGCGATGAATGAATGATGAAAATGTTATGGAGAGGCAGAAATAGAAGAACATGCAGGCATACTGCTGATATAGCACGGTAAGCCACACTGTCTGACTCCGACTGGGAGTAAGTACCAACTACTCCATTCTCCTCAGAAACACTTTATTCACTAAGGGGACAACCTGGTGCTAATTAAAATGCTCCAAAATGTCACCCACATACCCAGAGGTGATATAAGCTGAACAGGAAGTTACAGTTGCCTGTTTTCAAAGTCAGAACGCTGTCAACACAGGAAGGAACAATGTCTCCCCTGCCACCTCCACCACCTCCTTCACCCCTTTC
This sequence comes from Oncorhynchus gorbuscha, assembly GCF_021184085.1. Taxonomy (NCBI): domain Eukaryota; kingdom Metazoa; phylum Chordata; class Actinopteri; order Salmoniformes; family Salmonidae; genus Oncorhynchus; species Oncorhynchus gorbuscha. Next base: position 72,980,025 of record NC_060174.1, read on the forward strand.
TTTCTCCTCCTCCATCTCTGTGATTGAGTAGTCCCACAGCGGTTCTTTCAACTGCAACACTTCACCTGCAAAATGACTGCCAATTAATTACTTTTCCAATTATGTTTATTAGTGCAATAACTTATAAGCAATAAAACTCCTCTACCTTTTGAGGAGTTTTTTTTGGTATTGAGTAAAAGAAAAGCCTTAATGAAGTTTAGATATCTCTCTCCAATGTGTATTGAAAGGCTGTGACTCAGTGAGGAGAACAATATTCCTTGGAGAAAATTAAATGTTTTGATTTTTTCAGTTCATTAGGGCACTGTAAAGGATACCTGTCAGCTGTGGTATTGGTTTAACAGACGGAAAAGTGTTAGGATCAATAAGACTGAGTAATGTCAAAGTGTCCGAGTCAGAGTCTCTGTGAAAGGGAACCGGGCAGCCAAGGAATTTATGATTCCGGGCGACTTGCCTTGAAGGTAGCAGACCTTTCATGCCTCATTGTGATCGTATTGATCGATCCATTTTCTCTTCAGTCTCTCATTAGTATTCTGGTCGTGGCTCTATAAACCAAACAATGCCCTTTTTGAAGAGAGCGTAGGCTGGGGTGCAGGGGGCAGGCAGTGAATTATTTCACCCAGTACAGGGAAGTTTAGATCAAGTGCCAATCTCTACTGCAACTGACACCTCTCCTGAGCTCAGAATGGACTTTGAGCATAGTAGCTGTGGGACTAATAGCAAAAGCACTGGTATTAGGAAGTATCTTTTCCCCCTACTCAACCATGGTTAATGAACCTATTCCCGTTATTGGCCAACAATAGAGAGTGTAAGGTAGGCAGAGGCTATGTGTCATACTGAAACATGCTCTGGTAATGATCAACATAATAATCAATCTGCCATGATAGTGTGGTAAGAATAACCTTTAGAGTGTGTTTTTGCCACAGTGCCCACCATCTCTCTCTCTCTCTCTCTCTCTCTCTCTCTCTCTCTCTCTCTCTCTCTCTCTCTCTCTCTCTCTCTCTCTCTCTCTCTATTACTCTCTCTGTCTCTCTTTCTCTAGTGCCTCTTCTATTCTTAAAGAGCTGATTGGCTCTGGTTCAGTCCCTTAGAGAACACCTTTTTAACAGTACAAAGTGTCACCCGTTTGCATACTGGCAGCCATTTTGACAAAGAGCCAAGTATGACTTACCTTTCATGTTTTGTCCTCTGGTGCCACTGTGCCAATGTGAGGTCTCACCTGACTAAGCAGGCCTTTACTTTCAGATGACTTGCTGCTAGTGTTACAGTAGGTGACTGTGTCCCACATCTTTAATGCAACTCTATTGCAATATTCCATCGTTTAAATTATGGGGGCAGAAACATTTTCGGTTCTGGTGCCTTCAGAAAGTATTCACACCCCTTGACTTTTTCCACACTTTGTTGTGTTACAAAGTGTTATTAAAATTGAATTAATTGTAATTTTTTGTTAACAATCTACACAAAATACTAAATACAAAAATGATGGAAAATAAAACACTAATAAATATTGATTAGATAAGTAGTCAACCCCCAAAGTCAATATATGTTAGAATCACATTTGGCAGTGATTATAGCTGTGATTCTTTCTGGGTCAGTCTCCAAGAGCTTTGCACACCAGGATTGTACAATATTTTCCCATTATTCTTTAAAAGATTATTCACGATCTGTCAAGTTGGTTGTTGATTATTGCTAGACAGCCATTTTCTAGTCTTGCCATAGCTTTTCAAGCTGATTTAAGTCAAAACTGTCGTTCTGCCCCTGAACAAGGCAGTTAACCCACTGTTCCTAGGCCCTCATTTAAAATAAGAATTTGTTCTTAACTGATTTGCCTAGTTAAATAAAGGTCCAATAAAAATAAATACAACTGTAACTAGGCCACTCAGGAACATTAAATGTCATCTTGGACACACATAGTGAGCCCATGCAACTTATTATGTGACTTGTTAAGCATATTTTTACTCCTGAACTTATTTAGGCCATAACAAAAGGGTTGAATACTTATTGACTCAAGACATTTCAGCTTTTAATTTTTTAATTTTTTAAAATTCATTTGTAAAGATTGCTAAGAACATAATTCCACTTTGACATTATGGGGTATTGTGTATAGGTCAGTGACACAAAATGTAAATGTAAATCCATTTTAAATTCAGGCTGTAACACAACAAAACGTGGAGAAAGTCAAGGGGTGTGAATACTTTCTGAAGGCACTGTGCCGTCACAACAGTATTTCTGTATCATTAATATGAATTCATTGATTGATACTTTTTATTTTTTATTTTTATTTTTAATTTTTTTAAAATGCCATTTAGCAGACGCTTTTATCCAAAGCGACTTACAGTCATGTGTGCATACATTCTACGTATGGGTGGTACTTTGTAAGATGGTAGTTGTTGTAAAGCTAGTAGTAGAAATTACTGCTGTAGTACCAAATATGTAATTGTAAGTTACTTTACCCAACTTGAACTATTACTACTGCTCAGTAGTACCACTACTAGTAGTACTACTATTAACTTGCGAGCTAATATGATGTGGGAGGAAGACAGTTCCATGTGGTACAATGCTTTCAGTCTGTGAACTGAACTGCATTTAGGAAAATCCTCCTTGGATTCCCGATCTGTGGAAACAAGAGTGATGTTGGGATCCTACACATCCAGCCACCTGCTGAGAATCCAATCCAGTGCTTGCTCTTCATTACCCCTTCCCAAAGTCTTCCCACAGAACTCTGCAGGGCACCAATACATAGTAATGCAAACTGATGCCCCCAGTAATCTCACTATCACATGGATAAAGCCCTGATTTGTAGCTACTTTAACTAGGCGGGGGCCTAGTGTTGTAGGTCAACTGTGGAACATAATCTAATTTTGCCCTCCAAACACTCAGTTCATGTGTTGTGATTTAGTTATTTCTGGGCACATTCACTGACTAGTTTACAGCATTGCCTGGAGGGCCTTCCAGGGGGCAGGTGCTCAAAATGTACAACTTTTTTCCAAACATTTTTATTAGCATAGGCCTATTTATTTCTGCAACAACACGCTCACTCATCATCACAAATGGTAAGCAAACTAGTTACAGTGCCTCCTAAAGACATGATTGACATTGGGAAAAGAGGGTGGGCTATCAGCCGATCATTGATGTTGAGGTTTGATGTAAATGTCTAGTTAGCTAGCTCAATGTCTTTTACTCTGTCTTTCTGCCTCTCTCTGGTGCGCTTAGCCAACAAGACTGAATATTGATGATGTAGGCTATGTCAAGGGTTCTTAAGTATCAATTCAATGGTATGCTGCTGTGGCAGTACTGTTGATATTTAAACGAGGTAGCTAGCAACACACACTCGACCGGTGACCGCATCTCTCAAACCATGTATGTTTGGATACCGGAGGCACGCAATCTCCGTACAGGACAGATTAGCAGGCGCAACCAACGGACTGGCATGTGCTCTGCACAGATAGAGATAGAGCCCTATCTGTTGCCGTTTCAAGTTTTAAGGTCATGTGCACAAGTACACTAAAATGCAAGCTCTAAACCCAACAATGCAGTAATCAGTAACAATGTAGTACTAAAAATAACATAAGGTAGAATAAAAACACGCGATAAATAGAAATAAGGAGTAAGAGGAACACGAGAAAGTAAGTAAGCTAAACGGGTTCAGTTCCAATACCATATTTACAATGTTTTACTGAATCAATAAAGGTAGATATGTATAGGGGTATGGTGACTAGGCATCAGAATATATGATAAACAGAGTAGCAGCAGCGTATATGATTGCACTGTGTGTGTGTGTGTGTGTGTGTGTGTGTGTGTGTGTGTGTGTGTGTGTGTGTGTGTGTGTGTGTGTGTGTGTGTGTGTGTGTGCGTGCGTGCGTGCGTGCGTGCGTGCGTGCGTGCGTGTGCGTGCGTGTGCGTGCAGTGGTCGTGTGTGCGTGCGTGTGTGTGAGCAAATGACGTGTGCTCGTGTGCTTGCTTGTGCGTGTGCGTGCGTGTTGGAGTGTCAGTGGTCATGAGTGTGTAGAGTCCTGTGAGTGTGTAGAGTCCTGTGAGTGTGTAGAGTCCTGTGAGTGTGTAGAGTCCTGTGAGTGTGTAGAGTCCTGTGAGTGTGTAGAGTCCTGTGGGTGTGTAGTCCTGTGAGTGTGTAGAGTCCTGTGAGTGTGTAGAGTCCTGTGAGTGTGTAGAGTCCTGTGAGTGTGTAGAGTCCTGTGATGTGTAGAGTCCTGTGAGTGTGTAGAGTCCTGTGAGTGTGTAGAGTCCTGTGAGTGTGTAGAGTCCTGTGAGTGTGTAGAGTCCTGTGAGTGTGCATAGAAAAGATGCAAACAAGTGTCAACTCAGATAGTCCGTGTAGCAATTGTTTTGCTGGTTGCCTGTCAAATGATAACAGCTATGGATGAAACGTAATTTACTTTATGCCTCTAAATTGGAATTAGACTCATTATAAATGTGTGGCGTAAAGGCCTGAAGGTGCAAGTAGCTATTTAGGTCTGTGGTCCATTAAAGGGCACATCTCATAATATCATGTCTTCGTGGGGAATACTGACTTGAGCTCTAAAATATGCGTGTTTTACTCCAGACCTATTCGTTTTGGATCATGTTGTTGAGAATACAGGGTGAACTTTGTTGATTCATAATTCTGATTTCCATTTATTTTTCCTGTAGAGCAAAACCAATTGTATGGGGATTATTATTTATTTTTATTAGCAACAAGATGATCATAATGTGATTATACAGTTTGGCTTGAATCAATTAACAAGTTACAAGTCAATAGTGCAATGTGGCTTAATAAGGAGGACACTGCAGTTGCCTCCTGAGCCAAACATTCCCTCCCTTTCTTATTTAGAGAGAACATCTAATCAAATCTTCCCTTCCTCATTATTGGTAAACCCCAAACAAAACTCTTATCTGTTACTGAGGCGATATGTTTCTCTCTCAATTTCATTACAACTTTACAGCTGTCTGTTTCTTGGGTCTACCCAAGTAGAGGACAAGGGTTTAATCTAATTCTTCCCTCTAAACTGCATAATCAGAATATGCATTATACATTTTAAAAGCAGATAGCATCAATTATTCCTCCACTGACTATGTAAAGCAGATGCAAATTTGTGTGAACTACTTTCACTCTAATTAGGCTTTCCCACTCAGCTGTCTGCAAAAACAAAAAAAACAAAAAAACATTTCAACAGGCATTCTTTAAGACCGTCCCCCAATATGACTGCCCTAGCTGCAGTTTACAGGCAGATGCAAAGAAAACACTTTGAAGTGATCAGGGGTGAATTACATTGATCTGAGTATCTAAATGCTGCACTAGTGAGGGGACGGCTGTTATGCAGAGCAGCACCTTTCTCAAATACAATGTCTATCTCCACCATGTCTAATCAGTGCAGAGGAGTCGTGCTGGGTTTGGGTTTGGTTAAGGCTCATGAGTCAGGTGGTATACATAGTAGTTAAAGTGCTGCTTATCCTGCTCTCTTCCCTCCTTTTGGTTGTTAGGTGTTTGTGTTTTCCTCTGAAATGAGTTAGTGCATATGTCTGTCTGTGTTTCGCCTTTGTTCACCTTTGTTTAAGCATTCCTATGTTGTTATGGGGCATTGTGTTGTTGTGCATCGTAATGCAGTGATTTGCTTATTGCAGATTGAGAAACCATGAGAGGTGTGATGTGTTTGTCAAGTACACAATGTTTTGGATCTTTTTAAAATATTTAAATAGCTTCCAAATTATCTCAGAAAATATTTTCCCTAATAGATTTGAATGCTTATCCTGCCAGTGGGTAACTGGCTCTGCCATTCTTAGAAATGCTCTATGGATTACTGGGAAAGGAACTACATAAAGTAATGAATCTCTGTTTTGACGCATGCCCCCTCTTCGAAACGAGGAGCCAAACATTGTGGCAGTGGAATTCGATTTTCAGAATCTTTCTCAATTAATTCCATTCCGTAGTCTCACATTAAATAAATATTTAATTTTGACCATATTGGTTTTCTTTAATCCATTACTTAGAAAGTCACATAATTTATCCTACCTTTCTTTGGAGATTAGACAGCTACTTATCAATATTCCATTAAATAGATTTCATGAACCTCAAACTGTAACCTACCACTCTTATATCTAGTAAAATAAGTATACTTTTTTATTTGTTTAATTACATTGGGATGTAGTAGATGAAATGTCAGCGAAGTTGTCATGAATGACAGGAGAAAAGTTGCTTTACGGTGTAATAAGCATAGGAGCAGCAGGATGTCGTACAAACAGTACGTTAGTGTGTCTCTCTCCTAGCACTAATGACTAGTCCTCTGTCAAATAACTACAATTGTAATATATAGCCAAAGTGCAGGAACCTTGTAGCACATCCACACTGTAGTTAGTTACTGTTGGCTGCAGACAGGTTTAATCAGATGTCTTACTCTTAGGTTTTGATTGATTAATGCCCTGGGTTTCTCTTTCTAGCACTAATCCTCCCGCCCCATGCTAAAACATGGCTCTCCCCTACAGCAGTGCACTTGTTTGGGCTGACCTGGCACCTGCAGCCAGCAGATGGACAGCTCTATGAGAATGGACTCAGCAAACTGGACAGAGACTCAGAGAGCATAGACATAACCTTCACGCCCTTCGGTCTGCCCGGCCTCAACAACACCAACAAAGGTAAGCGGTGGTGGGCAAAGATTGATGTTATGAAGCCTCCAGGTTTTGATTCACATTGTCAGACCACACAACAAAAGCTAGAGCAAGGGGCGATCCAAGGGCTCTCTCCTCCTATTTGTCTTCCTCTGTGTTTACATAAGAAACCTGTTGTTTCATAACCAGCGTGTTGGATGCAATATGAGAATGATTTCCTTCTTGTGCGATGCTTATTGCGGGTCAGATAAAAGAGCCGCTAGGAAGGTGGGTGGGTGACGCACAGGTCATCCTCGAGTTAAAACGCCTCATGTGTTCACAGGGCATCCTCGAGTTAAAATGCCTCGTGTTCACAGGGCATCCTCCAGTTAAAACGCCTCGTGTTCACAGGGCATCCTCCAGTTAAAACGCCTCGTGTTCACAGGGCATCCTCGAGTTAAAACGCCTCGTGTTCACAGGGCATCCTCCAGTTAAAACGCCTCGTGTTCACAGGGCATCCTCCAGTTAAAACGCCTCGTGTTCACAGGGCATCCTCGAGTTAAAACGCCTCGTGTTCACAGGGCATCCTCCAGTTAAAACGCCTCGTGTGTTCACAGGGCATCCTCCAGTTAAAACGCCTCGTGTTCACAGGGCATCCTCCAGTTAAAACGCCTCATGTGTTCACAGGGCATCCTCCAGTTAAAACGTCTCGTGTTCACAGGGCATCCTCCAGTTAAAACGCCTCGTGTTCACAGGGCATCCTCGAGTTAAAACGCCTAATGTGTTCACAGGGCATCCTCCAGTTAAAACACCTCATGTGTTCACAGGGCATCCTCGAGTTAAAACGCCTAATGTGTTCACAGGGCATCCTCCAGTTAAAACGCCTCATGTGTTCACAGGGCATCCTCGAGTTAAAACGCCTCATGTGTTCACAGGGCATCCTCCAGTTAAAACGCCTCGTGTTCACAGGGCATCCTCCAGTTAAAACGCCTAATGTGTTCACAGGGCATCCTCGAGTTAAAACGCCTCATGTGTTCACAGGGCATCCTCGAGTTAAAACGCCTCGTGTTCACAGGGCATCCTCCAGTTAAAACGCCTCATGTGTTCACAGGTCATCCTCGAGTTAAAACGCCTCATGTGTTCACAGGGCATCCTCCAGTTAAAACGACTCGTGTTCACAGGGCATCCTCCAGTTAAAATGCCTCATGTGTTCACAGGGCATCTTCGAGTTAAAACGCCTCGTGTTCACAGGGCATCCTCGAGTTAAAACGCCTCATGTGTTCACAGGGCATCCTCCAGTTAAAACGACTCATGTTCACAGGGCATCCTCCAGTTAAAACGCCTCATGTGTTCACAGGGCATCCTCCAGTTAAAACGACTCGTGTTCACAGGGCATCCTCCAGTTAAAACGCCTCATGTGTTCACAGGGCATCTTCCAGTTAAAACGCCTTATGTGTTCACATGGCATTGCCTCCATTAGCACGATAAAGATCTGATTATATACATTTCCCACTTCCGAAAAATAAAAAATATACTCATAGAATCAGCGAGATAGAGATATAGCATTATTCCAATAACACCAGACCAACCCCGGGGTCCCAAATACCGCAGACGTACAATTCCATTGCGGCAATGAGTGAAATAATTCAGTTCCATTCCACATAATTCTATCTCATTTCTATAAGCGCGTGAACCAGAAAATGTTCTCTGCAACTAGGGCAATGTTGAAGAGTAGATTAAAATCAAATCAGTTATGAAAATATTGGATTGCCCCTGCATAAGCACATAATGGATCTCAGTAAAAGCTTGGTGTCTGAGTTTCAATATTCCCATATCATAGGCCTCTGACACATCCATCCTTTCTCCTCAAAGGGGAGGAATAGGAAACTACAGGTAGTACTGCTAGATTGAGACAGTATAAAAGGCTGTGTACACTCTGTGGCTAGTACAATGTAGCGCAGCTGTGCTGGGTTACATTAGCATGCATTGACTATGAAGTAATCATGAGGAGCTTCATGTGCAGTTAATTAAAGTAAGAGAGTGTGGATTAATCCCCTAGCAGGCTACAGCCCACAGCGTCATCCTTAACTCTTTCAGACCAGAGGTCCTCCAGCAAGCTCCACTTCTGAACCTCCCTGTTCTACGAAACAAATTAGAATGACGTGGCATTTGATCCACTTTAGACCTTTACCTTAGTATACAGAATTACAGAATTATTATGTATATTTTTGGTCGTACTTATCTTTCATTGGCATTTCTCACTTGTAGTTCTGGGAATTTTCTTAGAGCTTCAGACTTTTTTTATTGGACCTTCCCATAGGATGATGTGTTGGACCAGTCCCTATAATTGAGCCTCTGTATTGGGTCTAAGTATGTACATGTTCGTTAGAATAGCAATCAGATTTGTATTTTTATCTAACTTTTTACATTTTTTATCCCAGCCCCCGTCCCCTCAGGAGGCCTTTTGCTTTTTGGTAGGCTGTCATTGTAAATAAGAATTTGTTCTTAACTGGCTTGCCTAGTTAAATAAAGGTTAAAATATATATATTATTATCAGCATAGATCTGATGGATGAAAGGGAATAGAATAGTCTCAATCAACAGACAGACCCAAGTATTAAAATCTTGTTCTATTCAGCTGTCCAATTGTGAGGGAAAATTATAACTAATTGAAAAGACGGTTTCATTTCATTGTAAATAGATTACTGGAATAATTGTTTTATCAGGGTAACCCTTAGGCTATGAGAATTAATTTGCTTGTATGCCAGACTATTTTGAAACGCTTTTCTAATTTACCTCCCAACCCCACCCCCCACCCTCTGAACCCAGTTTAAGTGACAGGTGAGATGGCCTGCAGGAGAGGCACCAGCTAGATATGCCTTCATTACCCTGTAATGAGTTCTGTGGTGGCAGTGGCACAGACCAAACACCACCTCTCCTAAACCGTGTAACACAGCTATACACAGTGATTGAGTTAGTAAATGCATTCTGGTAGCACAAAGTAACTCTGCCATTACCTTGTCCACCTGCTCCAGTCTGGTGGTGTTTTCTTGACAAAAAATGGTCTCCGTTTCTATGATAACCAAACCAATCTTTTTCACAAGGTTGTCAAGACTAATGTGTGACCAATCCATGTGATCGATGTTTAGACATGTATGTGTATTGAGATGGTTTAAAAAAAACACATTTAGATGAAGTAAAAACACATTTAAAAACATGTGGTTTCCAGAGCTCTGTACATTGAGTTATGTGAAGATAAGAAGACACCAAACAGATCAAATTACACTCTTAGAACAAAGGGTTCCAAAAGGGTTCTTCAGCTGTCCCCATAGGAGAACCCTTTTTGGTTCCAGGTACAACACTTTTTGGTTCCAGGTAGAACCCTTTTTGGTTACATGTAGAAAAATTGGAGTTCTACCTGGAACCCAAAGGGTTCTCCTATGGGGACAGCCGAATAACTCTTTAAAGTTCAAGATAGCACCTTTTTTCTAAGAGCATAGCTTAATGTGTACAGTAGAGCTGAACTGATCTCATGTTACCTGCCAGGAGAGAGAGAATCAATAATGTGACACCCTGGTATGTTGGCATACCTGCCAGGAGAGAGAGAATCAATAATGTGACACCCGGGTATGTTGGCATACCTGCCAGGAGAGAGAGAATCAATAATGTGACACCCGGGTATGTTGGCATACCTGCCAGGAGAGAGAGAATCAATAATGTGACACCCTGGTATGTTGGCATACCTGCCAGGAGATAGAGAATCAATAATGTGACACCCGGGTATGTTGGCATACCTGCCAGGAGAGAGAGAATCAATAATGTGACACCCTGGTATGTTGGCATACCTGCCAGGAGAGAGAGAATCAATAATGTGACACCCGGGTATGTTGGCATACCTGCCAGGAGAGAGAGAATCAATAATGTGACACCCTGGTATGTTGGCATACCTGCCAGAGAGCAGACACCAGGGGTTACCAGCACAGAGTAATTAGATCACGCCTGGATGTGGGAGGTGTTTGCTCAAGCATCCGGTAGCTCGCTGGTCTTCTCCTTCCTCACCATAGTATAACACCATATTAGATATGGTTGTTTTTCCTTTCTGTTTACAGTTGTGTAGCACCAGTTTGAACAGATGCAGGGTTTCATCTGACAATGAGGATAGAACGTTTCCTAAAAGGACCGAGGAGGATTTATTAGTTGAGGCAATGAAATGAAACGGATTAAAGTCTGCCTGTATTTTCTCTCATTATCTGATAGAGGCAGAGGGAGAGCCAATATCTCGGTGCAGCAACAAACGTTGTTCTCATTTGTGCTTATACCCATTTGTGCATTTATTTTCATTTGGTGCAAATTCTGTGTGTGTGTGTGTGTGTGTGTGTGTGTGTGTGTGTGTGTGTGTGTGTGTGTGTGTGTGTGTGTGTGTGTGCGTGCGTGCGTGCGTGCGTGCGTGCGTGCGTGCGTGCGTGTGTGCGTTTGCGTGTGCGTGTGCTTGTGCTTGTGTGTGTGTTTACACAATATAGATAAGGAGCTATTCCACAGGGGGAAAGCGATAGACCGAGGGGAGGTGGACATTGGTACCCAGGTGATGCAGGTCATTCCCCCAGGTCTGTTCTGGCGTTTCCACATCACCATCCACCACCCAGAGTATGTCAAGTTCAACGTCTCCCTGGCACGGGACGCCCTCTTGGGGATCTATGGGCGTAGGAACATCCCCCCTACACACACACAGGTACTGTACCCCTACCTACCTCATACACACAAGAGCACTACACCCACTCCCATGATAAACAGTCATACTATAGACTCTTATGTATTCCCACTCCTGCAATGACTGAAACTCCCCAATACACACTCAAGTAACTAAATAAACACCTGGTTCATCTACACACAAGCACAGATACACACCCACACATGCACAGATACACACCCACACATGCACAGATACACACCCACACATGCACAGATACACACCAACCTCGATGCTAATGAGTGTACCCCAATCCCTACACACAACTACCTTTCCTGCATCCCTCTGTCATCCTTCCGTCTCACTCTTCACCCACATGGAAACCCACGATAAAAAGCTGACAGATACTTCACCAATCAGTGAATTAGCTACAGTACTGTTGGCTACATACAGTACCAGTACTTTTGTCAAATTCATAATGAGCTTCAATGTATGTAGTTTATTGTTATGGAATGAATGCAATTAAGGAAATATCTAGTGGAACTAATGTGATGTCAGTAAAATGCCTAAACTCCCCAATCACTGCGTGTTACCAAAGATATTATCTAAGATTAACAGTTCCAATCATTCAAGAAATTGTGATCTGTCGTAATTCAATTAAATACTCCTTATTTAGGGCTCATTTGTATACTAATTTGCATATGTAGGTGCATGGATACAGACAATTAATTAATGATAATTGAAAGTTTCCTTTCAAACCCAGATGTCCTTTTGTTCTGTGAGGATGCTCATAATCATTATAGTAATCACACACACAGTACCAGGCAAACGTTTGGACACACCTACTCATTCCCAGGTTTTTCCTTATTTGGACTATTTTTACATTATAGAATAATAGTGAAGACATCAAAACTATGAAATAACAAATGGAATTATGTAGTAGCCAAAAAAAGTGTTAAACAAATCAAAATATATTTTATATTTGAGATTCTTCAAAGTAGCCACCCTTTGCCTTGGCAGCAACAAATGGGGATCCATAATAATCACAAAGTCCTGTCTCAGTGGGGCTGGCTAATCCCACACCATCATTAGATGTCTCTGTCAGCCAGGTCAGTTGATTCGGCTGATCCCAGTTCAGTTTTTTGCCCCTGCACGCAGTCACACATATGTTGCCTCGGACCATCCCTCATTACATCTGCTGATAGAATACCCAGCAGGTCATGGGGCTGAGCACTCAGGGTCACAGCGAGACCGCCACACAAGCGACTCATCTGTCACAAGGCTGTTTCAGCGGCCTCAGCAAACCCAGCAGGCTTCCGCATGATGAATCCTAATAGGATGTTTTTAGTCATTCATCTGAGTCAGTCCCCTTGGCGGCACGCACAGTTCAGACTTTTCTTTCAAGGAGATTTTGTCACTATTGGCCATTTCCGCTTCAGTGTGACATCATTTGCCGATCCCCAGCTGAAAGTGAATAATGGAGGGACTGCGATCGCCTCTTCTACCTCCTCTTCTGCTGCTTTGCGTCACTGATGAGTTGAAATGCAGGGGCCCGATGGCTATGGTGCCCCAGCGGTTCTGCTGAATTACAAACATCGTTTTCCTTTTGTTCCGTAGGGGAGCATTTGTCTCTCATAAGAGAACCTGAGTCATAGAGTGATTCTGAGGCCTAGGGGCTTGTCATTGGAGTTACGGACCTGGCCTCACCAAGCCCTGGGTTTATTATTTAGGAAGGGTGGAGGAGTGAAGACAGACCTCCCTCTGAGCCCAGCAGGCAGAAAGGCTTTGCTGCATGCAGTCACCAGCCGACTGCAGTGTAATACCAGCCCTGGCCCCTGCTTATCTCCAAGAGCACACACAAACATGAGTGACTCTGGCGCAGCAAAGGCACTGTGTCCCGCTCCAGGCTACTGTCATATCCTACTCATCTGGTAATACAGCATGGGGGCCTGTCTCTTTATTACGCTCATTAAGGGCAAAGTCAAAAGGTGGCTCGGGAGCTTTTGCATATGATTAAGTTCCAGTTATTTTAAGATGGATGACAGGATACGATACAGCACATTATGATTTCTGGTTTTGGCTTGTTCCCAGAGATAGGTATGTGTGCTGTGATGTTGGAGGAACCCTCTTACATCCTGTCAGTCAGGGCACGTCAGTATGCCGGCGCCGACAGAGATGGCCGCCTCGCTTCACGTTCCTAGGAAACTATGCACAAGCATTTCGCTACACTCGCATTAGCATCTGCTAGCCATGTGTATGTGACAAATAAAATTGGATTTGATTTGTCCAACCAGGAACTTGTGATGTCCCAATTTTTGACTCTCAAACCATGGCTACATATTTAATGTGATGTTTTCTCTTCCTCCTGCAGTTTGACTTTGTCAAGCTCCTGGACGGGAAGCAGCTGATCAAACAGGAGGTTCAGATGGTAGCGGAGGATTCCAACGCGTCTCCCAGGAACCTGATCCTCTCCTCCCTCCAGGAGACGGGCTTCATAGAGTACATGGACGCTGGAACCTGGTACCTGGCTTTCTACAACGACGGAAAGAAAATGGAACAAGTTTTTGTTCTGAGCACTGCCATCGGTAATTGGCTTCTCGTTATGTAAAAAGTAGAATAGGTTCTCCACATTGTCAGACACTAATGAAAATTGCATCGCCATGCAATCACGTTTGGGAGCAGTAATGAAGTCTTATAATTACTGCAGATGTACAGAAAAATACAGAGCATGTGACATTATTTCCAGGAAAAAGGTTTGCGAAACAAGCTGCCATTTCAACATCAAAAGGGTTGAGTTATGTTGTTCATTACAAGGAGCTGCAGTCTGTCAGCCTTAATTGATTGACCTTTTGTCAAGCGTCTGTAAGCCTCTGCTGAGAGACGAGACAATGCATTCCTCCTAATGCTCTCTCTCACCAGCCTCTCCTGAAAATGCTTTTGCTGTCTTTTAATACGCATTGTTTAAAAGGTAGTTCAAGAATGGTACTGCAGTGTATTTCTGGAAATGTCAGTTTCCATTTTCTTCATAATTATGTAGAATATCTGAAGAGTTTTTTCCCAAACGCTATATCCACCAATATTTCACATTTGTGTTTTTTCATCAGAAATGATTGCTCATGGGTACCTTCATGTGTGTGTAAATTTGTTCTCTTCTCAAATGTTTCATTCATCAATTTTAGAGGTCTTTGAAAAGAGTTTTTTTTTGCAAAACGATATAGATATCTATTGTTTAGCTTCAATGGAATGTTTTTGTATCCTGTATATATGACTGTGATATGTGGTTAACCCCCCCATAGCCTTCTTAAGATGAATGCACTTACTGTAAGTTACTCTGCATAAGAGCATCTGCTAAATGACTCAAATGTAAATACTTTACGTACAGTACATACTGTATCTCATATTATTTATTGAGTTAATTTTGTCACGGATTTATAATTTGTAAATTTCTTTATAAAAAACATAGTTATTTGTTACATTTGACTGTGTGAAACCTAGCAGTACTACTTACAGGGTTGTATTTATTTTGAGAGTGAGGCGGATATATAGCATTTATATATAGCATTTATAGGGTATATAGTGCATTCAGAAAGTATTAAGACCCCTTGACTTTTTAAACATTTTGTTACGTTACAGCCTTATTCTAAAATTGTGAATTTTTCTCATCAATCTACACACGATACCCCATAATGACAAAGGGAAACCAGGTTTTTAGAGATTTTTGCTAATTTATTGAAAATAAAAACAGAAATACCTTATTTACATAAGTATTCAGACCTTTATGAGACTTGAAATTGAGTTCAGGTGCATCCTGTTTCTATTGATCAGCCATGAGATGTTTCTACAAATTGATTGTCCACCTGTGGTAAATTCAATTGATTGGACATGATTTTGGAAGGTACCCTCCTGTCTATAGAGGTCCCAAAGTTGATAGTGCATGTCAGAGCAAAAACCAAGCCATGAGGTTGAAGGAATTGTCCGTAGAGCTCCGAGACAGGACTGTGTCGAGGCACAGATCTGGGGAAGGGTACCAAAAAATGTCTGCAGCATTGAAGGTCCCACGGCCAGACGGAAGCCACTTCTCAGTAAAAGGCACATGACAGCCCGCTTGGAGTTTGCCAAAAGGCACCTAAAGGACTCTCGGACCATGAGAAACAAGATGCTCTGATCTGATGAAACCAAGATTGAACTCTTTGGCCTGAATGCCAAGCGTCACGTCTGGAGGAAACCTGGCACCATCCCTACAGTGAAGCATGGTGGTGGCAGCATCATGCTGTGGGGATATTTTTCAGCGGCAGGGACAGAGAGATCCTTGATAAAAACCTGCTCCAGAGTGCCCAGGACCCTAAGCACACAGCCAAGACAATGCAGGAGTGTCTTTGGGACAAGTCTCTGAATGTCCTTGAGTGGCCCAGCCAGAGCCCAGACTTGAACCCGAACGAACATCTCTGGAGAGACCTGAAAATAGCTGTACACCTACGCTCCCCACCCACCTGACAGAGCTTGAGAGGATCTGCAGAGAAGAATAGGAGAATCCCTAACTACAGGTGTGCCAAGCTTGTAGCATCCTACCCAAGAAGACTCAAGGCTGTAATTGCTGCCAAAGGTGCTTCAACAAAGTCCTGATTAAAGGGTCTGAATATTTAAGAAAATGTGATATTTCAGGTTTTTTATTTGTGATAAATTGGCATATATTTCTAAAAACCTGTTTTTGCTTTGTCATTGTGGGGTGTGTGTATTATGAGGAGGGAAAAAACTATTTCAATTATTTTAGAATAAGGCTGTAACGTAACATAATGTGGAAAAGTCAAAGGGTCTGAATAATTTCCGAATGCACTGTATAGCAAAAAACTTGATTATTTTTCTCTCTGAAATGAAACCATCAAGTGATAGATTTTAAACAATTACATTTCTGTCATTGAACAACCCCATGCCATAATTAGATAGTGAAAAAACACACCAATCAAATCAAATCAAATGTATTTATATAGCCCTTTGTACATCAGCTGATATCTCAAAGTGCTGTACAGAAACCCAGCCTAAAACCCCAAACAGCAAGCAATGCAGGTGTAGAAGCACGGTGGCTAGGAAAAACTCCCTAGAAAGGCCAAAACCTAGGAAGAAACCTAGAGAGGAACCAGGCTATGTGGGGTGGCCAGTCCTCTTCTGGCTGTGCCGGGTGGAGATTATAACAGAACATGGCCAAGATGTTAAAATGTTTATAAATTACCAGCATGGTCGTATAATAATAAGGCAGAACAGTTGAAACTGGAGCATCAGCACAGTCAGGTGGACTGGGGACAGCAAGGAGTCATGTCAGGTAGTCCTGGGGCATGGTCCTAGGGCTCAGGTCCTCCGAGAGAGAGAAAGAAAGAGAGAATTAGAGAGAGCATATGTGGGGTGGCCAGTCCTCTTCTGGCTGTGCCGGGTGGAGATTATAACAGAACATGGCCAAGATGTTCAAATGTTCATAAATGACCAGCATGGTCGAATAATAATAAGGCAGAACAGTTGAAACTGGAGCAGCAGTACGGCCAGGTGGACTGGGGACAGCAAGGAGTCATCATGTCAGGTAGTCCTGGGGCATGGTCCTAGGGCTCAGGTTCTCCGAGAGAGAGAAAGAAAGAGAGAAGGAGAGAATTAGAGAACACACACTTAGATTCACACAGGACACCGAATAGGACAGGAGAAGTACTCCAGATATAACAAACTGAACCTAGCCCCCCGACACATAAACTACTGCAGCATAAATACTGGAGGCTGAGACAGGAGGGCTCAGGAGACACTGTGGCCCCATCCGAGGACACCCCCGGACAGGACCAATCTTTTTAATCATTTCTTTAAACAATAAAAGCTCATTTACAAACATTTTTGAAAATGGATATATACTGTTTTGGAATTAAACTCTTCATCTGTTACCTTATTGTCAATCATTCAGCATGTTAGATTATAATATGGCATCAAGTGTAGTCTAACACAAATCCTTTAGTAGGATCAGGGCCCCCAAAAAGTTGGTATAAAAGAAATAGCGCTCCACCACGTACCTTTATTAATAAACACACGTTTGGATACCAACCAGGATCTTCATCAGATCATTTGTGGGATCGAAATGATGTTTGTTTATTAATAAATGTCTCAACGGATGCACAAAGTAAGTAATAGTCTTCATTATACCATGACTTGGCACCATTTTTCTCCTTTGTGTTTCTGCTTAGCCCATGTGTTGTGTTGTTTACTACTTTCTCTGTGTCTGTAGAAACCATGGACGGCTGCTCCACCAACTGTAAGGGGAACGGTGAATGTGTAGCAGGCCACTGCCACTGCTTCACCGGCTTTCTGGGACCAGACTGCTCAAAAGGTATATTACAGAGATTGAACAGGATCTTAAGCACTTACAAATTCGTAACATATAAAATGCTCTCTGTAGACGATGTGAGTAAGACCTTTAAACAGGTCAATGTACACAAGGCCACAGGCCAGACGGCTTACCAGGACGTGTACTCCGAGCATGCGCTGACCAACTGGCAAGTATCTTCACTGACGTTTTCAACCTGTCTCTGACTGAGTATATAATACCAACATGTTTCAAGCAGACCTCCATAGTCCCTGTGCCCAAGAACACTAAGGTAACCTGCTTGCCTATGGAGCTGTGAGGGGAACGGCACCTCAGTACCTCCAGGCTCTGATCAGGCCCTACACCCAAGTAAGGGCACTGCGTTCATCCACCTCTGGCCTGCTCGCTTCCCTACCACTGAGGAAGTACAGTTCCCGCTCAGCCCAGTCAAAACTGTTCACTGCTCTGGCTCCCCAATGGTGGAACAAACTCCCTCACGACGCCAGGACAGCGGAGTCAATCACCACCTTCCGGAGACACCTGAAACCCCACCTCTTTAAGGAATACCTAGGATAGGATAAAGTAATCCTTCTCACCCCCCTTAAAATATTTAGATGCACTATTGTAAAGTGGCTGTTCCACTGGATGTCATAAGGTGAATGCACCAATTTGTAAGTCGCTCTGGATAAGAGCGTCTGCTAAATGACTTAAATGTAAATGTAAATGACTACCGACCCGTAGCACTCACGTCTGTAGCCATGAAGTGCTTTGAAAGGCTGGTCATGGCTCACATCAACACCGTCATCCCAGAAACCCTAGACCCATTCCAATTAGCATACCGCCATAACAGATCCACAGATGATGCAATCTCTATTGCACTCAACACTGCCCTTTCCCATCTGGACAAAAGGAACACCTATGTGAGAATGCTATTCATTGACTACAGCTCACTGTTCAACACCATAGTGCCCTCAAAGCTCATCACTAAGCTAAGAACCCTGGGACTAAACACCTCCATCTGCAACTGGATCCTGGACTTCCTGATGGGCCACCCCCAGGTGGTAAGGGTAGGTAACAACACATCCGCCACGCTGATCCTCAACACGAGGGGCCCCTCAGGGGTGCGTGTTCAGTCCCCTCCTGTACAACCTGTTCACTCATGACTGCCTGGCCAGGCACGACTCCAACACCATCATCAAGTTTCCCGATGACACAACTGATCACCCATAAATAGAATAATATGCCACACCAACATTACAAAAAAACCTCAAATTGCTGAAATAAGTAATTAAATCATTGATGAGACAATAGTCATATTAACTGATAACTAAAATAGCAGTGCAGGTGGCAGTGATGTGTTATATGGGGGAATGCTACATACTTTGTGGTGCAGCAGAAAGGTCAGCATACAGCAAATGTCACTGATTAAAGGTGTTTCTTTTGTATTTCAGCTGTACAGTGTACCACTTACTGTAAAACCCCATGTCATTGCATTTTCAAGTGAAAAACGTTCACATGTTAATATAAGTGCTGAGCAATTACCCAAAATGCCGGTTAGTTTTTGTTTTTTAAACAACTAATTCACCAAAGGCTGTTCAATTATTTGAATTCAATTTAGTTCTTATTTTTTCTGTGAGCTCAATGCACACATTGCGCAGTTTCTCTAGATATAAATCATGTCAAGCCTAAACTGTGGGATGTAAGTAGGGAGTTGTAGTTTTGAACAGGCCAATATTCTACATAGTTTAGGGCAGGTGGTAACATGGTAATTAACTACAATGACCGTACTCCATTGTGCACCTACTTGTCCAGTCTCTTAGAGAGCAGTTGCTTCGCAAGGTATTTCTACCTGAAAATAAGTGATTGATAATTGGTATTTAGCAGTCATAAAAGTTTGCTTTATTTATTTTGAAGAACTCCTAAAATAGTGATTTTGTCAGACAGCATAGGCAGCAGCTCTGTAGAGGTGAGATGATGACTTGGAATTAAATAACACAATAACTGAAATATTTGATGGATAAATGATGGTTAGTAAGTGATAAGCAGCAATGGGCAGTCACTACCATCATGGGACTTTTATTAATTGTTTTATTCTCTGTTACAGCATTCAACCCACATAATACATAGTCCATTTAATGTATTTATTCAACTAAGCAAGTCAGTTAAGAACAAATTCTTATTTACAATGACGGCCTACCCCAGCCAAACCCGGCCGACACTGGGCCAATTGTGCACCGCCCTATGGGACTACCAATCACGGCCGGTTGGGATTCAGCCTGGAATCGAACCAGGGCCTGTAGTGACACCTCTAGATGGAGTGCCATAGACCGATGTGCCACTGAGGTACACAAATCAATTAACAAAACCAAAAATGAAAACTGTGATAATTTTTTAATAATCTAACTGAAACCGAACCGACCTCAAATTAACACTACTTAAAATCTGTATCTCACATGTTTTCACATGTGCAGTTTCATGTTATCACATGTTGCTTTTACATGTTGTCACATGTTATCACATTAACTTGACATAAGATCACATGTGATTACTTGAAATTCATGTGTTTTTTTCTGTGTGGGTACTGTTTTATTAAGCCTGGTGCTTCATAATGCATTCTGCCAATATTATCAACACTAAAAGCCATTCTGAATGAGAGTATTTTGATTGTCTCTAAGGAATTATTTACAATCTTTGCATTAATTGAGGAAAGCAAGTGGTAATTTCAGATCCACTTTGTGGTCAAAGTGGTCTCTCTTGGCCCAGGCCGACCTGCTCTGGTCGAAAGCCTTAATCTGTCTCTGCCTAAATCTGTGGTCAGGGAGCCACTGTAGCGAGCATAATGTGTCTATTACTGTTCCCGGTGTGGAACTGTGACATATTATGGAGACTAATGGACAGGCCAGGGTCTGTAAGGTATAACTTCCACACTGCAACAGTACATAAACAGACAGACAGACTGGAGGCATGAGAGGAGAGGAGAGGAGAGGAGAGGAGAGGAGAGGAGAGGAGAGGAGAGGAGAGGAGAGGAGAGGAGAGGAGAGGAGAGGAGAGGAGAGGAGAGGAGAGGAGAGGAGAGGAGAGGAGAGGAGAGGAGAGGAGAGGAGAGGAGAGGAGAGGAGAGGAGACTGGAGTCATGTTCTCTCACATAGGTTTTAAAGACACTGAAAAATGGTTCACTATGAGTGTCTATACAGTACATGTAGCATAGGAATGAAATACAATGTGCAAATGCAATATGTTAGTGATATGAGTTGTGTTTAGACTACACGCCAAAGGGTTAATGGCATGTGAGCAAAGATCTCTATTGAATCTATTTATACAGCACAGTATGTACTGCTCTGGTGTTTACCATGTGTCTCCATGCTTCAGCCTCTGAGCTCTAAGCTTCTTCCTCATTTTGTAAATATCAATTTTCATGCTAAGGCACCAAGTGGTGGATGGAGGGGCCTTGGGAAATAGAGGGGGGTGTTGGAGGGAGACACCGCCGCTGCAGCGCCACACAGCAGCTACTGGAGTTTGACTCAGGTGCCACTTGAGCAAAATTGAAGTGCTTGAGAGATTAGGTGGATTTCACAGGAAGAGGGTCTGAGTGGGGGTGCGTGGCCTGTGCCCAGCGGAGGGGAGAGTACTTACAGCACTATCATCAGGGGGAGAGGATTAGGTGAATTCAGCTGCATGCTTATTAGTAAGATATTGGTGATGGGTGAAACCTGTATATGGCTCGTGGGGAGATCACCACTGGGGTCTCAGGGTGAGCACTAACTAGTACCTGCCTGTGCTGGAATGACACAAAGCTTTATAATTCACATCTTAGACAGCAACCTGTTTTGAGTGAAGGTTTTGAATGTGAACACGTCAATGCACTAATGCATACAGTACAGTATTAGGTGTATTTTCTTTACACCACAGTATTTCTTGAGGGCTACTGTCTTCATGTGCTTCCCTTGCAGACTCCTGTCCTGTCCTGTGCAGTGGGAATGGAGATTATGAGAAAGGTTACTGCCAGTGTCACCCGGGCTGGAAGGGCCCAGAGTGTGACATCCAGGAGGACCAGTGCATCGATCCCACCTGCTCCAACCACGGCACCTGTGTCAACGGCATCTGTATGTGCAGCCCCGCCTACAAGGGCAACAACTGTGAACAAGGCAAGGATCCTGTCCTAATAATAATCATTATCGCTGTTGACACAGGCATAGGGATAGGATACAGTTGCATTTAGCCTAGCCAAAGAGCTTTGGTTTGGTGCGTCCCTTATCACAAAGTGCAATAACAGAGGCATGCAGAAAAGCCACTAGTTGTTAGTTCAGGGCTCTAACCACTAGCCTAACCAGTGTTCTGTTTGTTATTGGGTTTTGCACAAGGACACACACCAAAGTGTTTTATAGACTGTCTGATTAGGCCTACTATTTAACCACAGCAACAATAAATCCAGCATCCTCCTTTCACATCATTTTAATTATGGAGAGAGTTTTTGTGTGCAAAATCAGATTGACCCAATAGATTATCCTCTACACACACATACACACACACAAACAGCCGCTCCCCGCTTTTCATGCACGTCATGAAGAATGCTTAGGATGAAACAGCCAAATCAATTGATTGTCCTTAGGTAGTTGTATCCAGTGGGGTAATTATTGGCTTTGTCTGAGATATCCGTGCTAGAGAATAACCTTGAGCCAATGAGCCTGTGACTAGGATCCAGCCTGCAAGCCTTGTGGTAATTACTGTGGTTAACACTGCATAGATTTTTCTTTTTTCTTTTTTTGTAGTGTGCATTAGTTGGGTGGGTGGGGTTGTTCTGAAGTGTATCACGACTAAATGTGATCAATTAGCTCCAGACATGGATTGAAGCTGTTTATTGTTAATTCTTTATGAGAATCTTGTGTAAAAGCTGCAGACGTTTTCATGTTCTTGTTGTAGATGGCCATGTTTTCCTCATGGTGCGACGCGTTCTCAGTAATAAACCATTCACTGCTAGGACACGCTGTTCTCGCAAGGTTACAGTGACACTGTTAGAATGAACACCACTGAAGTACACAGACAATGTGATGAATCGGCAAGGTGTGATGGAGGTGTTTTGTGTCAGTACCTACCAATAGAGGAAAGATGTGATGGAGGTGTTTTGTGTCAGTACCTACCAATAGAGGAAAGATGTGATGGAGGTGTTTTGTGTCAGTACCTACCAATAGAGGAAAGATGTGATGGAGGTGTTTTGTGTCAGTACCTACCAATAGAGGAAAGATGTGATGGAGGTGTTTTGTGTCAGTACCTACCAATAGAGGAAAGATGTGATGGAGGTGTTTTGTGTCAGTACCTACCA
This sequence comes from Oncorhynchus gorbuscha, assembly GCF_021184085.1. NCBI lineage: Eukaryota > Metazoa > Chordata > Actinopteri > Salmoniformes > Salmonidae > Oncorhynchus > Oncorhynchus gorbuscha. The sequence goes on from NC_060174.1 coordinate 73,002,938, forward strand.
ATAGAGGAAATATGTGATGGAGGTGTTTTGTGTCAGTACCTACCAATAGAGGAAAGATGTGATGGAGGTGTTTTGTGTCAGTACCTACCAATAGAGGAAAGATGTGATGGAGGTGTTTTGTGTCAGTACCTACCAATAGAGGAAAGAGGTGATGGAGGTGTTTTGTGTCAGTACCTACCAATAGAGGAAAGAGGTGATGGAGGTGTTTTGTGTCAGTACCTACCCATAGAGGAAAGATGTGATGGAGGTGTTTTGTGTCAGTACCTACCAATAGAGGAAAGAGGTGATGGAGGTGTTTTGTGTCAGTACCTACCAATAGAGGAAAGAGGTGATGGAGGTGTTTTGTGTCAGTACCTACCCATAGAGGAAAGATGTGATGGAGGTGTTTTGTGTCAGTACCTACCAATAGAGGAAAGATGTGATGGAGGTGTTTTGTGTCAGTACCTACCAATAGAGGAAAGAGGTGATGGAGGTGTTTTGTGTCAGTACCTACCAATAGAGGAAAGAGGTGATGGAGGTGTTTTGTGTCAGTACCTACCAATAGAGGAAAGAGGTGATGGAGGTGTTTTGTGTCAGTACCTACCCATAGAGGAAAGATGTGATGGAGGTGTTTTGTGTCAGTACCTACCCATAGAGGAAAGATGTGATGGAGGTGTTTTGTGTCAGTACCTACCCATAGAGGAAAGATGTGATGGAGGTGTTTTGTGTCAGTACCTACCCATAGAGGAAAGATGTGATGGAGGTGTTTTGTGTCAGTACCTACCCATAGAGGAAAGATGTGATGGAGGTGTTTTGTGTCAGTACCTACCAATAGAGGAAAGAAAATTCAGAAGCTGAGATGATTCAACCAATATACAGATGGTCAGGGAGGGGCATGAAGTATTTACTCTGACACTTTCCCGCTCACACTCTCTTTCTCACCCCCCCCTCCTCTCACCTCCCTGGTTCTGCATGGCCAGTGGACTGCCTGGACCCTCAGTGTTCTGGCCATGGTGTGTGTGTGAAGGGGGAGTGCTTGTGTTCAACGGGGTGGGGAGGCCCAGACTGCGAGAGCCCCCTGCCAGCATGCCAGGAGCAGTGTTCAGGCCATGGGAAATACCTTCCAGACTCTGGCAGCTGTAAATGTGATTCCAGCTGGACTGGCTCTGACTGCTCCACCGGTGAGTAGAGGGACCATGACGTACATACAACCTACGTATATGCAGAGCCATATATAGAGAAAAACCTGTCTCTATCTCCATATGGTAGGTTTTTTCCTACATACAGACACACACTCGAATAAGGTGCTTTCAGACTGTTACCTCACTTAAACCATTACCTCACATTCGGAGTCGGAATGTCCACTCCCAGACACTTAGAGGGGAGCCTTTGGAGTTCAATCACGTCCTTAACCTCCAATAAAAGGTTTACGTGTAGTCAGGCCCCCACTCCTTTCTGTCTGGCTGTGATTTAAATGACTAGATTGCATCTGCTGTACATGACTCTAACTTTTGGTCTTACCTCTGACTGAGTAACACAGACCCTGGCAATGTGTTTTTCTGCTTGTAATGATCTGCCAGCTCCTAGCAGAAGGAGACCTTCACACACCCAGCAGCCTATCAGACAAATTAGCAATCATTTCTCTGACACGCTGTGTGTAAATTGGACTGCGCTCCATGGCTCCCAATTCAGCCAAATGCACTTCTTGTTTCTTTATCAATATATGCATATGCATTGTTGCATACTAATGATTGTTTTAAAACTATTCATTTTTTAATATGCCTCCTCCAGGGAACAATAATGCCATGGTTAGGATTCATCCCGAGATATGTTTCTTTGTACAATTTAAATCTGTTATTTTTAGCATAGGCATTATCTGTTCATCTGATTTTTGTATTTGAATTTAGGTCACCTTTCTGTCTGTTTATACAGAACAAATTTAAAAATAAAAAATCATTGCATTGGATTAACATTCACTTCACTGCTACACTTGAAAAAGTATAATGCATTTATTTTGACTGTCTGCCTCCAGATGAAAAGTCTGCACTTCATTTGACGTGGGAATTTGTTCATATTTATTCATGGTGAACGACTGTCTCTTACTGAAATGTTTAATTAATTCATTTTAGTCAGAGGACGTTGATAACGAGAGTTGTCACCAATGACTGTATGGTTCTTACTGATAACAGACAGTGTTGACACAGTGGTTGTAGAAACATCTCAGGGAAGCTGTTGTGACTGAGGCTGTAGGAGATGATGCTGGATATTCCTCTGTGTTGTTTGTCATCTTTGTCTAAAAGTTGTTGTTTTGGTTTTGTACAGCCTGTGATACAAATGTAGATCTCATTATTGGGCTGTGATTGGACTTTTCTCCTTCGCTCCTGACTGCATGTGCTGCCATAGAAATAGAATGAATAGGACGGACATCACCATTCAAGTCAATGATGGCATAATGGATGGACTGGCGGCCTTTGCGAGTGTACCTATAGGAGCAATGCAGGAAGTAAAATATGTGCTCTGATTTGTTGATTCAACTCAACTGATATTACAAAAAATCCATTCCATTGCATGAGCAATAACAGTTAACATCATTCGAATTAACATTCTACATTACACGCATCTATTGCGAGTGTACCCATGAGTTTACCAGTCAAATTGCCAGGTCAAGCTCGTTTTAGTCATTCTGTATCTATGTATGCCATAGCCGCGGTAAGATGTTTGGAGTTGGGGGTGCTGACCACGGTGGGCTGGACAGCAACATAATCAACTAAAGCACTGATCATTGGGACGAGCTCAGAATGCTAAGGCCTTATCCATGAATGAAATCAGTAAATAGGTAGCCTAGCCTAGCCTAGCCTAGCCTACAACACGAACACTATCCGTTCAAATCTAAAGGCCTGATTAATAACATGACATCAATAATGCAGCCACTTCCCGAAGTCCCCGGTGCCGACACATTCAGAAATCAAAGATGGTTTATTATTTAGTTAAGGCCATGAGAACATGAAACACTTTTCAGTGAGAAAACAGAAATCCACTTTGTGTAAAAAAATAAATGATGTAAAATGCATCATATTGGCTGTATTTTGAAAGTTATATATCTTGAAAAGTTGATTGCTGACATAGAAAAGATTTTGGGACTATCAACAATGGACAATGCCAAAAGATAGTTTTTGAGTAGAGTTTTCCTTTAAGCTCACAAATCAAACACAGGGCAATAAGAAAACACCTGCAAAATGAGGTTGTCTAAAAAGGGAACAATTTTAGCAATATGAAAAAAAAATCTGTGATATTGATGAGAAAGACGCACCTGTTTCGGTAAAGCAAATCGCGGCTCAAATGGCGCTTGCAGTCCTTCAGTTAGCAAATTAGGTAGGCTACCTAATAACTGAAGATGCTCAATTATATTGCTCAGCTCAGTTGTGACTCGCAAAATTTGCAGGTGTTTCTGATTAATAGACAAACCATCAAAATAAAACCAAGCCCTGAAACAAAACATAAGTAAAGAAATATTTACACATCATGTCATGGGAAAAAACACGTAATTGGTACTAGTTTGCACAAAGCGGGCAGTTCGGTTTTGTCACTTCAACCCCACATATATCATACTTTGACTTAAACGATTCTTTATTACTGGCCATGGTCTTTCAGCTCGAGAAAGTGGATTTCTACTAATATGGGCGTTTAAGAGTCCATGTTACGTCCAAAACGGACTCAACTGCACGAATGTCCGACCACCCCGTCTTCAGTCAGATGTTTGTTCCACACAATTTTTATTTAATTATTCGTATTTTTAACAGTTATGACTGTTATTTTATTTTCATGACGGTCTTCATCGATAACCATCGGTACTTGTGCCAACCCTACTCATGAAGCAGCCAGATCAAGAAGGATAGCATGTTCCCCAGTAGCCCAGGGACAGGTCTACAGATTACCTGCCTGCTGCTAGCTGCCACACAACAACACACTAATACACCCTACTGCTGATGTCACTGCTTGTTATATATATGGAGAAGAATGGAAACACAGTGCCAACATATTATGGAAGCCTCCACCCTTTAGAATAAAGCCTGCCTGTCATCCATTTCTGCTCATCTTCATATTATTCATGTTTCTGTTCCTAGAGTCCTGTATTTAAGTTGGGTGAAACCCTGAGAGGTGGGCTGCATATTAAGACATTCCTCAAAAAGGAAAAGTAGTCCCTCTTTCTTCATTACTTTTTCTATCAATTATGTTTCCAGTGATGGCCAAAAGGGAAAACGGCACGTGTGGAGGTTATTTAGCTTTCCAATGAATTGAATCTTGGAGCAGTGTGGTGCCTCGGCTTCCATAACCATGAAAGAAATGTGCATTCACTCAACCCACAGTTTTTTTCCAGCCTTCCAAAGCAAAGTTCAGTATTTCGATCCAAAGTGGAAATTGATTTTGTGTTCACTCAAGTGTATGCAGAATGACTTGTAACGTTGACTGTGTGTGGCTGTACTGCCTATATCATTACCATGGAGTAAACCTACTGTAACCTGATTGTAACACACTAAAGTAGCCTATATGTATCAATGTGTTGTGTGTGATATATATATTTTTTTACATAGAAATCCAAGCGCATCGAGGATAATGGCAACATTCAACCGTTACTATAAAATTGTGTTAGACAGCAAGCATGCTGAATTCCATTGCAAGCAGATGCAGAGACAAAATGAATAGAAATGTCATATACTTAATGGTAGAAAAATCGAGATTAATAAAATGCAAATGAAGTGGTTATGGCATGATTAAATATGATGGATATTTAAATGTGAATGCCTTTTTCATGTGTGGGGATAAGTGGCCTTTCTGCGCCCGCAGCTCTTTCTTCTCTCTGCTGATTGGCTACTTGCTGATAGGATGTACTCTCCATATTCCACAGAAATTATTCATTGAATATCATTAAACCTCTAAACTTTTAAGCATTGAATGTTTTATAACTGCACCTGCAGCACTCAACATAGTTAGAAAGTATTATAACAAACAAAATTTTAGTTTTATGTCATGAGTAGGTAGGTAGAGATTAAAATAAAAATGGGTTTTATAATATTCTTTTTCAAAAATCTATATATTTTTAGGTCTATTAGATGAACTTGCAAGACTTGCAAGACAAGATTAGTGTCTAGGATCCTGAATTAATTAATCGGAAAGTATTTTGGGAGCAATGATGCAGCTGGCCTTTGACATGTCCATCTGGCCTGTGTAGAGGTGTACTGTCTGTTGCCCAAAGCAGTAAGACCCCTGCCTGTCTCTCTTTGTGTCCGTGTGCAGAGGTGTGTCCGGTGCCCTGCAGTGCCCACAGTGTGTGTGTGGGTGGGAAGTGCCAGTGTGAGGAGGGCTGGGACGGGCCAGGCTGTGACCTGCAGGACTGCCAACCCCGCTGCAAGGAGCACGGCCAGTGTAAGAACGGACAGTGTGAGTGCCACCCTGGATGGGAGGGAGAGCACTGCAGCATCGGTGAGTCGCCCCCCCACCCCTCTGAGGACCAACACTACCCTACCACAGGAGGTTAACAAACAGACCGTGTAACGTGACTCTAGTAGCTATTGCTCTGTTTAGAAACCATGGGGCTGATTTACTTTACTAAGACCTGATGGTGTTTTAGCATGTCTTAAAACTGTGACCACGAATGCGCTAATGTGTGTGAACCACAGATCTTTGCAGATACACATCAATGAATATGTAATTCATTTGAGTGCATATTTTCTAGCACCACACATTGTAAATAGTGCAGCAGTTTAGCAGACCATTAGCTATCCCAGTGAATCATCCATCTGCTGTGTCATTTAGACACACAGTTGTCAGATGGAACACAGTCATTCTTGCCCGGTTATTCAATTCATCTGCTAAAAGAAAACAGGTACCAAACCTTGCTAGGCATTTTGAGGGACCGAGGCAGGGTGTTTAAGAGGGTAACATGTTACCACGTGTCTTAGAGACACTGGCTGGGGTTCAGTGATGTCAGTGCCCTGCCTGTCTGTTGTACAATTTATCCACTTCATTGCTGTTATTTGAGAATGAAAACTCAGAGTAACAATGAAACTGTTGGTTTCCGCCAGGCTAATTTTCCATCAGCCATGGCCTCTTCCCTAGAGTAGAGGCATTTTTAGTTTCTTGCAACTGAATAATTTGCTCACCAAGTTCGAACGCACTCAATTAATGTGGCTACACCTTGATAGAACACTGCAGTTTGTCATCTGGGACGAACAGAATTGGGAACTGCCAAGTACATTTTCTAAAAGAACCAGAAGATATTTTTTTCACTTCAGAAATGCAAGATAACAATCCTGTGAAATCGTTTCACTTGCCTTTAGAGATGCGGAATTGGAGATGGGCTCTGTGTCTCTGTGGATGTGTGAATCAAATCATAAAGCTTAGCTCCTGGCACATTAATAGGCTGTAATTATCTCTTCATGTGCCTTGGTGCTAGCATATTATCTCTGAGGCTCAGTAATCTAATCTCACACACTTTTTTTATTCCTTCCTTTTATCTTCCTATGGTATATAGCACATTACCTGGATCTCGTTGTTAAAGGTAAGATGCCTTCTCATCCTCTAGGATGGAATTGTTTCAAAGCAGCAGGGATTTTTGAATGGTATTCATACGATCAAAGCACATTCATTGAAATGTTAATTAATTTTGAGGAGAAAGTATGATGCCCAAACCAATGGCAGGTCATTCACCATATTCAATTTAATGTGAGATGGAATATGACAAAATATGTAACAAATGTTTTCGAATGGCCAGACATCTGGATTTTACGTAAATGAAAAGCGTAGCAGCATCTGTCCCCATCTCCTTAATCATGAGGAATGACTGGCAGTGTTCTGATACACAGCCTGTCTGTCTTCTCCTCTCTCTCTCCATCCAGACGGCTGTCCAGGCCTGTGCAATGGCCACGGTCGATGCACCCTGGAACAGAGCGGGTGGCACTGTGTGTGCCAGGCGAGCTGGAGCGGCATGGGATGCAATGTCGTCATGGAGACAGAGTGTGATGACAACGCCGACAACGATGGAGGTAAGGTCCCTGTGGACTCTGTCTGTGGCTCAATAATGATTAATGACTTGACCTCCATCGTAGGTAAAGGTCAGGAGGAGGAAATATTTAGAACTCCACTTCTCCTTCCCGACATCTGAGCCAACAAGCATTTCCCGCTCTCTTCCTTTTAATTTTCCTTTTGTTAAATCTCACTACAGCAGTCGACATGGCTCCTACAGCAGTCAACATGGCTCACTACAGCAGTCGACATGGCTCACTACAGCAGTCGACATGGCTCACTACAGCAGTCGACATGGCTCCTACAGCAGTCGACATGGCTCACTACAGCAGTCGACATGGCTCACTACAGCAGTCGACATGGCTCACTACAGCAGTCGACGTGGCTCTCAGACCAAGGAGACCTCTAGGTAATTAGCTGGTGGTATTCTACCTGCTGCTTGGCTCCTCTAAAACATTTATGCTTGAGTGTAGCCCCTGGTGTTCCAGTGAACAGGAAACCAGACCTTGTGTTCCAGTGAACAGGAAACCAGACCTTGTGTTCCAGTGAACAGGAAACCAGACCTTGTGTTCCAGTGAACAGGAAACCAGACCTTGTGTTCCAGTGAACAGAGAACCATATCTGGTGTTCCAGTGAACAGGAAACCAGACCTTGTGTTCCAGTGAACAGGAAACCAGACCTTGTGTTCCAGTGAACAGGAAACCAGACCTTGTGTTCCAGTGAACAGAGAACCAGATCTGGTGTTCCAGTAAACAGAGAACCAGACCTGGTGTTCCAGTGAACAGAGAACCAGACCTGGTGTTCCAGTGAACAGAGAACCAAACCTGGTGTTCCAGTGAACAGAGAACCAGACCTGGTGTTCCAGTGAACAGAGAACCAGACCTGGTGTTCCAATGAACAGAGAACCAGACCTTGTGTTCCAGTGAACAGGAAACCAGATCTTGTGTTCCAGTGAACAGGAAACCAGACCTTGTGTTCCAGTGAACAGGAAACCAGACCTTGTGTTCCAGTGAACAGAGAACCAGATCTGGTGTTCCAGTGAACAGGAAACCAGACCTGGTGTTCCAGTGAACAGGAAACCAGACCTTGTGTTCCAGTGAACAGGAAACCAGACCTTGTGTTCCAGTGAACAGAGAACCAGACCTGGTGTTCCAGTGAACAGAGAACCAGACCTGGTGTTCCAGTGAACAGAGAACCAGACCTGGTGTTCCAGTGAACAGAGAACCAGACCTGGTGTTCCAATGAACAGAGAACCAGACCTGGTGTTCCAGGTAACAGAGAACCAGACCTGGTGTTCCAGTGAACAGAGAACCAGACCTGGTGTTCCAATGAACAGAGAACCAGACCTGGTGTTCCAGTGAACAGAGAACCAGACCTGGTGTTCCAGTGAACAGAGAACCAGACCTGGTGTTACAGTGAACAGAGAACCAGACCTGGTGTTCCAGTGCACAGATAACCAGACCTGGTGTTCCAGTGAACAGAGAACCAGACCTGGTGTTCCAGTGAACAGAGAACCAGACCTGGTGTTCCAGTGAACAGAGAACCAGACCTGGTGTTCCAGTGAACAGGAAACCAGACCTTGTGTTCCAGTGAACAGGAAACCAGACCTTGTGTTCCAGTGAACAGGAAACCAGACCTTGTGTTCCAGTGAACAGGAAACCAGACCTTGTGTTCCAGTGAACAGGAAACCAGACCTTGTGTTCCAGTGAACAGAGAACCAGATCTGGTGTTCCAGTAAACAGAGAACCAGACCTGGTGTTCCAGTGAACAGAGAACCAGACCTGGTGTTCCAGTGAACAGAGAACCAGACCTGGTGTTCCAGGTAACAGAGAACCAGACCTGGTGTTCCAGTGAACAGAGAACCAGACCTGGTGTTCCAGTGAACAGAGAACCAGACTTGATGCTCCAGTGAACAGAGAACCAGACATGGTGTTCCAGTGAAGAGAGAACCAGACCTGGTGTTTCAGTGAACAGCGAACCAGACCTGGTGTTCCAGTGAACAGAGAACCAGACCTGGTGTTCCAGTGAACAGGGAACCAGACCTGGTGTTCCAGTGAACAGAGAACCAGACCTGGTGTTCCAGTGAACAGAGAACCAGACCTGGTGTTCCAGTGAACAGAGAACCAGACCTGGTGTTCCAGTGAACAGAGAACCAGACCTGGTGTTCCAGTGAACAGAGAACCAGACCTTGTGTTCCAGTGAACAGGAAACCAGACCTTGTGTTCCAGTGAACAGGAAACCAGACCTTGTGTTCCAGTGAACAGGAAACCAGACCTTGTGTTCCAGTGAACAGAGAACCAGATCTGGTGTTCCAGTAAACAGAGAACCAGGCCTGGTGTTCCAGTGAACAGAGAACCAGACCTGGTGTTCCAGTGAACAGAGAACCAGACCTGGTGTTCCAGTGAACAGAGAACCAGACCTGGTGTTCCAGTGAACAGAGAACCAGACCTGGTGTTCCAATGAACAGAGAACCAGACGTGGTGTTCCAGTGAACAGAGAACCAGACCTGGTGTTCCAGTAAACAGAGAACCAGACCTGGTGTTCCAGTGAACAGAGAACCAGACCTGGTGTTCCAGTGAACAGAGAACCAGACCTGGTGTTCCAGTGAACAGAGAACCAGACCTGGTGTTCCAGTGAACAGAGAACCAGACTTGATGCTCCAGTGAACAGAGAACCAGACATGGTGTTCCAGTGAAGAGAGAACCAGACCTGGTGTTTCAGTGAACAGCGAACCAGACCTGGTGTTCCAGTGAACAGAGAACCAGACCTGGTGTTCCAGTGAACAGGGAACCAGACCTGGTGTTCCAGTGAACAGAGAACCAGACCTGGTGTTCCAGTGAACAGAGAACCAGACCTGGTGTTCCAGTGAACAGAGAACCAGACCTGGTGTTCCAGTGAACAGAGAACCAGACCTGGTGTTCCAGTGAACAGGGAACCAGACATGAGGCTTTAGAGCTCAGGTTCAATGCCCATGTCTTTGAGGGGAAAGATACCCTACAGTAGAAGCCATTTGTGCACTGACTTACATCACATGTTTTTGATGTTTCAAAGTTTAAAAAGTTTACAATGACGTAATGTGAAGTGTAATACATGTAATGTCGTAGTTACTGTAGTTTAGTGTGATACATTAACTATGATTGGCAGGTTAGAAAACATACTGCTTCTGTATGTGCACCATGTATCTTCTCATCTAGTGCATGAGTTAGCTTCTTAATGTAAACGTGTATTTTATATGAGGTGTACATTTCCTTTGTGTGTGTGTGTCACGATCGTCGTATGGAGTAGAAGGTGAGGACCAAAATGCAGCGTGGTTAGTAAACATTCTTCTTTATTGAAGAAAGAACATGAAGTAAACTGAACCAAAACAATAAACGAATGTGAAGCTATAATAAGAACACTATACTGACACAAGGCACTGACATAGACATAGATAATCACCCACCAAGTACCCACAGAATATGGCTGCCTAAATATGGTTCCCAATCAGAGACAACGATAGACAGCTGCCTCTAATTGAGAACCAATCTAGGCAACCATAGACATACAATTTACCTAGAAAGGAAAGAGCTGCATAAACATACAAAACCCCTAGACAAGACAAAAACACATACATCACCCATGTCACACCCTGACTTAACCAAAATAACTTGGAAAACAAAGAATACCAAGGTCAGGGTGTGACAGTGTGGCAAAGGAGATAAAAACATAATTCTGTGTACTGTATAGTCAAGCTACCATCTGGAAAAATGGATGTGGTTTGGAACGCTTCGTGTTCTTCTTTACCTAAAAAAATGATGCAATGTGAGGTGTAATATGAAGAAATTAAGAGTAATTATGAATACCGTAAATTAATTTAAAGTGACAGGCTACAAAATGTACTGAATCTGTGTGAGTACTATGTCTCATCCAATTCCTCTACATGAGTCAGATGTTTTAAAGGTGCAATATGCAAATACTTCACCTAATATCAGTTTATGTGACAAAACAGAGAATCATTTTACCATCTAAACTGCTGTGAAATGTGAAATGTAATGTTCATTAGCCAAAAATATTGTATTTTGAGCTGTTTGAAGCTGGTGTACAAAACCAAAAGTAATAGATCAAAAATAAAACTTAAGAACAGGAAGTATAGAAATAGCGCACATAAAAAAGATTGACCGCTTCTTAGACTTTCTTTCAATGAGAATGACAGATCTATAACAACATTTGTTATGTGAATTCGGTCAGGTAGACCAAAATGTACATATTGCAGCTTTAAAATAAACTTCTTTGCATAGGGTGCTAATTAGCTACATTAGACCGTGTTTGGTTCCTTTGTATGTGCAGACAGAAGTGGGGTTGAGAAGGTAAGAGCATAATATTGTGTACAGTCTGTTAGTCTAGAGATGTGTTTGGAGCATGAACTCTTTACCTCACCCACTCCACATGTTTTCTCTGCTCTGGCTGACAGCACTTAAAGGAAACACCATTATCTCTTACCTTCAGAGTTCTTAATCAGGTGCTTTATCCCAGTAAGCCTCTGTATGCCAGCTGCTTCACTTTTACAAGTCTTCCTTCGTTGATCATTTTCCCAGTTGCTCTACCCGTGTTTGTGTGATAATGTGTTCATGTATCTTTATTTGTTTGTAGATCATAAATAATTCACTGTATTTTCTTTTCTAACCCAATACAATAGAAAACAAATTCACAATTCAGTTCAGTAATGTGCCGGCAGCCTGGGCAGTAAACCTTTCCTCTATTATTCTACAACCTAATTTAGTTTACTCACGGCAGCTATGTCTCTCCCTTCAAAGATGTGACCTCCGCATTGTGTGTGACTTCTTATGACTGATGAGTATCTTGGATGATGTACAGTCATTTTGGTCCTTCTTTAATGTAGAGGGAAATTGTAGGAGGCTCAAATTGGCCCGACACTCCAACAAAGGAGAGGAGGAAGTAATCACCCCATGTCAGTTAGTTTCCCAAGCCAATATATATACGTCACAACCCCAGAACATGTTCCTATTTTCATCTCATCTCAACTCCATTAGAAATGACATTTATATTCTAAATGAGGCCTCGTCAAAGGCATTGGTTGGAAAAACCTAATGGCAAATGATCACCTGAAAAAGAGCAGTGATTAAGAGAAAAGATCCTGACTTTTCCAACCAGCTGTAAATGAGTCACTATAATCACACAATTGACCATCCAGTGCTTTGTTTTACATTTGCAGCTGTGGAGTATATTAATTGTGCAACATTAGTTCACAAACATGGATAGCAATTCTCCCCCAAATACTTGTTTTCTTCATTATTTCATGGCATTGTTGGCTGATTATGTAAATATGGTGTCAATGGCAGGTACAGTACAGCTGTCATTGTTGCCAGATACATTATTTTAGTGAGATGTTCTATACAGTATGGTAACCAGCTAAATGAATGCATTGTGGTCATGACCGATGGAGTTAGAGCCGACCCTGCCAACCAGCTTATAGCTGGGCACCATGCCTCCTTTACTTTGGCAGCCCACCACTGAATGGGGATGTTATGGCTCTTGGCCCAGTAGTTATTCTGTTGTGTTGGTCAGTCGTTTACTGAATACATTTTCTTTGGCACCTACTGTATATAATTACACCGTATTATTTTCTGTTACCATACTTACAATTCTATTCTGAATGAATTCCACATTGCACATATTTTCCATCTGTGGTATAAGTAACCATAGTTTTAAAACTTTTCAAACGTGTTATGAGAAAGCGTGTACTAAAGACCAGGAGACATTATTCTGCTTTTAATTACCAAGTAAGTACTTTTAAGTACTTTCGCTGTTGTGTGGCATTCAATGCCAGCAATCTTGATGAATGTCAGCATTCACTTCAGCACTATTGAAAGTGTCTGCCTGAGAGGAGTCTATGGACTTAATGGACCCAACGTGCTGCCGTTGCTCAGACCCACACATTTTAGACATTGAAGAGAACATAATTAAAAAGGCACTGTACTGCAATTATAGAGCAGCAAGTAAGTAGTGTTAAGACTGTATAAATCAGAGGCAGTTTGCTCCTTGTCAGGCATGAACTAGATATATTGTTAACCATCAGCTTCTCCACATTGTTCAAGTTTAAATCATCACAGGTAAGCCATGTCTTACTGATCTTCATTAAAGGATAGGGTGGATGTAGTCCCACTTAGGAGAAACATTATCGATTTATTCTATATAATTTGTCAATTTGATTTATAGTTTCAAACCACTTGAGAGATGTGATCTCAATTTCACGAGGCCCTCTGTGCTTTGAATGTTATTCATCTCTCCCACCGGTGTAACAGTGGGAGCCTGGGATACTGTACAGTGTAGACTTAGCTGTGATGATGTTGTGTTATTGTGTTGTTGCAGATGGCCTGACGGACTGTGTGGACCCAGACTGCTGCCAGCAGCCTAGCTGTCACAGTGGGCCTCTGTGCCAGGGCTCCCCAGACCCCCTGGACCTGATCCAGCAGAACCAGACCCCCTACGCCTCGCTCCTCTCACGCCTCTTCTACGACCGCGTACGCTTCCTGGTTGGAAAGGACAGCACCCATGTCTTCCCTGGAGACATCCCATTCGACAGCAGGTAGAATAGACAATATAGGCGATAGTATTTACCTCTGGTACCGCATGAATGAACAGGAATAGCTTGTTATATACTGTAGAATTATAATTGCCACCGAAGTACAGGTCTTTTTATACACAGCTATTTGTAGGCTACCACAGTACTCTGTATGGATATAGCACACTTGCCTTTGTCAACTGAACTGGAAAACATTGTAACTTGTTATAGTATAATTAAAATACCCAATGAACTAAAACGCTGCTCTCTCCTAGCCGAGCCTCAGTGATCCGGGGGCAGGTGGTGGCACTAGACGGGACCCCACTGGTGGGAGTGAACATCAGCTTCCAGCAGTACCCTGAATTTGGCTTCTCTGTCAGTCGCCAGGATGGCAGGTAGGTAGACAGTGGTCTAGTATTGTATTGTAGATACGATAGTAAATTGGCTTAATATGATGCTTTGCCGCTACTGATTGTGTGTTTGTGTGGATTCTGTTCCTGTAGTTTTGACCTGGTGGCTGCAGGGGGCATCTCAGTCTCTCTGATCTTCCAGAGGGCTCCCTTCCTCATGCAGAAACGCACCATCTGGTTACCGTGGAACCAGTTTGTGGTTGTAGAGAAGGTCACCATGGCGAGGGTTGAGTCTCGCCCCCCTGTGTGTAACCTGAAGAACCTGGTCAGTCCGTACCCCATCGTCCTCCCCTCCCCTCTCATCCGCTTTGCCAGAACCTGTGAGGAGCGAGGCCCAGCCATCCCTGAGCTGCAGGTACAGTAGCTGGTCCACTCACCAGTCAGTAATATACATAACATATACAGTCCCAGGGATGCTCACTCAGCTTTCAATTACCACCTATACTACACCATTTCCATAATGCATACATCTCTAATCATAATATCATTTTATGACTTCCAGGTGTATATTATAAATGGTTGTTTTTATTCCAATTCCTGCATTTTTCTTTATTCTGGATCCTGTGTAATTTTCACCTGGCTCATATTGTACCTGTGAAATCATCTTAGAATCTCACACTAATCAGTTGCCGGGGCGCTTTATTCCCAGAGCTGCTCGCTATCTTCTCCCCCGATCCCACTGATATTCCTACCTCAGCTTTGGAAGTGTGTTTTGCAGATTGTAGACATCCTAGTTTGTTGTGAGCGATAATGAAACTGATAGTGATTTTAATGAGGACCCAGTTCAGAGTGATTGAAGCTGTGAGCAATGAAGGGTGGGAGTGGGGGTTAGATCGTCAGCAGTAATTAAATTGTCCTCCTGTACGCTGTTAATGATATAGAATATAGATGTCATTTGGTATTCCAGGGGCATCGTGTATATAGAATAATGTTCAAAAAGGATTTAAAAAACGATATAGTGTTATTTTGATTGGATATTAAGAAAGTGACATACAGTGGGGCAAAAAAGTATTTAGTCAGCCACCAATTGTGCAAGTTCTCCCACTTAAAAAGATGAGAGAGGCCTGTCATTTTCATCAACACTTCAACTAGGAAGTGTACCTCTCTCATCTTTTTAAGTGGGAGAACTTGTACAATTGGTGGCTGACTAAATACTTTTTTGCCCCACTGTATAGTACTAGCTAGTATATCTTGGAACGAGTACGAACACCAGGTGATCAAAGATACTTTACTGAAAGACTTGTAAGATGTTTTTATACATAGTTTGTATCCTCCGGCTTTAGAAGTTTTTCCAACTCCTCGTACCCAATAGTACATAATAACAGCAGCCAAAATGCTTTCTCCTCCTCCTCAGGCTGTCCAAGAGGAGATCACCATCCCTGGCAGTTTCTTAAAGCTCAGCTACCTGAGCACCCGCTCCCCTGGCTACAAGGCTCTGTTCCGCATCATCTTAACCCACTCCATCATCCCCACTGGCCTGGCTAAGGTGCATGTGTCCACCGCCATCGAGGGACGACTCTTTCAGAAGTGGTTCCCTGCCGCCCCAAACCTGGTCTACGTCCTGGCCTGGAACAAGACTGATGTCTATGGGCAGAAAGTAGTGGGCCTGGCCCAAGCTCTGGGTAAGATTATATGCAGCATTTCAATCATGTCCTGTCACGTACATTCAGATTCCCTGTAGAACAAATATAATGTGCTGTATTTCACTCCTTTGACAATTTCCACCCAAGGGATGACAGCAAGCAACATGCTCCATGGGTAACTGGGAGAGACAATCTGTAGCTAATGGCAAATACAAATCTATAAAGACAGTATTACATGCAGCAGTACAACAGCAGAACAGCGTGCTACTTCTCTTCTACTTTATCGTTAGATAATACAATCACACAGAGCTCTAAAGACATTGTCGGTGTGTTAATGGTCAGTAGTATGAAAGACTGACAGATTTTTCAAGGGCCACATATAAGCTTTGTTTTTTATCAGTGGTTGATTTAGTGTGCTGGCTGCCTATTGGGAACTACAGCTCTGATGAATTGTTGCAATTTGTCTTAATGGAGAGAGTGTTACAAATCTAACTGCAACAGAAAGCAGGGGCCACTCTTATCTCTTTCACACACTATGAGGATGTCTCTCTGGATTGCTCTCCATGCCTTGTATTACTGTCAGATAGCAGAGTGTTTCTTGATTGCCTAGCTGGTGTGCATGTGTTGGAATCCTTTCTCACTGAATACACAGTTTAATCTGTGCGTATCCAGCTCCTTGATGGTGGATACGAGGCACTGTGGTTAATAGTCTGTGATATAAATAGGAAGTCCTGGAGATGTTATGGCCCGTTTATCTATAAATAACATCGAACACATGGCACAATTAGAAACGACATCCAAACTAAATTGAAATTCAAAACACATTTTGTTATGGTGCAAACATATTTTCCTCAACACTAAATAAACCCGAGGAAGAGATAAGGAGATGAAATGGGCTCTAATTTATTCATTTATCTTTATGTACCAGTGGGAATTGAGCTCAACCTCAAACCTCATCCACTCTCTCTCCTTCTTACTCACCCTCTCTCTCTTCGTTGCCGATAGTAACAGGCTGATCTATCATGGTGACACAAGCAGGAGCCTGTAGCTACTCTGTGTGTAACTGACTATGTCCTGCTTGTGTGTGTGTGTGTGTGTGTGTGTGTGTGTGTGTGTGTGTGTGTGTGTGTGTGTGTGTGTGTGTGTGTGTGTGTGTGTGTGTGTGTGTGTGTGTGTGTGTGTGTGTGTGTGTGTGTGTGTGTGTGTGTGTGTGTGTGTGTGTGTGTGTGTGTGTGTGTGTGTGTGTGTGTGTGTGTGTGTGTGTGTGTGTGTGTGTGTGTGCGTGCGTGCGTGCGTGTGTTTGTGTGGGTGAGAGAGGGAAAGAGAGATGGTGAGCCAGTGCAAGGAAATAGGGTGAGCGTGCACACATACTGGGTGGATGCAGCAGAGCATGATGGTATCAGTGATGCATTAAAAAGTCTCGGGAGAATCGCAGACTGTTAGCACACACCCAGGCTGCTCTATAACCAACATAATGCCTCGTTCCAGCCTCTGCCTGGACCACGGCAACTCTAGGTTCACTGCAATTGTACACTGTGCAGGAGCTAGTCACACCATCACAAAAGCATTAGGGGTTGTTGTTTTCCAGGTGTGTCTCATTGTAATTGCAATAACAACAGGGTAATGAATGCATGACAATTGGCGGCGTCCCATTAACGGCCCAGTGGTCCCTTTTTGTTCCAGTCTCTGTAGGCTATGAGTATGAGTCATGTGCTGACTACATTGTGTGGGAGAGAAGGATGGCTCAGCTGCAGGGCTTTGAGATGATTGCCTCCAACCTGGGGGGATGGTCCCTGGACAAGCACCACATCCTTAACCTACAAAGCGGTGAGGGCTCTGCCTGTTCCTCTGTGTCCCACTTCCATTCAGCAGTACTGTACCCTCAGCCCACCTAACCTGACACTATTTCATACCTGGTTATCCAGTAGGAATATTGTGAAGACATTCTTGCCAACCTATTATTGTTTTAACCACCATTTCAAATGACTTGATATAGACAGACAGACAGACAGACAGACAGACAGGCAGACAGACAGACAGACAGACAGACAGACAGACAGACAGACAGACAGACAGACAGACAGACAGACAGACAGGCAGGCAGGCAGGCAGGCAGGCAGGCAGGCAGGCAGGCAGGCAGGCAGACAGACAGACAGACAGACAGACAGACAGACAGACAGACAGACAGGCAGGCAGGCAGGCAGGCAGGCAGGCAGGCAGGCAGGCAGACAGACAGACAGACAGACAGACAGACAGACAGACAGACAGACAGACAGACAGACAGACAGACAGACAGACAGACAGACAGACAGACAGACATATAATTATTACTGTATTATATCAGAGAGTTCTGTTCTATAGTGCGAAATTGCGTCAGTTTGAGATAAGCTTTTGAGAGAGCTAGTTTAATGCATCCCTCTTGACCTTGTTGAACTTTGAAGATTCCAGGAAGGACTAGACTAGTCATTCCTCTGGATATGATTGTAATTGCTAGTTGTCCTTCAACTCCAGGTGTTCTACACAAAGGGAATGGAGAGAATATCTTCATCTCCCAGCAACCGCCAGTCATTTACACAGTGATGGGGACGGGTTACTTGCGCACAATCCCCTGCCCCAACTGTAACGGCCCTGCCCTGGGTAGAAAGCTCTACGCTCCTGTCGCTATCACCTGTGGCTCTGACGGCAGCATCTATGTCGGCGACTTCAACTTCATCAGAAGGATTCTTCCCAATGGATTCGTCATCAGCGTTTTAGAATTGAGGTGACACTCCCGAGCAGTAGTTAAAGATGCTTTTCAGTGTTTTTGTGTGATTATGTATTTGTACATTATCTCAAGGACTGAGGTTGAAGCATTCAAAATATATACTGCAATGAAAGTTGTTGTAGTGCTAGTTTGCCAAGCTATTATGCTATTGCTGCTGTTGCTATGATTGTTACATTTTTAATGTGAAATGGAAAAAGATGGGAAAATTAGTAATCTATTGTATACACAGCACATGAACGAATTGAACTGAGAAGTTTCATTGAAATGCTTTCATAAGTATAATCATGAATCGAAGAGAAGATATTTCTCCAAGGATAAGAACTAATACTCTTTCTCTCTCTTTAATACAACGCTGCTAGGAATCGAGATCTCAGGCACAGGTACGTTTTCAATACCGTACTCAGTCAGACTCAGAACATAATGTATTTTCCTGAAAACAGTTTTTTATGACACTGCAGCATGAAAAGAGCAGTGCTTCAATTGCAAACCGCCAGCCTACCTTTCATGGATGATATTCTTATTTGGTTACAGAATACAGGATTTGAAGTGAGGAGACAGTCAGTCAATATGGAAGTGTATTGACCTGGATTTAAAGCAGTTCAATGTCGGTCTTGGAGGGTCAAAATACTTTTCAGGTTTTCATCCTCTCCGTCTAATAAGGGACTAATTCAGACCTGGCACACTAGGTTAGTGCTATTAACTACCAGGTAGAAACAAAAACCAAAAGTGTTTTGGCCCTCCAGGACTAGAATTGAACAGCCCTGATTTAAAGGGAGCAAGGATTAGAAATGGGCTATCTTTGGAGAGAAATACAGACGAGGTCTTTAAAGGGTTCCTCTTATCGTAGACAAGCCCCAGCCTTTCATGTGTGCTTAGATGGGGGAGCGCCCCGCTGGAAAGGCCAGTTTAACACTGTTGTGTTGGGATGGGCTTCTCATACTCTCTCCCCCAAACAAACAGGCTCTCATGTCTCCCAGAGATATGATTCATCTTTTCATGCAGCCGTCATGTTCGCAATTGATTATTTCTCAATCAAAGCCTGTTAAAAAAAAACTCACTGAACTAGCTTTGCTTTTTCCCCTCACTGCATGTATGACATGGCACACCCAACTAAAGCCTGAGATGAGTCATTTTCCTCTGCGAATAGCCTAATGTTTACAGAGAAGGTTTCCTGGTGATGGTAGTAGATGGCATCGTTCACTGGGATGCACGTCTTCACACATACAGTAGCTCTGACTCTCTGTTAGGGATCTCATTACACAGGCCCTTAGGTTGCCTCCATCATTTTCAGTGGTGGAAAAAGTACTCAATTGTTATATTTGAGTAAAAGTAAAGGTACCTTAATAGAAAATGACTCAAGTAAAAGTGAAAGTCACCCAGTAAAATACTACTTGTCTAGAAGTCTAAAAGTATCTGATTTTAAATGTATTTCGGTACAGTGGTGGAAAAAGTACACAATTGTCATACTTAAGTAAAAGTAAATGCTTTACATCAAATTCCTTATATTAAGAAAACCAGGTGGCACAATGTTTTTATTTATTTATTATTTTACTGATAGCCAGGGGCACACTCCAACACTCATGACATCATTTACAAACGCAGTATTTGTAGTATTTGTTTAGTCAGTCCGCCAGATAGAGGCAGTGGGAATGTAAATGTGTTAAATTGATAGGTGCATGAATTGGACAATAATTCTGTTCTGCCTGAGCATTCTAAATGACACTTTGAGTACTTTTGGGTGTCAGGGAAAATGTATGTGAGTAAAAAGTACATTATTTTCTTTAGGTATGTAGTGGAGTAAAAGTAAAAGTTGTCAAAAATATAAATAGTAAAATAAAGTACAAATACTCCCAAAAAACAACTTATTAATTTGTACTTTAAAGTACTTTATACTTAAGTAATTTACACCACGGATATTTTTGTCATGATTTCAGTCACCGTTCAGTTGCAGTGGAATTACTGTAAAGATGATACAGCTGTCAGAGTGAGAGCTGTATGGATTTTAATCATATCCTCAGGTGAAAAGAATGAGTTTGTCTGTGGTTGGCAGATGTTTGTTTCGCGTTAGTGAAATGTTTAATCTCGGAACCTACAGTATGACGTGGTTCCTCTTGAGCAACCATTTAAGATGAATGACTGAAGGAAACTGAACTGGTGTTAAGTGATAAAAGCCAGCTCTTTGGGGATTGACCAGTAAATGTGTATTTCATATATACAGTACCAGGGATGGGCAACTTTGATGAGGGTGGGGGCCGCAAAAAAACGGATATCATCATCATCAGGGCCGCAGTGCCTCGTGGGTCTGCTTACCCAATTCTTAACATTTTGCCATAGGGTGGAGGCAAATGTTTGCAGATTTTTATATGGTCACTGATGGTCAGTTGGCCCCACGCTGGTCTGTAATTTGACCATGCTTACTACAAGTTTAGATAACTGGCTGCTAGACTAACTTACCGATGTAATGTAGCTGACATGGGCTAATTGAGCGACTGATGATGCACAACCACATTTCGAAACCTTGTGTAGTCTATTATTCTAACTCTCAACAGTAATTTAAGACCCCGACTGTGTTCCCCCGCAAAAAAATATATATATGTATCATAATTTTTTTATTTGTCCACGAGCCTACAAAAGGGTTGCCCATCCCTGATATATACAAACAGTACATTGTTTATGTTTTTTGTAGTGTAGACCTAAGTGATAGGCTCTTTTCTTTGCAGCTCCAGCCCAGCCCATAAGTACTACTTGGCCATGGACCCAGTAAGGGAGGCCCTCTACTTGTCTGACACCAGCAGCAGGAGGGTCTACAGACTCAGGACCCTCACAGAGCCCAAGGACCTGGCCAAAAACATGGAGGTGGTGGCAGGGACGGGGGACCAGTGCACCCCCTTCGATCAAGGCCACTGTGGAGACGGGGGCAAAGCCATCGATGCCTCCCTCAACAACCCCAGAGGTACAGCATCATCACTACCTTAATATGGCGATTAGTCTATAACTCTGAAAATAGTAAAGGGCTAACTTATTGCTTTCAATCGGAAATGACAGAATTAACCATCTAGTGTGAAGGGAGACATTTAAAAGGACACAGATATTTATACGCTCTTGGAAAAAAGGCTTTCAAAAGGGTTCTTCGGCTGTCCCCATAGGAGAACCCTTTTTGGTTCCAGGGAAAACCCTTTTGGTTACATGTAGAACCCTCTGTAGAAAGGGATCTACATGTAACCCAAAAGGGCTCTACTAAAAGGGTTCTACCTGGAACCAAAAAGGGTTCTTAAAAGGGTTCTCCTATGCAGACATCTGAAGAACCCTTTTATTTTCTAGATAGCACATTTTTGTCTAAGTGTGTATGCAGAGACCAGTCCCTTTCCTGAACCTGAGAAGTATTATGATTCAGGGTCTGAATATTGACATGTATTATTAGCAGAGGTTAAATGTGCTTCTGTCTTGTCAATAGAAAATCCTTGAAATTGGTTGAAGGTGAGGCTTTGTCCACCAATGATGATCCCATTCATTTTCTGTTCTCAAACAGCAGCGGCTTTGAAGTTCAAACAGAGTGTTGCTCCTTCTTGCCAGGGTTGAAAATTCCTGTCTCCCCTCTACGGCTAATATGTGTAGGAGCCAAATGAGGGTCAGAGCAATGTGGGCACATCATTTAGACTAGCTGCAGCCCGGGCATGATGTTCCGGATCCAGCGCTGAGACGCTATTAATTCTAGCTATGTGCCCGCCCCTCCTCTCTCCTCCTCCCGGTCTCCCTCAGCCTCCCCTTCAGCCTTATCGAATGGGTTGGGAGCAGCTTAGTTAGACCACACAGCACAGTATGGCAGCAATGGAAATGAATTTCGCTGCTCCTCCAACACACAATACCAGGGATCCCATGGCCCCGTAGGCGCCAGAGTAATGCCTTTATCAGGTGATAACACACAGTCGCTGCATCAGTCCTTCACACACAGTCCCAATAACTGACTCTCCCCTTCACAGGACAGGCCTTTATAGTGCTGCTGCAGCATCATGTGACATGGTTCAATGCAGCCAGTTGATCCACCCAGCCCGGTCATGAGTAAAGATGGCAGCCAAATCCCAATCAAGATGCTACTGTAAAACCATGACTAGTGATGAAACTGTTCCTAAATCAGGGAGCCCAGGCCGGGAGGGAGCAGGATAGTGTATCGCTAACAGGATTTAAGTGTGGCTGACAGATCTGCAAAGGAGGGCAAGAGGAGGAGAGGCTGTCGTACTCCACGACGTAGCATTAACCTTCAGGAATAATGAGTATTACTGGCTGTCACAGATGCAGATGCAGTCTTTGTGAAGCAACTGCAGTCCATACGCGCACTACTGTTTGGGCCTTCATTGATATCGATGTTGTATTGACACTCTCCTCAGTCCCACGTTTCTTTTAAAGTGTCCCCAGCAGCACATAACGCATTGCAACTATTAATGATAATAGCTCCCTGAACCAGGAAACCACAACATCAGTTCATCACTGTCACCTCAGCCAGCTTTGGATTTATCCTCATTTTGTGCTTCCTGCTGCATTCTGTTGTGTTGCATAAATAGGATACCAAGAGAAAGGCTTTGGCTCATGTGTTTTTCTGCCAACTGTGCTCTTAACCAGGCTTCTATACTATTAAGAGACAGGATTGCACTTAGCAAATGGTGTTGGATGTTTTTTTTGGGGCTTAACAATCCCTAATATGTCATATTCATAGGGGTCTTGTTTTATTGATCCAGTTATGAGGACAAGATGTAAAGGTGTGATTACATCAGTGAAACAATTTGTACAGGCATGATCAAATCAGGGAAACTGTGAAGTCAATTACAATGTGCAAAAACAAGGGTTGTAATAGGCTAGCACCAGGTGGTTCTTTGAAAGAGGTGTTTTACAGACTACGCCACATTATTGCATGATGCCATACAGTAAGGGTTTGTTTTAATATAGTAACGTGAGGCTGATCGATGGCTCAGACATGGTGACACTCCAGACGGGGATGGATTAGATAGTCTTTCGCTCATAACAACAGTGAAATTGAGATCAATCCATTTCCCCTGGTGGATTGATTCCCATGTTGTTACGGTAACTGCAAATACTACATTGTTCCACCTGCAAGCGACTGTGTACTGTACCAGCTAATGGTCCACTTGGCCTGAATTTGTTCAGTATAGGCATGAGTTGTATAGAAATACACTGTATTCATATGTGGATGTTGTGATTAGTCATTTGTATGCTTTTGTTGGTGATGGTTGACAGGGTTGTTGCGACTTGGACTAGATGCTGTTAGATCTGTCATACAGAGGAAAGAATGCTATCTGTTCTCATGTTGATCTATTAAACACACTTTACCAGAGCACTTCACACAGTAGAGCTATATTCTTATTATTTGGAACAATGCTTTAAGGTAACCCTGACCTTTAGCCCAGCACTTGTGAAGGGAGAGTTTTTTTTAGCTCCTTAAGGCAGCCTGAGGGAGAAGCTTGATGATGAAAGATGACATCGGCGCACTTTTTGCTAAATCCAGCAGTGAATCAATTAGGTGTGTTGGCGGGTCTTTAGCTGATGCTCTGTCACTGTCACACAGATTGTGAGTCTTCTTTCATCAGCTTGTCAGCCTTTCTGATTGACAGAGGAGTGTGTGAATAATGTAGGCAGATGCCTTTGAATTCTCTCTCCCTTCATGCTTCAGTTTGACACACACAGAGACTTTTGTTTTCTAATTAGTATATGGGTTTATGTTATTTCTTTATGCATGTATTAGTAACAGATCTGGGTTCAAATACGTACATATTTTCTATGTATTTGAGTATTTTCAAATAAGGAGGCCCGAATCAACTACTTCTGTTTGAAGTATTTTAATTTATTCAGAAATACTTAAATACTTACTATTTTCAAATACCTGGATTAAATGCAGTGTATATTCCAATATTCAACTACTTGTCATTTCAAATAAAACACATAAAAATTCATACTTCCAAATGTATTTGAAAGTAATTGAAATACCCAAAATAGTATTTTAACCCAGGTCTGATTAGTAATATGCATGTGCCTTGTGGTCTTGTGTACATCAACTTTTTTATAAGGAGATTGAAATGTTGTTTAAATATGTGCCTGTTCCATTAAATCTAAAAGCCCAAATCTTCCTTCAGGGTTTTAAAAATGTTGTGACCCTGAAGCAACTTTTATCAGTTGATGTTTCTAATCGAACCAGTCTGAGCCCAGGTGTGAAAGGAAGGAAGTGCAAAAAGCTCTTGAAACCAAGAGAGCATCTGATCTGCTGTTTTTAGACAAAACTCAAGAGGGCATGAACAGCAACAGTTAGGAGTCATTTAAACATGGGTTAAAAGTTCTGAGGGTGTTGATTAGTGGTACATATTAAAGTGCAAGTCAACTGAGATTCACAAACAGGAAGCCAACAGACTGAATAAGGATGAGGTAGTGGCTGACTGTTGTGGTTGGAACTTGAACATAGATACGTAGCACTTTAAGGCTACTTTACATTTACATTTACATTTAAGTCATTTAGCAGACGCTCTTATCCAGAGCGACTTACAAATTCTTAAACAGTTCAAGTCTATCCATTAGATAATGCCTATCCAATGATACCAAGTCTAGGTAAGAAAGCTGTCGCTTGATGCATCTTAGTAAGGAGAAGGCAGAATAAGTGGATTATTCCAACAATTTCACAGCTTGAAATTTCACAGACTAGGGCTCTTAAGGATGAAAATATGCTTTTAAGGAAAGATAAGAGCATTGGCAGACTGATTCAAATGTGTGATAACCTGACACCAGGTCCACATGCTTTCTAATAGTCTACTCAGAACAAAAATGTGCTTTTAGAAAGTCTTGCACAAACAAAATGTGGCACACAAATACATTTTCAATCAATACACACCTGACCTAAGAGCAGTCAATAATCCTCACCCCACGGAAATCTGAGGGGTTGTTGCTTTTTCACTCTAAATTCTTCTCACAAAATACTGTAGCACACAACAAAGTACCAAATAGCATTATATCCAGACATTTCTATATTATATCACTAAGCAATAAGGCCCAGGGGGTCTGGTATATTGGCCATACACCACAAACCCCCGAGGTTCCTTATTGGCTTGAAGGGCATTCTGGAGTGGGCATTATTTCTCTATAATGCACAGTATAATTGAATGGCTATGAAATGTATTCTTACATGTATTATGTTTGACCTGCTTTTAAAAAGCAAAAGTCAAATTGAAAAACATTGGCATTGTTGAATTCAATTTTCATAATAGCAAGCTAGCAAGTCTGCTTGTTTGACTAACAAGGCCACTACTGTAGCTATCTGGTAAACTTGCTAATTCAGTGGATGTTGAACAGCTGTTCTAGTGGCAAATGGGTTATATTACATGTTGGTATAAAGGGGATAATCAACTCGGGGCTCTATGCGTTCTCTGGAAAATAATGCAACTCCATGGAAGGTTAGATCCGCTCTGCTAGCGCATAGTTGAAGACACCTTCCACGTCGTTCAGTATTTTTCTATAGAACGCAGAGCACCTCGTTGATGATCCCTTACATGTACAAGTGGCTGACTTGCTGTTTCAGACCATCAGCATCCAGGAGCCAAACTACCCTGTTTATAATTGCTTTTAACCGACTGTTACAGGAGGATATCACCATGTTAAAGATCATTGTTGAAATCCCAGGTCTACTGGCTTGTGTACTTACTGTAATATCAGCTAGATACAGCGTAGAGGATCTGTAATGTCAGCTAGATGCAGCGTAGAGGATCTGTAATGTCAGCTAGATGCAGCGTAGAGGATCTGTAATGTCAGCTAGATGCAGCGTAGAGGATCTGTAATGTCAGCTAGATGCAGTGTAGAGGATCTGTAATGTCAGCTAGATGCAGCGTAGAGGATCTGTAATGTCAGCTAGATGCAGCGTAGAGGATCTGTAATGTCAGCTAGATGCAGCGTAGAGGATCTGTAATGTCAGCTAGATGCAGCGTAGAGGATCTGTAATGTCAGCTAGAAATCTATCTGATTTTAACAGTGTATGAAGCAGTAGCTGTAATGTGGTTGAACAAACTTTCAGTGGATTCATATTGACTGGAAATATGGCGAAGAATCGATTATAAACCAAAAATAAAAGCAACACATTGATTAAGTATTTTCACGACTTAGTAGGAGAGAGTGCTTGGCCTTGAAATGAATGTTGAAGCGTTGGCTTTTTGATTAACCATAAAAAGGTGTCCCAGAAGTAGGTCAACCACTAGGTTCCATCGAGTATCTGCCAACACGTTGCTTCAAGTGGGACACAATGTACTGTAAACAAATTTGTATAAATAATGCACCCTCTTTGTTTTCCTTGGTACAATAGCAGTAGCGGTAGTAGTAGTGTTTCAGGTTATATACCAATGTAATGTATCTCCCCTCCCAATCTCAGAACACCCCTCAATTTATCCCCCGGCCTTATGCAGCCCCCCCAAAAAAATCCACACCCTTTTTGTACCCACACTTTGAAAGCCACACTGGATTTCAAAATTGTTCAATGATGAAGGTGGGCGCTTGCTATACCAGATACACAGGTCCCGTGGTTTCGTTTCAATGTGGCAGTGTTTCAAAGAAAATCTAAACCATTTTCAGCCACGTTTGTGACAGTTCTCAGCTCAAACATACATGGCCAATTATCGACCGCACGTGTGGTGCAGGAATCAATCTTGCCACACACAATAGTCCTCTCCAGAGAGAACAAGAGCTGACGGGCAATCATTTCATAGGCCGCGTCCACTTGCCGTTATCAGTGTGAGGACGGCATAGAGGCCGCCAGTGCCTCTTTAATGAGGAGGCGTGCGTGAAAGTGGCAGGAGCAGTCATCTGTAAACACATGTACGATCAGGCAGAACTCACAGATCAGTCTCTCTGATGTGGAGCAACTGGCTGTGGAAGCCAGGGAGCGACACCAGGCACCCAATCATCCCAAGCAGGCGGCTTCCCCCACCTAGTACTGCCCAGACTAGGCTGCCCTGGATATGCCCCTGTGGCAGGGACCAGGGATGGATAAGGGTCAAGAGCTTCTCCTCAAAATTAATGTTTTCCCTTCTTTATTTTATTAAATACATTGGGCAAGGTATTAATGCTGGGTCAGACCTGGTGACTGGTCAATTTATCATCTCATTTTCCACCTTTTCCCCAGGGCATCCACCTAAGCTTGTGCTGTGAAATTTCACATGATACCCAAGGTAATAGCTTTGTACTACTGGCATCTGAAGTAGTATTATTTTGTCTGTGCCATCAATTATTTGGTCTCTCTCGTTCAGCAGTGACTGTACCTCACCAGGCCAGTGTTTGGGGGTTGGGGGATTCAATGAGGTAACCTAGACATGATTAATTTACAGAGGGCTTAATCAATCATCTCTGGACAATTCATCTATTTAGTGCTACTTTTAGACCTCTCATATACATAGGTATCATATACTGTAAGTACCATAGAAAATGTATATTTGCATTTCAAATGATATTTTGAATGTATTTCATTATGACTCTATTATAAACCTAACAACTACTACGACATACATTAAGTCTACTACAGTATAGGAGAGCTTGACATGTTGGACACAGTAGAAATCCTCCGACTAGTGTAATCCTCGCGTTTCTCTCAATATGTGGAAAATGGAGAAGACCGCAGTCTAAGGTAGTATTGGTCAATAATTCCATCAACAGTATCCCTCAAATGAAAAGACGTGATTAGATCTGCTTCAACCCAGCGTTCCTGCCTGTAAGACTGGAGCTATAATCCTCAGATCCAAGAAGTAAACATGTTGCCCAGCGTATTAACAACTTCACCCCCAAGGTTACAGATATTTACATTGAGCTGTTTTGTATTTTGGAATTTTAATTAGACCAAACGAATAAGTTGAAACATGTTTTTCATCTTATTAATTTAGGAGTGTTTTGCTTACCATGGGGGGGATTCTGCTCTGCTCTCTATTTCAGTACTATCTCTGTTATTTGGGACACTCTGAAGGGT